>NC_073725.1:35086336-35707769 GCF_023634155.1 Falco peregrinus | reverse complement strand
AAAAGAAAAGAAAAGAAAAGAAAAGAAAAGAAAAGAAAAGAAGGTACAAGATATTAAAGTGCTAGAAAGTACACTGCAAAACCCATGTGGTTCATCCATTTCAGAAAGAAATATTCTGTCATACTCCTGGATTTATTTGTTTGTTTGTTTAGTGTATTTAAGTGGTGTCATTTTCTCCCCTCTTATAGCAATTCTTACATTCATAATACTAACCTATTAAACACTCCCCAAAAGCTTACTCACTACCCTTCCAGAGGTTCAACAGAATTAATATAGTACAACTGAATCTCAAAGGTAGGAATTCAGGCTGTGTCAGATTTTGACTGGAGTATGTTAAGTTAACCCTTTGTGCTTCTGGTAAGAAATTATAAATATACATTGATAGCCAATTACATTCTAAAAATACCAGATTAAAGGTTAATAACTAGTGTTTTCAAAATTAGCCTGAAAGATAATATACCTATGCAGTAAACTGAAGATCAGAAAAGCATTACAGACTCACTTTATGTAAAATCTAGCAGCATACTATTTCTGCAAATTAATGAATGTTTAACCAAGATGAGTTATAGTGACTGTCTTATGCAAGTCAAAATGACAGTCGATTTCTATGAAATGAATTCATCATGGTCAGTGGATGAATAGCTAATAAATCTGGAATTGAGGATCTCTTACATTAAAAGTAATCCATAGGGAAATATCCAAGGAAAGTCTTGTAGAAATTTTGCTCAAAAACGCAAAATCCAATGAAAAAGGACAAGCAAACTAAGCAGGCAAAATACATTGTTAATTCATTGAGAGGCAGTGCTTGATACATAAACAACAGAGTAGGATAGCCTTTCTTTAACCAAAACTGAGAAGGGGAATAAAGGGAGCAGCTGATGTGTTTTGATTACAAGATATGAAGATATGATTACAAGATATGAAGACAAATCATCTGTGAGCCTTGATTTTAGCAAGGATTAAATGTAAGTAAAAGATATGTGACCTGGCTCTCAAAGGTCAGAGTTTAACTCTGGGAATCCAGCAAGATTATGCAGTAAGGAGCTCTACAGCTGTGTTTGTTCAGACCAGCTGACAGAGATGGAGATGATGAATTCCATTTCTTCCTTCGGTACTGCTGTCAGGATTAAAAAGCAGAACTTTGCTTTAAAGTGAGACTGTAACAAACCATTTAGGCCAACCGTTCAGATGTGTCAGTCTGTGATAATGAATTTCCTGAATAAGCAAAGTAACAAGCAGTTGTGATAAGTGCACTCATGAAAACACAGAACAGACTAAACTCACACTAAATACCTAAGACAAAGGAAAAATCACCTCCTGAGGAAAAGAAAAATAAAAAATAATTAATTCTGATATGAGGTTGCACCACCACACATGACGGAAAAGATAGAAAATAAGCCATTAAATGCTTCATTCCTGTAACTGCATCAACTTTACATGATCCTAATTAGAACTTCCTTCAGTGAAAAAGTACTAATATCTCAGTACTGATCAATGCAATTCAAGGCTGAGTGGAAACAAGGTGATGAAAACCTCTACACAGAGAAAATGCTGACTATTCAGAAGTAAAATATTTTGCTACAGCATGTTAGATTAAGTTTTTTCAAATTCATATTTAAGATCAAAACATTTTCTTTCAAGAAAAGATAAACACAATATACTATTAAAAGATACTAAAGTTTCTCAAAATTAGAGTATGATTTCCCAGTTTATAGACATAAAATCTTTTTACCATTCTAAAATTGTTTAAAATCTCATTTTGAGGAATATTTTAAAATATTTACTTTTATTTTTTTCATAGGAACATAGGACTTGAAAGGACCTCACAAGTAATAGCTACTTCATTTTAAATGTAAAAAGCTTCCTGATAAAACTAGAGACTGTTTGCTTCCGTTGCTTCAGGTTCTGCAGGATTAGAACACGATTGCTCTGTTTATTATAAACCTTCTCTTACTGTTTGGCTAAATTTTATTCAAATTTTCTTTGTATCCAGTGCTATTGCGTCTGCACCATCCTTTAGCTTACACTTCTGGAAAAAATGATTTTGTATGAATTTCAGAAGATTTGAGAGCAGAGTTTAAAAAAAGAATTGTATTTAATATTCTTTTAAAAAATATATAGAATAAAGAAAAAATAGTCCATAGGAGCAGGTCATTTAGGATGGGTAAAAGGACTACATGAAGAGTTGAAAGAAAATGTTAAGGCGGTGAAGGTGACCATAATGATTAGCTAGGTGGCATCAAATGGTAAATTTAAACTACCATCAGATGCTTTTCACAACCAAGATGGTTGGGTTTTTAAATTTCAATTTCTTTTCTCTTATATTATAACAAGTAATTACAGCTTTCACTATAATTTTCCATGTCTCTGGAAGCAACAGTCTCATAATTTTCATAATTTCCTGCCCAAGAAGCTCAAACAATAATGGGAGACCCAACAATACTACTCATCCGTTGTAGGAGTCTCAGATGACCGTGCTGATGGCTGTGGCATTTCTTGGACTGAAATTCATTACATTGTCACAACAGTTCAATAAATCAAAAGAAACATGTAGACCCCAAAGGGTAGAGGAGGTTCTTTTGAATAGTGTTCCAGCTGTACTCTGTGCATTAGAGCCAAAGGTCAAGTTTTTCCCTTCACCTACTCAAGTGGTAAAACTCAAGGTGTCATTTGAAATGAGCAATGAAATGCTACAAGCTGTGAGAATGCAACAAGACACTGTACAAATAGACTTAGAGAAGTACTTTGAGATACTTTAGTTCTGGAAAAGCTCCAGCTGAAAAGGGAGGCAACTTTGTGGCTTACTATACCAAATACAAAATCCACCAGAGTTCCTAGACTTTACAATTGATCCAGCTGTTTGGAAGTCTGCAAAAAACATTCCCTGGAATTCACATAATTTTTCAAGTTTGGTATGTTGTGCCACAGTTCATCTATAAGGAAACTCAGAGCTGTTAAGATGCCAAAAGTGCCAGGTATATTTAGATCTTTAAGAACAAGGGCATGTTTGCACTAAAATGATAGATTCCTCTCTGCATTTCAACTCTCCATTAATGCTTTATTTCAAAACACAATTAAAAGAAATTAAGCAGAGATACACCTAGGGCCAAAACGAAAATATCTTTGTGGAGTAGTTGAATTTCAAAACTTGACAAATATATAAGCAACTGATTACAAGATTTTATAATGGGAAATGTCAATTTTGATTTTATGTGTTGTTACCAGCTCCACGTATAATTAGCAGTATTACACTCTGTTGTTCAATTGCATATTCTTTTCCCACATTTATCTAGAATAAGTCATATAGAAATAAACATAGATCAGCATTGTCAAAGCAGAAGGTTGGTGTATGAGGGCAGGTATTTCCCCAAACTGAAAGACCTGATTTTGACAGGCAATGAATACTTGCTCAGCAGTCTCTGCTGGTTTTATCAGTTCTCATTTGACTCTTAGGACTGGTCTAAAATGTATACAACCTTTAACAATTTAGAAAGGAGTATGCAGGAATAAAAATACTTTTCTGAACTTTCCTTGAGGGCATGAAAGAGCACCAGAGGTGTGCATATTATGTGAGACAGGAGCTGCTGTATATTATCTAGTCCAACTAATAAAAAAAATAAAATAAAAAAGTCATAAATTTCAGTTTGTTTTCTGAACCTTGCAGTTAAGACAGGTGCAGGACTTTGTGAATGCCATTGTTGAACTTCATGAAGTTTCTGTCCCCTCATCTCTCCAGCTTGTCAAAGCCTTCCTGAATGCCAGCCCTACCCTCCAGGGTGTCAGCCTCCCTTGCAATCTGGTATCACCTGTAAATTTGCCAAGGGTCAATTCCATCCCGTCATCCAGGATGTTAATAGAAATGTTAAACAGTATTGGCCTCAGTATCAACTCCTGAGGAAAGACGCAGGTAACTAGTTAGCAGCTGGACTTCACACTTAAATCTTAAAACAAGAGATTTTCAGGACCATAAAGAATACTTAGGAATCCATCTTCAGCAGATTGCTGAGGAGAAATTCTGCATCCTGACCTTCATGAACATGTTCAACACAATCTGGTTTTACAGCCATTGCTTCATTTTAGCTCATAATTCAGGCCTGAAATAAGCTTTCCAGAGGTATGTGGCAAGTGTACTAGTGCATACTTCTTCCTTCATCCACACCTCCTGTTCCTGCATGGATACCTTTAAACCATAGCAACTATATCCACTACTGTCAAACAACACCTTTTGCAAATAAATAAGCTGCTCAAAGAGCAAGTGGGCCAGATCTCAAAACTTTATCATTGATAGACTCCTGTACATATCTTCTCTTTAATTACATGGGAAGACTGGTGGGCTAATGAAATGGACTTCCCTGAGTGGAGTTAGCCTGACCTGTGGTATGTATTTGCCACTTGCCAGCTTATTGATGACTACGTATCTTCAGATGCTGTCTGATGTACAGAATTTTTTCTTCTATAATATATCATTAAAAGCTATAAAACTTAAGGTTATATTCAGCTCTCTTTTACAAAGGATTAAGGATTCAGGTAGGTTCAAAGCCCCTACACTACTATTATATTTAATATTTTTCTCCATTTCTTGTACAAGACTGAATCTAGAATTGTAATGTGTGATTAAAATTTTTCATCAGAATGTACAAACATAGTATGTTTTGAAAATTACAATTAGACACTTCTGTGCATATCATCTGGTTTTCCATCATTGCTTGTAGTCGAAATTATGTTGATTTTCTCTGTACACATTTGTCTGAAAACTTTAATTATGCTTTACCATCTCACCTTTGGGGAAGGCATAAATCAACTGCATAGTATCCTGCATAGAAATTAGGCTGATAACTTGGTTATTTAAGAGGACTCAGGACAGTCCTTACTGCAGTGTGGCTTAAAACATAACTAAAGTGTAATGAATGTTGAGTTTCTAGGAATTTTTGTGACATCATCATAAATTGTAATGATGTGATTATACATCATATACTAGTGTCATAATTACATTCTAATTATGCAAGAAGTATTTATACTAAAACAGGCAATTAGGTGTAATTGCACTAATGATGGAAATGTGCAAGAAGTAATTGAAATGGATTTGAAAAGAAACTAGGGAAATGTGCACAAATAAAACACATTTAAAAGCAAACCCCTCTGTTAAATATTAAGTCTTAATTAAGTATTAGGAACATCATGCAACAAAATGCCCTAAGGTTATTTTCCATCCCAGTCTTCCTACTAAATGTTGCTTTTCTCTGGCCTTTAAGGAGAATTAGAGATTACTTTTTTCCCCCAGATCTTTTCAGCCAGATGGAGACCGAATCTCTTAAGAATGGTCTCCAGAAGTATCCATGGCTATATATGTGGTTAGTTATTACATAGTGCAACTAAATGACAGTCATATTTTTCATATTTTCCCCAAAATAACCAAGAATTGCTACATGCAGGTACCTGGAACATCATGTCTTGCTTTCTTTGTCAATATTTGCTTTTTAGCCTAGCCACTCTCTTGTTCTCAGATCCCTGTCCTAGGTTCTTCCTTCCTTGTTGACTACAGGGCACTAGCTAAATCAAAATTATACTTTAAGAAAATCCTAGTCTTTACTGCCCTACCCATGTAGTTACCTCAAGATCTGTAGTAAACCTTGCAGAATTTTCTTCTAATTGATTTTATTTGGATTTACCTAAAAAATCATAGAAGTTTTCAGCACAGTTTTGTTCATGTGAATCACAATTTAAACCAAATGTGCTTACATGAAGTGTTTATTAAGAAAGCAAAGGAATGCTTTCTTAATCCTCAGAAAAAAAAGTCTATAAACAAAGTTAGTTATATGTGGGCAAATTCTTCAGTGTTTCACAACTATAGGTAAATTTTACATTTAATACACACACTGATAATTTTCTGTCATCCTAAACTAAACTAGTGTATAACATCTATGTGAGTGTTTATGTCTGCAAACATTGTGTGTATATGTGTGTGTGTGTGTGTGTCTGTACACATATTTCATACACATACCCCTGAACACTCAAAGAGTTCCGGCTGAGCAAGTGGCCACTCACTCTGAATTATGAAAGCTGCTGATTCAATCCCTGAATTGTCAAAGAAGTTTTTGGCTCACCAGAATGGACAGACTGTCCAGAAATACTGCTTACAAATATTCTCCTAGTGGTAAGTCATCACTATCATCCTTCTGTGCTTCTGCTCAGGTCTGGGCACAATGAAATGGTCTCAAATATAGAATATCACAGAGAAAAATAATGGAATGCTCTTCCAGTTTTTGTCTATTCTAGACCCACAAAAAAGTTATGAAGTCATGACATGATCATCAATTCAAAAGCACTTGTCAAATTCAGCATAAACCCTTATCAGACATTGCTCTAGAAAAGTGTGATTGCATTTGTCTTTGAAAAGTGTAACACAGAAAGTGATCTCTCAACACTGTTTTCACATCTTGCCTAGGGCTGTCCTGACACAAAATTGGAAACTTATATTTCTAGTCAGCCCTGATCTCCTTTAGTGTCTTTTTGTTTCTCAAACCTGAGAAACAACAAATGCATTATGGTAGATAGATGGCTGACCCTTCTTCCGCACCTTTGTGTTTCACTTGTAAGGCTCTACTGCATCATACTGCCTTACAGCTTTTACATGTAATACAACCTTTATTCTGGATAGGTACTTCACTAAATCTCATGGAACAGGGAGTTTGCTTTTAGGTCAAACCTTTTCTCCAGTACTTAAAATGCAAGACTTTATAAAGTTGACATGCACATAATGTAATGCATTTTTGCATGACCTGGGCAAAATCAAGGAAGACTATAAAGCCCTGGTGGTGCAAGTGAAAAATATTGGTGCCCAAATGGTCTTTTCTTCCATTTTACAAGTTAAAGGGTGCAGTCAGAAATAGATGTATAATGCAAAACAACTTATGGCTTCTTCGCTGGTGCTATCATGGGGGGTTTGGCTTCTATGACAATGGGACATTCTTTGACTATAGCCTGTTGGGGAGGGATGGGATCCACCTGTCTAGAAAAGGCAAGGGAATCTTTGGCAGCAGGCTGGCCAGCTTCATGAGGTGGGCTTTACACTGAAGGACTCAGCTGGTGGAGTCCAAAGTGGCAATGCTCACGCCACTGTATACAACTAGGGAATATGCCAGGCCAACCAGAGCAGTGACAGATGTTCCTTAGCTACCTCTGAAAATGAGAACCAGAGGTCAACCATCTCAAGGGTATGTGTGGCTATGGCGGATCCTCTTGCACCCCTCCTGGGAAACCTGCATGCTCGATTACCTCTGTGAAATGCCTGTACATCAGTGCAAGCAGCATGGGGAACAGGGAGAATTAGAGATCTCTCTGTGGCCACAAGGACATGATCTCATTGCAATTACAGAGAATGGTGGGATAGCTCGCATGACAGGAATGCTGTCATGGATGGCTATGCACTTTTTAGGAAAGATAGGCCAGCAGACAAGGTGGTGGAATTGTTCTTTATGTGAGCCAGCAACTGGAATGTATCGAGCTCTTCCTAGGGGTGGATGAAGAATGAGTCAAGAGCATATAGGTAAGGATTAAGGGGCAGGCCAACATGGGTGACACTGTTGTGGGTGTTTACTAAAGGCCACCTGATCAGGAAGAGGAGGTCAATGAGGCCTTCTACAGACAGCTGCAGGTAGCCTCACGATCACAGGCCCTGTTCCCCATGGGTGACATCAACCATCCTGATATTTGCTGGAAAGACAACACAGCTAGGCACACATAGTCCAGGAGGTTCACGCAGAACACTGATGATAACTTTTTGATGCAGGTGGTGGAGGAGCCAACGAGGCGAGGTGTGCTGCTGGACCTTATATTAACAAGCAAAGAAGAGTTGGCTGTGGATGTGAAGACTGAGGGCAGCCTTGGCTGCAGTGACCAGATGGTGGAGTTCAGGATCCTGCGTGGAGAAAGTAGGGCAAAAAGTAGGATTGTAACCCTGGACTTCAGGAGAGTTAACTTTGGCCTCTTCAAGGACCTACCTTGAGGAATCCCATGGTCTAGGGCTCTAGAAGGTAGGGAGGTCCAAGAGAGCTTGCTAATATTCAAGAATCACTTCCTCCAAGATCAAGATCAGTGCATCCCTATGAGTAAGAAATCAAACAAAAGGGTCACAAGACCTGCATGGATGAGCGGGTCACAAGACCTGCATGGATGAGCAGGGAGATTCTGAAAGCACTCGAACAGAAGAAGGAAGTTCATGGAATGTGGAAAACAGGACAGGCCATTTGGGAAGAATATAGGAACGTTGTCAGAGTATGCACAGATGTGAGAAGAAGGCTAAGGTCCATTTGGAATTAAATCTGCTGGGGAATGTCAAGGAAAACAAGAAGGGCTTCTTCAAGTACATCAGTAGCAAAAGGAAGACTAGGAAACATGTGGGCTTGCTGCTGAATGAGGTGGGTGCCCTGGTGACAAATGATACAGAGAAGGTGGAGCTGCCGAATGCTTTCTTTGCTTCAGTCTTTTCTGCTACAGCCAACCCTCAGGAATCCCAGACCCTGGAGGCAAGAAAGAAAGTCTGGAGAAAGGAACACTTTCCCTTGGTCGAGGCAGATTGGGTCAGAGATCATTTAGGCAAACTCAGCACCCACAGATCCATGGGCCCCAAAGGGGTGCCTCCCTGAGTGCTGAGGGAGCTGGCAGATGTTATCGCTATGTCACTCTCCATCATCTTTGAAAAGTCACAGAGAACAGGAGAGGTGCCTGAGGACTGGAAGAAAGCCAATGTCACTCCAGTCTTCAAAAATGGCAAGAAGGAGGAACCAGGAAACTACAGGCCAGTAAGCCTCACCTCGATCTCTGTCAAGGTGATGGAACAGCTTGTCCTGGAGCTCCCTTTTAAGCATATGGAGGAAAAGAAGGTTATCAGGAGCAGTCAACATGGAATAACCAAGGGGAAGTCATGCATAAGCAATCTGATAGCTTTCTGTGATGAAATGACTGGCTAGGTGGATGAGGGGAGAGCAGTGCATGTTGTCTACCTTGACCTCAGCAAGGCTTTTGACACTGTCTCCCATAACATCCTCATAGGCAAGCTCAGGAAGTGTGGTTTAGATGAGCGGACAGTGAGGTGGATTGAGAAGTGGCTGAACGGCAGAGCTCAGAGGGTTGTTGTCAATGGCACAGAGTCTAGCTGGAGGCCTGTAGGTGTTCCCCAGGGATCAGTACTTAGTCCAATCGCTCAGCTTACTCACCAATGACCTGGACAAAAGTACTGAGTGAAAGCTGGGAGGAGTGGCTGATACATCAGAAAGCTGTGCTTCCATTCAGTGACATCTGGACAGGATAGAGGGTTGGACAGGGAGGAACCTAATGAAGTTCAACAAAGGCAAGTGTAGGGTCCTGCACATAGGGAGGAACAACCCCATGCACCAGTATAGGCTGGGGGTTGACCTGCTGGAAGGCAGCTCTGTGGAGAAGGACCTGGGAGTTCTGGTGGACAGCAAGTTGATCATGAGCCAGCAGTGTGCCCTGGTGGCCAAGAAGGTCAATCGGATCCTGGCATACATTACAAGGACTGTGGCAAGTAGGTCGAGGGAAGTTACCCTTCCTCTCTATTTTGCCCTGGTGAAGCTGCATCTGGAGTCCTGTGTCCACTTCTGGGCTCCCCAGCTCAAGAGAGGCAGGGAACTACTGGAGGGGGCCCAGCGGAGGGCTGCAAAGATGACTTTGACCAGGGACTGGAACATCTCCCTTATGAGGAAAGGCTGAGAGAGCTGGGTCTGTTCAGCCTGGAGAAGAAAAGGTTGAGAAGGGATCTTATCAGTGCATACAAATATCCTAAGGGAGAGTGTCAGAAGGATGGGGCCAGGCTCTTTTCAGTAGTGCCCAGTGACAGGGTAAGGATCAACAGGCACAAAGTGCAACCCAGGAAGTTCCGTCTGAATATGAGGAAAAACTTCCTCACCTTGAGGGTGACAGAGCACAGGAACAGGCTGCCCAGCGAGGCTGTGAAGTCTCCTTCTCTGGAGATGTTCCAAACCCACCTGGACATGATTCTGTGCAACCTGCTTTAGGGGAACCTGCTTTAGCAGGGGGCTGGACTAGATGATCTCCAGAGGTCCCGTCCAACTCCAACAATGCTGTGATTCTGTGAAATTTGAAAATAGAAAAGAAATGACAAAGCTAACTAAATTATCTGAGGAGTTCTTTCAGCTGGGCTGATGCAGGAATCAAAACTTTTCTCCTTACTGAAATTCAGGTGTCAGAAACTCTCTGGTAAATATTTAGCTTGGCAGCTATGAGTTGGTCAGTAGTTAAAAAATTATTCTCAAAATAAATGCCTTCTATACTGCCTTTAAAAATAAAGATGGAGTGGAAGGCTAAGTGGCAATAGACTCAAATCAATAGAAACCCAGGCTACTTCAGTGCCTGTAGTGTTTTGGTACTGAGTGTGAACCCTATGGAAGCTACTGTTACCCGCTTCTTAGGCTTCCCACAGGATTCTCCAGTTTCAGCGTCAGATATGCAAACCTATGTCTTCTGGGTAAGGTTTCAATTCTAGGGCAACAATTTTTCTGCATGCATAAGAAAGTTGAAGCTAAGCCTACAGCTGGAACATTACAGACCAAAGCAATTTGTTTAATGGTGTAAATTAAGACACATAAGTGAATATCAATCATGAAAGGCAAACCGAATTCCCAACCCTTTCCCAAAACCTTTAAAAGTGAAATAGTTCAAACTGATACAGAGATTTTTTTTCATGCATTTGCTTTTAATTTTTTACCTAAAAAAAAAAAAAAAGTTTTTAGAAAAAGGATTCTTATCCACTTCTGCTTTACTAGCTGCCATCAACATAAATCTATATTCTTTAGAAGCCACTCCCTAGGAGAGGAAAACAGCAAATATTTTTTTAAGAGTTCCTTTTATTTAAATCTCTTAAATTCAGGAATAATACTTTAGCAGTAGACAAATGAAAAGCAATTGTGATAACAGAAATGAAAGACAAAGAAAATTACTGCATAAATGTAAGTGGATTGAATTTGAACTAACTCTTTTTTCTTACTCTAAATCTGAAAATGTTCTTCCTCAAAGATTTTCTTTTTCAATGAAATATACTGCCAGATTATGAAGACACAAGGAATATTTGATGTAAAATCAGGGATGCATGGAAAAAGAACAACAAAAAAAAAAGTTGTGTTTTGCTATACATGCCTCTTCATGGAGCCAGTAGGGCTGAAAGGAATTGACAAGACTGTGATTCATGCAAACTAATAGTTTAGACAGTCACTCCTCATTCCAGACTAACTTTTACTTATTTTTAAATTAAGCTGATGCAGTGTTAAGGTTGTGACATAAACTGACTAAAGAATGGAGTTTAAAAGTTAAGATTAGAACCTGTCCCTTATCCTTTTACACTCAGAGCTCAGTGCTGCTCTCTGACCTCCTAGCACAGTCAATAATTTAGTTGGCAAAATATTTTGTCCATAACTGTAATACCAAATAACTGTTCTGTTTCTTAGAGAGATGTAAGTTCCCACTCTACCTTCCACTTTACCTCACAGGCTGTGATCTCATAGGTCAATTACAGCCTAAATCAGTGTGGGGCATGCTCTATATAATTTCATTTTTGAATTGCAAATGTCTCAGCCTTGCTAAGACAGATACAAAATTGACACTAGACCAAAGATAGTCAGGGATGAAACCGATGATACGCAAGATTAGATAGCACTATAAATGGATCTCAGTAGTTCTGTGTGAAGTTCTTTTTCTAGTATGTTCCCCTTCTTTTCTAGTCTTTTCGGAGTCAATGCCCCCAGAAGACTTAATTAGTGAAAGAACAAGCAGAAAGTAGTTGTTTCCTTTAGGCTTTGCAGAAGATAGGTCTAATGTATGGTGATATATCTGCTAGAATTCTTTACTATTTGCAATGTTGATAATCTCTCAACCATCAAGGAATTCAGTAGCATGATGTTGTCAGGAAGTAAGGTATGGAAAGAAAATGGCAACATCATCTGCATTTGAACAAAAAAAACATGTGGGAGCAGAGTCTGATTCAATAGCTGACTAGTTAGAATGGCTTTCTGGGAGGTTAGATGACTTGGTCTTTTGTTTTTAATGATTGAGCAGACCACAGATCAGATTTAGTAAATGCCAGCTCATTGACTACTGTAATTTTATGACTTCTGTCAAAACCTCATAAATTCGAATGTCTAAGATTGGGAGAAAGCCTGAGCTGAAGTCATATCCATCCCAGGAGCATTCTATGAGCACTTGATTAAAAGGAGAAATAAAAGCAGAAACAACTCTCAGAAATTCACTTTCTGAAGAAAGAGTGATATACAGACAGCATCTGCAGCTATGATCCACAAGTACAGATGAAAATTCAGCTGTCTTTTAACCAAATGCTGGCAATGCTTTTGTGGAGTGAAGTTAAAGCTTAATCTTTCCTCAGCATTTCATAGGAGGTAGCTTATGAGTATTCCTTCTTTCTTCCTAGTATATGATATTCTCAGCCTGAAGTGGCATGGAGAGACCTCAAAGTCTAACTTTGGGTCCTGCAGGATGTTAAGAAGTTGAAGAGCTGCAACAAAGCATTTTGTCAGTTATTTCTCCCTTTTATGAGCTGAGACCAGCTGTTTAAATGTGATTGCAATTCTTTTTTTTTTTTTTTTTAATTTTTCCCCAGAAACATATTGGTTACAGGGCAATCCTCTCTTTCAACATCTGTTCAGCATATTACTCATATATTCAGATTTTCCTGCTCACTCAGCTTGTTATCACAATTACAATATACTAAATATTCTTCTGGAATGAGCAGGGGGGGGTTCAAAGGCTTCAAGACTGCTAGTTCCAGCTATAGATGATACTAAATCCCAAACTCTTAGTTTTGACCACTCTGACTTTACATGCGGTTTGTCATATGTGTAGTTTTGCACTGCAGTCTTAGGACCAGGAGAAGGGGTAAACAGAAAGGTCCATACATCATGCCATAGTACATGTGGCTCAGGTTCCACTGAATGAGATAAACCCTATGCAAAACATCATTATTCTGTTGAGATATGCAACATTCAACCTGTCAGAATGACCACTTTTAGACAATATTTAGAGCAGTATGAGAACATAAATTCAAAGGATTTTTCACATATTTTCAGTTGATTTCATAAGAAGCCAAGCTTTGTCTCTGTCTAGTCCTTTCTTGCTTCCTCTTCTATGTTTTAAATCAACTTTGGGTCAGCTTTGATCAAATGTTAAAAAAAAAAGAAGTGGTCTGAAAAGTAAGTTCTTACAAGTAGCATGAAAAACAGAACAAGCCAAGTAGACAAAGAACTGATTTTTTTGTGGCTATAATAAGTAAGTTTTTAATTGTGGGTATTTGTACGTTGTGAAATCTACTTGGAAAGAGCTAGCTGGCCAAGCACCATAGACAGACAGCCCACCTAGATAACACAAGTCACTCAAGATGAAACACAGTACATCTTTTTTCTACATATCTAAGCTGGGTTTTGCAGAGTTGTTACCACAGAATACTATGTGTAAAGCAGACCTGAAAAAAATATTTCTTTTATACATAGAATGGTTTTATTTATTCAGTCTCACACATAATGCTAATATAGGTCTGGATTTAACACTGGCTACTTGCAGGCATAAAAGCAAATATATTAAAATATATTAGGTGTACACTAGTAAATGTAGAATTCTGTACTGGTTTTGGCTGGCATAGAAAAAATTTTCTTCACAGTAGCTTGTATGGGGCTATATTTTTGATTTAAGATAAAAACAGTGTTGATAACACATTGTTGCTTTGGTTAGCAAAGTTCATGCAGAGTCAAGACCTTTTCTGCTCCTCAGACTGCCCTGCCAGCGAGTAGGCTGAGGGTGCACAGGAACCTGGGAGGGGATACAACTGGGACAGCTGACCTCAACTGACCTAAGGTATATTCCATACAGTATGGTGTCATGCTCAGCAATAAGAGTTGGGGGACAAAGGAGGAAGGAGATGTTTGGAGTTATGGCATTTGTCTTCCCAGATAACTGTTATGAGTGATGGAACCTGGCTATCCTGGGCATGGCTGACCACCTGCCTGCCCATGGGAAGTAGTGAATGAATTCCTTGTTTTGCTTTGCTCTTTGTTTGCACACGCGACTTTTGCTTTACCTGTTGAACTGCCTTTATCTCAACACATGAGTTTTCTCACTTTACCCTTCCAACTCCCTCCCCATCCTGCTGGGAAGGAGTGAGCAAGCAGCTGTGTGGAGCTGAGCTGCCCACCTGTGTTATACCCAACAATTTCTTGAGAAGAATGTGAGTAATTATATGGTGATGTGCAGTATTTTCATTGGTTGTTCTTCTAAATACAGAGAATCATAGCATTAGTCATGCAATATTTTTTAATATCAGTTACCTTTATTTTTATTTGCTACCTAAGTTTAAGACAGTTTGTTCATTTTTTTGTTTGTTTTTAGACTTTTAAATAATCATAAATTAGAATTCATATTATGTTTCATCTGGTGAGTTACAAAGTAGTGCACTGTACAAAGAAAAAGTGATTGTTACATGCAATGTATATTGTAAGTCTGAGGCATAACCTTAACTGTTTTAAGTATAATTTGCAATTTAATTCAATATCTGCATGCTGCTACAGGTTCTACTGAAACTGTTGTTCAGAAAGAAACACTGCCCTTTTGAAGTTCTTAGGAGTTTATGGTAGCAAGTCTACATTGCATCTCTTCCTTTCAATTATTGGTTTTGACTTTCTTTTACTGTCTATAACCATATAGTTAGCTGTTGAACGCATGGCATCTGTATCTGATAATACTAGCTAAATTAAAAGGGAGGATCTCTGAAATATACGACTGTCTTCCTATTTTGTCATAATTTCTATAACTGATTCTCCATCTATGCATTTTGGGTCAAGAAATATATTATTTTTTAAAAATCTAATATATGTGAAAATGCCTAAGTGAAATAAACTGAAAAAATTTCTTAAGGATCCAGTGTGAAAACTGTTGCCATGTATCAATGTACATTTATGTGAGCCACTGAATATCTAGAAAGTATCAAGCACTCTTGTCCCCTGTAACTTTTACAAGGAGTTCTGTGTATCCAAAAACATTGCAGAAGGTGTTAAATTTGACATATATAACTGAAATGACAGAACATATCCTCTATAATTCCTTCTATATAACCTAAAAATAACAGCCTTACAGAATACTGTCTGAGAATTAAAAAGTAGTTCTGTAGTTTTCAGGTGACAAATAAATGATTTTATTAGATACAGTGACAAAAAATACACAAACTTGGGAGATCTTTCTTTTACAGACAAGACAGTAGGCTTGTATAGGTATGCTGGTATCTACATAGAGTGATTTTTTTTAAATCTAAGATACTGAGGGGCATACTATAATATGCTGATTTGTAAAAATCACAGAATAGCAGAAAAGCTGTACATCCATGTTTTTCTTATCAGTTCACATAAATTTTCTAGTAAGATAGAAGCTGAAGTAATGAGGTTACAAGGCATAAAAATCACAGAGGCCAAGAATGCTAGCTGTGGTCAAATGATTTACTCAATCAGCATTAGGCTACATATGCAAAGCTTTTGGCCATTGTGTTCCCAGCTGGCAGCCACCACAAACATCTGGGCCATTAACATCAGAATTAGTAATCTAGAGAATTGTTCCTTATATCACTTCCAGCTAATACTGGACTCCAATTAGCGCTCTTCCAAACCCACCTGCAAAAATTTCTAACAGCTTCAAATAGCCAAATGTTACAGATTGTAGAAGTTTACATGAACAGAAAACAAGATCACAGCTACTTGGAATATTCTGTAGGTTCTGGATGTAGATATCATTCCCTCCATTAACCCTTTAGCAAATGAGTGTGATGACCACTTCCTTAGAGACAGAGCTCAAAAAATTTTATCAAATGGAAGTTTCCTGAGTGCTGGTCTGCACATAAAACCAGGAGATCTTAAAAGTAAACAAGAAAGATACAACAGTCGCTTCTTTGTCTGATAATTTGCCTCTCCAGGAACCACTTCTGCTGTGACACCTAGCACTTAAATGGCAAATGCAGAAGCCAGGGATTAGTGGTTATTTATAAATTTTTTTGCTTTTACTTATCTAACAACATAAAAATCTCAAGACTCGCAGGTGATTTAGTCAAGAGGACCCACTACATCACCTACAAAACTAACTTTCTCAAACGAACCCATCATCGCTACTTTCTCCTGTCCTCTCGCTATGCTTTTTTTAAACTCATTACATCCTTCATGTGTTTAGTTTGAAATTAAATGTAAACATACTGGAACTGATACATCACAGGGCCCAGAGCCTTCATTTTGCCTAGAAATACTTAGTAATCAAAATAACAATGTGATACTACAGTTGTAGCTCCAGCCCATCAGTAGCACCACCAGCCTGATCTTCTTTGAACTGAACAAGACCCTGGGGTTTTTTTATTTGAGAAGTGTGATATAAGCATACATTTATGGCTATGTTGAACCCCATGATATATGAAGAACTGAATGAAAACATTTTCTTCCAGAAGGTCTTGGGTCTGTAATTGTCCTAACTTTGGGATTTTTAAGCCTTATTCTTCCAAACCCTGGTTCATCTGCTCTTTTTGGTAATTTTATCTGCATTCCACCTGAATCCCCTGTTTCAAAAGGCAGTAGATATCCATTCAGTTGTGTCTTACAGTTTATGTGTGCCTGGGTTTCTTCTGTCTCTCTTTGGTTTTCCAGTAGGGTCAATAAGAAAAGAACTGTGAATGAGGGATAAAAACCATTGAATTTCCATGATCTTGTGTTAAATTTTAGATATCTTGATGTTAACCCTGATATCAATATTTGCCTATGCTTATCAGGCAATTAATGACCTCAAGAGAACCTTAGAGCATGTAGGAGATATGGACCAGGACTGAATAAATTTAATAACACTTTTATCTTTAATATTGTTGCTTAAGAGATATTCTTTATTACCTCTTTCTCCTCCACTTCAACACAATTTGAAAGGTTTCCAGTTGCATAAGGCTCAGACAATTACATAAAAGCTGCAAAGTAATTTGGTTTACACCTAAATAGTAGAGCTACATAACATGTCTCTCCCTTTGAAATAACAAGATACTTACACTTTGAACTTGAGACGAGTGAAGCAGAACATCATGCTGAGAATTTGAATTCCTGTAATTTGATTTCAGAACAGTACATTCATTTCATTTCCAATTTACAGAAGAGAGAACACTGCAGTCAATTATGGTCAGATGTGTAGGAATTTGTTTTGACTGGTGAGATAAACTGTGTGATGATTCCAACATGCACAAGAGACATATACAGTACCATGTCACCAGATGTGGTGGAAAAAAAGAAGAAAAAAAAAAAAGATTCAGTGGCAAAATTGAGAACTCATATGTAAGAAAGACAATCACAGTTCTCAGCTCTGACGAGTTCTGATTTGGACATTCTTCCAATGGGGATAAGGAAAATCCCATTGTTCAATACATCAAACTTCTGTTAACTAATAATGAAGGCAGCCTCAGCTGTTAACAAACAGGAAGATTTCTTTTCTCTGCCAAAAACTCTTTACATGGCTTATCAGGGAAAATAATTTTATTCAACTTGTCTGTCAAAGCATTTATAACTTTAAACTGGTAGGCAAACTTAAATGGCCTCATGCTTATTTTCACAAATTCAGACACCTGAGGTAGTTTTTGTTATTTTACTGATGTCTGAAATGTTTTATTATAAAGAACAACACCACAACAGTAAAAAAGAAATTTCCAGCTGAGATAAATGGATGGAGCTTTAACAAATCCTTTGTTGCAACACTGATTTACCAACTGTTAAACTGGATATTTATATGCAGGATAAAAGCAGGCAAAAGAATTTGTATAAGAAGGTCAAGTACTTTAACTAATGACTGTCTTCTCACTGGCTTGCTTCACTACTTTGGCACATAGATTCCCAGGGGAATCAGGGCCTTATCTTTCTGAACCAAATTATTTTGAAGGCAAACAATGCAGTGTCTCAACACTAATTAACTGGTGCTATAATCAGTCAAATTATAGCATGAATTGTATTAATGTTAATTACAGTGGAGAAAGAAGATCTTGTGCCAATAGTACAAGACTGAGAGTTAAGGAGATGCAAATGCTTTTTCCATCTTTGCCACTGATTTTCTGTGTACCCTTGGGCAAGTCATATGAGCTCAGTTTACCACACGTTGTGCTTGGTAATCTTATTTACCAAAATTTTCCTCTCATGTTGCTGCTTCTAAAGAGCAGTGTGAGACTGATCCATTGACAGCACTTGGAAATGATCACAGAAGTAACAGGGTTACATTGCTTTATAGAGATGTTGCACCTATGTACCGCTGTGTGTGAGAAGTAAGGGTTATCTGTCAGTTAATCTGTCTCCAAAAAGTTCCTATGACAGGATATTTCAGTGATGTCTTTGAGTCTTTCTCTAGAAAGACAAAAAATGCATTACCTGAACTTAAAAATTTTGAGAAAATTTTGAAAAACAGGAGGAAGGGCAAGGCAGGTAAAAGCGCTCTGTGTAAAATTGATAGGTAGATATCTGTCATACAGCAAAGTATCAAATATTGTCACTTTGCCATCTTTTTGCACCAATCATTTACATTCTCCAATTTTTAAAAGCTGAGATGTCTCACTTTTATATATGTATCAGAATATGAAATCCTAGCTTCCTGAGTTCTTCCCCATTCAGTCACATCCTAGTAAGTGGCATAATTTTATCCTTTTTATTAAACCACTACTTGATTTCCTTAATCAGTTTTTCCCTTTTGTTTTAAAAGGAAGGAAAGATGGGTGAAAGCCCTGCATTATAGCAGTAATTAACTTTTAGTAGCCTTTGTTGTTGAACTCCCTAGCAGCTGAAGAGATTATTTCTGTTGCTACAGAATACCAATTAGAATTTTGGACTGTAGAAAGCGCATAGCAAAAATTGTACCTCCTATATAAAGGATCATATATGTCAGATAGGATGTAACAACTCCATTAAAAGATGCTTGGTGAGTACGAGAAGAATTACTAGAGTCCCCTGGAAAGGAGGTGCAAATCTCAACAGGCCAACACCTGAAAATGTCAGGAACAGACAGCTGAAAATTTAAACTGCTGGCTTCAGATACCTTGATTATCTTGGGTCTTGCAATCCTTTATTTTTATTGAATATTGAATGTCTATAGATAGAATTAGAAACAAGAGATGGCTTAAGCTTTCCAAATATCTCTCACTATGTGTCAAAAAATGGGGCAGTTTTATACCTTCCGTGCAGTCATTCTTGAAAGATAGTTGAATTATGGCATGTAAACAAAGACAACCTCCCTAATATTACAATTAATATTTCATACAGAAGGGAATTTTCACATGGGCTATGAGGGAAAATCAAAAAAAAAAAAAAGAAAAAAAAAAACCCCAAACCCATGCAATTTTAAAGTATCGCATTCTTCTGGCCTGATTCCCAATGTTTCACACTGTCTATGAAGCATGTTGTTACTTAATTCCTTTAAATATTATTAGGTCATGTCCATTTAAATATGATAGCTGGCTTTGAAAATTCAGAGAGTGAATTTAGATTTATTCTCCATGGTCAAGATAAATTTCACATTAGTATTTACAGTATAATCACGCTTATTTGAAAACTCCTTATTGTTCACCTAGCAGATTTACTGGATGTGATAGCAGTAAGAGTTTTAACAGAAATAATTAAATTCTTATTTTGCTATAAATTAGAATACCTTTCAAATGTTCTCCAAATCAAGAAATGTCAGCATAACAAAAAAACATTTGAAAGATATTAACAACTAAACATAATTAATAAGACATAATAAACTTAAATAACTGTGGTGAAAACAGGCTTCAGGATGTAATTTAAGAGGAAAAAAATGTGAAGAGTTATAATATCTACTGCAACAGGCAACCAACAAAAGCAACATTTTAGTTATTCATAACCTTCTAAATTGTGTGTCTTTTTGGCTGGTTGTTTCTATGCCCAGCTTCCATTTCAAAGCAAATGTGTTTCAAAACCATGAGAATGAGATGCCTTTCCTCTTTTTCTGAATCATTAACAAAAAAAGTCAAGGTATTCAATGTTCAAAATTTGCGTTTCTGGAGGACAGAGAAAAATGCTTTCTGAGTTCTTGAAGTTGCAACTTAACATGGACTATTCTGTAAATAATGTGAAGAAATAATGAAATATATACACATATATAAAAAATATGCATATGTGTGAATATAAAATGAAAACATGTGCCCATATGAAAAATACAACAGCTCATTGTGATAAAAACCAGTCAGTTACTCTATTGCAACGTAACACAATAGTAACCACAGCTGACCACTGCTAGTCTTGGGATAAAACATTTGAAAAAGGAAGAGTTGATACATGCTTTCTCCTTCAACTTAAAACCATGAAATCTCCTATATTTCCCAACAGCATCTGAGATTCTGAATTCACCGATTTTTGTGTGCATCAGCAAATCTTTATTTTGTTCTCTGGTGGGTTTGGTCAAAATAAAAAATTCGGATGCATCTTTTACATTTAGTTAAATCCTTCACTTTAAGTATTATGAACAAATTTTGGTCTGTTTCATTCCTTATAAACCATATGTCAAGGACAGAATATGTCAGATATGGATTTCACCTGGTCAGCACTTCTATGACCATGAATGTTCTTTAAAGTTTGAGTGTCTTTGCATCTCTTACAAGTTACTGTCTCTAAATGCTACTGTCCATTAGGTAGTATGAGGATCATAAAATTACCTTATTTTATATCTGTTTTTATAAGGGTTTCAGTACAGAAGACCTTTGAACAGAATATCTTGATGGGTTATTGTACTTTTATATGTCTTTTATAATTTATATTTTGGGGGTGTGTTTTTTGGAAGGATCATCCATGATAGTAAGGCTTAACAAATGATGACATTGATGATCATTATTATTCAGTAAAAAATGTTAAATACGTGAAAGCTTCTTCAGTTGCCCCCAAAAGTGCAGAAGTTTGTCAAAAATCTTAACAAAAAACCCCCCAAAAACCCAAACCAAAACAAAAATCACTTAATATAGGAAGCCTTCCTTCTAAAATGGGATGTGGAGCAGAAAAGGAGAATTTTTTTTCAGTGTGTATATTATTTAAAAAAATCTGGACATGGTCCTTAGTAACCTGCTCTGGTTGACCATCTTCTGATCAGGGTTTTTTAACCAGAGGTCCCTTCCAATCTCCTCTATCTGGGGATTAAATGCAAACTTCAATTTCTTGTAGAAAAAGAGGAAAACAACAGTTTAACAAGCTACTGGTTTTGAGACTGAAACTATGGAAAACTTCTGAAGCACAGTCTCAATGAAAACTATTTTCTTTATCACAAAACTTATCACAAAAAGAAAAACTTCCCCTTAATAGTAACATTTCTTGAACTTTTACCATTTCTCTGCTTTTCCTAATTAATCTTGGCCTCAAGGCCAAAAGCATTCATCTATGGTGACAGCAACATATATGCTGTGTGTATGCATTTCATGTTCAGTTCCTTTCCTCTTCTCCAACTAAGCCTTCATATAATTAACATATATGACTGCATTTTAAACACTGTTTCTAGCTAAGGATATACAGTGTCCTGGAAAACTTAATTAGATATGGAAAAAAATGAAAAATTGCACAGGTCAGAGAATTTTGTATGGGCTACAACCTAACAGGAACACACAGAAGGACTAACAATACTTTATAATAATTCATCTTGAAGTCAACTGGAGTGTGATACAACATTTAAGCAGCAAGTACAGTTTAAAACATAATTTATTTTCCATCAACAGTTTAAAGGGAAGACATCTATCTGTTATGGTAGCTGAGCTAGATAGTTCCATTTCTATCATTAGAGATATGCACATTCTCTTTTAATTTCAGCAGAACACCTATATCTTATTGGTTTATCGATGTGTAAAGCTACCAGTAATAGCAGTAAGTAGAAACAGTGCTTGAGAGGGAAGATATAATCTCTTAAAAAGAAGGAAAAAAAAGCAGCAGAAGAGATCACAAACTGTCAAACAGGGTCAACCAACAAATAAAAATTCATATTTTTCCATATTCAAGATTAAAAGTTGTTTATACAACAACAGACATGTCAAGCTTCAAAGAGCTGGTGTTAAACACCATCCAAAAATATAAGGAAGGCAATATGACTGAACATCATCAGCATACAAATAGCAAAACCACGACTTTTTAGTTCACACTCACAGTGGGCTTAGTACAGGTGCCTGTTCAATATGGCACTTACCTGGATTAACATATAAGGCCATCATCGATTCTAGGTACATGCTTTATTTCACTGTATTGCAAACTATTAGCAACAAAAACTGTTCACTACTGGTTTTCCTTCTTTTTTTTTTTCTGTGTTCTTTAATTTAATGTACATATGCATTGCCATATAGGACTGGCTGAGAGGTATTTGTTTTAAAATTAAGTGTAAAATGTAACAAAGAGTCAGTGCAAAAAGAGAAGTTGCAGGGAAAAGGTGGCTATGATGGTGTCTGTCTAATCTAGAGTTTGATGGTACTACATACACCACCTTATTCTGTAACTACCTTTTGGCTGAATCACTGACATTTATTAGAGTAAAAATTTATATTAGTAAAAGCCAGGGATATTTTAACAGACTATGTGCAAGATCATAGTCCCTACAACTCTTTCTTTCTTCTGCCTCATTCAGCCACACCAATGATACTATAGTACTTTGACCAAGTGATATTCCATTATGTCTCAAGGAATAAACTGATCCTTATAAACTGTAGTTTTAGTCAAGAAAAATGAGGAACACAGCAGCACCAACACTCTGGAAAAGTGCCATCTTAATCCAAAGCCAAACTAATTAGAAGAATAGTGCTATTAAATAATACTGGAGAACTTTCAGTTTTCATTCTCAGTTTCCTTTACTTCAACACAATACAAAAGACAAAATCTTTATTATTTGTTTATTTATTTGTTTATTATTTGTTTATTTGTTTATTATAAAAGTTTATTTGTTTTCACTGTGTCCTGGTTTCAGATGGGATAGAGTTAATTTTCTTCTTAACAGCTGGTGCAGTGCTGTGTTCTGGATTTGGTGTGAGAACAATGTTGACAGCACACTGATGGGTTTGGTTGTTGCTCAGTAATGTTTGTACTAAGTCAAGGACTTTTCATGTCCTTGGGCCCTGCCAGTGAGGGAGCTGGGGGGGCACGGGAAACTGGGAGGGGA
The DNA here is from genome assembly GCF_023634155.1 of Falco peregrinus. NCBI lineage: Eukaryota > Metazoa > Chordata > Aves > Falconiformes > Falconidae > Falco > Falco peregrinus. Next base: position 35,684,555 of record NC_073725.1, on the reverse strand, counting down.
CACAGCCAGGACAGGTGACCTGAACTAGCCAAAGGGATATTCCATACCATATGATGTCATGCTGAGTAAATTAGCTGGGAGAAGAAGAAGGAAGAGCTGGCAGGTGACATTTGGCATTACAGCATTTTTCTTCCCACATAACTGTTATGTGCAACGGAGCCCAGCTTTCCTGGAGATGGCTGAGCACCTGCCTGCCCATGGCGAGCATTGAATTAATTCCTTGTTATACCTTGCTTGCATGTGTGGCTTTTGCTTTACCTATTAAACTGTCTTTATCTCAACTGACAAGTTTTCTCATTTTTACTCTTCGGATCCTCTTCGCCATCCCTATGTGGGGGCAGTAAGTGAGCAGCTGCGTGGTGCTTGGTTGCCAACCGGGGTTAAACCATGACACACTAGCATTTACAAAGGAAGGAAAATTTCAATCATTACATTAAATATTAAACCATCTCAGGATTCATTTCCAAAACAAAATGCTTCCACTGGCTTTTCAGTCAGGTGAAGTTACCAAATTCACAGTGCCCTCTATCTAATTATGCTAGGTAACATTATTCCTTCTCTATTTGGAAATGTGCACCCTGCCAATTAAAAGAACATACCTTCCTTCTGTTAATACCACTGCCCTTAATTAGAAGTTCTGATGCTTTTCAAGAGAGATCAGACAACAGCCCATCTGTTTAGGCAGAGGTTTATTAAACATTGCATATGCAAGATCTGGATAACTACAAGTCATATGACTACAAAACAGCAATTGCCTTAGTTAAATAGCTCATGTGTCCTTGAGTGACTTCAGATGACTGGTCTCCTTTTTGGTAACTTTCTGTCTACTTCACTTCAGTAGAATTCAAAGACTTTATTCATAACTGTCATTATATATGTTAATGCCTGTTAGCTAATTACCAATCTTGCTTGTTAATTTAGCTAAATTATATGACTAGGACTAAGCTGTAAGAATGTAATAACTAAACTAAAACTTTATGAAAAGGGAAAGCCTGTTCTTCTACCTTTTATGTCATATACCCACAACAAAGGCAACAGTTATATCACTTTCTTATTTTGCATATATGTTGCTTTTGTGACAAGTTTCAGTGGCTGAAATACGTAGAAATTATATATTATCTGCAATTCATACATTGCTGTTGAAATCATGCTCATTTTATAAAACAAACCAGTGTACTATATTTTTAAAAAAGGAAGGTGAAAGGAAAGAAAGCAGTTATCTATTTATTAGCTGCGAGTACACCAGCTGAAACACTCTGCACATCAGGCAGTGACAGAGAAAATGGAGTCAAGAGGGTAGATGATCCCAGGGTAGTTTATTCCTTTTTTTAGAACTCTTTTTCTGCCTTCAAAAAACCCAGGCCATAGCACAGCAACATACTTTCCAAGATTTTTTCATAAAATAGTTAACAAGTTAACATTTATGCTAAAAAACCGATGTATTAGAGGATGCTATCTAAAAGCTGAACTTGAAGTATTTCTATGGGTGGATTATCAGCACAATGCAGTCTTCAATGCCTTCATTTTCTACATTTTGGCTAATATGAATATTGATCTAATATATTCTCATTAAAATATATTTGTTTACAAATGTAACATTGTCATGCATTTAGCATGTCAAGATGTGAATGCTAAGAATGAACAAACAGATTTATGCATAAAGGACAACAGCTTCTTCACTTATGCATAATTCTAGCTCCATGAATTTTGAATCAAGTAGACCATCAAAGCTGAATGTCTGGAATCAGAAACAAGACACTTTTATTAATACAAACAAACTCCTTCTGTCTTTGGAAAACAATCCTGTAAGGACCAAATTGTGTAAACACCAACTTCTGCTCCTCCAGATTTTGGCTTAATTAACTTTTCCCCCTGCTCTTCACTGATAATTACCCTCAGTTCCCTCTACAGAAACAAGGGATCTCTGCAACATTTAGTTCAAGATTGTAGGGACCATTATGATTGTGTTTGTGTTTTAACAAGTACAACAACAACAAAAAAATATGTGCAAATGCTTTTAGGATCCAGCTCTACTAATTTTCTAGCATCTTTGCATTTATATTTCTTATTACAGTTGCCCCTCCAATTGTATCTGTATAAACCAGATGAGTCCTGGTAGGTTTTGAGGATTATTTGTGTGTGTCTGTGTGTCTGTGTACTATAAGTGGATATACGACAATATCAAGTAATCTAATATTCCAGTATGTTAAAGAGCAACTCTTCATTCTGGTTCACCACATGGTCCAACAACTTTTTTACTAACAAAAATGAGGGATGCACTATGGTTCCAAAATAAATAGTCTGGACTAGAGAAGACTGGAGCTGCCCACAGATGTGCATATCAAAACAAAACCCTGCAGTCAGCAAACTCATGACATATGTGAAGGACTTATTTGCTAAAGGATCAATAGAATGACCCACTGATGATCAGATATAAATCACAAAATCATATCAAAAGTGAATTACAAGCCAGAGTATTTCTCTGCACAGGTAAATTTGGGATTTGATAACCTTTTAAACCATGAACAGAACCACAGCCCACTTACTTTAATAGGAACAAATTTAAAGTGGCCTATTTGGTCACTCCTTTTTCACTTTCTTTTTTCTGAAATGTTAACCTACTGAAGTAGAGAAGACAAACTGTCACCTAAAACCTATGTCATTTGATGGAGTTAGAGCTAGAAAGTCCTCTAGTTCCCAGACTCCAGTCAGAGAGCAGAGTTTAAGTCCTTTCACTGTGGACTGCAATGCCTTGGGAATGTCCACCAGGAACACCACTGCTAACTTCTGACATCCTGGTATCTTTTCAAATACATTCTAAAGTTGCACTAGCTAGGATATATAACTGTGGGAACAAAAGGGCAACTATAACACTGGAATAAGAGACAAAAATAAAAATTAACCATATATTTAAAGATATAGGAAGATAAATGAAACAAAAAAATTCACAAAAAAGCCTATGTGCATGATAATTATTTGTTGTAAAATAATGAAAGAAGAGTTCCTATACTGCAGTCAAGTGCTACAGATATTATCCATGAGAATGCAGTAGAATTAATACTTCAAAAAGCCTCTCAGCATATAATGACACTGCAGACCTCAGCACAGTGGAGTTTTAAATGAGTGATCTCTCCATACTGTATGCCAGCCTGCATTGTAGACATAAGTTCAGTCTGTCTATATACTCAGGCTATACAGTGTTCATCAGTTCTGGTGTCCCTCTTGTCACTTGCTTCAGATTCCATTTTCCTTTACAGAGTGATGTCCATTTACTGAAGTATCTGTGTTCTTCTGTTATCAAATGCATTAACCCCATATCACAAATAAATGTAGTCCCCAAGGTGATGCATGAAAATGTTGTTAAGAGAAATCTTTCATTAATAACCTGCTTATGCTTTGCACTTCGGTTGCCTGCCTTCTTCAGGATCATCCTAAGATCAAGAAGCTACATCCTGCCTCCTGTTACAGAGGTTGTTCCCTTCCGCTACTTCTACACTTCTTCCCTCCTGATAGTGATTACATTCTCTTCCAATTACCTCAATACCAGCTTAAAAAGACATCACTTTTATCTCCTTTGGAATGAGCTACACAGAAAAGCGTAAAAAAGAAACCTACACTGACAGGAAGACTAGGTGTTTCTGTCAAGCTTCTGTGAAACATTTTCAGTTTAAGCAGAGCAAAAACCTAGCCATTTAAACCTAGCTATTTTTTCCCTATTTATTTTTTTGAATGAGCGAAGATAAGGAATTGGTTTGCAAGCCAAGTCTTATTATAAAATTAATCTCCAGCTTGTTCAGAAAGACAGCACAAGTAAAGAAAGAAGTGATACTATGAAAAAGGAAAAGAAGAAAGAAGACTCTAAACACAGGTGTATCTTATGCATCTTTTCTATTTGAAAGATTTTTACTAACTCTAGTGCAGGCACAAAAATGTTTAAGCAAGTCAACACTTCCTCCATTAAACATTACCAAAGGAGAAAAGTGAATGAGGAGCTGTTACAGAATTTCAGCCAGATTCAATCCAATTGCTTTGTCCTGCTTCTTATTGCAGTCATAGGACATCACACTCACCATTTTTTATTAATGTACTTTCTTCTCTTTAAAAAAATACATACATATTGCTCTCCTCTGAGTTTAGCTACTATATTCAGTGCTACCTTTCTCCAGGATGGTTTTACTGCAATTTCCACCTTACTTTCCTTTGACTGTGATGCAGAATTTGATCTCTGAACAGTTACAGGCATTTCTCCCAAAGGTTTCTGGGTTTGTTTCTTTTCAGGTTTTTTTTTTTTTTTGTTTGTTTGTTTGTTTGGTTGGTTGGTTGTTTTTTTTCCCCATTTCAGATTCATTTATAGAGTGAAAAGTAATGCACTTCAGGAAGATCCAAGACCATCCAATATGTCCATCACTGCTTTCTTGAGATTTTTGTTATTCCTCCCCAACAAGGAAACATTTCAGTGTTAACACAGTCTAATGTAAGACCACAGCTGAAATTGCATGTTCCCTTAGTACAAGTGTGCTAATCATGTAGGTCAACTGCATGGCATCTCTTTCTGTATAGCTGCCTTAAGAACTCACTAAGATATTTTCTTCCCAGTGCTGTAAACCAGGCAGGCATGTTTCCTAACATACATCCTTTCTCTCATGCAGAATCTTCTCCAATATATACATTCTGAGTGTGTGTTTATGTGCATCTGTGTGTGTGTGTGTGTGTGTGTATGCATTCTGACAGAATTTATAAATTACATAAAAAATTAGGCATAAAGGAGGAAATTAATATGAGCATGTACATATATGTATGAAAATGGATATGTGTATATTGATGCTTATGGTATTTGGCATCTCTGAAGACAGAGTTTCTCACATACAAACCGCATATTTGAATTAATGTAGCTCCACTCCAACCTGATGCAGACAATTCAGAAGCTGGGAAGCTACTTTACCCTATGTTTGATTTTTACTTGTTTGCAACATTTGTGATTTTTTTCCCCTTCTATAAATAAACCTCTTTCCATTAGGAATGGGGCCATTAATTTGCTTATAGAATAACAGCTAAATGTTAAGAGCTCTTAGTAACAGTATCATTTTCTGGATGTAAACCGACAAATTAAAGCTTTCATTTATGAGATCCATTATTTTGCCCTTGTGTGTGGGGTGGGGGGGGATGTGTGACATCTCATCCCAGTATTCAGAATAGAAAAGTAAAGAAAAAACACCAACACAATAATCAAAACCACTTTTAATCAATGTTATTCTTGGAGGAGAAATAGAAATAAGTGAATTCACTCACTGACAGTATCCTTATGTAGCTATAAATAGTAACATTTTATTTATGCCACTCTCACTAATAGCCTTTCAGGAAGGTTGCTTCTGCAGTGATACTATTCTCTAATTTTAAGCATCTCAGTACACATTTTTGCCTCCCAGACTGCCTGAACTTGTTGTAGTAAATGGATCTCATTGGTTACCTATGCTTATTGCATGCTTTTTTTTTTTTTTCACTTTCTTAATTTATGTTTGGTTCACTCAGTGTCATCATTAGTTTAAACCTGGTAGACAGAGAAGTATCAGGGTTTGCAAGTGGTACAACTAAATAACTGGAATACATCATACGCTACCACTCAAGCTGACATTTTTAAAAACAATGATATTTTGCTCCTCTTGATCCACATCATATGGTAGAAGTGGATAGACAGGGCTACAAATTGTCATGGCGATATGGGCAGTAACCTGTATAGATAAAACCACGTTTAAGACTGCCATGGCAACTCCTGTTTATCTTTCCTAATCCCTGCTGGCAAAATGCTTTCAACTTCTTAGCTCAAGCATTTTTAACTGAATGCATAGTGTTGCAGAGTATGATGCACAAGATATTATAACTGCTCATGCATTTTGAAATGGGCTATGAAGCTTAAGATAAAAGATGGGTTATGGTTTTAAACAGATGTTTTACGTAACTGTTTTCCAACTGTGTGAGTAGATAATCAACTAAGTGCAAAATAGATCATTCCATCCCCAAGAAATCAATGCAGATCCTGCCAATCCCTTGGAACAATGGAAGCTGCTACCATTCTCATCACAAGGTGGGGAAATGTCAAACTAGTAAGCTGTGGCCTAGGAAGGGTCCACAGAGTGTGTGACATCACCAGCACCATCCAGCAGCTTTTCCTATACACCAGGAATCCTTCTGCCAGGTGCTGTAGGTGAGCAAACTATCAAGCAGTCCAAAGAGCTGTGCACTTGGGCAAGGGAATAGAAAATAAGCTGAATAGAAACAGAATGGAATGGAGGTAAGAAGTGGCTTGTGGGATTCCCCTGGTGAGTCTAACAAGCAGTCCTGGTTACTTAACTCCTTGGTTTTTTACATTCATCTCATATAGAGAAGATTAATTTCATATGAGGTGCCTCCAGAAAGAGTGCTTTTGAGGCAGGATGGTCAGACTTTACTCCTACATTTTTCATTGCTTCCTGATTGTTTTTTCCTCAGCTGATAATCAGATTTTAGTGCATGCTTATATCTGGATTTGAATCTGTCTGAAACACTGTTGGTAGAAGCTGCCTGTGAGCCTAACGCACAGCAACAGCTCAGCAAGTATTCCAAGTTTCACCAGTTGGTTGTGGTTTCTAGGACACCTCATTGCACAGTCTTCTGCTGAAAGACTCCTGCTTCCAATTGAAGACTTTTGTCACATATATTTATGGTACCATTTTCTATTGTTTAAGATCTTCCCTCAGATTAGGCAATTCTCTCTGGCCAGCTAAGAACAGATTCTTTCATCTTACTCCATATCAGGATTAGAAAAGGGTCTGCTGAAGAATGAGAGAAAATTATGAAAGAATCTGTAGAAAATAATCTGTAGAAAATTATGCATCTGTAGAAAATAATGCTTCAACATATCACATTTTCCTTATATATATATATCTTATGAAGACAAAAGCATTTTTCCTACTATTGTTGGTAGGAAAATTATTAGCTATTGATAAAAAAAAATAGTTACTGAATTTTTCCTAACAAACAAAAAAGAAACTTTTTTGGGTAAGCAGCAAGGTACATGATAAACTCTGTATTTTTTCCATTGTATAATTTTTTTCCTTTTTTTTTTTTTTTTTCATTCTAGGTCTTCATGGATAGAAAGCAATCAATTACTTCATAAAACTACAGAATAAACCACTACCAACATTCTCATTTAGGTATTGGGTAGTGAATACTGTATGCACAGAAATCTCAAGTAAATTTTCTCCCTATTGTACTGAAGAAAATAAATTTATGTGGAATTAGCTTAGTGGTAATACACAGGGTTTTCCTGGTTTTTATTTAATTTGTGGTGCTGTTTAATGCAAAGTGCTTGAGATTTAAACCTATGAATTCTAGTGCTTCTGTGGTAAAAATGCATAGCAAAGAACAGGTTTCACTTCAGTCTGGGGGTTTTGTTAGAGCAAGAAGATGAAAGTTTTGTGGCGTTTTATTTGATGGTTTAAAATTCTCTGAAAAATAATCTTTTCCTTGTTCTTTCAGGACTTCAGGTTGTTCTGTGTACCCCCCATGCACAGAACTACAGAATCACAGAATAGTCAGAGTTGGACGGGACCTCTGGAGATCATCTAGTCCAGCCCCCTGCTAAAGCAGGTTCCCCTAAAGCAGGTTGCACAGGATCATGTCCAGGTGGGTTTGGAACATCTCCAGAGAAGGAGACTTCACAGCCTCGCTGGGCAGCCTGTTCCTGTGCTCTGTCACCCTCAAGGTGAGGAAGTTTTTCCTCATATTCAGACGGAACTTCCTGGGTTGCACTTTGTGCCTGTTGATCCTTACCCTGTCACTGGGCACTACTGAAAAGAGCCTGGCCCCATCCTTCTGACACTCTCCCTTAGGATATTTGTATGCACTGATAAGATCCCTTCTCAACCTTTTCTTCTCCAGGCTGAACAGACCCAGCTCTCTCAGCCTTTCCTCATAAGGGAGATGTTCCGGTCCCTGGTCAAAGTCATCTTTGCAGCCCTCCGCTGGGCCCCCTCCAGTAGTTCCCTGCCTCTCTTGAGCTGGGGAGCCCAGAAGTGGACACAGGACTCCAGATGCAGCTTCACCAGGGCAAAATAGAGAGGAAGGGTAACTTCCCTCGACCTACTTGCCACAGTCCTTGTAATGTATGCCAGGATCCGATTGACCTTCTTGGCCACCAGGGCACACTGCTGGCTCATGATCAACTTGCTGTCCACCAGAACTCCCAGGTCCTTCTCCACAGAGCTGCCTTCCAGCAGGTCAACCCCCACCCTATACTGGTGCATGGGGTTGTTCCTCCCTATGTGCAGGACCCTACACTTGCCTTTGTTGAACTTCATTAGGTTCCTCCCTGTCCAACCCTCTATCCTGTCCAGATGTCACTGAATGGAAGCACAGCTTTCTGATGTATCAGCCACTTCTCCCACTCTTGTATCATCTGTAAACTTGCTCAGTCCCTTCACCCAGGTCATTGGTAAATAAGTTGAATAAGACTGAACCCAATACTGACCCCTGGGTCTTGTAACATACATTCATGCTAATGTTCATCTACACAAATATATACCGCTACACAAATGCAGGCACATTTAATGTAAAAAAATGAAAACTGAGAAGGGATATTACTGCTTCTTATAAATTAATAAAAAAGCCTAAACACAAGTAAAGAAGATTTTTTCCGTGTAAAAACAAAATATTGGTGAGGAAAAATGGTTACCAGCTTTCCTTTACTAAATTTCAGATGGTGCCATATGAAATTGTGAAAGTTTTGTCAACAGTGGGGAGCTGTACCTGAGAGACACTAGTGCAAGAGCTGCTGACACCAGTTCCATTACAGTGCTTAGTAATTAGGATTCAGTAACAGAAAGAACTTTCTTTCAAACAGCAATGGTGAGTTGTTAGGGGGATAACATAGGTCACTCCAAACTTCTTGTTTCCAGAGGTAAGCAGGCAAAGACAGGGGGAAATAATGCCCTAACCCATTATCCTTATTTCCTGAGATAGCCTAAATGCATGACTGCATTTAGCTAATCCATTTATTTCAGACTGGGTTTTTTGTTCAAGTATCTTACAGTCATGTTTGACAATGAGCTACAGTCAGTGGGCAAGAGTTTGAACCTTTTGCAATGAAATGTAGTTCAGGCATATCACTGTTAGCTGCCTTACCTCCTGTCCAAAAGGTTGGTTGAAAAAGATGTCAAAGCAAAGAACAATGAGACTAATCTAGACTGTAATCTAGATTTATGTCTGTTAAATCACGGAACAGTACCCAGAAAGCATCTGTAAAGACACTTTACTGAAAGAGCAGAATTGTCTGAAAGTGAGATATAAGATGTGATTGTGGAAGGCTTGGAGCTACAACAAGCAAATGATGAAAAATGCAGATGTTTCGGTGTGGGTTAGGTCTGAGCTACTGCCACATTGCTGCTGCTGCCACTGCCATTTTGACTAAACAATAATACGTAATGGCTGACTGCTGAAACAGAGACAACCTCCATTCACTTATTTGTGAATAAGTTTCCTGGTGCCAGTAAAACTGTCCCTGTCCTAGTTGTACTAAACTGCATGTGTTCAGTTGGGTCTATTCCTGGGAGTTAACCATGGCCTTTTGGGGGCTTGGATCAGAGACCACCAGAAAATTTTAGGTTTCAAAGGCATGAGAAAGGGATTCAGGGTTGAAGTCTAGATGACAAAAAGCAAACTAGTAAGGGAGCTGCATTTGCTCTGGCTTGTTGATACTGACAGATAATATTGAAGAACTGTCCCACCTCATACAATGCATCAGAATGTCAGCTGAGGTGTTTTCTGTACACCTGAGGGCACAGATAAACCTTGCCATCTTTTGATCTTACCAAAAGCCCCAGCTCTCTATCTTTACAAAAGAAGTAAGAGAGAGGAGCCACAGGAAAACCCTTTGACAATGCACAGGCAGCCCACTGGGGTTTTGGGATCTCAGCAAAGCTCTGTCTAGTTTGTAAAATGTTTTTGGAGATGATATGCACTAATTTTATTTACATAAAGTAGCCTGTCTAGCCTCAAAATATGAATAAAAATCTTTTGAAAAATAATCCATCCTAGGTACATTTCTGCATCAATAGTCTGCCACAAGAATAATTTTGACTCAGAAGTCTGAGTCAGCACGAAGACTGAATGTGAAAACAATTGAGATAAAAGCTCTTCTATTTAAGTTCAAATATTTCAGTGATGTTCCTTACACTATATATTCATGCAAATATATACTTGCATATTATATATATTTGTGTATATACACAGCCACACTATGGAATGTATTTTCCCGTGGTAGTAACCTCCTTGCTACAGTCATTTCTGTAGCTGTCAAAATTGTGTCACATTAAATGCCAGGCTCCTAGTGTTCGTGTTTTTGTAATTTGTTGTCTTAGGCCAATTCCCTCAACTTCTTCTTGCTTTGTTTTGTTTATAAATCTCTAAGGTAAAATGTTGACTTCAGGTTTTGGTTGGAGGTGGTTTGGGAGTCATCATTAATATATAAATCATTAGAAAGCCCAATTATGGTCCATTACTCATTTTTAGCACATACATTTTCTGATTTTTGATCACAGAGGGTTTGTAAAAAGAGAATAAAAGACCTTTGAATATGTTCCTTGGTGGTACATTGTAAACTTCAATTATTTGTTCCCAGAAACTTTTTTTTTTAATAGTGAAGTGAAATTTCTTTTTAAATGGAGCATGATTCAGAAACCCCTACTAGAAAGGTATTAAACATTCTTTCATTAATAACAGTAATCTGGAATCCCAGAGTTCACTGTCACTTTAAAATGTAGATCTAAAGATGTATATTTTTTCCCTGCAGTCCATCATTAACCTGAAGTAATTTTTTAGCTACAATGTTGTAGCCACTACCTCTTCCTGAGAGGGAGGAGGACAGCATGCTGTTAATGCTCAGCCGTCACTCACAAACCTGCCTGTGAAGCAATTGGACAAAACCATTAGCCTGTAATACTCAACATTTTCTTCCCCTGTAATTTTCGGTAGATTTGCTTTTTTTGGCTTCCAAAATACAGTAACCCACCACAACCAGTTCATGGTATAACCATGGCATGAAGAGAAAACCAGACAATTTTTTTCTGAGGCAGAAAAGCAATCTTGTTTTTCATCTCAGCTTTCCCTCTATCACACACAGAGACTGGTGGATTCTCTCTCATACTTAATGACTTTTGACAGCCACTGATCTCAGAGGGAAGAGCTTGATAACAGTTTTCCTCTCTCCAAAAATGATAGTTTTCTCAGGCAGGCAAAAGTTCACAGAGAATCTGGCAGGCTCCTTCTGCTTTGCAATCAAATTTTGTAAAGTGCAAGCATCCAATGTACTTGAAAAAGCTTAACTTCCCCCTCAGAATACAGGCCTAGTTTTGAGTGTCAGAGGGGTTTTTGTCCCTTTTCAAAAGCGGATGATTGTACTTTTCACCACCAGCAGCAGCATGTAAGGGAGAGCAAGATGAGAGGAGGCCTGTCAGCTGACACGTTGACATTTTCCCATACATGTCTGCAACAAAGTTATTCTGACTTGAAAGACAGTGTAGATCATTGCTAAATTCCTTCAATAAAGAGCTTTAGTTTGTTGAAAGGAGCACACTCCTGCTGTCACACTCCCACTCACACTCACACACTCACACACACACAGACAGACAGACAGACAGAGAAATTAACTCCTGTAAATACCTTATGACATTCCTTATGTCTTATACCATTTTCTTTCTACCACATGTGCATCTCAATTTCTAGCTTCAGTGAAGACAGAGTGAGGGGAGAGAGAGAATAAGAATGGAAAGTGGGGGTGGGGGCAGCTTTAGTTTAAAATGCAGACAAATCTGCCTTTTCTGCTTGATGGCCTGTAACATTTCCATGTAGTGTACTTTGCATGGCAGAATAGCTACTAGTAATAGAATTTCTCACAGTGGAGGTTAATTACTTTTCAGCTACAGCAAAATAAATTTCCTGTCAAGCCTAGTGACAGGAATATGCCACTATCACCATTTTTACCTGCAGTTTTAATTCACTGTTAATATTTGACACGAGCTTGCATTCAGGGGGCTGATCTCCTGAACAGTAGGGTTTCCCAAAGGAATAGGACAGACTGGCAGTAATGTAGTATCAAGATACGTGGAAAAGAGTACACTTCACCTCTGCCCCAGTGAGAAGGGCCTGTCTCTCACTTTGAAGAACAAAAGAGAACCTCACACTTGATGAAATAAAAATGACAGGGTAAGGTGCACCTTAAAAAACAGGGCAGAAGGGTGAGGTGCCATATCTGCTCTAACCTTCTCCTAAGCAAATTTACATAACATACCACCTCCTTTCTCTTTTCAGATGTGATTTCTTTCTGGGCTTTAAAAGTCCAGGGTTTGAGCCTGTTTTTTTGTAAAAGCAGAACTCAGTGGATGAGACACCTTATGTGCAAGTGAATGATAGAACTCATTTCTCCTAATTTTCTTCATATTCTTCAAATTAGTTCTCATTTCTTTGCCTTGAAAGAGATCTCTTCTGCTGCAGAGACAATAATGTCATTTATCAAGCGTTGGTGTGATATAAATTGTCCACTCTCATCTTTAACTAATACAAAGTCCTATGTGAAGTCACATTAGTAATCCCTAGGGACGTAACAAAATTATGCCTAGGGCTTTCCAGCCTCCACTCAGACGAGTTAGATTAGAAAGGAAACTCCTTGACTCATTTAGCTTCACTAGTCAAAGTCACATTTTCCAACATTTCAGTGATTTTCATGATTCTGAGGAAATCAATGTTCTCCTACCTTCGCTTGTTTGTGCATCTGGGCCTAACAAACTGGGTTTTTTATACCTGTGGCTTATTACTGCACTGCTTAGAAAACATAACTGTTACCAAAGTTAAAACTAGAAGAGACAAGATGAAATATCAGGAGTTTCCTCATACAAGCAGACTCAGATGTTTCTCACTGCCTGTGCTCTTCCTTTTCAGGAGGTGGCCTGTGGCAGTGCAGAACTGTGAAGGAGCAAGGCCAGATGAACACATAAAGGCCTGTTGGACCTGTGGGGAGATAAAGGATTTTGAAAGCTACAGGGGCAGATGAAAGATAACTGGGTCCATCCGGCTGGTGAAGAGCAACACAGGGGTATACCTTACTGAGCTGATAGAGTGCTCCATCCTTCCCATAACCATGCTGGACCCTAACAGGCCCCTCTTTTACAGACAAGGTCCACTAAACTAGAAGACATGTCAAGGGAGCTTGCATGCACAGCATTTCGTGAACAAAATACATTGGCAAAACTAAGAACTTAAAAGATTTTCAATGGCAAAGAACAGACTGAAGTTTTCATAAATGACAATGTCAAGATTTCTTAGGTTCCAAATGAAGTCTGAATTTCTACACCACTAAATCATTCGTGATGCTATTCAGAGGGACTTGGACAAGCTGTAGAAGTGGGCCCATGTGAACTTTATGAGGTTTGACAAGGCCAAGTGCAAGGTCCTACACCTGGGTTTGGGCAAGGCCCAGCATCACTGCAAACTAGGGAATGACAGGATTCAGAGCAGCCCTGCAGAGAAGGACTTATGTGTACCAGTGGATGAAAAATCTGACATGACCCGTCAATGTGTGCTTGTAGCCCAGAAAGCTGCCCAAATCCTGGTCTCCATCAAAAGAAGTGTGGCCAGCAGGTTGAGGATGGTGATTCTGCCCCTTTGCTCTGGTGAGGCCCCACCTGCAGCGCTGCATCCAGCTCTGGGGCCACCAGCACAGGGAAGACACGGACCTGTTGGAGACAGTCCAGAGGGGGGCCACGGAGATGATCAGAGGGCTGGAGCACCTCTCCTGAGAGGGCAAGCTGAGAGAGCTGGAATGGTTTAGCCTGGAGAAGAGAAGAGGTCCTTTGTGGGGAAACTTATTGCAACCTTTCAACAATTAAAGGGGGTTTATAAGAAAGATGGGGACAGACTTTTTAATAAGATCTGTAGCAATAGGATAAGGGGCAGATTCAGACTAGATATAACGAAGAAATTTTTATTATGATGATGGTGGTGAAGTACTGGAACAGGTTGCCCAGAGAGGTGGTAGACACCCCATCCCTGGAAACATTCAAGGCCATGTTGAATGGGGCTCTGAGCAACCTGATCTAGTTGAAGATGTCCCTGATCACTGCAGGGGGGTTGGACTAGATGGTCATTAAAGGTGCCTTGCAACCCAAACTGTTCTATGATTCTATGAAGTCCAAATAAGATAGCATTAGTGTGAATTTTAAAATCTGACCTGAAATAAATAGGTGGGGGCCTTATTCAGAAGCATAGTTCCTCATGAAAGATGTGACTTGAGGCAGAGCTGAGCAGTGCCTACTGCATTTAATACCCGGGTCCCTGATGACATTGAAGACGGAAAAAAAAAAACCCACCAAAAAACCAAGGAAGAGGAAGTCTGGATCCCTGCTCCATTTTAGAAACATGTAAAGTTACAAAATCCCCACAAGACAGCTGTTCATGTATGAAAAGTTTCATTTTAGCTGAAGAGATTGCTTATAAACAGGGAAGCATTAGATCTAGTTGATTTTATTTTTATTTAATGGACTGGAATGGAGTTTGTGTTTTAACAAACCATAGGAGGCATTAGAATTTTCCAGATCTTTAAAAACCCCTCAAATCCTGTTTTGCAAAGTAGTTAGAACAGTTGGGTCTACTGAAATTACTTATTTTTTTCAGAGCATTAGGCTCAATTCTGACAGTTAAAGCAGAGATGAACTTTTGGCTTAGAAATGAAGCTAGGCCAGAAGGGTGCTATTCAGCACGGTTTGAATTTCTGATTCACTTTCTGAGCTATTTGAAACTGCTTTATGTTGCTTGACTCATATTATTCATCTCCGTGAAAATCTGTATTAGTGAAATGTCAGCTCCTTTGTGGTAGCATATGGTGCTTTTTAAAGTGTCTGTAGGTTCATAACAATATTAAACCAGGTACCTTTCTCTCAGAAAAAGTTCCCATGGTATAGTTTCAATCTTTTACTGGAAAAGTCCCAGGCAGCACAATGGAGCTCATACCTATACCACCAAAATGTTCAGACTGCTGTCATTCAGCATTTTAGAATATGTCCATATACATTTTTGTTTTCACTTAAGTACCCATTGACAGCTCCTAAAATTATGATGGATTCTTGATCTGCATTTTCTGCTCCTTGGTTTTCATTTTGCTGTCAGTCATTGCTGGTAACTTCTATATAGAAACAAAAATTCAGTGCCTATATTCCAGTGTCTATATGGCTTGGAACCTCATTTCTTGCTTGTGAAACTTTTATGAAGCTTTAAACAGAAAACTGTATCACACAGAAAGCAAGCAACATGACCAGATAAGCTCTTGAGAAATCAAGTCTTAACTTTGGAAATACACTGAATTCCATGTAAAATAAAACAGAAGGTATGTGAACTGCCTACAGATGTTGGTATGTGATTTCCTTACTTAGTATTTTCATTTTCCTTCTTAACCTTCCTGCACAGCAACTGTTCAAAGTAGGCTACTACAGAAAGATGTCATCTCAACTTGTAACGTGGTAAGTTAAATCTTGTCATACCTGGAAGATCAGGCACAGCTTCCCACGAGATCCTGCTGATTTTAAAAAGAATTGCCTATGGCTAAAGTAATCTGTTATGAAGTCAGTTAAATGCATCATGTGGTCATCTAAAGTAGTGCAATTTACGTATGTTGCTTTCATATTTAGCTATTTCCAATAATTTTTAATTAAGAATACAACTAATACATGCAATATCTGTAAGGGATTATTTACCACACTATGCATCTAAAAACAACAAATACATAGCAGTTTGTTTAAGAGAGGAAATAACAGAGACAGAGGATTATCTTTGGCACCTATTTTGTAGCTGTGGGACTATAAAGAATCAAAGGTAAGAAAAATTGGTATCTGTGGCTTAGAAATCTCCCAAAGACAGTCGTTCCTTTACATTTTTTTTTATTATTTTTTTAACTCCACATGTTATAGCATGCTACAAACTTACTAACAAGAAGCACTATCTTCTAATTTTGGCTGTCTTAAAAACATTAGCAAAGGATGCCATTTATCATCATATTTCTTATTAAAGCTTGGAAGAAAGAGCACACAGCAGTGCATCTTGGAAGTCTTAGCTGTGAAGAAAGGTACATTCTGCTATTTTCTCACTGATTGTGGCTAATGTTAAAATAATTACTGGTAAAGGGTCTCCCTGCTGTTTGATTGCCAAGTTTCACAGCTCCAATGACTTCAGGTTCTTCCCTGTTTAAAATTTTAGTTGGCTTAGTTCAGGCTATTTTATATGTCTCTTTGCATGTTTCCAAAACCCCTTAACACCTCAAGCTCCCTTTGTTAGGGACTTGGCAAAATCTAAGTCTTAATGAAGACACATTGTGAAGGAGTTCGTGCATTCCAGTGATTTTTTCTTTCTTTTAATAAAAAAATAAAAAGAAGGGTTGGCTACTGTTGATTGTAAGTAAAATCAAAATGTGTGGGCTGTGGACTTCATTCATTGTGCTGGTTTTCCACAATCATCCTTACTTCTGGAAGCACTCTGAGAGCAACGCTACTTCAGCAAGGGAGGTCAGCCCATATCCTCTTTTACAAAAAACATATATCCACTGATTTCTGTTTCTGAGTTTTCCATTGTGCCTTGTAGGGTTTTTTCTTTCCAACTGACTGTACTGGGTGGGACTTTTCATCTTAAACTGGGGGCTTTTCAAGTTGCTTTTCTTTGACACTTACTATATTTGTCGTTAGAAGTTAACCACCAGGAAAAGTGCAACAAGTTTACCAAAATTGATTAATTAATTAAATATACATTAATAATGTATGAGTCATTTAGCAAAATCTACAAAGAATGTTTCTAATTTTAAGCGTCATGCAAAGATAACATTAAGATTCATGTATGTTTAATTAAGGCATGCAAAACAAATAGAATTCTTCCTCCCAGTTCCTCAAAAACTGTGGCCTGTGTCAGGGATGACCATACAGGTCAACGCTGTTTGTTGAACATTTCCTTACTCAGGATGCTGCTGCTGTGACCATATTGCTTCTCACAGGATTTCCTGCTAAAACAGGAAACATTTTAAAAAAAAACCCTCACCTTTCCCTGCTCTCTAAATCTGTAGCTATTGGTAAATCTTAGTCACAAATTGTATATGTCTGGCCAAGGATACAATTGTTTATTTCAATAGAAAAAATGGCACTTTTCTATGGCTGGCTTATACTATCACATGCAAATCCTCAAGCATTTTGAGCTGTAACTGTGTGGACAGCCATGTACTTCTCAGTAGCTGTTATTTTTAGGTGAAATACCACCACCTATAGAATGCAATCAGGAGTCCTGATATAATGTAAAGTGGAAATATAAAGATGGTTGATTATTTTGTGTTAGGTCCAACCATTTCATTCTATCATCTGTCTTTTTTCATCACCTCCAGTGTGATATCCTGGAATGGAGTTCCTGACACGTAATAGAAATCTGTGTTGAAAACATTAATATGTTCCCTAGTTCAAGCAGTCCATGTTGTCTCAGAAGTAAATAGAAAGTCTCCCGACCTTTTCATTTACTTCTGGGACAACAGGCTTGAGAGGAAATATTTTGCCAGCTGTTTTAGTTTTAAATTACAATGCCATGATTGGTTTCATTTCTGGGTCACCCATAGCAACCATTACTTGAAACCACAAGAACAATCCATGCCTCATTTAAAACTCTTTTGGGTTAAAGTCCAAGTGCTATAATTTATCTGACATATTTTTCCTTACAACAATCAAATTCACTGCCTGTGAATCCTGTTACTCCCTCCAGTCTCTCTCTCTTTTCAATACATAATTATGTGGGTGCTTGGCACTAAAGTATCAGTTTCTGTATCTAGTAAGAGATTAATCACTGCACCGACATAATTCATGTCATGTACATGCAATCAGTGGCCAGAATAGTATCTTCAGCATGCAAATGAATCTTAGACCAATACAGAGATCAACACAACTGAATTCACTTTGGTCCAATGCAGGAAATTTAATTTTATTCCAATTTTAATAGTGTGCATCAAGTAACCCAGATATCAAATTATTTAGATTATTTTTTTTTGTAAGGGAATCTGTCTGAATCTTATTTAGGAGTATGTAGAACTGAATCTTAACTTCCTATGTAGATAGGATCATCTATATATGTGCAACAATTTAACAAATTATTAAATTAGTGTAATGAACTGCCCTAGAAACAGATGTATAACTGACTTCTGTATCTATGTTTGAATCCTGATGGTTTTTTAACTTGAGCCAGCTGTCTCTCCTTTAGGTAAAATAGGCAGGGTCTTCTGCAACTTAAGGCCAGTGGCATGGCAGAGCTTCATGGCTTAATCCCTTTCTCCATGAGAGAGGATGGCTTTTTACATCTTGTCTATGGGGATCAGTCCTGGCCTACACTATGTCTCAAACCATACCCAGGCACTGGTCAAAATGAGATCAAGATCTGCTTCAAAAGTTAAACAGTACAGATGATCCTATGTTGGTGCTCAAGCCTGCACATTGATCTTGTCTAGCTTACTAGCATAAACACAGCCAACCTACTGCCCTCTGTAAGGCAAAGGAAAGTGGTAGGTAGGATGAAAGGAAAGACAGACAGAAAAGAAGGGTAATTTTGGCCCTAAAGAGCACTTAGCGCTTCATTGTGTAGGTAAGAGGAAATACACTATCATAGACCACCATGACATCACTGGACCATAATAAATTTTGTCTGAAAACAGAGAATGTGATCAGATTTCTTTCACAAAATATTCAACGATAGAGTATCACAGGAATGATTCAATAACTGAAGGAGAAAAACTAGTTCCAAAAAGAATAATACTGATAAGTCTACTTGTATAACATATTGACTGATGTCAAACAGCATAGCTTGACATCAGAGCATGTGCTAAATAATGTTTTAAATTTATTAACATGTACTTTTCGGTTTCTTCATAAGAACTTTAAATACTTAAAGCTTACACAGTACACTACTTGCTCCAGATTAACCTACAGTAACATTAAATCTGGCAAATGCCTCCATTATTTCCTACCATTTATGTTGAATTTTGTGAATACTCTAATGAACTCACTCCCCTTTCATGTCTTTAAATGCCATTAAGTTATTATGAGTTATTGTGTACTTTTAAATGTCAAGGCCAAGGTCTGCCAGATATAATTTGTTCTTTTACTCAAATTTAGATGTGTGTTTTCGTTAGATTGAGATTGTCCATTGTGAGCAATGCACCCATAAGAAACAAAGCTAATGTCAGTTCTTGTTGAAAAAGAAAAAAGTTTAACAATAACATCAAAAAGGAATTGATCAGCAGACCTTAACATTTCTCCCATCACATCAGCTGCCACAGCCTAGCTATCCTATATAAACCACTTGACAAAGTCTGCCAATGCAGTTACTACACTATTTACAGCCACACTATTTATGCCTCTACAGTTACAGCTGTGTCAGCACTTTAATTATAAACCTTATTTTCCAAAGATTTACTACTAAGCAACAAAAAAATCACCCTCACCTGCAAGTTTGGATGTGGAGTATTCTCAAGTATACATGTGTAATTTGTACTTAGGTTGTGACAGACCACATTCAGTGCCTACTGAATACTGAAGGCAATGGAAAAAGTAAAAAGCTATCATGTACATATAACTATCACCATTGTTCAATCTGAATAAAGAGTTTTACATGGAAAAAACAACTTTTTGCTTATGCTTTTGAGTCTAATGTTATAAAGATTTTTTTGTAGCAACAATCTTGATTTAGTGTTACTGGCATATCTGAAACGCAAGTATACTAAGAGTTAAGTTTATCTACAGTAATGGCCAGATACTGCACTATAAAGGTTCACCATAACTTTCACTAGAAACACCACATCTTGAGAATACCTGTTGCTCGAGGTGTGCTTTTCAGGACTGAATATTTCAGTAGTTGTGTTTCTGTTTATTTTTTTTCCTGTGTTTTACCATCTGGAGACATTTACAGGCAAAAGCAACGCAATATTTGATCTTCTGACTCTATTTACAACATTGAGGAACTGCTCTATGCAAGAGAAGACAAGATCTTTCATTATTTTATTCTCTTCAGTGTTCCATGAAGCATTTTAAAACCTTCTGAAAAGCATACACACAAATAGACACAAATATAAATTAAAAACACCAGTACATGAATAGACATACCTCTCTTAAATTATCTGCCATATGTTTACGGCAGAGCTGGCTGCATTATTCATTAAAATAATTTATTTGGCTAATTTTGACATTTTTTTTTAATATTATCTCACTGAATTTCCTCTTCCTCTGGCAATCAAATAGCAGTAAATTGTTGAATGATATTTGTCAAATTCTTTGAATTACATTTTCCTTAATTTGTTTTATGACTTTTCTACAGGTGTATGTTTTGTTCACCTTGTCCTATATAGACAGAATTACTGTCCATTTGAAATACTTCTGAAAGCATATCTGCATGTGTTTCCATATGATTTTTTTTTTTCAAATAAAATATAACTCGGATTAATATTTATCTTATTTTTGTGGGGAACTGGGACTTTGAAAGTACTGCCGGAACTGGTTCTTTTTCTTGAGCTTCATACTGTGAGATGTAATCGGGTTCAACTCAAGCAATAATGAAGCAGACCTCCATGCAATTTCTGAACAGTGTGGTTCTGTTCAGTTACATGAGACAAGTCCATTTGTCCATGAACTACATGTGAAAGTAGACTGCATACTTTACAGGCAAGCATTATTCCTTGCCAGTTCCCATACTGCCTCCTGATCCGGTGCCTCTATGTAGAGGTACATAAACAACAGGAATTCAGACGATCAGGTTCC
Organism: Falco peregrinus; assembly: GCF_023634155.1. Taxonomy (NCBI): domain Eukaryota; kingdom Metazoa; phylum Chordata; class Aves; order Falconiformes; family Falconidae; genus Falco; species Falco peregrinus. The sequence goes on along the minus strand of NC_073725.1, from coordinate 35,663,709 downwards.
CAAGAGAGTCAGAACCATTACAAGTCTCCCACAAAATACGACCTCACTGTCAGGGATCCAAAGACCAATTCTCTTCAGGAATTACCTTGCTCACTTTCCCCTAAGACTGTATTTGCAATTCATTTTGCTGGATATGTGGCTCACTGGAATGTGCTGTAAAGTCACCTGAAATACAATGAAAAACTTGAAAATAAACATATCCATTATATGTTAATTGTGGAGGTCTCCTTATAGATTTGTTTTTGTTCCAAATAGTATCTCCATGATATTTTAGCACAAAAATAGGTGAGCTGGAGCTTTGTTATCAAGAATCCTGAAGAGTGTCTAGAGAACACTCAGTCTCCTTTCCTACACCAGAATTGCATCCAATTACATGCAGCTAAGTCAACGGAAAAGTTCACATCAAGCTTTCATGTGATTCATATTTGTTGACATGACTGAAAAAGGTTTTTCCTTTTTCTCTCTGCCTTTAATGTAATAAACAAATTTTACCCAGAAAAAAAAAATCAATAAGAAATTTAAGCTTAAAATACAGTTTGGGTTGTTGATCAGCTAGCAAAAGACAGGTAGCCAACCTTTAAGTTAACACAGATCCCTTCAGTCACTGCACTTTTTTCCTTCATGTTGGTATGGCTCTGTGACTGGCTTCAAGCTTCAGCTGTGAGTTTTAGATCTTGTGTCACTTTGTGTCACAGCATTAAAGTTATTTACCTGAAGTTCCATTTAAATCTCTATATAATGTTTCTTTATAACACCGTATACAAAGAAATATCTTCAGTGTACCTGTCAGGACACTTGGAAGACAAATGGTCATTTAGAAAGGTTAAAAAAAAAAGTGAAAGAGCATTATGCAAAACAGCTATTCAGAAAGGGTAAAGTAGTTGAATTTAAAACACTGAAGGCTATTGAATCATTATGGTGATGGATTGTCTTTGCTATCTACAAATAATACACTGATCTTCTTTAAAACAGTGAGTTTACTGTATTTAATCAGCAATACTGAAGAACACTAATCATTACCTCAATCCAAATTAAGTTTCAGAAAATCTCTCTTTAAAAAAATGTGTGTGCTAGAGGATAAAATGATAAAATGACAACTTTTATTTTGTGCTTCATCTTTGAAAAGCAGAACATATAAGTTCTTAAGTACTCCATCCACAATACAACCTTGATAGGACAGTCATGGTTTGATTTAGCCATTAGATAGCATGACAGAGTGTTTTTGAAGTCAGAATACTTTACACTAATAAAAAAATTAAAAAAATCTTACTAGTAACTGCTTTAAACAGCAAGTGTGAAAATTTTAAGAAGCACGGGAAAGAAAATATAGGGCTTGTCCCCATTTAAGAACATTTCCAAGCAGTCAGTTTCCACACAACTCCCCACGGTTCTCAGGCTGTGAAAGGGATATAGGGTGCGCCAGACTGGGACATGACACTGAGAACTGACATTTTATCTCAAAAGGATTCTGAGTATTAGAAGTGGCACCCTGAACCGGTGTGATTTCTTTACAGTCCACATCTTATGCCTCACAAACAGAATGTCCTTTACAGCACAGACTTCTGGTAGGATGCCTCAGCTGACCAGGGGTCTTTAGTAGCTTCCTTTAGGGGAGCAGATGCGAAAAATGTGCCAAGAAAAGACTAATTATTCAGGTCGGGAAAACTGGTAAAGTAGCCTGGAGGTTGCACATTACCAATAACACCATCCAAATTCCTAGACCTTGTACCCAGTGATCCCCTTAGATATACACTTTTCCCAGTTCTGGTGAAGCTCTGGCTAGGCTCTCAAACTTGCACACACACATAGTGAAATGGCTGCATAGCCAGATACCCTAGAAATCCCACAAAGATAACATGCTTGGGAGTAAACTGGAAATTAGACCCTTGTACTCAAGAAATGTGCAGTGAGACATTAGAATAGCTGCAACTGTGACTCAGTAACTCTACACTGGAAAAATGAAAAACTAGTTGCCTTGATCCTGCATTATGATAACAGTTATCTCTTTTCTTGGAATGTGGGTACTGATTGCTGGCAAGTCATTTGATTACACTGTGCCACTGGATGGGCACAGATGTGAAGACCTAATTTTGGGGGAACCTGAAAATTCCATTTACAGAGATTTTGCACAGAGACGCAAAAGAGCCTGGCTACCCAGGGTCCCTAGGACTCCTACAGCATAAACTATATCACTGCACATGCAGAAAATCATTTTCTCTGCCACCTGCTAGAGCTCTGTGATTTGTAAACTCTGTAAGATGCTCAGTGTTGAATTTTATTTTGACAAGCTCCATAAAGCTCTAGGATTTTAACTTCGCTAGCAAGAGGGTGGCTCCATATGTAGGATTTCTGATTTAAACACATCTAAGAAATAATTTTATTGCACACTTCATTAACTAGTCATTAAAATCTATTGGTTTTAACTGTTTTAATTAAAAGCTACTGTTTTCCTCCTGAAGAAAAACAGGTGATTACTGAAAACTCAGCAAATCAGATCTCTGTGTATTATAATTGGTAATTCCACACCTTTCATGTAGCAGTGAAATAGCTCTTTTATAGTAACTTTCTACCATGTCACATTTACACTGCAGAAAATCGTACTCCCAATGTAATGTCACTGATAATTCAGTTTATGTTACTGAAGATGCTAAAATCTATATTATAGTTATGTAGCAAAATAATAATAAAAATGTGACATTTTATTGTTTCCTTATTTATTGTTTCTTAATTATATTTTAAATAAATTTATTTAGGCATATGATTCATGATAAGTACACCCCAGCACTTACAATTACATATGCATTGCAAAATTAAATGCTTTGTAGAAACACGATGGTAGTGTTTTATTAGACATGAGCATGCTTGTGAGTGATGTAATACTTTATATATCTCGTCAAAGTAATTATTCACTTTTTCAAAAAATTGTGCAGCTTAGAGTTAGATTTTATTGTTTACCTTCTAATAAATCCTAAGTCAGAATGGTTTTCAGCACCTAAGGTAACCTAACCGTTATTGACATATGCTGCAGGCTTTGATGAGTAAAATGATGAGATCTTAAGTAACAGATATATTCTCTCTGAAGAGTGGTTTATACGCTTTGGCTATCTTCCAAGGAAAAATCATATAGCATAGTTAACCAATGATACTGACATCTGCCTCTCACAAAAGGCCAAGGGAATCTTGTAAAGGTCACAGTGCTAACTGGCAGGGTAACTGATTAAGACAAGCATGTTACACACTGTATTGCACACAGCCGTATACTGGGGTAAAAGGAAGTAAAACAGAGTAATTTCCCTTTGTGCTTTGCACACACAGATATGCAGTTTTCAGTGAGGAGGACTGAATGTGAGTCTTCAGCTGAAGGTGAGTTATATTGGCAAAAAAGATTTTTGATACAAACAATGCTGGCTTTCTTTTTTATCATAATGTCTAACAATGAAATGCAAAGTTCCATGATATTTACATCACTCAATATTTTAAAAGTCCATAATTTACTTATTTAATTTTTAGTCTTGTGTGGTGATTAGAACTTTTCTGCTTCAGATTTTTAGTGAATTCAAGAATAAAAATCATAAATAAAGCTCATGGAGAACCAACCACCTAAGTAAGGAGTGGGCAAAGTGGGACAAAGAGACTCCCCTCCCTCTACTCATCTAATTATTCTTCCTCAGCTTCAGAGGCTATATTTCCCCCTGCTGCTTTTTGATAGCTTCATTTCTGTGGCATCACCTGTGTCTTACACTGGTACAGGTAAGAACAGCTTCAGGTCAGGCATGTATAAAATGGGTACGTCAGCTGTTATCTTATCTGTGGCAAGCCACCCGCAGGGAGATGAGGGTAGTAGCGAGGGTTTTATCCTGCCCATACTGAAATGAAATGGATGACTTGGTATGCTCTTTTACTGCACAACTAGGAATACTTCAGTTGTTAAGCATTGCACAAAGGTGATAAACCTGACCATTTCTTTTGATCAATGACTTTTAATCAGAGGAACAGAGCAAGTCTTGCATCTCATCATACTCTCAATCACATCAAGGTACATTTCTAAATAGCAAGAATGATATGATCTTGGACCCCTCTTCTGCCTGGAACCAACAGATAATATCCAAAGGCATAAAGGGTGGCAGATACAGAATAGTCTGTAGTATTTCTTACTGTTTTTCCCTACGCTTTCTTTACCCTATCCTCAATGAACAAAAAATCAAATCCGGTTGAGTAGAAAGCTCAATGTTTTAGTTTTAAAACAAATGCATGTTGTACGATTTCCATTGGTCTGATGGTAATGCTAAATAATAATAGCATGAAAAATTTGAAGAAAAAGGTTTATATCTTTTATTCTCCAGATATTTTATGAATTTCCATGCTGTAAGGCAAGATAAGGCAAACTGTGTTTGTGAGAAAGTCTCTGAAGATGCATGTGCACTCTTTCTACTAACACTGAAAACTTTTTATGAATTGTTTATATTCCTGCAGTAATACAAAGCAGTGTGTCACCCTCTGAAAAGGGAAGAAACAGCCCTGTCCCCGAGGACGGCACTGTCTGAAAATAAATTGTTATTACATACAGTAGAAACTCTTTTACAGAGAAATAAAGGATTTGGCGCACTGAGAGAGATTTTTGGAAGAAGAAGGGAAAGGTTGGCTTAATAAAGCCCAGAGTATTAAATACTTTAATATTATTTCCATCAGTATGGGGCCTTTTCATATTAACTGCTTCCACTAAGCAATTATTGTTCTGCAGACACATATTTTTGTACTAGTTATTTTAATTATATAGTCTGCTGGAAACGTAGGCTGAGGCTGGCAGTTCCATGTGCCAACTTGTTTGGTTTTATAATTCTGTATTTTATAAGAGAATAAAACAAAGATATGGGCTTCCAAGAATAAGTTTGCATGACTCACCAGGCACAGTGCAATTTATAGCAGTCTGTGCGCCTTGATACAGGTGTGGTGGTTCAACCAGCAGGGAGGAAAAAATATTTTGTCTTGAGAAAATCACAGAACTATTTACAAGTTTGGTTTTTTTAATGTTTATCATCAACATTTTGTCATTACTTGGGGATGGAAGGGCTGAGCAGGACTGAAAGAGCAGAACACAAAAAGAAACAAAAAAATCTGCCCATTTTGGAAAAGTTACTGTCAGGAAAGGTGGGGTACCTTCAGCCCACTTACAACATTCTTCAGAAAAGTAACCAGAATAAGATTATAATAAATCTAGAGCCAGAATTATTTTGAAGATAAAGACAATAGCCAGGAGAGCAGCAGCAGTTTCCATCAGCTATTACCTTACAGGACTTGCTGAAATCCATAGAGAGCTGAGGAAGAAACAAGACTGCAGTGTCCTGCAGTCTGCTGATTCCATTCACTAAAGGACTCTGACAAGCCCTAAGAAACAAGTCTATTGTCTCTGTCTTTATGGCACTGATATTAGTTCCAGTCCTTAGGCTTTATTAGGTTGACATACTTTTTTAGTTTGTTGCACAATTTCTAGTGAAAGCTTACATGAACCCAAAGTCATGGACTTTCTCTGCTGCTGCTCTTCATTTTTTCAAAAATGGATGCAAAATGAAAGACCGTCTCTCCAAACAAGTGATCCTAGTTGATCTTGGAGCAACAGTTATAGGAGTTCAGAAATCATTAAAAAGGTCACTTAATTTCCAGAGAAGCCTTCTCACTTAGTGTCTAGAATTTGCCACTTTCTAAAAATGTGAGTTGATGAATTTTTAAAGTAACCACTGTGGACAATTATAATACACAGCATTTTATTGACTTCAGTGGGACTGAAGGCAAAAAGATAGACCTGTATTCTGAAAGATACCAGATCAATGGACTTCACTTCCTTGCTGTTTTGGTCATTATTTGCTTTCAACTCATGGAGAAAACCTCAGCTGGATTGTGTTTTCAGACATACTCTATGCAATTGTATGCATATATGAAAACAGGGACCAGCTGTAAGGTTTCCAATAGTTCAGAGTGGAAGATAAATATACAAGGCTGTAAAAAAATAACATAGTTTGGGTGAAGCTACAAATTAACATATTCACATAATGTGTATTTTGAGGGTGTAATACCATATGCTGATGATGTATGTTCTCTGCAACTCTGCTGTTTACTGCAAAAGGTGTAATTCAGCATTTTTCAACAGGGCCAAATTCTCTATGCACAGAAATTCCCCACTGGTTTCAGTCACATAGGAATTAGTAGAGCAAGATTGTTCTGCCGTTGAAGTGCATTACAGCTAAAAGGAAAGGAAAACTATAAAGTTAAATTTTAATTCAAGAAAAATGGTACAGTCAGTGATTAAAGAAAATTAGCTAGAGATGTATTTTTTTATTATTTAATTTGGGTATATAACTGTTCTTTGATAACTAGAAACAAGAATGTGCCTGTTTAGAACTGGAAACAAGAATGTGCAGTTTTAGATTTCCATCTTATTTTCGGGGTTTAGGTTTCCAGATTTTTACACATAAATTTCCAGAATGTGGAGGTATTAATCTCTAGTTTACAAGGTATTTCTAGAAGACAACTGGAAAATCCACAGCAAAGTAGATCCTCTAGTGTTGCTCAGTTTTCAGCAGTTAGGGCATACTTCCTCCAGAGCTTCACAAATGCAAGAGAGAAAGGACCATGAATAGATTTTGGCTGATCCAGGGACAGCTTTTTTGCCTATTAGAGTTTTGAGGAGACAATAGTAGATAAAAAGAAATAAAAAAAAAAAAAAGAAAAAGAAAAAATTAAGGAAAATAAAAGGTTCCCCTCACTTTTGGAATGATCAGAACTTTAAGGCAAAATCTTAAAGACTTAATCAGTCATCCTAGAGCTGCAAAGGAAGCGCTTAGGTGACCTTACTGTGAAAATGAAGAGGAGTCCTGCACAGAAAGAACATTTATTCCTGGGTTTCAGGTTTCTTGAACTGAAGATATTCTTGTTTGTCTTCAGCAGACTGCTTGTCCCTCAAACGTAATCACTTCAGGAATTTGCTGTCTCAAACAAGAGCACTTCACTTTCAAAATAACAAAACCTTTCATAAAAAAACTCCAGGAACTCTAAAAATGTATGACTCCCCAGTTCCAGAGATCTTTTTACACTGCTTGGGCAATCAAGATCTATTAAATGGCACTAGTTAGAAAAATTGTATTTGATGGAATTTTCAATTCCTCTCATAGTAGCAAGCAACATCCTCTGCCAAAGGGATACAGACTTCCCACAGAAGACCAGAATATGCATTGTTATTGTTTCCTATGTTTATCGTCTCCAAGTAAGGATTCACAGAAGGTTCATTCATTTCAGTTCTGTATTGCAGGTTTTTTCTCATGCATCTGCCAAAGAGATGAAGTCACAGTATACTAATTTCACCCATGAAATGCAACAGGTCAACATGATGATCAACTGTTTGCCTTCCTTTTGCCTTATTTTTGGCAAAGTGCTCAGTTCTGTTCCTTTGAGACTATACAGCTATCCATTAATGAGTATTCTAGTGCTTTTGGCTTTGCTATCTGTAATGCACTAACACTGAAAGTTGTACACCTCTTTTGCATCAAAGGTCAACAGTATCAGTCTCCCTTGCTGGGAACGAAAGTGGAATTTAACTGAAAACTCCTAATCGGAAAGAGGTTCTTTCTTCTGAATACAGTATCTTGCCACATCTGAACATGATAGATATGCTTGTCTGGCAAGGTGTTCCAAAAATAAAAATTATCTCTGAAAGCAAGAATAATTATGATTATTATGATTATGGTTAATATTATCATCATCATTATAATTATTGTTACTATCATTATGTTTATCATTATTATCATCATCATAATAATAGTTGTTGTTATTATTGTTATTCATTATTATATTTGTTGTTGTTTTTATTGTTATTATTATTAGTGGTGGTGGTGGTTGTTACTATATTATGAATTCTGGTCCATTTCCGAATGTCCTTTTACTGGAGAAGAGGATGAGCCTGACCTTTTCCTTTTTAGATTCTTTCTCTGTGCAAGCTATTCTGCAGTGTAAGTTGCTACAGAAACATTTTTTTCCCCTGAAAATGTTGACCCACTTCAATTTTTAGCAAATACAAAAGAAAATAAAAGAGATAAGAAAAAATGTGATAAGAATATTGTTCTGGGTGTCCAATGTTTTGTTTTATCTTGGTTTTGTTTGTTTTCACAAAGTCTCAGGGTAATGTGACATAAATATACATATGTGCCTGATTCTATTGTCCGCCAAGGAAACTTCTCAAAGTCTTACTTCTGTATGCATCACTTAGAGCAAACTAAGGGAAAACCTCTTAATGTAGTAAATCCAGTGCTACTACTAGAATCTCTGAGAAGACTTGTTTGACACAATTCATGATAGCTGGATTATTTGATCATAACTTTGTGAATAATATCGAAGGTAATAGTATGAAGCTGTCAAGGCCGAAAGAAGTGCTGTCAGGTAATGAAACAGCATTGCTCACACACAAGACTATACCTTCTTCTCTCCTTCAACAGGCCTTTCTCCTTCTTTCAAATAACTGTAAAGCAAAAAATATAACTCTGATACACTGCACCTCTCTGACATAAATGAGAGAGAGCAGTTTTGTGCCCAAGATTTGGATGTAATTTCCAGATGCAAATTCAGACTCCAGTTGTTGCCAGCTTGCAAGTTAGAATTCAGAACCAGAATATTATCTATGGCACCTACAAAGACATAAAAAATTGTCTGGTTTGGACTGGTTTTAATTTCATTGTGCTTTTGGACTCCACCTTACTAAACACTAGTTTATTTCTTAACGAAAATATGATTCACCTAACTAAAACAGTAGCAAAGTAATTGCTTCTGGGTGAACTTTAGTAGAATAACAGAATTAGCTTGTGGCTTCTACAGAACTGTTAACAATAATCACACCAAACAAGTTTTTCTCTTGTATCTGTTGGAACAATTAAGTTCTGCTGTGCATTACTTTAAAACTTAACAGAAGTATTTAATCTTGGCATCATTTCCATTGAAACCAAAACCCAGAATATATATCCTACATCTATATCTACATATCTCATAGTAACAAGCAACACATATTTAGATATAAAGCTATATAGACATATGTATAAATTGTATATCATATATGTCTATATCTAGATATATGTGTAGGTGTGTATAGATATATGTAAATCTACATATGTATAAAATTATGTATGCATAATATATATAAATATTCATATATAAAGATAAATTTATGTGTGTGTATATATATATATACATTCCAAACATTAATCTTTAAGAACCATAACTTCATCTTGCACACATATGAGGAATTCATAAGGTAAACACCTTGGGTTCAGTTGGTCCCAGTGTCTTGTTAGAAGTAGCTTGTTTGTACATTTAGGGTCAGATCACTTGGTTTTCAACTCAATACATTAGGTAAAAAGAGCTAAATTACAAGCTTGTCCAAAAGGCTTCAGATCTGATATCTAAACATGCCAAGATGTACAGAGACAATTGCTATCTTCTTGTAAGCCTTACAGGTACTATATTTTTAAACATAATTTACATTATATAGTATAATGGATGTTCAGCCAGATGTTGTTACAAAGAACAGGCAAAGACTGTATTACTGATTACCATTTCTAATGGCATAAAACACTCCAGCAGCTGTCACATTTTTATATCACTTTGCTGGATAACTGTGTGATCTATGGTTTGGTCCCAGACCTTGAATATAAAGCAAACAACAGGTCCCGTCCCCCCCCCCCCCTTTTCTTATTCAGGATGAATATTGTGGTCAGTTTTGTCTTGCTTTTCTTTTGTGCAACTTTCCGACATAGACTTTCATTTTTAAGGGTACAGGTCTCCACAATTGCTGCATCTTGACTCTAATATGGAATTGTCATCCACCAGGAGAAGTGCTTCTATGACCATTCCCAATGGAAAGTGTTGCAGATCATAAACAGCGGTAGCAACTTTAGACACAAACAGTTTTAATCTGCACACTGATGCAAACCCAGGTAGAGATGTTTCGCAACTTACTGCAATAAACTGTAGAAGTTACAGCAAAAAACAAACATCTGAGGAAATAGGAAATAAAATTTACTCAGAGGCAACATGGATAGTATGAACCTGTACTCAAGTGTAAACTCACTTAGCTATATGACTTGCAGTTCTTCTTGTTAAATGTCATGGGGTACAAACTTGTTTGCTCCACCACAGCCTGCCTCTGTCCATTCATGTTTATGTATATAAATGCTACTGTTATACCAGCAAAGATAGCCATATTAAAAACATTATAAGCTCACATGCTTGAGAATATGTTATTTTCTTCTACAGTAAGCAATAAAGCATGGGGGGTTTAAAGTCTTTGGTGTTTTCCTCTATAAATGATTCACAAAACACTATTTTATTAGAGTCATGAGATACAGAACTTGAAGTTCAGTGCAAGTTAGCAAACTAAGGACTAGGAGTCACTCTTGGTTTTCTAGCCAAGCTGATAGGTATCACACAAGAAACTTCCAGCATGAATATTTTAATTTCAACAGCTTCTTAGGGGAGAAAAATCATTTGTGCTGCTTAAAGACTAGCCTGCTCCAAGACAAATTCATAATTGTATTCAAACACATGTTCACAAATACTTTGTTGCAGCACTGAAGCCATTTCTAATCAAATCACTCTCCAGACTGTAACATGAATTGGTAAATTAACTGATTTTTTAACTCTATTCAAAGTAGACACAGTTACTGGGAAAAGCTGCTAGAACTAGAGGATTCACTTACTACCAAGAAAACATCGAAAAAAAGATAACCATATTTATCAGGAAAAGTTCAGTCATTAGCATTCATACTAATTACAGTTAAAAGGGCTTTGCAGAAAATCTAGCAAGACATCATGGCACCTTTAATCACATACAGATAGGACAATAATTAGAAACTTCATATGCAAGAGGACAGATTTTTTTTCTTTGACCATTTCTTTTAACACTACAAGTAACTGATGCTCATGATTTGTTTTGCCTTCTCACAAATGTTATGAATGACATAAAGTCTTCCCCCCCCACCCCCACCCCCGATAGTGGTTCCAGACTAGTTCTCACCAACTGACTTAGAAGAATCTGATTTTGTACAGCATTATTAATACTGTGGCATGGTATTTATTTGGCCTTATAGAAAATATCCTTTCTGTCCAGTCTGAGAAAAGAAAAAGAAATATGCTTTGCTTTGCTCTTCTCTTTGTCTCACCATCCTCCCACTAACCATCTGACACTGTACACTGTGGCAGTGCTAATATGAAAAGTATGCAGCGACTCCCTTGCATCCTTGCATTAGGCTAACAGTGTTTGCATTTTCTTTCTTTCCCAGTATGGAAAAGAGGTAATACATTTAAAAAAATGGGTTTTTTTCAGTGTTATACCTAGATATTCACTAGTGGGAGCTCCAGGGGTGCATTACAATCATTTTTATTGGATGTTTCCTAGTTGTGTAATCTAGAAATTTGTAGGAGTATATGTTAACTCATTTTCTTCTGCATTTGGACTGTGGGAGTAGATGTCATTTTATTACACAAAGGGTTTTTTGCTTATGGTACTTCTATGTGCTGGAGGTTGACTCACTAGTCAAATGCTTCCTGTCTTCCAGAAATTCTGCAGTATTTTTATTTTTGCAGTTTTCTGACATTCTTTTATTGGGATTCTGCAAAGTCTAAGAAGGCACACAAGTTTAAAGTTAAGGGAAACTAAGAGATAAAATTCTCTGATGAAGGCTTACAAAATGATTTTTTTCCCCTCCCACTTCTGTTGCAGTTCTGCAGAGCAGCATCCCTGAGAGGCCCCTGGGTATCAACACAAATGGATGTACTTGTTTGCTTTCCTCTGCCAAGACTATTGTTGTACTGAAAGACCCCTCAAACAGATGTATGGAAACAATGCTTCTTCTATCTCTTCTTCTTGAGTATCATTATATTGCTAAGAAAATCACTAGCATTGTCTAAAATGGCCAAGTCACATTTAAAGAAGCAGAGGTATAAATGGCAGCAAAAGGAAGAGAATAGAGTAGCTCTGCTACCTCAAAAAGATCAGGAAAGAAATATTCTGTCTTTGGAAACTCTTTCAAGGCAAGGGCAATTCTGTTCGGTTCAGGGCCTCTGCAAAATTTGCCCTTTGTCATATGTTACAATCAGTCAGTCCAACAGAGAAGGAAGAAATCACAATGCCTAGTGATTAGGGCAAATATTGTTGAAACAGAAAAATCCAATACAGGAATCAGAGTATATAAAGGTGAGGCAGAGGAGGAAACAACAGTATGTACATTACATGATTTGTCTTTTACTGTTTACTTGTTTTTTGGGGGTTGTTTGGGTTTTTTGAGTTTGTTTTTTGTGTTTTTTTTTTTTTTTTTTTAACTTGCAGCTGTGTCTGGTCTAGTTTTACTCATGCCTTTTAGTTAATCATAGTAGAATCTCAAACAGATGTACAAAGCAATAGTATGATAGTAAAATTTTACAAGCATGATTCATTATAGGTTTACAATTTTTAGATGAAGAAAAGTCTTGTGTATTTACAGAAAATACGGCACACATCTTGTCAAGAGGTATAAAAATGCATTCTGTTTTGCTTGAAGAAGGATTGTGCATGGACTTCACAATTTGCCCATCTCAGTTCACAAATACAGTATTTAAGGTCATTCTTATGGATTGCCTTTTAATAAGAATATGAGATAAAGAAAGATATTATCAGGTTAAATTCTGCTGTTGGTTATTCCTCTACAACATTATTTTCTCCTGGTACCTATTTGGAGCAGAAATTGAAATTGAAATTGATATATGCCCTTAACAATAGAAGCACTTAGAGCTGACTGAATAGCAGAAATCTCATTTGTGAGTAAAAGGGCTGAGCTAGATTTCTTGTGACTCCTGTGGTCATGCCCTGAATGATTTGAAAGATTGGAGATGTACATACAACACACTGGTGAAAACATTCATGGGCCTCAAAGCTTTCACTAGCATCTACCGGATAAACAGTAGGATCATGGTGGGTGAGACCAAGGTCAGTCTATCCCAGTAGTCTTTCTTTAACCGTAAGAAGCAGCATATAGCTGGGGAAGTATAAAAACAAACTAAACATGTCTTTTGTCTACGACTCTGTAACTATTTTTGGGTCAGTCATTTTGTGAATTATTTGTTTCTTCTACACATTTCAAGATCCTGAAGGATTCCAGGACCTTGTCTTGTCTCTCCTTAAACTTCTAGCATGCAACACTTCCATTCACAGGTAATTTCACAGGTTAGCCTATGAAGGTAAAAGAACTCCATTCTTCTGTTTTTCTTGGAGCTTGACTCCTACTAGCTTTGTTTGATGTACCTAGGTCTTTTAGTGGAAGACTGGAAATCGAACATGTGCCAGTTATTTGTCAAATAATAAACTGAAGGAATACTTTGTGATCCAAGCAGATCTAATAAACCAGTCACTAACACAGTGACCAGTGTGCTAAAAAGATCTCAGTGTAGACAAATAGTTTACTTTCTCTCTTGTAGGTCTTGTAGGTGATCTTGAACAATTAATATTTTTGAAGAATATAACTGATTCATACACAGCTTGTGGAAGAAGATTGCTACACTGTGGCAAACATCTGTAAAGAATATTTCAAATGTTCCAGGTCAGGCTCATTAAAAACCACATTATGAACTCTCACACGAACTTCTTACCAGTCTCAGGGTGGAGACAAGGAAAAAAAGTCAAAGAAACAGGAAAATAATTTAGTCACATCCCTTTCTATTCCTCAGTCTGGAACTTCTGTCTTATTCTTGCTGTATTATTGTTGCATGAACCCATCACTAGCTGGTGTCAATTAAAATGGTCCTTTATAAGCATCTAGAATGCAAAAATGCCAAGGTTAAAATGCTGATTAAATAATAAGAAAATACAACCAGTTAAAAACAGTGTCATGTTTCATCACAGGCATTTTCCTACAATTGAAAACATTTCTAAGCAAATAATTTTTCAGGAAGATGTAAAACTAACCAGACCATACATATATTTTTGAGGGCTTTAAAGTAAACCTCATAACTCCAAAATCATGAATGGAATTTACAATGATTTAAAAATCAAAGAAAAAAATAGAATATTTTTATTTCTTGTGGTTTGATTTGTTGAATAAAACTATGCAACATATTAAAAAAAAGGAAGATTGATGATAATTACTCTAGTGCAGAGGTAAGAGAAGAAAAATGATCTATTATTTCATGTCAGGGTGGATAGCGTTCTCTGAAAATGCAACAGGAATCTAATTCTAGAAATCATGTGAGAGCACAATGCATGTGTCAGTAAGAATAATAAGCTTTGTCACCTGTTTTGGAGAACAGCAAAATAGTATATTCATACTTAAAAGGAATAATAAAATTATTATTTTGATTGGTAATTAAGGAAGAATTTCAAGCCCTGAATATTGGGGATTATGAGCAAGTTTGTATCTGTGACTGTGCAAACAGTATGATAAGTCATAGATAAAGAGGTGGATGGAAAATATAAATCCCAAATAATGTTATGAAACAATACCTGTCTATTGCTATTTGAATAGTCGATCACAATGTGAATAAATAAATGAAAACCAGTTAACTAAAGAGGTTTCTGGAGAATGAATGTGTTTGGCTAATTCTTTGTCATGCCACAGATTGTTAAAATGTTTCTCTCTTCAAGCAATAATGGCATCTAATTTTGGTGTCTATTTGGGGAGGAAGGAGTGACTCTTCCTGAAAACTGAGCAGGATGATCCCTTGATCTCTAGCTACCTCCTCATTTTCGTCTTGCATTGCCAGCAAAATGCCAGCTGCAAAACCTATTTTGCATTTAGTTGTGATTTCAGAATTAAATGCAATGCAATTAGTTCCTTTTATATGTTTGGTAATCTTGTTAAGACAACTCATTAGGTATCTTGGCAATTGGAAATTACTAGGTTTCAGAACATGTGCATTTCCTTTGTGAATACCAATTATTCCTAAATGAGGCAATTGTTCTTTAAAGGAAAAGGAAAAAGTGAGTCCCAAAAAGTTTTCTCAGTTTATATATTGCCCTGACCTTTAAAAAACTTAATCTGGATCTTAGTGTTTTCTCTGTAAAACTCTAGATACGTATAAACACTGCAAGGTCATGTTTTCCTGTCTAATTTTTCTAGCTAATCATGTCAAAAGCATAGGAAAAGAACACATATATTTTTTAGGAGAAGTATATATTTTTATCATTGAAACATGCAATAATTGATTAAGATAAGTAATGTAGGTAGTATTTTCAAAACTTATTTATAAACAGGAATATATGAATGTATTCATCAATGATTAATTTTATTCAGCTGAAGGAGAATGCTATAATGCAAACCAGTTAATAGGAATCAGTTACAACTGCAAAAAATACACTACATAACATTTTTAATATTCAAATAATTTCGTAGTTTCCAAAGTCTTAGGCAACATTAGTGCATTGTTTCCACACAGTTCATGTTTCCAGTCTTTTTCTCATAGCCAAGAAGCTAGAAAAGAAGTTGAGATTCTGCCAATTGCCCCGAAGATTCAAGGTCTAAGTACTCTATTCTACAAATGCAACTGTCCAAGCAACTCTAAAAAGAGATGTTTTAACCACTAAGCGGCTTAAAAGAATTTAGCATAATTAACATGTTCAATAAACGTGGCTAAAACCAGGAAATTTGAAAATTTCAACATCTATTTTGTTTCAGAGTTAATAGAAAGCCAATAAAATTTACAAAAACTTCATTAAACTGTCATTTAAAAAATTAAGATATTTTATTTTGTTATTCTTAAGCATCATTTCATTATGAAATAATGAAATAAAGACAGAGAAAGGACAATGATCAAGAAGGAAGAAAGAGTTTTCAAGAATATCAGCTTAAGTTGCATGAGACCATATATCAGTTTTTCTTTCAAGAGAAAATCCTTCTGTGAATCTAGGCTTACTCCATAAAGCCTGGATCATGAGTGATGAGGGAACTCAATCTGAAAGCCAACATTAAAGAAAATTGAAAGACATTTGAAGAATATTACTTTTTGAAATGCAAGTTCAGAGTTTTCTGGATACCGGTGGGAACCGTGAACATCAAACTTCCATAATGACTAAAAGGTAGGGCCAAGAAAAAAATGCATAACCATAAAAGTGGTGAACTGAGAACCTCTGAAGAAAAAGGGGATGACTACAACGCATGTTAAAAAAAAATTAAATGGAAAGATGCATCAGGAAAAGTGGGGTTTTTTAACTTCATATACCCCATCAGCAATATACTCTTGATGCCTCTAAAACATTAGTCATAGCACGAGTGTTGCTGCGGACTTCACTCTCTTTTTTCAGCAGACAGTTTTTAATGCTTAACACTCATGCTAACAAAATGTATGCCACAACCATTGAAACAGGAAGGTTTGCTAAGAGATGTAGAAGGGGTTTAACCACATACAGCATGTAAACAGAGGAAAAAATTACATAGCTTTGAAGAAATACACTGCTGTCCTATTCTCCCACTTTCAGCTGCAACACCTTCTTCTGCACTGGCCTTATCTCATTTGGCTTTCTGTTTTTATCTGCGCCTTTGCAGTTCACAACATCATGAGCTTGAAAAATAGGCACATTTTATCAGCCTGACCAGCAGTATCCTAACCTGGGCCATCTGCAGCCTCTCTGGGCAACCTGTTCCATTGTTTTACCACCCTCAATTATAAAAAAAAAAAAAAAATTCTTCCCTATGTCTAGTCTGAATCTACTGCCTTTTAGTTTAAAATCATTATCCCTACGAATCTTGGATATGTGCAGAACAGATGGACCCCAAATCATCCATGTTGTGTCCTCACTGTTAGCATAGTTACAGGGCGAAACAAGGAAGATGAGAAGAAGGGCGAGAAAGACTGGAACAACTACGCTGCCACACCATAGGCCTTGACTTAAACTATGCTTGTTTACATGGCAAATGGAGACTTACAAGATGGGCAAAGTTGAAGGCTTGTAACTTCTGGCACAAGGTCAACATCTCATACTCCACCTGCAGAGATACAACTGCAGAATAGGTGATGGAGCCATCAAGTTTGCAGATGATACCAAACTGGGAAAAGCAGTCAACATGCTCAAGCACAGGTCTGCCATCCAGACAGATCTACAGAGGCTGGAGGAATGGGTCAACAAGGGCCTAATGAAAATGGGCAAGGAGAAATGCAAAGTCCTGCACCAAGGACATAAGACCCCTTTCAGTGATACAGGCTGGGGGATGCCTGGCTGGGGAGCAGCTCTGCTGAAAGGGCCTGGCAGGGCTGGCCGAGCATGACCTGAGTGTGAGCCCGCAGTGAGCCCTTGCAGCACAGAGCAGGCCAGCAGTTGTGTTGTATGGTCAGGAGCACAGCCAGCAGGTTGACAGGAGTGGTTATACCCTTCTACTGAACACTAGGCCACAGCTGGTTGCCATGTCCAACTTTCAGCCCCCCAATACAAGAAAGGCATAAATAAACTGGAGCAAGTTCAGGGAAGGCCAAAAAGATGGTCAGGAGCTAGAGCATTGCTCCATGAGGAGAAGCTGAGGCAGCTGAGCTTGTTCAGCCCTGAGGAGAGAAGGCCTGGGGGACTTGCACTATTTTATGATGCTAAACCTTAATTAAACATTTATCTGAAATTGTGAATGGACCAAATCTGATGTAAAGGACTAAGCTCACTATCAATTTTCTATTTGATTTGAGACTAGAAAGTGAAATACTAATTTAAGAAGTTCTTTTTAAGTGGGGAGGGTCCAATTGGTTCTTGAAAACAGCATTTTACTCTGAAACCCAAAAACCTCTGTGCTGTTGGGACTTTCACCTGTGGTTCTAATAGTCTGCTCTTCCAACTTATCAGAGGAATCACAATCTGCTCTGTTTACCATCTACTCAATAAAAAGTCTTAAATGTTCCAAATTCTTGGCTTTCTAACATCCAGGGTTTGAGTCTGAAGAAATAAAAATAGCAATATGACTTCTCCAAAAGGTTAATGTATAGATGCATTGACAGGTTTGATAAGAATAGAATATAAAACACACAAACAATCTGCCATAGTTTACCTGAGGCACTGGATCAGATTTTTTGCATTTACTTTCAGTTTCCCTGCCATTCAGGTTGAAGTACAATTTGCCTGTGGATCACCAGACAAGCATCTTAAAATTTTGTCTCTAGGGATAACAATGAGATGCATAATTTTTTTTGTGTCTCTTATATCTTTGTTACTTTAAACTACCCAGTTTGAATTCATTATGGCTAAAGCAGCACTGTTCTTGCCTTGGTGGCAGAAGTAAGGAGTCTAATCCCATTTTTGTCACAGAACAGGAAGCAGAAACCACAAAACTCTTTTTAAGATCAAAAGGAATCAGAATTGGCACTGAAGGATACACTACTGAGAACAGTAGAACAGTGCAGTAGTACAAGCTTACTCAGCAAAAATTATATATGTGAACGCTGTTCTTCCATTCTTTTGCTGCATAACCTGCACTCTGTTTTCCCTTCAATGAGCTTTTAAGAACCACTGTTTAATGGCCATTTTCACAAATATTTATAAAAGAAACAAAATGGTTGAATTTGGGGAATATGTGAACCTATAAGATTCAAGGACAGGAATTTGGAGGTTGCTTGGAATTCAGGTTACATGTAAACTGCATAATCTTAACTAAACCAGACGAAATCTTTAGCAAAGGTTATACTGACATTTTCAAATGAAGATGGATATTTATATTTAAGCAAATACAACAGCAAAGACATTGCTTATTTGCATATAAAGGAAGTTTGGCTATATTATAGCACTTCTCATAAATGTTTAATGGAAAACCATACATTCAGTTGGCCAGGCACTATTATTCTAGTGTCATGTAGCTTTACAGCTTTAAATAAGGGCTGATATTAGTCTCTGCCTCTTATTGACAATCAGCAAATATCAGTAGATCACTGATGGTTCGTAGACCTAATTTGGCTTCTAAGACTGCCTGGTTTTGATTTTTATGGTTTTTTATTTGTCCTTCTATAAAGGTTTTTCTTTGTCATTTATTAGTGCTAATCTGTATTACTGCAGTGTAGGCAATGGAATACAGTGGCTACAGTGCATTGCTTTAAAACAAGACCAATGTTTTTCATTCCTATATGATGACAGAAGACTTTAATTCATAAAAATGGCAATGTAATAGTAAATGTTTAACAAAAAAATTCCAAACCTATTAAAAAGCATGTTTTTGAATAAAAAATGACATAAATTAAAAGAAAATCAGAGGGGTTTTTGAAATCATTACGAGTGGAATCTACCATAAGAAGGAATCAACCTGGCTATTTTGGATAGGGTTTTTTCATTTTTTTTCTTTTCAAAGGTTCAGAAAAAAAAATTTGAATAGTTTTGAATAAAGTGAAGCCTTTCTATTCATAGTTGTGCTGATGAAATTTTGCTTGGTCTTAAACTGCATAGATCAGTAGGATATATGGCCTATGTCCACTCTGTTTGAAGACAGCCCTGAGCATAAGGGTCACTTACCTTTCCTCTCTATTTCAGGCAAAGGCATCTGCATGCTTTCAACGTCCATGTGCCAAAACATGCTTCCCACACATTTGCTTATTTGGAACTGGCAAAATAAAAAGGAAGGATGTAGAAGATGGAGTGTACCTCTCACATCTGGAAGGTGGCATTCCTTTGTGGTACAAACAGACCAAGAAATTTGTGATGAGTCTGTGGTGGCAGGATCAAGTTCTGGCTGCACTGCTAAAGGTAGAAATTAATCTATGGTCTATCATTTTGAATTGTCTGCAATACTGACTGCTCTTATTCTCAAGTGTGCCTGCTTCTGACATAACAAGATTTACAGTAATAAAACCTATACACACACCTCCCAATAAGTGCTCATACAGCCTCTAAGTCATTCCTACTCTGCCACCTTTACTAGTCTATGGCTTGCTATTTTAATATTGTAAGCTTTGTTTTTGTTGATGACTTTTTCTGCAGCCATGCATATCCATATAAAAAAAAATTATCATTAATGTAGTTTATCTCTCTCCAGTGTCTTTTGTGAGGCTGGATCTGAGAAAAAAACCATGAAAATTCTTGTGCCAATCTAATTGACCCGAATGCCTCATGCACCACCAGCTGGTTAAATCAGTACATGATGCTGCTGGAGTTAAAAATAATGTCTGAGAAAATTAGACATAAATCTTAAATTTACAGATAATTTTTCAAAAATGGTGGAAGGTAGGTTGTATGTAGGTTTATCCACTATGCTCCACTGACTTCTAATATGCAATGACTTTTTTTTTTCCCCCAGGCAGAAATTTTGTGCTTTACCTGCAGTAAAACGATCCTCTCAGTGTAGTATCAGATTGAAAAAAAAAAAAAGAAAAAAGAAAAGAAAGTATGATGCTTATAAACTTCATGCAGTCTAACTATACTTAAAATGTATCTTATAAAATTTGCATCTATATCTTGGAATATACATTAATGCTATTAAATGTGCTCAGTAAGCTAAGCAAGTTTCTGCATAATTAATAAACATTTAGTGGCATTGATTTTTATAGCTTGGTTTTTGAACTCCTTATCACTGTTGAGCAGATGGGACATAACTATGAAAAATTGTATTTTAACCATGATTACTACACTTGAATTATATTTGAAAAATTTTGTTCAGTGAAGCATTTACAAATACAATTCAACTTCCAGATGAAGCTTCAAAGTTAAGGTATTTTTCTCTGTTTAGCACAATGATATTTAAATGATGTTTGTAGTGTGTAAGAGGAAATAGAAAACAAAAACTATACAAAATAAAATATCTAATGGAGAAAAAGCTCTACTTAAGATGTCATTTTACAATTAAATGATTGATTGATTCTCTATTCAGTATTTAGCAAATCCTTCTTAATACCAGCCTTAACAATACTGTAGGAAGAATGATTTTTGATTGAAATTTTGGATTACAATGCAGCAACACAGTTTGTTCATTGCAATTTGTACACTGAAAGCATAATCTTCTCATATTAAATGTCCTTCTGTAGCCTTTGATATTGATTTGGGGGAGGGGAGATTCAAATTTTCTGCATAATCTACTTTTGTGAAAAAATTATGTATAAGTAGGAAGTGGATCAAGAAGAATTGGACCAGAGGTTAAGGATGTGAACCTCTGGACATAAGCCCACCCAGGAGATGTCTGTGTAAATGTGACCAAGGTGCTACATTGTAACTAACTTCCAGTTATTTGCCCTTTATTCTGTTTATTTGTAAATCTTTAGGGGAAATGGTTCTTCATTGAAGAGGAAATCAAGCCCTTGAACATAAGTGTAAATAGCAAAATAGGATTACCGGGACACCTGTGATATGTTTTACAGCACAAATCATACGTTTCCCCATCTTGAATCTCAAATTCACCCTATTGCCTTATGGCTAAACTGCAAACTGCTTTGTATTCTTTAGATTTTCCTTCTCATGGCTGCTAAACCAAGTGTCCATACATGGATTTAGTGTTCTTGCTTTCTAAGAGACAAGTGCTATGCCACATATTTATTTTCACACTCCTTTAATCTCTTTTGTTGTTTCTTGAAATGTAAAGCTAAGCTCTATAGGTTCCATTTATCATTGTTCCACAGTTCTACACCTGTGTTTCACAGATATGAACTGTGACCAAATCAAAATAACAGTGTTTCATACGTTGCATCAGTGTAAATGATCGAAAAGGGAAAGATGAATTGTGCCTTGGTAGGGTGAAAACTTTATAATAATATAATAAAGAAAAAGAAGAGGAGGGACAAGAGACAAGAGACAAAAGATGAGACGAGAGACAAGAGACGGGAAGGGAAGGGAAGGGAAGGGAAGGGAAGGGAAGGGAAGGGAAGGGAAGGGAAGGGAAGGGAAGGGAAGGGAAGGGAAGGGAAGGGAAGGGAAGGGAAGGGAAGGGAAGGGAAGGGAAGGGAAGGGAAGGGAAGGGAAGGGAAGGGAAGGGAAGGGAAGGGAAGGGAAGGGAAGGGAAGGGAAGGGAAGGGAAGGGAAGGGAAAGGGGAGAAGAAATTTCTATCTGAAGAGGAGTAACTATTTTCTCTCAGACAATCAAACTCTCAAATCACTACTTTGGCAAAACTTCTAATGGGATCCATAGCAAAAGCTTGACGTAGAGTTACAATTTCTCAAGAGACCCAGAAGGAATTAAATCAGATGGAGGAGGAGAGAAATGAAATCACAGCAGTTTATTTATTCTTTCTTTATAAAATGTAATTTCTACCCCTAGTTTATATTCGTTTTCCTTAGGGATTATTGATAATAGCTAAGGTTTGATAAAGGACCCCAGAGGACTGTTACAAGTATATATTTATTTACATTTTTATAATATATTTTTTAAGTTTATAAACATTTGAAGCAAGCAGGTTACATAGAAAGCTAATTCACAGATTTTCTTATTGCTGAAGTGTTTATCTGTTGCTCTCTGCTCCCTCCTTTGTGATTTTGAGACTTGTTTCTTCTTAAATTAGGCCTCAAACCTGTACAAAAAGCCCTGCAGCCATTTAGGAGGGTTTTTTTCTGTCTTAAAAAAAAAAAAATAATCTGGTAGTTCCTTAGTATTCAAAGGTTCAAATCAAAAGATCCAGGTGGGAATGGAGAGTGACAACCCCCTGTGTGTAAATGCATCATCTTTCTGCATAAGAAATGCTATATCAGTTTTCATGGGAGGAAAGATACCGATAGTTCAGAGGTCAGCAGAAAGCTAACAAGTCTGCAGTTGAACACAGGTTTGTTGTCTTGAGGCCTTAAACTCTGCATAAAGTATGGAAAGATCTGATACCCTGTTGTGTGCTTTATAGCACCATGATCACTTACTGAGGAGTTTTTCAACAAATTACCAAGAAGGCTACCAATGTCTTATACCTGTGCCTGATTAGGGCCTGTTCCCTTGTTCTTCATTCAAGGAGGGATTTCTGTGTCAATGTTTCAAAGGGCTCAACCAAACCAAAAAATCATTTGTGTATTGCCTGACCCAATGCGGTGGTGCATTTTCCCCCTCCTCTGGGCTGCTCTGTGACCTCAGGAATTCCCATTAGGCCTTGGCCTTTATGCAGTGAGTTGAGCAGTTAGAGTCCCTTGTCAATACCAGGAACTCTTCCATGGCTGACTGTACCAGGGACTCCTGCTGCCTGGCCAAGGTGGGGAACGAGACAATAATCAGTCACCCCATGACAGCCTTGGAACATTCCTTGCCTGGATTGTAGCCCAAGTTGAATGGTACCATTGCTACTAGAACTTTGAGAAATCTGACCTGGATTGTGGCCAGGAAGGAAATTTACTGATCACTAAAGCCAGTCATCTCGTGACCCTTTAAACAGCGGTCCTCAGTGAGGCCTCCTCAGCTCTCCTGGACTGCAGTGGGCTGTGACCAGCACCTGCCGCTGAGTGGGACACTGCTCAGAGCTCGTGAACCCTCAAAAGCTGACAAAAGCACCTGGGCTGAAAACCTGCATCCTTGAGGCTCAACCCTCAGCCACTGAGAAATGTTGAGACATTTGAAGTGAGTGTTTCACTGAACTCAAGGGGAACTTTTAATAGGTATTCCTATCGTTGTGTCTGTGTGCGTGCCTGTGTGAATTGATTTAGAGACCGTATAGACCATATAGCAAGTGTAGCAAGAATGTTGCCATCTCGGATCTGTAATTAAGTCACTGTTGTGATTGTAGTAAAACCTATTGATTCACTTCGTGAATGTTAAATTACTCAATAATTAAGTACTGCTAAATTCTTGTAACCCACCTTAAAACTGTGAACAAACCTTAGACTTCTGCTAGATCAAAAGCCATATAAAAATTCCATCTGTAGCAAACTGGTACTTTTGCATCATATTTAGATCACCTTTTGCTGATAAGCTGAACAGTGGTTGTTTAGGTGATCCTAATTAATTACATGTGTAATCCTTTAGATATAAACCATTGACCAAGTCTGAAACTTAGATTGGACCTAGCTTCACCTAACCTTTATCAGGAGTTCAGAAAACATGGGGGTCTATTCTGAACCTTATGACTCAATGGAAGGGTCTCCCTTACCCTTTTGTGTCTTTGGTCTCTGTATAAATCACTTTAGCTTGATTCTAACTCTATTTTGATTTGCATGTTTCATCCACGTAGTAAGTAACAGACTGAACCTTGCCATTGGACTTTGTCAAATCACACTTCTACAAATTCATATTAAAACTATTTTGCCAACATCTTCGATTCTCAGCAAAGGTGATTTTGGTGGTAATTCTTTAAGCAATATATCTTATGCACAACACCCACCCACACTGCTGCCCAGGAGGGGAAAAATTTGGTATTACGCTATTAGGCACTATATTTCAACAAAACCACAGTACAAAATATCTTCCAAAGGATTTCTGCTTTTCTTGATGGGAAAATCTGAGCTCCAGGACCCTTCCAAGATGTGATTCTTCAGAATTAATAAAACCCTAGTCTGCTGTACTGAAGTTCTGATATTTTCAAAAAATACAGATTTCACAGATGCTGAAAGAGTTTGTGGTGGAGAGGAGAGATAAGGAGACAGTGTCTGGATGCCATTTCACAGAAAAACTCCAGCTCCCTTGCTTTGTCAGAGAGCCTTAAGCACTGCTATGGTGCATGCATGAGAGGCTGAAAGGGCCCAATTTTTATGTATAGAGCTAATCAGAAGAGCAAAAGGAGGAGGGTACTGCACAATACCATATGTGTCTATTCTTGGGGAGAAAATGAAGCACCAGCAAGGTTGTTTTAAAAGAAGGTTGTGCGGCACTGCTGACACTTTGCCATTGCTCAGCAAAGAAAAGCAGCTGTAAAGGAGAGCAATACAGACTGTCTTTTGGCAGCTTTTTTAGCTGCTGTTCCTCCTGAAGTGCTGAAAAAATGGAGCTGAGGAAAACAGTATCTGAGTTACACAGTAATACTAAAGTGGTTGGAAACATGAAAGCTATATGCATGTGTGATCTTTTATCCAGAAAAGCTATTTTTGTTAGGGCTGGTGGAGATTATTGTGAAACTGTTTCTTTGGTACATTTGGGAAATAAATTAAATAGGTTTTATACACGCAAGCACTCAAACTGTAATATCCTGGACTTCAAAAATAGTAGCAGGACATAGGGTACAGTTCTATCATCTTTAAAATAATCAGAGGAGTAAAAAGCAAGAAATAAACAGTGAATTTTTATTTATCTTTAAGAAACTAGTATGCAGTTGAAAAGATCAGCTGGCGCGTCCTGACAAACTAGCTGACTACTAGCAGCTTCTTCCTACAGGTTCATCAGTTTGGTGAGCCCCTATTCAGTGATAAACAGGCATCATGGGGATTTGCTGAGGTGTACCATAGGCGAATGGAGTCTATCCACTTTTATTTATATTTATATTATATAAAATACACTTGGATTTTCAGATTAGAAGCTTATAAATCACAGATCAATCAACAGATCTCAGCTGCCTTCTAAAGTAACAGCTCAAAACTGTTGTGTCTGTCACACAGCAAAGTCCAGCCGCACATTCAGTGAGACACACACAGAGAAACAGCTTCTTATGGTTCATCTGTTCATGTTCCACTGGCAGATGCTTATCACTTCTTCTTTATGGTTTACTAAACAGTGTCTCAACTCAAACCAGCATCTTGACTGAAAATTTGGATGAAACATTAAACTCTAACCCAATAAAATTTTCTTTTAAATACACAGCTTACAGATTCACTGTCCATACAGAGGCCTGTCTGCCTCACATTTTTCTGGTCCAACAGGAAATTTTGCCAATGATTTAAACTTCCATGTTGCCCTTCAAGATGCTTAACTCAGTCATGCCCTGTAATGCTGTTTGTTTTTTTTTTTTTTCTTTAGCCCTTATAAATTATGATAGTATTATTTTAAAACAATATTTAAACCACTGTTTTATGTTCTTTGTGTGTTGCAGCTGCTTGTAGAGATGGCTTCAAAATGTTTACAAACCAAACAGATAAAGAGATAAAGAGAACAAAAATGATTACAAATTCAGGTGATAATCCTTTTCTGAATGTTTTTTTTTAATAGTTTAAACTGCATTTGCTTTTGTCATAAACAAGGTATTAGTTAAGGTGCTAAAGCTGTCCTAAAAACCAAAGTTATGTTTCATCTAGTCCATAAGAAACTTTATCCTTTTTTTCTCAGTGTCTTCCTTAAAGTGTAATGAGTTAGTAAATGTCAGAGTAGACAGAATCAGGGAATATCTCAGTCAGCAGCTTCTAAATCAACAACTAACTAAAAAATCTAGAATGCATCTTATTTGCATGTGCAAATTTCAGCTACTGCACACATATTGGGGTTGTTCCAAAATCCTTCCAGTAGTAGTTACTGAGGTTACAAACGATGGACAATTAATCTTCTATTATTCCTATATTATCTAAATATCTAAAATCTAAACCTAAAAATGTCTTAAAAAATCTGTAATGAAACATTTTTTTCAAAATCTTTCATCTTAAAGATGCCCATGAACATTTTTCTGCATTTTACATCATATATTAGTTTAGAGGTAATTATACTTAACATCACTGAAGTAAATCAATGGAACTATTCCTTTGTCAGTAGGCCTACAGACAAAACGAGCCCTACCTTGATCCATGCTAAATGCAAATATAAATAAGATGTCCTGTGAACAGACAGCCCAGCTATCATTGGTGGAGAAGAAGGAACCTGACACAGATTTCACCTCTGTTGAATATCTCAGCACTTTTTTTACTTCCTTGTTCTATCTATCAGATTATTTTTTTTTCAAATGTGGCATGTACCTCTTCTTCCATGTGTTCAAGAGCTTATTTCCATCCTTCCAGTTCCCTCTCTTTCCCACACACTTAGTTTCCTGAGGTAAGCATCCCTTGTCTCTTCACCCATCCTTCTCCAGCAATAGCTGCAGGAACTCTAACTCCCTTTGCTACTATAGCCACCGTAGGGAAAGCTTCATGTGGATTTTTAAGAAAGCAAAATAAAATTTAAAAAAGTCAACACAGGAACATTACTGAAAATAATAAAATAATAATAAAAAAATAGTCCAGTATATTCACATCTCATGTTCCATTTGGGAAATCCCATCTTTTCCATTTCAAAGAACATTTTTCATTTAAAATCAACTTACATTTTAAAAAAGGAATGCGTTTGTTTCCAAAGAATCAAATAAATAGCTGTTCTAAATGAAGTTCACTATTTGCCACTCCTAGCACCCTCGTGGTGGGTGGGTGGGCGGGCAATTCATCAACAAGCAAGCACCAAGGAACAATCTTTCTGGCTTACAGCCTTTTTCTAGGTGACATATTGGCATGACCCATGTGCTAAACTTGTCAGTCACCATCCACAATCAGACAAACAATCAACTTCTCAATGCAGTTTCGTACTGTGTCTCATCCCTGATAGCCAGCTCTATACACCTTTTCTCTAAACTATGCCCTTTGGCAGATTAAGATCATATACCAGATATATGCACAAACAGCACTGCTTTTGGCCAACTACAGAGGAAAAAACCTGAAGCACAAGGCTGATTTCTTCCAGAGAGTTTTTCCAGCATCTGCATTTATAATGTCAAAGCATTATGTTCTTTCCATTTGTGAGAACAACGTCATAAATCCAGTAGACTCAATCTATTTATTTACTAACACTTTTGTGTTCTTATTTTAATAGCCTACAAGATTGTTGATTGAATATACGCTGTACATTGTCAGCACTTGATAAGATTTTTAAGATATTGTGATACTTAATATGTTTTCTTTTACTGTTTTTAGTGCTAATTAAAAAAAAAAAAAAAAAAAAAAGTTGTTCTTTGTCTGGT
Organism: Falco peregrinus; assembly: GCF_023634155.1. Classification (NCBI taxonomy): domain Eukaryota; kingdom Metazoa; phylum Chordata; class Aves; order Falconiformes; family Falconidae; genus Falco; species Falco peregrinus. The sequence continues at coordinate 35,635,953 of NC_073725.1, read as the reverse complement.
ATTTCCAAAGACATATCTTTCTATGGTGCTAGAGTTGTCATTCTAATTAGCAGTCCTGAAACTTTTCTATAGAATCGCTTTGTAATATACCTTATAACAGTTGATGTATTTAATTGATAATATATAAAGCAATATCTTCTTAGTTAAGAATATTTTCTCACTGATGTTTTTCAAGGTTATAGGCAGAATTATTCTAGATGTGTTTTCCATGAATATATGTAGTCTCATGAATAGCATTGACTGCCTCACAACAGGCATTTTAATCCAAGGCAGACACATTTCTTGCAAATAGTTTATTTACTAAAGACATGATTTTAATCATTGCAAAATAATTTGTGAATTTTGGCTGAAGACACCAGACAGTCTAAAGCAGTTTTTCAAGGTTAGGCCCTCCCTTCAAACTGCAGGAGGAAGAGTCATTGCCTTCTGCCTAGCAACGATGTGGTTACTGTGCTTCACAGGAGGCAGCAGGCAGGGTCAAGCCTTCACCTGAGTGAGGGCGAACCCTGTGCACACTGCACACCAGTTATGACACCCTAGGATAATCTCAGTTGTGGTGCTCTCAGTCTGTCCTACCAATGGCATACCAATTTGCATAAATAAGTAAATCTTCAGTGGAAAACTTGTTCCACATGCATGTCCTGTATACGTGGCTAGAAAACTGGTCTCTGGTGTGTGGCTTTCTCTGTTTCCTTCTGACTCAATGTGTAAATAGATTGAGAAACCGGAACTTTTTTATCAAATGGGAAAGCATAGTTGTTTTCTGAGCTTGCCTAGCTTCTAGTGCTTTCATGTTTACTTGAGACAAAACAGTAATACCTCCATTAGCAAGAAGCCATTTCTGTTCCCTCAGAATATCTAACACCACACAGTGTTCTGGCTATGTAGGTTCAAATGCATTCAAATGGGAAAAAGAACTGAGCATAGATTCCTCACTTCCAGGTGGATATACTAAACTTTGGACTTTGCCTAGATAAAAGAAAATTAACTCCACCAAGTTTTTATATATTTACCCCTACCTTTGTTTTGCTTATCCATCAAGCATTATCTTGTCTTATCAATATTTTATTCCTGTGGGATTCTGCAACTTTTAATGTGTGTTTCTTTGAATTTTGTTTTCAATTTAAATAGTCCAAACCAAACTACTCTTATTTAGGGCTGATCAAAAGCTCTTCCTTATTTTGATTCATACTTTCCAACAAAAACTCCTTAGTTTCCTTAGAAGTCTGTGACAACATCTGACCACACTTCTCTTTGGCCAATCAGTTTTGTTCATCCCTCAGCACTGTCATTTTTTTAATCCTTCATTCTGCACCAGGTGTAACTCTAATTCTCAGTTTTGGCTTTCACTGACCATAGTAACTATCTCTGTTCCCCACACTTGACTCCATCCTTGCTTTAATCATTGAACCTAGCCATCCACAACCTAAGCGTTGTTTCCTCAAAGCTTTAGTTCCACCTTCACCAAAGTGATAAAAAGTTTGTTATCTCTGTTCTAAGGGAATGTGCACAGAGTTAGAATCAGTCTGGGTTCAGGTACACAGTGAACTCTTAAACTTTAAGGTCTTCCTTTCATTTAATTCCTCATTCATTCTTCCTTTAGATTCCTAACCCAACTACTTACTGTGATAACCAAATTGTGATAACAGTAACACATCATTCCACATTCTCCTTCAAAGCTAGGGAATGTAAGAGGGATAACCTTTTTGTGATAAAATTTACTAGGATAGCTGGTGTTAGCAATGACACCAATTTAGCCAAAAGATGTCTTGGTTTCCTAAACTTTCAGTAAATCAGAAAACTAAAGACATTAGATGATCAAACCTAGGGTCCTAATATTTACATTTGAGCAGGTTTATTGCTTATTAACTTGGTAATTAACTCTAATGAACATTAGCATTAATGAACATTTAATTTAAATAAATTTAAGTAAAAGTTTCTGAGAGAGGCATCCTTATAAAGAGGATTAAAGTTAGCATTAGGAACGAATAGGGTCAGTGCAATTATTGTTTATTCAGAAGTGATCAACTGATTTGAAACACCAGGAGGTTCTGGTAAGAGGTAATTGCATGAATAATTTTGTCAGAACAGAATTGTCGGTGGAAAAAAATTTATAGATTCAAAGCAATGGTTGGCAATGAGATTTTAAGGTCTACATTGGACTAATGGCACTGAAAAGGAGCCAGTGGCTATGGAAATTAGTAAGTCCTGCAACAGCAGTCTAGCTTGTTGGAAGCATTTTTCATATACTTTAGAATCACTTAGGTTGGAAAAGAGACTTAAGATCATCAAGTCCGACCATAAACCTAACACTGCCAAGTCCACCACTAAACCATGTCCCCAAGTGCTACATCTACACATCTTTTAAATACCTCCAGGCACGATGACTCAACCACTTCCCTGCATATCCTGCTCCAATGCTTGTGTGGTGGGTTAACTTTGGCTGGATGTCTGATGCCCAACAAGGCATGCTATCACTCCCCTCTTCAGCAGGGGCAGGGGGTTGGGAATAAGATGGAAAACAACGTGTGGGTCAAGATAAAGTCAGTTTAATGAAGCAAAAGCAAAGGTTGTGTGTGGAAACAGAGGAAAACAAAAGATGTTATTCTCCACTTCCCATCACCAGGCGATGTCTGGCCACTTCCTGGGAAGCAGGGCTTCTGTACATGTAGCAGTTGTTCTAAAAGACAAATGCTGTAATAACAGATGTGGCCCCTCCACCCTGTTTTTAGCTTTTATTGCTGAGCAGACATCATATGGTATAGAATATCCCTTTGGTCAGTTTGTCGGCTGTCCTGGCTAGGCCCCTTCCCAAGATCTTGTCCACCCTCAACCTGCTGGTGAGGAGGGAATGCTGGAGAGAAAGCCTTGATGATGTGTGAGCGCTGCTCAGCAGTAGCCAAAACACTGGTGTGTTATCAACAGCTTTCTCCCTACCAGTACAAAACATAGCACTATGAGGACTGCTATGGGGAAAATTAACTCCACTCAGCCAGACCCAGTACAGCTTGATAAACCTTTCAATGAAGAAATTTTTCCTAATATCCAATCTAAACCTCCCCTGGCACAACTTGAAGCCATTTCCTCTTGTTCTATCAACAATGAGACAAACACCCACCTCTCTACAACCTCCTTTCAGGTAACTGTAAAGAGTGATAAGGTATCCTTGAACCTCCTTGTCTCCAGACTAAACCACCCCAGTTCCCTCACCTGTTCTTCATAAGACTTGTGCTCTAGACCCTCCACTCGCTTCATTGCTCTTCTTTGGACATTTTCTCAGTCAGTTTCTTTCTCTTCCTTCTTCTTTCAAGGTCATGGCTCTGTGTCTGTTCCTGCTTTGACAGCCAGTGTCCCTCTGGGATCTGTGAGGTGCTCACAGCATCCTCAGGAAAAGGACCCGGACAACCACAGCAGCTGAGACAGGAACATGCATGTGCATTGCACATCTCAACGGGACAACCACAACTGTCAAAGAGGGTGTTTGCTCAAAACTGAACACACTGAAGAGAAAGACGGCCACCATCCAGGTTAAACCTGGGAATTACAAAAGGGTTGTTTAGCAGAGAAGGAGCCAGCTTGAAAGAAGTATTAAAATAATACTCATACAAATATTCATAGCAGTGCAGAGAAACCTTGCCATGGAAACAGCAGCAGTCAATGTCAGGCTTGGCATAGCGAGAAATTGCCCCGGGGTATCAAAACCACGGCCAAGGTCAGACAGAGCAGCCTCTCTGTTGGATGCCATGAGCAGCTTGTGAGGTGGATGGCAATATGAAGTGCAATGCCCAGGGACCTGCCACCAATGTGCAGGTGTGAACCTAGATGCATGTGGGTTAGCAGTTGAGAGGAGCAGCACAGATGCACTTAAAACTTTCCACAGGAGGGATGTGCAGCTTGGAAGGGTAGCGCTTGTGACTCACATTTCTCTGGGGTGGAGGTGCATTTAACTCGAGGGCATGTGGGTGTGTGGATGCAGTTACAACTTTCTAGGATCAACTGTAGAAAGCTGTTCAGAATTGTGCAGATGTATACTAACATTTAGTAAGTGTCTAGTATTGTGATTTATGTGTTAACTTGCTGGTATTGGTCTTGAATGCATAGGTCACTAATTGCTGGTTAATTATATGTTGCTAACAAACAAAATTATTTGTATCCTGATTTGGTTTAACCTATGTGAAGTTAGACCACAAAAAGTTCCAAAAGAAATAATTTTAATGGTTTGCACAGAAGCAAGTTACCAGAACTAAAGAGAGGATTTTTTTTTTTTTTTTTTTTTTTTTGCATCGTCTGGTCACTGATTGCTGAATGCCTGCTAAATGCCATTTACAAAACCCTCAAAACTAAAATCCCCAAAAGCAATTAAACATAAACTACCCCCCAAAAAAAAATTTGTAGCTCAAAATTGCAGCCAGATAAGAAGTTATGAAATAAGTAAGATGGACAAGGAAAAGTCACAGAAAGTATTGGTGAAAGGAACAAAGGTTAGAAAGGGGGTGGGCGGGAGGGAAGGTTTCCATTATATAGGCAATAATGTGGATGTTTGCTTGTGTTAGATATTTCTTAATTCATCTAAGGGTTTCCTGTAACAACTGTACATTTTCCTATTAACCAGGGGAGGGCGGAGAAATACTTCACAGCCATGAAAGGTCACTCACATAAAGCTTGACAAATATGTTATTCCCAGCCTACCTAAATATGAATACAAAAAGTACAATTACATCTTTCCTACACACTACTGTAAAGAGCATCCAAAGACCATATTACTCATAATTTTTGGTTTTTGTGAGTTACTCAGCTGAGCTGAGTATTCTTTGGTCACTTTTTTGTGATAATTCTCAAGGAGTTGAGAAAGAGGGAAAAAACCAGATTTTTCTGTATGGAAAACACAGCTCATAAGTATTTTTAAATATCAAAAAACAGAGGGAAATATTTTTCTACACCACATCCTTCTGTCACATGGACCCCCTATCAAATGGCAAACAAACAAAGTCCTAAGAATATTACACAAACAGAACATAGGGTTATGGGCTAGCAGCAACTCAGAGAGGGTTGGGACTCTTCTGTCTGCTTTTGTTTTCTCTGCTTTTCATCTTGCAATTATTTTAAACAATTTGGAATAAGGAGTTAAGCCAATGAAAGTGGTAAGTATATTCTATGCCTAACCAATGATATCTGCATTTCAGTTAAATAGCCTCAAATATTGACAGAGCGATACAGGTGAAGGTGCTTGTATTTTGTTGGTGCATATTGGAAAGCAAGCTCACATTTCAGAAGGAGCAGCAGAATTACTTTCAGATCAACAGTGCAAGAAATAGGAAAAAGTATATGAATACAGCAAAAAAAATCTGAGGAAAGTTTTGCTATCATTATTTAAAGGTAAGAGACATATGTTACGCTTTTTTGAGGGTACTGATTTTCTTAAAGCTTTAATTTTTGTAAATCACAAGCACAATTTCTTTTCTTCTACAATTATTTGCACCACAATTTAAGTCATTTAGATGTCAAGGGATCTGACACAAATACACAATAGATACTTAGATGTTTACATTAGCTAAATTGAGCTTGAGATTAATTTCACTTGCAAACTGCTTGCCCAGTAAAGGCCAGTTTGACAACCCAGATACACATAATATTTGCATGTGTATCACTTCCAACATTCACACTTCTTCCTAATAACTCCCTACAACACATGCATCCATCACCATTATAGCTTCTAAATATGAGATTAACATTTTTTTATATATCTGTCCTTTAAACACTGAATCTCATGTCACCCTGTCCGTTATTTTGCCCACAACTCATGTCAGACCAACAGCTCTGTGGTTAGCCAAACGATACTGTTCATTCCTTGCCAATACACTGGCACACTCTCAAACTTCTCTCAGCCTTCTAGAGTTCTCTTGTTGTTCCAAGATCTACTGGAAATTAATACACATGATTCTCAAGATAATTACTATACAACTTCTTTTAAACTTGCTCTTTTACTAGTCTTGAGTGAATACTATAGTTATTGATACAAACTTCCCATTTCATTAAAGCAAAACATTACAGTTCACATCTGCCCTTTTAGCACTACTATATTGTAACAAATATATTATTAAATCCAAGATAGGATGCAATCATTTTGAAATACTAAATTATTATATTGTGGAGAAAATGGTTAAAATAGTACATTGTTAAATTGTATGCAAAACAGTATTTATTATTCTTTTACCAATATGAAGTTGAGCAATTTCCAATCTATGTATGAAAGAACTTCAGCAAAAGATCACCCTTCTTAGAAAAGTTTCATCACATTCAGACATCATAATTGTAATTCTTTAAGAAATCCACAACTAAATTATGAAATTCAGTTACATGCTGTCACTTTTTTGTTATAAAAAGATGCATCTTTTTCCATTGCAATGTCTCTTTTTACAGTGGTCCTATAGTCTTCTGGTGGCAATCACCATATTGTTCAATATAGTGAACAGCTAGAGCTGTTGATTTTAAAAACTGTGTCAAGTCTGTTATGAAGGGTCCCAAGATACTAAGTTTTCACCATGAAAAATTAAATTGACGCCGTTGAAAACTGATGACAGGCTGGTGATCTCAGAGTTTTGGGGATTTCTTCTGGTTCTTTAGCTTTCTTCTCTTTAATTGGTTATCCCAAGGCATGGGAAGACAGAATGACCCAATTTCAAAAAATGAGTTGTAATCACTAGGGATTTTTTTTTTAAGAGACATTTCAGGATATATCTGAAATCCTGATGGAAATAACAGTGAATAGCTCATCAGCCTCCAGGAGGATGAATCTGAAACATTTTCAGAGACAAAGACAAATCAGGTATGTGAAAACTTGCACTGAGCTGACATCCCTTCTAGGCAAAATGTCTCTTATACTAACTGTAAAGATTCAATTCTGAACTTCACATACTTGATATAAGAGTTTAGGGGGTTTAAGATGTAAAAAGGATCTGAGGTTCCTGGTATCTTTAAGATTAGGAGATAGGTTGAAAAGACATCTTGTTCAGATAGTGATAATACAGAAATATTGTGCTATTTCCCACTACAGGCTTGATCCTGAAGAAACTCTCAGATGGAAATAGGTGATACTGCTGCTGTCTAAGGAGAAACTATAAATCTATAGCAAAGCTCATCTTGATATAGCTAGATAAACAAACTGAAAAGATGAACATAATCCTTTTCTTTGGGTATCTATTTCTCTCCAGATTTCTAACCCTAAAAAAAAAAAATATCTGACATGAAGAGTTTACTATTACATTACCTAAAGTTTATTATTTATTTTTATTACCCCCCTGCTCCCCCAAGCCTGATTCCAAAAGAAAAAAAAAAAAAAAAAGAAAGAAATTCTGACAGTTTAAATGTACCACTTGGTCATCTTTGTATTTTATAAAAAATATGAAAATTTGAAAAAAACCCAACAGCCGTTGATAACCAAGAGTAGCAGACACCAGGGTGACAGAAGACAGTCAGAAATATTCATAGATAATGGTGGTGACTGGAAGACATCTTTGAGAACACATGGAAGCCACAGCAAGGAACAGTGAACATAGATACTGCAGTGGAGGTAACAGGACAAAACTTATAAACTCATGCAAATGGTTACATCTGAAATACATCTGCTCATTCTATGAAAGAGCTGTCACATGGATTAAACGTAGAGAACAACAATTCTCTCTCTTGTAGAGAACAACAACTCATAACAATACTTTACTTCTGTGGGACAGTGTTTTAGTGTAATCCCAGCTGGCAACTAAGTACCACCCATCTGATCACTCACTCCTTCCTGTCCCCCAGTGGGATGGGAAGGAGAAACAGAAAGTCATGGGTTAAGATAAGGACAGTTTATTAATGATAATAATAATAATAATAATAGTGTTGAAAAGGATCAAGAGAGGGAGGAATAAACCCCAAGAAAACCAATCGATGCAAAATAAATTGCTCACCACCCACTGACTGCTGTCCAGACAGTTCCTGAGCAGTGATTGGTGCCTCCCAGCACACTTCCCCAATTTATATACTGAGCATGACATTCTATGGTATGGAATATCCCTTTGGCTAGTTCAGGTCGGCTGTCCTGGCTCTTCTCCCTTAGGCTTCATGTGCATCTGCTCACTGGCAGAGCACGGGAAAGTGAAAAGTTCTTGATTTAGAGCAAGCATTACTTAGCAACAACTAGAAACATTATTCTCATACTAAATCCAGAACACAGCACTGTACCAGCTACGAGGAAGAAAATTAACTCTATCCCAGCCAAAACCAGGACAGATAGAATTACTGTCATACAGATAGAGGGGCTGTTATGGGAGAAAACTGAGGCCAATACAGGCAGGTTGTCTGGAAGCCCAAAAGGCAGGAGATGCTTTTTAACCCAGAGTTACAGTACATCTTTGGTATTTGAACATAGTATGGGATTTTGAGAGATTCCAAATACCTTACCTGATTCCTGCAGCTCAGCCACTTTTGGTATCCATCTGTATATGTTGATATTCCTCACTCCTGGAGCTATGTTCTCAATATTTACAAGTTATATTTTGTACTGACATGGGAACAATGGACTTACCTGACTGGACTGAAATGCATGAAGTTGCTAACTAGTGGAAATTAATTTTGGTTCTTTATTTGGCTTAGTAATTTACTAAGTTCAAGTTAGTTATATTGCTAATGTTTAATCATTAATTACCTGCTGGTATTTCTACAGACATCAAAATATCAAAGAAATAAAGATGGTTCTATAGAAGAATTCACATAGTTTAGTTACCAGGTTAGAATATGACTACATTGTCTCTGCTTCCTGAAGAGGTGAATTTTTGGTCCTGGAGAGCTATTCACTACTCTCTCCATGGTTTCTCTATAGCCTCTAGGAGCGAGAGTATTTAAGCTGCATCCTGCTCTGAATATCTTTCCAAAGGCTTTTTCCATTATCTATGCAGAGAGCCCAGGGAAAGTATCTCCCTAAGCATGTCAGGTGGGCAAGGTGAACCCTCCTCAGAAGGTCATCCTGGTGCTGAGAAGTCATCACTCTCCCTGGTAGTGAAGGGCAGTGAAGATGTGAGAAAAGCACAGTTCACATAACCATGCTGAAAATCATTTCCTGCTAACAGACAGCAATATCCAGTTTTCAGACTGCCAAGGGCTAAGCCAAACTTCTCCCAACCAGGACTTGGATGATGGATGCTCCCAGCAGCAAGTCAGAGCAACAGGTCTTTTCACATGGGAAAACGCTGCCGGAACATGTCCTAAACTGAGGAGCTGAGATACAATGGCTGAACTGTATGCAGAGTATCACATAAGGAAAATACCTGTTATGGGTCACCTAACATTTCTAAATGCAGAGGGATTTTTCATTAATTTGTAGCTTTCCCTCACTGTAGGAAACTCCGTGTTATACTACGTTTACACAGCATGAGTGAGACTAACGTCACCTGTCTTGAGCCATCAAAGCCAGAACTGCAGCTGTCCATGGCTTCCCTGGATAGACAAAAGAGACAGGCCCCTGCAGAGGATTATCTGGCCCATAAAATATATCTCAGTTGCATAAAGACTCCTCTAGAGCTTTCTCTGTTGATGTTACAGGCATCAATGTTAACTGTGTTCCCAAATGACAAATCTGGTAGGTATGACAAATCCAGGAGTATATAGCCTTCACTGTTACCATAATAAACATATCCAGGTTCACTGCAGAGAACTAGAAATTGGGCTGAAGTACAGGACGGGAAGGTTTTTTTGCCTTTTTGCAATATGGTTGAACTGGCCACTGCCACTTCAGATGAAGTGAGACCAAATGCCCAAGCCTATTAAACTGCAATGCTGTCACCGATGTCTCTGTCTTTCTGACACATGGCAGCTCTGTGTTCTCCTAAACATGTTTCTTAGCTTCTGCCTATCCAAATATGTTATATCACACAGGCACTTTAGCCTTTATACAGTAGTATATAAGCAACTGAACAAACCACCCTGTCTTTTTCCAATCATGAAAATCCTTTCAAATTCCTTCTTTCCTTCCTCTCTACAAAGAGGACCTGATCCAAAAAAACAGAATAGCTGTGGTTTATGTTTGTGAATTGTCTCATCAATTTTGTTTTATACTGCTCTAGTCTATGAATATTGTCACATAATTACATATCATTACGTTGTTGCTACCCTTTTTCTTACGCATCTGTGCATTTTGAAGTGCAAGTTTCATGTTTCATTTATTTCTCTATTTCCTCTTCTCAATATTTTTAAAATATCTGTAAGTTTTTTAAGGCTGCTATGAGCTCTCTGATTTTTTACTGTACAGCTGATTCAGCAATTAACATTGCTTTCACACTGTTCTAGCTTTCGTGTTCAACCACTTACAACTGAAATAGCACAAGAAGTTCAGTCAGTCCAAGTCAGCTAACACAGCGAATTCTTCTCAAAGTAATACTGTTTTCCTTTCTTTTTTTTTTTTTTCACTTAGTCCTGAAATTGTATATGGCCCTCTTCTAATTTTTTTTTTTATGAGTCAGTGTGCTATTTTTTTTTTATTTTAACATCTGTAGCTTAACAAACTGGAATTCAATTTTGCATATAATCCTGATGCAGACTTGCTCTTTTATCCCATTTCTCATTTTATACTATCAATCAGCTTTGCCAACATATTTCACTGAGAAACATCTAACAGAAGTATATCTCACGAAAGAGTAGTGAAAGAAGGAATGTACTTGAGGGAGTTCTTGATATAATTACACAGTCTTTTATAAAATTAATAGAGAAGCTAATTTAGGTAAGACTTACTCTGAAAGAGAAGGTCCTGAATTTCAATTTTGAGTTAGGACACAGCTCTACCCTCAAATGTCCGCATTACAGTAGTAACACTATAGGCTGGAGACAGCACTACTTCAGCCTATAACTGCCTGACCTTGAACCGAACAGGTGAATTTCATTTCTTTCATGATATTGTATTTACACTGTGTCAACAGGACATAACCATAATCCTTACCCATGGCAGCTGTCCCTCTACCACACCAGAAGGACCACAAGAGGTCATACATTGATACAGCTTATATTTCAGGGGGTTTTTTCCTTTAAATTTTATGAAAATAATACCTGTTTGGAAGTGATAAACAAAAGAAAAAAAACAGTAATAAGCTAACAGATTTCCAAATAAACATTTTAGACAGCTGTTAAAAATGTGTACTCCTCAGGGAGGACTTGCTGATGTAAGCAGAGACAGTGGAACCACCACAACTACAACATTATGCGATTCCTTCAGCATCTTTGCCTGTATTTTCAAGCTGGTCAATATTCTTAGGAGATCTGAATTCCAGCTGGATATTATTAGATTCAAAAATACTCAGTTACACTACAGAAAAAGGATGCAAGTAACAGTGAAACCTGGATGTCCAGGAGAAAAGACTATGCCCCTCACATTTTCAGTTTTCTTTTGTATATTCTGCATGACCTTTTCATGATTACTCTCAATTATATCTTAGAAATGTGAATTAGAGAAAGTTCTTCCAACACCTAAAAATATCCTTGTGGAATCATTTCTTTGTTGATATGAGATAAAGTTCACCATGTTCTTTTCTCTAAGCTTGGTAGGATATTGCAGCTTTCTTAGTCCTGTAATATTTTATATTACAATATTACAAAAACAGTGCAGCCTCCCCTACACTTCCCTTTCATCCAGAAACTGATGCTCTTCCACACAGCGAGATCTGCTCAAGTCAGAACAAAAGTTTACATGAAAAGCTAATGCTGCTCAGAGCTGCTTGTGGCACTGAAATACTGTTAGGCTGTAATGGTATAATGGATATACCAATAAAAAGAACAGAGGCATTATATCTGTCTCTGATAAACTCCCACCTATTTGAATCCTCCCAATATGGGACAGGGGAAAAAGAGGGAGTGACAGGCTGTTGAAATTGTTGTATACCACAGCTACAGCTCCTTCCTTCCCACGTGCCTGGTTTAATTGACTGGTACCAATAAAAGAGAAGGAAAATAACTGATTCTCACTACATTTATATCATTAGGTTAAGGTAAAAATGTAATTGTACTAAATTTGCCCAAACACCACTGTGAGTAGGGGGTGGGGGGTGGGTGGGAAAGTCACCACAGAAACTTGGCAATCATCTGGAAGATGACAACAAAAAAGAGGCGTTGCTACACAAGCTTTTAAAAAGGCCTGGAGGGATACAGGGTCTGTAGTCAAAGTTAGGCTGTTAAAATACCTGCAACACTTTGGTGAATGATGCAGTACAGAGCAGATGAAATGGAAAAAACCTCAGTGCACACTAGATCAAATGGAATGACTGGACACGACACCTAATATTTTCAAATAAGGTCAAAAATTAGTAAAAAGTCTTAGAAAATTAGTAAAAAGACTTAGAAAAAGTAAAAAATTACTTGGTAGTTGTTTTTTTTTGTTTGCATGGCAATCTCAATCTCAGGACAGCTAGCTTTTTTTTTTTGTTCTTTTATTGTCTTTCTCCTTCTTCACTACTTTGAATGAAGAATTTGAATCAGTGTTTCCATTTATATCTGGTAAGTACTGTTTCATATAGAGCTTTTTTCCCCTGCTTTGTAATTCACCCACATCAAACTAAAAACACAATAAAGGCATGCTGTTCTTTTAAATCACATTGTGTGGCTGGGCTAACTCCCATTGCCATTTTCTCTTTAACACAAGTAATTATACTCTTCAACTGCCCTTTGACTCTCTGTGGACCAAGGGCAGTCCTGCGTGGAAATGAACTTAATTAATTCTGTTCACTGGAGTGGAGTCTCTAAACCATGGTGAGGCAGCTTGTTTCCATAGGTTTATGCTGTTAGCTGTAAGCAGCTAGATCTATTTTTTCCTTTCTAGGTTGCTCCTGTTATCCCTGAAATCTCTTCTTTGCAAATGGCATGTTCACTGTGAAGAATGAGTCCAAATATTCATACAGAGCTGAGTGTGATTCTACAAGGAAAATGGCAGATAATGCAGGTAAAAAATCTCAAATCTTTTGAATCAACGTATGCAAATGCTAAGACGAGGGCCTGGGGCACAAGTTTTAGCAAAGCACTGAAGCACACGTTTAGTTAAGCATGTAATTAGGACTAGCTATTTTCTTTTCAGAGTGTTTATTGAAGAATGCAATTGTAATTCAATAAATTATTTGTGAATGCCCAAAGATGTGAATCATTTGCAACAAATAATATTAGCTCAGTATAGGACTAAAAAAACTTGAAAAAAAACAAAACAAAACCCAAAAGTTGTTTGGAATCTGACAAATAGAAATATTGTAACAGTCAAGATAGATTTACTGATATAATCTGATACCATACAGATATGGTTATATTGTTTTAATACGTGTAATTATGTGCCTTCACAAAAGGACAGGGATAAACTCTCCTTTGTCTGCATATCCGTGACAGTTTCAGGTTTTCAGACTGAAAACTGTAATTGAACCCCCAAATATATTTAAAACACTGCTATTACAAGGCATTTTGAAGTGAAGCTGTTACACCTTGCGTTCGGTCATTAGATGCTTCTTGTTGAGGGTTAAAATGGCTCAAAAGCATAAGACTCAAGTTCAAAACTCTGCTCCAGTGAATATTATTTATTTCATAAAATCCACAGAAACAGTTTGGTTTTTTTTTTAATAGAGAATATAACGCACACACTCTAGCCAGTGTGCAAGACACTCTTATAAAACGTGTCTGGTCTTAATTTATATACTTGCCGAAGATCCGACAAAGTATTCCTTGTGTATGCTCAGTGTCAAATAACAAGGCTACCTGTGCTAAAAACTTGGCTGCTTTTTATATCTCTCTGGTTTTTTTTAATCTGGTTCTACTTTTTTTGCAGATACAAATGTTAGAGGTGATGCTATCACTGGGCGTGGTAGCCACAAACTCCCCCAGAAATAAGATGTTTTAAGGTACAGAATACTTAGCCTAATCTTTCAGTAGTGTCTAAAATCATGAAATATTTTTAGAGTCAGAATAAGTTGGGTCATTTTCACATTTCCTCATGCCTAGCTGCACATTGGGATTCAGAGAGGAATAGAAAACATAGATCCCAATTTAAAGCATGAGTGATTGCTCTCATAGTATTTCAAATCCAGCCAAAACTAGAAAGTACTGGAGATCCCCTTGGAGAAGCCTGTTCTCAGGAGAATTCAGTCAAGTTTTGAGCCTGCACCAGCTGGGTATTTGCATTTTTTTTTAAAGGTATCAAACCTATTCAGGTCCCCTATCTAATATACAATTTCATTTAGGTAATAACTTTCTGATTTCTCTAGCTATACTCTGTGGGACTCTAAAAGAATTAGGACTTACTCTGCTGGATTTTTTGCTGCATATCCATATGCATGATGTACATTTAGGTGGAAGGGCCCTCGTGCAGATTATGACAGGTTAGTAGGCTATATAACACAGTTATGTTAGAATAGGTGGTCCTCAGTTCCAGCTATAATCGGATTTCTATTCTATTGCAGAATAATTAATGAAACAAAGAGACACAAAAAGAACAGAAAATAAACCACAAAATTCATCATTTAAAAGAAACTTTTCTTATGAAAGCCTTTTTTAGATAAAAAGCCAACTTTCAGTACTGCCCATTTAAGTCAAGGACAGTGAAAAGCAAGTAGCATTCAATACAGGAATTCAAGCTTCAAAGGGTTATCCTGAATTGGTTCACTGACAGAGAATTATCCAAGCAAAGGTCAGGCACTCATTAAACCTTATCTGAAGCCAAAGTTATATGTTATGGTTTATTGCCTCAAGTACCAATTAATAAAGAATTAAAGAAATGAAAAACCAGTGATTCATACCTTTGCTGGGAGAACACTCATACTTCAGCATAATGCTAAAATATTAATAGTCATTTTAGTCATGTAGTATTTTATTAGGCACTTAACTCTGTAGGTTTTATCAAAAGATATATGACATTCATTTTTAACAAAATGCTGAGGAGATTTGGGGAACATTTACTCAAAATCTAATAAAGTAGATTTGAGAGATATTTCCAAATGGAAGCCTTAAACACAGGCATCAATTATTAATGAAGAAAAAATGCTTAATAATAGGGGTCTGGGTATAAAGAAGTGTTTAAATATCACTGTGATATCAAGGGAAATTGTCTTCTAAGGAAGCTGCAACAGAAAACATTGTGCTATAGCAGTGTACAAGAGCACTAATGGATTTTGCTTGCAAAAGGACTTCTAGCAGGCTTATTTTTATCATCACAGCCATTTCATTAGCTTGACTCAGTCTAGACATTTCTTCTCAGTGTTCAGAGAGTTAAATGCTACACACACACTTGCCTGCACAACTGTCTTCAAAATACTCTTATTTCTTATTATTTTCAGCAGCAGCATATGCTCCAAACCACCTAAGGCTCTGAACTGATGCCCTTTAGCATGCTAAACTGAAAATATGTTTGCACCTGCAGATACCAACAAGGTTGCATCTGTCACAGAGCACTTTCCATTGTCCTTGTTATCTGTCACATTAAGAGCTGGAAAACATAAGTCTGGTGATTCTGAGTAAAATAAAAGTGGCAAAACTAATGTTCTACCAGAGACAGAAATTTGAGAGTGCAGATAACCTCCTAGGTCAAATAACAACAACAACAAATGCTTGGCCTCAGTGAAAACAGAATAAATCTGCATAGAAAAATAAATTCTGGTAACTGAGTCTTCCAGCCTGAGTAACGTTATAGACTTAGTCTGTTAACAGGACTCTGATACCTCTCAATTTTTTTCCTCTCTCTGTCTATCCAAAGAGAGAGTTTCCCATCACTGTAGTGATAGCTGAGCTCATCATGGAAAAGCTTATCGACCATGATTCTAGAGGTTTAAATGCCTATCATACAGTCAGCCACTGTTGCCTCTTTCTTCTCCTCTGTGAAGGCACACAGCCCTTTGCAAAATATTCTGCACATTTCCATGAACTTTTAGCTTATTTTTTTGCTTGGTCTGTTATATCCCCCTAGTCACTATCTAAGAAGATTTGAGAGGTCAACACTCTGAAATTTCTTACATACTTTCCTCACATGTTCCATATAGAAATTCTTCTACAGGACAAATTGCACTAATCAATTTGATTGCTGACAAATCAAATCATGTAGATCTAAAGTTCCTTGAGGTCAACATGGGAATTTTCAATCAGCTTTAAATCAGGTTCTTGAATTTTATTTAGATTGAGCTCATTATTCTGTATAATATCATTGCTGCACTGGAGAAAGTGTATTTTTAAAATAATAAAAATAATAACATATTACATAATTTAAAGTCAGTATACTCTTTTGCAGGTAAGATGTCAGAGTATATTACAAAACATTATGATTCCTTATCTTTCCCTGAACACATGACTTGGTTCCTGCACTCATAGTGTCACTTTTTGGCTATGTATTCTGTAGGCAGAATACCTATCCAGGTGAGTACTGATGAACTTTGACTGCTCTGATACAAGGGTTCAGACTAATTAGCCACTGTATTACAGTGCTATTTATATTGCTTGAGGTGTGGAGGTTTGATAAAACTTTTCACATCTAAGTTTATCTACAGAATTGAAAGCATGCTCCTCCCCACATGCAGCATTGCGGTGCTTAAAAGGCAAGTAACATATATGCCCGTTTCACATGACCAAATACTGATACACTGGAGTTCCAACTTTGCATTGCAGAAAGGAGAATGAGAGGGACCTTTGTTGGATGTATATACTAACCCCTGTGTTTAGTTGGTGAAAAGATTCACAGGGCCGAGGACCAGACAAGACGGTTATATAAGCTCATCTGACCTGTAACAAAGACCACAGGAATCCCTACATCAATCCTGTACTAAGCTCTAAAATCTCTTGCTGAGATAGAAAGCATTATTTGAAGAGATAAGCAGGGCTTGGTTTGGAACTCAGTGGCATGGACCTCTGCATAGCTCTGCATAGCTGACAAATAACTGCTCCTCACTGTTAGGAAAAGCACGTCCTGTTTTCTGTTTGAGTCTGTCCAGCTTCAGTTGTTGAGTCTTGCTCTGTTGCTTGCTGCCAGACAATGTTATTGACATCAGCTTAATAATAATATGTCTGTATAACCTCAACAGCATCTGCAGTCAAAGCCATCAAGCCTCTTATACATTTGGGGGCAATAACTGGAATAAAATCTATTTTTTCAACAATTCCGCATGCTAGGGTTCCTTTCTTAACATGTAGCTGAGGTGATTCCATTGCTGTTTTCCTGAGAAGGAAAAGACATAGATACATGATGTACTTTTTCAGGCACTGGGTATAGTTTGTTCTTTGAGCAAGCCTTTTTTTTTTTTTAAAAAAAAAAAAAAGAACAAATAAAAATTAGGAAGGTTTACTGGTCTCTTGTGGTTTGTACTTTTATAGATTTCAAACAATAGGAAACAAATGTGCCTTTAAAGAGGGAAACTAATTGTTATAAATTAACCTCTGAAGTATGTTTAAATATTTCCCTTTTAATTTGTGCAATAAAGGAACGATTTAAAAGGTATAGCAGGGTGCCTGCCACTTCTGTCCTCTGTAGGAGAAAAATACATAGTAACGTATGCCAAGCCTTATTCTCTTCCAAATGCTAACATGAGCGGATGTCAAATCAAATCTCTCACAGAAACAGAAATGCAGCTGCAGGTATTATGTATGTCAAAACCCTTCTGCTACTGATCTTTCAGTTTCTGTTTCTATGTTTAATTTATTTCCTAAAAATAATTAACAGAAATTTTCAACCCAAGATATAGTATGGAGGTATGCATATATGTGTATGCCTCATTGACAGTGTGCAGACATCTTTTAATCCTTTTATTATAGCCTTTGAACATTTTGCTAAAAGTGTCTCCATGAAAATAAGAGGAAAAAACCTTAAAAAATAAATGTATGTGATCCTTGATATTTTTTAAATGTTTCAGTTTTCTTTGATTATTATCAAAAGTTTTGATTTTGTATTATTATTATTGTATTGTATTATTATTCAGTTTTCACAATTATTCCTAAAGAAGGAGAAAAAATACCCAGAATATTGTCATAATCTAGTCTCTGCAATAGAATTTACAATTTTCTGATTGTATGCTCTTTGTTATTCTGTAGTGTAACTTCCAGGAAAGTGTATATCAGACTTTTTTTCATTACCTTTCCCTTCTGGCTTCCAGTTACTAAAGCCCTAGGTTTTATTCCATGATTGTTTATAGAAACCTATCCAATAAATACTTTTCCCCCAGACTGTTTTGTTAATGTAAAAAGGAATGCATTTTATCTGATTTACAAAATAGAAACCTGTGGAGCTGAAACCGCTGAATACAGATCCATTTACCTTCTGGACTTCTCTGATTAAATCCCAAAGGAGGAACTAGAAAGTGCGATATGGTTTCAGAGTTCCCCTCTGAAGACAAAGGCATCCCTGACTGAGAATTCAAACTTGGATATTCAGCACCGGGCATGTGCAACAGCAACAACTGGATTTTTGTTCTTGTTCCCCATTCGTATGTAATTCCCTGCACATTCAAGGGATTGCACGCTGTTTATGCATCATGCAATCTCACTGAGTCCTGTTTCTTTACAGTACTTACTCCTGCTGCTAAAAGGAAAATAGGCTCTAACAATCCTCTTTTGGTGCCAAAACTGCTGCTACTGAATGAACACATCCTGCCCGCAGTAGTCTGATTGATCCTTGTGATCCCTGTATCCAACAGGAGTTCAAAAGAATTCTGCTGCTCAAAGGACTAAAATTGGTATTCATTTAAGATTTACTGGCAAACTAAAGCTCCTTCATGTAACGGCAGATGATGTTCTGCCTTTCAACTCCACAGCACACCAAAGTGACACTGAACAAGTTCAAACTTTGGATGGCCTTGACAGCACACTACACCTTAAGACTGCAGTTTCCTAGCTCAGAATCCTCCTTAGCTCATAAGCAATAGCTAATGTCACTGAACTTAGCCACAGCTTTCAGCTCCACTCTGAAGCAGGACACGTATACTTGGGATGCATTCAAAATAATAAATTCTAAATAATCTAGCACACAGTAGCACTTTGCACAGTTACTGTTAAGGCCACCTTTGCAGCTTGTCAAACCCCATTGCCTTTAAAAGCTCAGTCCTGCTGCTACAAAGTACAATTCGTACATCCATATAACCCCTTGCAGTGCTTGGTAGGCTAAAAAGATAGGCTTTAATAGATTGCTTTGAAGAGTGGTGAATGGAAAGATTTTCCTGGAACAAAGACCTTTGTAGGTGATACATAAAGCCTGGGATTATGACCAACCAACCTTAAGACAAATAGGTGTTTAGACTAAAGGGACATCATTGTCATAGCTTACTTTATAAAAGAATCTGATGCTCCACCCACACACTCAAATGCTTCACCTTCTCTTTTTAATTGTCTCTCTTCTGGAGACATAAAGGACTACAAAATGTATTATTTGCTATGGTGCCCAAAATGCTTCAAGGCTGAAAAGATCAAATCTTGGTAAATTTAAACATATCTGTAACTAAGACCTTTTGACCCTGAATTGGTCATGTTGCTAGTTTTATGCAACAACCTTCCACAGGGTAAAACAGCTGAAACATAGTGTTATTCTTCCAGTATAATCAAGGCTGATTTTATTTCAAAAGGAGTGCTACATCAATAACTGAAAAACACACATGTAATATATGCATGTGCATCTGTCCATACATAACATATGGAACTGCAATCAGCTCAACACAGACCTCACCAGCATATTAGTATTATCCATATACTCTTCAGTGAATTTTGAACCTTCAGAAGCCAAAGCAGATTGCAAAGATTATTAGTAGCGTGAAGTTTTCTCCACAAAGAGCATTTCACTGTCATTTAAATAGAAGGCTGACTTTGGGATATTCAGGCCAGACCAATTTAGAATGGAAATGGAAAACTGCTTAGGAAAATATCATCTTTTTATTCATAGAAAGGTAAACATGATTTCTGTCTTTCCATGATGACACTCCAGGCAATACCACAAAGCTCGCTGCTTTTCTCCATTGTTTTCGATGCAGTCACAGATGCACTTGTCCCATGTTCCATACACCTTGGATGCAATAATACTATATTACTTTCTCATTACACATAGGAAAGCTGATAATCATAATGTCTCTTGAGGTACATATTTACATATTTTCTAATTAAACAGTATAAGTTACTCAAAAGATTCTTTTTACATGTCTGTTACTTTTAAAAAGCTTTCAGATTCATAAATGATGTCTTTTCAAATTCTTCTACAACACTATTGAACGATTTTGCTAGATTGATTGATGTCTAGTGAATTTTACTGAGAATTAATCACTGTCCCTTTTGGGATAGTGTTTTCATCTAGTCACTAATTCTCAACAAGACATGCTGGGCCAAGGTCATTAACGCCTTTGGATTTATAATAGTAGGGCAAAAAAGGAAAGTCTAATTTCTGTATCTCCTGCCACTGTCATACTGAATATTTCTATTCATTGAGGGAAAGAGTAGAAATTTGCCTTCATTCTGGTGGAAGTGACCCCTACTTTGGAAACTACTAAAATGACCCATCAGTGATGATTTATAATAAATATTCCCTTCATTTATTAGAAGACAAAGTAATGAAAAAGAGAGTCAGAAGCATTAGATTCACTTTCCAAGGGAAAAATTTAGGCACAGAGAAGATAAAGGAACTATTTCAGGCCAGTGGCACAGCTGGGAGTAAATCTCGTTTCAGATTTTATCTACTAGTCAAATAAGCCCT
Source organism: Falco peregrinus (assembly GCF_023634155.1). Lineage (NCBI taxonomy): Eukaryota > Metazoa > Chordata > Aves > Falconiformes > Falconidae > Falco > Falco peregrinus. Next base: position 35,615,255 of record NC_073725.1, on the reverse strand, counting down.
GTGTACTAAGACTGGGGAACTGTAGGCCAAAGTCTTGAATCTGCCAGTGATTTTCTGTAGCATGTTGAATATTGTATGTCCCTTGTGATTGCTTGAAAATTCTATAAAATAATTTTGAATCTCTGAAAGAACTGAAAAAGCAAAAGTTTGTGTTTGGCCAATAGTCAGAGAAGAGTTAAGGGTCCTGACCTCCTTCTAAACAATATTCTGATGTCTTAAGAGTCTTTTGGGATGTCAGGAAACTAAATTAAAATCTCCTCCCGCATGGATTTGAACGTGGATTGCATACTTCCAAATGGAATGCCCAAATCAAGCGGCTGTAGAAAGAAGGTTTCTTCATTCTTAGAGCTATTCATTAACAAGAAGCCTCTCCATTATGCATCAGACTTACTAAAATGAAAAGAATGACAACAGATTAGTGGTTCTAGTACTCATGCCTCTGTTCCAATCTTTGCATTGTTGAATATGTATAAAAAACCCAGACGTGGTCTGAGACAAAATGCAGAACAACTCACTACTTCCCCCTAACATGTTTCCACAGTATCCAGTCTCATTAAGCATGAGTCAAATACGATAACTTCAGGGCTTCACTGAAAAACATGATTTGGGTTATCTGAATCCATTGTGTAACTGCTGTCTGTCTCAAGCCTTTGTTTCTACTGCTTTGAATTTTATTTTAAAATTTTAGTCTCAAAATCAAAACTCTAGGCAAAAGCTTATTTGCTCATCGCTAAACCAACATTTTTTTTTAGATATCCATTTTTCTTCATGGAGACTACTTTTAGACAAACAAGGACTTCGTGTAGGATATCTATCTTCCCTGATGATTTCTAAACTTAGTCTTTATAATTAACAATAGTTTACTATTTACAACCTGTTGCTCCAACCATGTTGGAAGTATTGGTGTGTGCGCATAGCAGAGCTATGTAAAAGGAATAGTCCATCACTGGGTATGAAGCATAAAGAGTCAGATAACAGACAAAAAGGTATGTTGTGGAAACATAAAGGTGATGCTGAAGAAAATTTATTTTCCCACTCTCTCAAATAAGTTATAGAGTATTTTATAGCACAGTATAACACTGTATTCCAGCAAATGACAGTTACCCCACTCTTCAAGACTGGTATAAAAGACTTCAGTCCACCTGCATCTTCATAAATTACTTAAGTATCATGAAAGCCCTGTACATCAATACAGTTTGGTCTTGCAAACTTGGGGAGAAAGACACTGAAAAATGATAGATCACTTTTTAAAAAAATAAAAATAAAAAAAAAAGGTATGTGCCTTTCTGATGTCAAAAAAAGCGCAGACTAACTGGGAAATGTTCATTCCCAGTCGCACTTCAGGCTCCGCACTCCGCACCGGAGCTGTGGCAGTGGGCGAGCAGGCCCGAGGAGCTGCACCGGCCAGGAAACGCGGGCGTCGCGCTCCCGCCGAACCGGCACCTGCGGGTCCCACCGCCGCTCTGGAAGGCCACCGGCCCGCACAGCGCGGTGCTCCCACTTTCCCTCCCCAGTTCCCATCTTCGAAAGAGACTGCCAAGTTCTGTTTGGGAACAGGCCAGTCACAGAAAAGCTGAAGCCATCCCTCCACCCTTTCCGCTGGCAGCTGATGCTTCAGACGGGGGCTGCAGCAGCGAAACCGCTCTCGGGAGATCCCGGGTACAATCAGTTCACGTTTCCCACGCCCGAAACACCCCAGAAGGCAACCGCACCACCCTTCCCGCCAGGCTGCCGGGGGCCAGGCTACGGAGCAGGGAAGAGTCAAGCACCCTGCCCTTGAGAGAGGACCGGCGCTACCGCTACTCTCCCCCTTTCCCTTAGCCCCCCAGCCCCGCCGGCCCGGCGTCCCCCGATGCCGTTCCGTGGGTCCCCGGGACGCCGGGCCCGCCGCGGCCCCGGCCCGCCGCCCCCCTTCCCCCGCCCGGCGCCGGCGGGATCGCTCAGAAATGCTGCCATCGCGCGGGAAAACGGGGACATAACGGAGGGGCGAAGGGGAGAGCGGCCCGCGGCCACACCCGCCTCCCTGCCGGCGCCGGCGGGGTCAGGGCGCTGGGCGGGACTGCCGCGACTCCCGCGCCCCTCGCTCCTCTCACCGCCCTCTCGTTGCTTCTGCACAGCCTGTGCCGACACAGGCGGGGCAGGTTCTTAGGCATTAAACCCAGGCACACGCTCCAAGCACAAAAACTAGATCCCGTTTACAGATTGACAATGCTTAGCGTACAAGGTTGTTACAATCTGCCATGGTTCATTTTATCTGTACGAATTTCAAAATGCTCCACACGACTCTTCCCTCTGGGGCAGCCGGCAGAAGTATGAGACTCAGGGCCACCAGCAGCTGGGCCTGTTACCAACCACACGTTCAGATACGGGTTGTGAAGCTGAGCAGAAAAAAGAAGTTTTGGGCCTTAATTTTAGGTAGACTCATTTCTGACTGGAACCTGAAAGTCCTTATGCCAGAGGGCTGGCTCATGTGGGTTTAATGCATGAGAGACGGGAGCCTGGGGTGAGGAGCTGGGCTGACTAGGAGAATCGAGTGAGGTGTCGAAGTGGGGCTGTCATTATAAATGAACTATAGAAGAGATCTTCACAGAGAGGCAGTGGTTGTTTTAGTTGGGATAACTAAATAATTTGCTAGCCCTCTGCTATGATGTGAATGTCTGTCCGTCTGTTACTTACTGGAGTTTTTCCATAGATACGGAAAGTATGTACATCTGTGAGCAGATAATAAGAAAGGGCTCCCATGGGACTGTCCAGGCTCATGTGTATGTCACCTATGCCAGATTAGGGTACATCAGTTTGTGGTACCTCTTCCCTTCAAGCCAGACAAGGAACACACTTGCTCAAGGGAGCTGAAATCCTTTCTTCCCAGTTTTGCTCCTCCCATACCAAAAGGCTTACAAATTCAAGATTCACAGGGACTAATAACTGATTTTTCCACTTGCTTTTAAGTTACTTCTTTTTGTCATGACTTGTATTCCCTGTCTGCTAAACAGACCTAATGAAATGTACCTCATTTGTCAGAAGTTCTTAATGTTACTTCAGTAATTGTAAAAATATGGGTAGGACATGATCTGAGTCATAACACCTAACTGGGAAGCAATCTGACCTCACCAAATTCAAAGTAAGCTCTAATTCAATGAAGAATGAAGAATGAAGCCTGTATCATGCCTGTGCCAAACAGCTAATGTAATTAGTCATTCCTTGATTAATGCTTTGAAAATGAAAAGCACTTCTATTGCTTGGCATTCTTACAATATCTGGTTTTGAAATACAAGAAAAAACAAGATTGTGGAAAGAAAAAAAAATCCCTAAAATACTTAAGCTTATGTTTTCATTCAGAAGCAATATAGAAAAATGCTAAAAACAACTAAAATAATCATTAATTTCTATACTTTTCCTGGTGCAGATGAAGTTTTATACTTGTCCATGGTGAAGTACAATTACAGCAAATATAATCTGAAGAAAAAAGTGAAACATAGGCAAATATTTTCAGACAAATTTTGACGGAACAAGTCACTTTTAAATAGTTCAGTGGGTCACAGCAGTAAAAATGCAGCACAGGTCTAACCTTCCTGTGCCTTAAATGAGTTGCCAGTGCAGTGTCTACTTTGTCCCTCTGTCTTTCATTTTCTCAGATCAAATATATTTGTGGAAAAGCTGGGAGACAGAAACCAAGTGTGAAGCACTAGTCTTCCATAGGTTTAGTTGAATCCCTTCAGTAATGAAAGCAAAATCTCCCTCTACCCATCCTCACATAATATTCAGCCAATTTTCTAAAGGAAACTATTTGGAATCTAGTAGCCTCTACTTAACCTGATTCTGTGGGTCAAATTCTGCGATTGTTTAAACAGGCTCCTGACTGGTCTCAATGGAATTTAAACTACTCCACCTAGCAGCGAGCCTGAGCCCACTGGTTACACTTACCCTGTCAGGAAACCAAATCAATGATATTTCAGCATGAAAAATTAATCAAAACAAACTCAGATTTTCAGTATCAACAACGCCCATAGTCCAGAAACCAGGAATTAAACTTTTTTTTTTTTATTTCACAGGGGACTAAAAAACCCCATAAAATATCAGACTGAATATAGACAAAATAAATCAGGAGCTGCTGATGGATAATTTGTGTAGAGAAATATTTTGAATTCACTGGTAGCAGATTGAACCTCTTTATGTCATCTCTCAGCTCTGATCAGCTGAAAATGAAATCCATTGTAATCCACCTTTTCTAGCACTGGAGCATATTGCATGGCATAACCAGCAATGAGTGACACTGGTAGACACTGCAAGTCCCAACAGCCACCATAGGAGGTTAACTCAGAAATACTGTCAAGGACTCACCATTTTTTTTTTTTTTTTTTTTTTTATGTCTCCTAATCTGAGGAAAAAAACACTAATCCCCCCAAAAATTTCACTGGTCCCAGTAATAGCCTTTTTTTGCCTTTAAGAGAGCAACAGCATTTATGTTTTTGGCTTTTGTATCAGATCATGATATAGCAAAGAAGGAACAATTTTTAAGCCCTTTCTTTGAGCTAGTATCCTGTAAACTTGAGCTGATCATTTCTGGATTTGGGGGGGGGGGGGGGGGGGGGGAAGAGAAGCAAGAAAAAAAAATAATTATATTCTACCCACAGAGGAAGCAAAGCGTGACTTCCTCTTCCTTTTTTTTTTTAGCAGAGAGGAATTTTTGGAGAACAGTTCATTGTGCATCAAGTTGTTGGACTGGCATCTTCTGCATTACTGTCACTCCAGTCAACGTAGCAGAACATTGATTTCTGTACAGGGAGCTAAGTAGGGAAAAAAAAAAAAAGGCAGCCAATATTCTATTAGACAGAGTGTCAGTGGAGGAGCTGCAGCAAGCTTAGCACCTGGTGGATTTGAGTGTGTGCATGTGTGTGTTAAGGGAGGGGCAGCTATTCATTGGCTTTCCTTTGAAAGCATAAAGAAACCCACATCTAGAGCAAAGGTAGAGATAGACACCAAATAGACACCAAAAAGAATAATAAAAGAGACATTAGAGGGAAACAAACAGTAAACAGTGTCTGGCAAATAGCTAGCAGAGGAATGAAGAAAATGGAAAATGGGAGGGGAAACAGAAAGGGACTTTGGCACCTGTCAGCAGAAAAGAAATAACAAACTATAAAAAGAAAAAATATATAAATTAAGTTAGAGTTAGTTGGCAAATGTATCTAGAAGTAAGGACTTATAAAATTTGGGCTATTTTCCCTATTTGGAAAATGAAGTACAGAATTTTTTTGCATTTCTCCATATTAGCGAATCAAGCAACATCATGAAAATATACATATTTCTAACACTTATATCAGAGACATTGAGACAGTTTTTAATTTTTAAAAAAGTTCAACCTAAATTAACTTCCAGTTTCAGGATTCTCTTACATTTTTAAGTTTTTTTTCCCCTGATCTACACATAAACTTGATTTCTATAATCCAGAAAAATAGATCTGAAAACAATTTTTTTCAAGAGTTACAGGACTTGTCTTTAGCAGATTTAAATAACTCAGACCCAACAGTTAGTAATTCTGCAGCTGTTCATCAGTTAAGTAAGCCCCGCAGTAGAAATCTGTCTTCATAATTCAGCACAGGTATTTGTCTCCCTTTGGAAGGATGCTGCTCCATCTTATGCAGGCTTGCTGTAAGAATAGCTCTCCACCAGGTGTAAGTTCTCAGGACAAAGTGAATTCATCTGCACCTGCTTAAAGCTTGGGAGACTGTATAGCAGCTATGTCAGTGCTCCTTGCACTTACCAAATTTACATTCAAAGTAGCTAAATTGTTTTGAAAGTACATCACAGTATGAAGTACTTTTCAGCTCTGCTTGCTCTTCAGAAACATAAAGTGGAAAAATGGTATGTATTTGTGACAATTAGTAAAGCACAAAACAAGAAAAAATGTTTCTCTAAATAAGACATATGCAGTCATGGCAAAAGGAAAAAAAATACTAGGTATGCACATATACATATAGATACACTTTTTAACTTTAAGGGTATAAGAAGATATGTTAATAAAGGAGCTAGAAGGCATATTTAATACTAGAGGAACTAGAAATAAAAAAAATGCATGATTAGGGCTGCTTTCCAAGTCTGAATAGCAATATTTTGGCATTTTAGTTCTGCTGGATTTCTCTGTTGCAGTCATTGCAGTGCTCTGAAATCTCCAAAAGGACCTGTTATAACCCAACTTGAATCCATCAGGTTAGGTACCTAAATATCTGACAAAAAGGCAATGATATAAACTGAAGCTTCTTATCCATGTAAATAAACTTGTAACATAGATTGCAGAAAAGTCTTATCAGATTTGTTCTTTCCTGCAAAGATGGACATGTCCTAACAGATTTGTGCAAACTTTCTTCTGCAGTCACTTTGCCAGCCAAGAGGATAAGGGCAGTCACACCAATGCCATCTGTTCCCCTGGGCCCACCTAGTCTCTTGACACTATGAAATTTGGTTAGAACAGGTGTGATGCTTTATCAGCAAGCAGAGATATGTGACTCAGGTTCAGCTTGAACCCGTTTGCATGCATAAATAAATAAAATAAAATACTTCATCCATAGAACAAAGCCTTCCAAGTCAGTAGGATACTGACTCATGATAAGTACTAGCTGGAATATCTTCTGGAAATGGGGCTTTTGTGGAAGGGAGAGCGGAGATCCCTGACAGGGCAGCACTTAGACCCCATAGCAGACTTCAAGTGGAGCTGTCATGGCTTCCTTGCTAGGAGAAGGAAGGAGGAAGCCATTAGTTGTATTAAATGCAAGGCTGTGCACACTGTGAGGAATGTCATACCTAGATGTACACACACAAAGAAAAAAAGTGTTGAAACACAAAAATGAAATTGCTAGGAGGCTCCATAGTGATACTGTAGTAGCGATATTTTAAAATTTGAGGGGTTATCCATTTCCAGTCTTGCCAAGACTCATGCACTAAGTGGCGGAGATTTGGAATTTGTTCCTATCTCACCACCCAATAATAAAACTTTATCTCACCTATCGGAGGTGCAGTACCAAAATCTTTCATCATATAGCAGGTAAGCCTAATACATGTGGCCTGATAGCCAGACTTGCCTAGTGAATAAAGTCAGCAGAGATGCATCATCATAAAAATGACTGGTATATTGAAAATCTAACTTACTAATAAAAAAGTTGACTTTTCTTTTTAGTAGTCCTAACCACAATGTTTCATAGTAGCTAAACATGCACCTTCATTTACTCTTTTTTGTCCTATTTTTAGAGAGTCTAATATCTCAAGTTCTTTTTACCCATACTGTCAACTGATGTCAGCTAGAACAACAGCTGCTCAACAAACAGGCCATATATTTCAGAATCTGAGGATTTAGATGCCTAATATTGGAAATGTCAAACTTAAGAATCACTTTCTGTGCCCTTACTGCTAAATCCTGCATTGTATGCAAACTCCCAGCAATTTACAGCTCCCATCCTCAAAAACTGGAGCAAATTAGATGTAGAACTGTAAGCATTACAGAAGAATAAATCAAGTCTGTTAAATGCCAAGGGATCTTTGCCTCCACTGAAACAGTCAGGGATGACAGGAAGAAACAAGAGAAATCATCCACACGTAGGTAGCATGTCACAGATTATCATACAGCTTTGACGCACTTGTGAGTCACAAGAAAAAAGTGTAAACATGGGTCATACTGAAAAACTTCAGAAACTCCACCTCATTTTCTGAAGAGATTTCTCTCACAGTACCTTGGGTTAGCCCCTGGATTATTAATGTTAGCAGGTCCCAGTGCACCAGAAGAGAGTAGTGAAACATCTTGTTACATCAGATCTGAAATACTTATGGGGTGTTTCCTGAAAGATGCTGCAGGAAAAAGAATTTTGGAGGACACCAAATTTCTCTGAAAAAGAAAACAACAGAGATGATGAATAATGTTAACAGAGGACCTGGGATAAGACTATGAAGAGAAATAGCTCTCTGGGTGACCCAGGTTTAATTGAGCTTTACTGATCTTCACAGATTAAGTCAGAGGGAAATAAAATGCTTGTTAAAATATAAATGAATTGATTTTATAGCCATTTCTATTTATCCATTAAACAAATTCTTCTCTCAGAATTCTGAGACCTTCTCAGATATTTAAGTGATTGGCTTCATTATAGAAACATATACCAACAAGCACAATTAGTGCCTGACTGCACTATTTTATTATACTGATTATAGATTAATTCAGTAACATATTTTTATGTTACTTATGGTAGTTTTGTTTGGGTTTTTTAATTATTATTATTTGTATATCTCCATCTGTATCTTCAGCAAAGATTGATCAAAGCTGAAATGGCCTTAGTTCTGAAATATTTTTATACTAACAGAGATATTGCACCATTTACTTAATGTCTGGGTATGTGGCCAACAGCTTGAAATGTAGTTCCTATAATGGGAACCAGTATCCCTTCAGATGAACTGGCAGGTGATCTCAGGCTTGTTTCAGAATTTCCAGATATAATTACAGCAAATTTGCTAAGAATGAATACATGTCAGCTCAGTTTAATTCAGACATTTTAAGTCCTTAAATCTTGGAATGCATTTTGCGCAGCATGCTCTCTCCACCCCATTATCCTGTTTAAACTGTTAAAAAGCTTGGCCACTCTAATAGCGTAAATCAACATGCCAAAAGACTATTCAAATCAACTAAAACTATTGTTGAAATTCTATGTAACTTTAGAGGGGTGAAGCCTTTGTTCATGGATTTTTATAAGGAAAAATACACAAATATTAAGTGTTTGTCCTCACACCATGTTCCTTGGAGAAGACAAAAACGCTTTGCATGCTCTTACATATAATTTTTTTTTTATGGGAGACAAAAGAAATGAGCTTGACCTTGTAATTCCATTGCTTCTATTCAAATTAATCCCTGTGTTTACTGTGTTAATCTTTCTGTCTTCCTATAAGAAAGCCTGCAGTTCTGCTTTTCTGACAATTCTGCTGTGGTTCTTACCCATTTTCTTGTTGAGAATATTGGCATAGCTTCCCCTGATACTGTCATGGTACTCATAGGTATCCAGCAACATGGTATCTTAGGGTATAAGAAAAGATACTATCAACAGCCTTTGGAAAAGTAAGTCTTAAAAACTTGCAGCTTGACCATTGTACTTCTTTGATGTGCACTGTGGGAATAAGCTATAAATGTGGCTTCTAACAGATGCTCCCAGTGAAAAAAAAAGTACTAACTACTGCTATCTTTACAATTTAAAATGCATTTTATTGGGCTGCCTGTCAAAGTTATTTTTCATGTGTCTTGGATGTATGTCTTTGAATTAGGTATAAGAATATCTGTGTGGAATCCAAATCAGCTTGACAGAAGAATACAAAATTAACTAAAATATATAAGCACCGTCTAGTTTTTAGACAATTAGCTAGATATCTAAGTGGAGCAGGCAAATAATAGTACAGATGAAATAAAAATACCTGGTTGAAAAGCTTTTCAGGACAAAATTCTAACTTTGACTCATTCAACTTTGATTTTTAAAATGTCTGTTTTGGAGGTAATTCAATATAAAACTTGTAGAACCCCAATTAAAATGATTTGGGCTTTGCTGAAAACTCCATGAGGTTTTGGGTTTTTTTTTTCTCTGAAAAGTTTATATTTTCAATGGAAAAATAAACTTGACAACCTCTATTAAATGTAAATGTTCTCTCTCCCATAGTGCATAAAATGGGAAACACGCTAGGAAATAGCTTTCTATGGAAGAGAGAAAATTTTGTAAACTCAAAATTAAAGTAAAGCTTTATCCATTAAAAAGAAATGCTTTTTTCTTCAATGTCTACCCCCACCCACCCCCCATATGAGCTTCTGTCATGGTTTAACCCTGTCCAGCAACCAACCACCACGCAGCCGCTCACTCACTCACCCCACAGTGGAATGGGGCAGAGGATCAGAAAAGTAAAAGGGAGAAAACTTGTGCATTGATATAAATTCAGTTTAATAGGTAAAGCAACAGCTGCACACAAAAGGAAAGCAAAACAAGGAATTCATTCACCACTTCTCATCAGCAGGCAGATGTTCAGCCGTATCAAGGGAAGCCGGGCTCCATAATGTAATGGTTCTTTGGAGAGACAAATGCCACAATGCTGAATGACACCCCACCCCCTCTTCCTTCTTCCATCAGTTTATATACTCAGCATGACATCATATGGTATGGAATATCCCTTTGGCTAGTTCGGGTCAGCTGTCCTGGCTATGTCCTCTCCCAGCTTCCCGTGCCTCTCCAGCCCTCTCTCTGGCAGGGCCTGAGAAACTAAAAAGTCCTTGACTTAACATAAATGCTACCCAGCAACAACCAAAATCATCAGTGTGTTATCAACATTGCTCTCACACCAAATCCAAAACACAGCACTGCGTCATCTACTAAGTAGAAAATTAACTCTATCCCAGCTGAAACCAGGACAACATTAGCTATCACCTGACACCATAAAATGCGACCTGAGAGCTAGGAGGATTAAATGCAAAAATCAACACTACTCATTTTCCATTTATTTTTACAAAACTTCAGACCTTTGCCACCGATAGCTGCTTAGCTTCTTGTTCTTTTCCATTTTCAAAACATATCTACAAAAAGAAGTTTGACACCTTTTTCCCATAAAACCATTATTAACTACTGTTTGCTTTAAAGATCTGCTTTGTAACAAAGGGAATATAATGTTTGGAAGCACAATCTGGTTCTATTTTACTCTTTGGAAGAAATAAATCTCAGTGGAAGCTTGAACTGTTTAAGAAAATATGGCAGTTCCAACCTGCCACTACTAATCCAGTATTTTGAATACTGGTAATCAGTTAATTGAGAAAAACCTGCATTGAAAATCTGAATTATTACTTATGCTTACAACAAATGACAAAACACTCTAAGATAGTACAGATCTCTCTTTCTTTGCCCACCTTCTTTGTCTCCACAGAAAAGCTGTAATCAGCTCTGCAACCACTTTTTCAACACCACCAGTGCTCCCTGGACTCACTCTTTGACGTTTGTACTGGGACCTTCCCTGTCCCTCCCTCATTTCACACTTCTGGGGAAAAAAATAACCAGAAGATTGTGTGGACTGACATTTTTGTACTGGGGAAAGACCAGTTATTTCCAGTACAAAGAGTTGTGGGGAACTTTGATGGCATTTCACTGTAGAGGGCAATCAGCACTTCAAAACCAAGAAAGGAAGATGAGTTGACATTGGATAACTTTAGGTTAGCATAGTGTCTTCAAGGGGGATAAGCTAAAGAAGATATTGTTGTAGTCTGTTGTCTAATCACTAGAAGAATGGCTGGACTGGGACAGGAGATGCGACATGGTGGGGCTTGATCCTGGAAAGGACTGGACCGGGTGGCTCAGACTACAAGTATCGGGAGCCAAGTATCAGTAAGTTAACAAAATGTTCAAGCAGCAGGGAGATCAGCAGAGTTCTTTCACACATTGCAGGGCACAGAGTGCTCTGAAATAGCCTGCCTGTTGCCACTATTAACCACATGAGTTAGTTCATTGGAAACTGCAGTATTGAGTTCTTGCTGAGGAATGTGTGTGTACAGCTTGCAATTACACTCTGTTTTGCGAAGGTTATTGAAAGCCTTGTGTCAGCCTTAAGCCCACTACTTTGTGATGCATGCTTATTGTATAAGTAGTTAACATGGGCTAAGCCTACATGGAGGAAGCTGCAAATCACTGCTCTTCAAATCACATGTACAATTTATGGTATATAAACGTCTCTTCAAAGATGTATATAAGCCAAGGAAACTGGTCCCTATGGCTGCTTCTAACTGACCTGTGGGAAGAATTTAAATGCTTGCAGAGTGAGAACAGTAGACAGACTACATGGCAGCATGAGATCCAGCATGTATTTGCTCCTCTGTATTATTCCCTGCTGTGGATGGAAAACTAAACTTGGCAACACAGGTTCTAAATTCATATTATTAGGGAGCAAATATCCTCAATATTGGCGCAGACCAACAGACCAGCCAAAACATAGACATAAGACAGCAGCCATCCACTGCATACCTTTGCAGAGACTCTACTAGAAATTATATGGGTGTTCCTGAAAAGCAATGAGTTGCTAAGCCAGTGATGCAGACAGGTGTGCCCAGTTATAACTATAAGGCTCTGGATTGGTTGCAAAGAAGTGAAAGATAGGAAAAAATGTATTATTACTTAAAAAACTAAGATATTTATTTTCCCCTGTCACAGAGCCCATTTGCTTCACACTATCAGTGTCTAATCTTTCAGATAATGTGTCATTTTGATTTCCAACATTACGATGCTAAGACCATTTGATTTTCCTGTTCACTTTTAATAAACTGTTGCCTCCTGGCACTGCACATGTCCTTAACACCTACATACCAGGTGGGGAGAGAAAAGGCTGCATAGGTTCACGGTTGCCTTTCATGCATCCTACCCTGCTTGGGAGCAGTGGGGTGGATCCTTTTCTGAGGATGCTTTTATGAGTCCTAACAGAAGGGAAAAGTAGTTTATTTATAGAAGAAAAAAATCTTTAAATCATAGCAGGTATAGCTGTTCAGAAGAAATAAAAAATACAAAAATTGTATTCTAATTTCTGTGTCATTAAAGAATAATAATTCTTCTGAGTATTTAAACTACTATATTGGATGGAAATGTTGCAGTTCTTTTCTAGGGTCCTGTCATGTTTATGCTAGCAATTCTTGTTTCTTGCATACACACTAGCATAATCAAATAGTCTGGGGACTTTGAAGTTCTCAGTTCAGGTTATTTTCTCAGGAAGACTACTTGTTGTTTCATGTTTAATTCCTTATGCAAAACTAGTGATAATAATAAAACTCTGTGTCTCATAAACATGAATTTATGTTTTCAACACTTCACTAAATGAAAGAATATTCCATTTCAGAAACATGAAATTAAAAACCACAGGTTAATTTTTTTAATGCAAATATGTATTGCTTCATTAACTACTGCAACTCTAGTAAGTCCTTAAGCTCTTAAGAAGTATTTTAATGTCAGAAATGAAGGCTGATGTCTAATGGGATTTCAAAAGTATCCCCAAAATCAAGGATAATGCAAAACAGAGAGCAACACTATCAAAATAAATTTGTCATTTAAAATTCCTAATGGCTGGCAATTTTGTGCTGAAGGATTTACATAACCAAGCCCTGTTTCCAGATTTAAAGCTTCAGAGGTACACTGAAGTTTATGATCGTGTGCCTACAGAAAGATAGATGTGGACGTCTCTACCATACGGACTTGTATCTCTGATAGAAGGAATCCTTCCTCCTTCCCTGTGTGCCTTTATTTGATCCCTAAGCAACCAAGATACCAGTAATTAAACAAATATCTATACATATATATGTATGCATCCTATTTTGATCCACTAGGTTCCTTTCCAACCACTGCCTATATAACAGAACTGCAGATTTAAGAGAAGAATAGTCTGCTTAAATGTGCTTTTCTGCTTGCCCACAAACCACAAAATTTAATTCAATTAGTACTATATCAGCTGTCAAAATCTGTGATTGAGATAAGGGTTATAGTTTGGGCAGTCATAAATGGTTCATTCAATTTTGAACTTCAAGATGCAAAAGTTATGGAAAAGACAAGCAGTACACAGAATCTACTCTACATCACATCCAATGTACCTTTAAAAAAGTAGCCCTTGCATTTCTGTGAAGATACTAACCTGTATCTCTGTTTTCACTTTTTACTTTAATACCACTTTACACTGTCCTAAAATAAAAGTTATCACAGGGTGTCTCATTGTCATGGTTTAATCCCAGCTGGCAACAAAACACCAGGCAGCCACTCGCTCACTTTCCCCACAGTGGAACAGGGGAGAGGATCGAAAAGTAAAAGGCAAAAAAGTGTGTGTTGAGATAAATTCAGTTTAACAGGTAAAGCAAAAGCTGTGCAAGCAAGCAAGGCAAAACAAGGCATTCGTTCACTACGTTCCATCAGCAGGCAGGGGTTCAGCCATCTCCAGGAAAGCCAGGCTCCATCATGCATAATGGTTACTTGAGAAGACAAACGCCATAATGCCGAATGTCTCCCACCACCTCTTCCTTCTTCCACCAGTTTATATACTCAGCATGACATCACATGCTATGGAATACTCCTTTGGCTAGTTTAGGTCAGCTGTCCTGGCTGTGTCCCCTCCCAGTTTCCCATGTCCCTTCAGCCCTCTCACTGGCAGGGCCTGAGAAACTAAAACGTCCTTGACTTAATAATAAACCTTACCAAGCAACAGCTAAAACCATCAATGCACTATCAATGTTCTTCTCACACCAAATACAAAACAGAGCACTGCATCAGCTACCAAGAAGAAAATCAACTCTATCCCAGTTGAAACCAGGACACTCATCCTGATCCCCAAACTCATATATTGGAATAGCAGGGATTGGCCTGTTTCCAGTGGCATACTGAGGATCTTGGTGCAAAGAAATTTAAGTGGACTTTGATACAATTAACCAATAATTTACCCCAGCCTAAATAAATGTATTTTGGTGCAATTGTTATTTTAGCAAAAACGTGGTACATCTCAGGTGTCTAAAATGCTATTTGTCTCACATAGCCCTGTACATATGAGGTTTGACTATTTGCCATTTTGCCTATTCATACAGTATCAGGGCAAACTCTTTTCATGATAAAGTGCAAACAAGGAAAAAAACAGGAGCAGAAAAAAAAATAGGCTCACCAAGAAAGATCTTCAGTGTAGCAGCAGTTTGATTTATAAATGGGGCAAACGTAGAAAAGACTCCTCTCTTTGAATTCTCCTTCAACTTACTGGACTTACTTTCACAGGCTTCTTCAGGGAATCACGGTAGAGTTATTTTCTTCTACTTGAGAAAAAGCTTTTTGAAATCACCACTGCTTCAGAATCTTTTTTTTTTTTTTTTTTGCATAAGATTTAACTCTTTGAAGACATACCAATAACCAATTAATCTGGTTTGTCTAAACACTCACAGAAAACATATTCATGAGAACACTGGAGACTGTAAACATGACGTGTAGACAGTGAAAACTCTCCATGCAGACACACTTCATTCAGCTCAGTTCAAGTCTCTGTCCTACCTCCTACCTTCCTTCTCCCTTCTCTGCTTTTAAGGATATGCAGAGAGCAAGACCGTCCTCCAGCTGCCCCATTCTGCTCTTAGGAAAAATGCTGTGAACCTCCACTGTACCACAATATTACTGAGAGGTATGGAAGCCAGCTGCAGAGAATCGGTTCACTATAGATGAAGGCATAGGCAGCACAGAGACGTGCTGCTTGTCCTGGGGTTAGGCACAGTGTAGCTGGCCTAAGCAGGACTGGACAGCCAGGAGAGGGACTGCTGGAAGAAAACTATGCTCTGGGCGTCACCATGTCTTTCTGACTCTTGACAAGCACAGTAATATTTTAAAGCTGTTGTTAGCTTCTAAAGGTTGGGGAAGATTTGAGTATTACCTCACAAAAGAATAAGGTAGTAGAACAAAGTGCCGTAACACTTTTCATGAGCCAGACCTACAAATCTTTTGACCACACATTCTTTAATGAAACCTATTTTTAAAATCTTTATAGATATCTTCTGGTTTGTAAAGGAACTTTTTAACATTATATGTTGTTCTATAAAAGTATCGGGTTTATTAAAAAATAAATAGGCTGTGGATAACAAAAATATTTTTTCTCAAATCTGTTTAGCTTTATTTTTTTTTTCTCGATACTTGAAAATCCAGGGGGAGAAAAAGCTGTGTAACTTATCTAATATTTTTCACCGAGTCATATTTTAAATCTTTTTCCACTTTTATTTTACCTCTTCTGTACAGTACATCAGCTTCCTGTGTCCAGGCAAAAAATTTCTACCCCAAATACCTTCACAAAAGACTCTTCACAACTTTTTTACACCATAATTACAGTTAAACTACAGTTTGCATTTTGATGAAGTTCAGGGCAATTTACTAGAAGCGAATTCCCTCACAGCCCTTTTCTATAGTGTCTGCCAAACCATACTCCTAATTGAGTTTTATGTTCCTAAGGAGTGGGTTTAAACATGTCACATCTCTATTATACACATTCTTTTAACTCTGAATCACTCTGGCCTCAATATGAGGCAGATAGTCCCTCTGAAAGAAGATTAAGAAAGGATATTACTAGAGATAAAAATTGCTGTCTCGTGCTCCAGCAAAAGACAAGAAAACTCCTGTGACTGCCAACCAGGGAAAGGACTCAGACTTCCAGCTTAATTTCAGAATTGCCTAGTACAAAATATGCATTTGAGTGATTACTGGCTCTGAATACCTAATCACCAGTAATGCTGTAACGTGTGGCTGTATGCATATACAATACACCACTTCTTACAATGTGTATTCTGATCATACTCTCCTTTTAAAGTCCTGTCATGCTTTACAGAATCAAAAGTCTCAGGTCTCAGCTTTGTAATAGATACTGTTCTTCATTATCTTTTCACTTCATTTGCAAACCATTTAGTTTGCCCTTTCTTATTATTAGAACAAATATATGTACATGTATTTTTTACCAGTGCCAACCTCAGTACTACAGGGTACAAAGAAACCCTATCCTGTTGACTTTGTAAGTTTTCGATGCCGTTTTCACCCTATAGGTTTCACTGGTCCCATTCTCTCAGGCACTCTACAAATTCAAAATAAGTTCCCAGAACTTCTCCAGGATATAGTCTGAATAATTCAGTATTAACCCCTTCAATTCTGCCAGAACTAACTTGCTTCTTAGCTGTTTTTTAGTTCAATGAGAATTTATAGGAGCTCTGTATTTCTGCAAACTGTTTTAACTTCCAGAACACTGAAGCTATTTGCAATTAAGTATAGAAAGAGTAAGTGTGGTTCTATTATTTGTTAAAAATGTTAATGTTAAACTCAATATTTTTAGGCAATAACTGAACTCTAAATATGTTCACAGAACCATACATGATGGCTACACAGCAGTAGCGGTGAGGCTTTAGCATCTGACAACATAATGGACTATCAGGACTAATGAGGGTGATTTATTTATCTTCTTTTTTTTTTTTTTTACTAGATCTTGTAAGGGCTAGATCATACTGCACTTCACATTATTTTCTGAGTGTTTATTTCATGTTACAAAGGCCTAGCTAAATACTTTAAAAGCAAACTGGTCCTTTTGTATTTATTTCAATACACCTCTATGGAAAAAAAAAAAACAACAACCACCAAAAAAAACCCCACAAAAAAACCAACGCACTATTTATGGCAATACAGGAATGGAAAGAGCCTTAGGAAATCTAGTCCCCACTGAACCTACTGATAAATTTTCCAAATAAGCACCTTTTATGGTTCAAAACCTCCTAATTCCTGGCGTAAAACTATCCATAGCTACTTTTTGGCCATTTAAGATCAAATATCTCAGATGTGCTTTGAACTTAAAAAATAGCAACCTGTTTTCTTTCTTTGCCTGATGCTTCTCCTTATTGATGTACTTTAAGAGACCATAACAACAACTGGTATCGGAATGCCTTATGCATTGGATCTCAATTTCGTACCCGCTACATGGCCATGCGCCTTTTCCAGGTCACAGTTATATGCAAGATAGAGGAGTATTGAGTGCAGAGCTCAGACTGATAGATGTGCTCTCTCATGTGACTGCACTAATCCTGTGTCAGATACAGACTTCACAACCCAGCAATCTCCCTGTGATCTGACCCACAGGTGTAGCTCTTCCTCCCATATGCTGGTATCCAGGAGACAGCAGGCAGCAGAAAGTTAACTTTGGGTCCTTTAGAATGTCTATACACTCTGCAACCTATTCTCCACCCCTCAGTCCAGCGATGTGTGAGCTGATACTTTTTGCTGGCTGTCTCTGGCTGTCCAGCATGCCATTAACTGACAGCCTCTGCTATAAACCTGGAAAGATGCTGCCAGACCATCAAAGCTTCGAGCCCATGAACACAGCACAACTCAGTATCACGCTGGCAAGGCTGTCCATCCACACAAAACAGCAGAGGAGGAGTAATTGCTGGCCTCCTTTTTTTGTTCATTAATTCCCTGGTTACATACAATGCTTAAGCACAATGTGAAAGACCACAGCTAAAATACTCCTACCTGCAGTAGCTTGAACCATAATTTCTCAGTTCCCAGAAAAGTGTCTTAATTATTGTAAGTCATGCTGTTCTAGAAAGAAAATTTCTAAACCTTTGTGTGGAATCTCCAATTCTTTTAGCACAGAGTAACTCACTATCCAGTGAACAAAAAGAATGTATAGGCTAACAGCACACTCAGCTGGGTTGTAAAAAAACTTAGATTTCAAACCTTGCTTCAAAGAGTATTGAAGTATTTTATATAACTAATGTTTTGAAGCAGAGACGGGAATTCAGGTCTCCCTTGCCCTTACTTGGTCAGTGTACAGCAACATGATGTGTCCATAGTATCTGGTAAAGTGAAAGATAACAGCTTTATCTCCAGGACGTCTGTGGGACTTGTTTCTTGTTCCAATGGCTTATGCAGTTCCTTCTCTTCCACTGACTTTATGTAGTCAGTTCTTGTTTTTTTGTAGGAAGGGCATGCAGCTTAACAATCAAATTAGCTGAGGAAACACTCTCTCCCCCCTGCCCCCCCTCAAGCCATAACTGTGCAAGCCAGCCTGCCTTTGAATGCAGTACACCTGCATTTGTGGGGCATCTAATCCATCACTGACCCAGACTAACACACCTCTATAATCAACTGTCCTCTTCAGCAAACCTATGGTTTGTATTACTGTGTTTTGTTCCATCCCTCTGTTTATCCTGGATAATTAAATTTGTGTGTATTGTGTGGTAAGGGATGGACACTGGTACCACTGGGCTGAGCGATGTAATTGTGTCTTTAAAGGTACATTGAAAGGCAGGACTTTGAATTTCCATTTTCTCAAGTATTTGTGGTTTCTGTAACACTTCTAATGTCATTTAAAATAATAATAAGTTAATGAGCTGTTGGGTTTATGCAGTGATTTTACAGTACGGAGACTGTATCCCTCGCAGAAATATATAGAAAATGATCCACTAGAGCATGACATAACCTTTGGAACAGTTATGATCTGCTGCATATTTATGAAGATATTCACTTTTATAAATATTTAGAGAAATTTAAAATAACTTGGTAGACAAATAGCTTCTTTGAAGCAATTATGTCTTACTTTCTAAGTATCTATTTAAACTTGTTCTAGTGTACCAGTTGGCACTTCATTTTTAAAAATATTCTTTCATGTAGTGATCAGAATTTTTGGCATAGGCCTCTGGAATCAAGGCTAATTCTTACTTAAATGAGTGTGTAAAAAAAAATAATATATATATATGTACATATATAGATATAAATACTCTCTCTGTGTATGTATACTTTGCTTATATAGGTAGATATGAGACAGAAGCATACATTTATTTTAATTGAGTAATATCTTCTCTGTCATCATCTTTCAGTGCTACAACCTATGCAGGAAAACCTTAGTGAGAAATTAGTCTAATTTTTTTATATGACAATTTTAGTCCAGTTTCTCAAGCCATGTAGTAACAACAAATCTGAACTTGCTTTCTGCTCTTCAAAGAAATCTTCTTTCCTCTTTTGGCCCGTTATTACATCTGATATTGCCATTGCACCGATCACTTGATTAGGTTTTTTTTTGTTTCTTTTGTTTGTTTGTTTGTTTGTTTGTTTTTTAATGTGGAAATCTGAGATACAATAATTTCATTATTCTCACTGTCCTCTGGCCATCTTTTATTTTGTGTTTTGTCAGTCCAGTCTTATTCACTGCTTTGAAGTGAACTAGATTTTATTGCCAATGCAGACAGTCTTGCCTATAATTTCTAACTGTGTAATCAATGTTAAATAAGAGCAGATTTACCTTCAGTTTGTTTTTCTAACATTTCCCAGCAACTATATGTTAACTAGAGATAAAATTATTTTAGGCAATCTGTAGCCCTGTATGCACATCAAGTATCTGCAATGATATAGCTGAGCCTTGAGGTCTACTGCTTTTTTTTCCCCCCCCAGACATTATTTCAGTCTCTCTAAAGAAGTCACTTTCCTTATTGTCTGTGCAACTCATTTCAAGCTGCATTGTTATGAGACAGCAGGCTGCTGAGATAGTAGAATTTGCTTGTAGATTTAAATGTAGCATCATTAAATGCACACCACCTCAACGTGTTTTCCACATGGGAAAGGTGAAATGCAATCCGTTTTCTTCATGCTGATTTTCTGGCTGAGACATAATCAAAACCGTCAGTAGTAATGTGCTGTTCTTCTGATTCACTTGCATCCAACATGCTTTCAAGTAGACAAAGACAAGGCCGGGACTGTTTGCTGTGTAGCCTGAGATTTAGAATGAAGTCTAGGCAGATTGAGAATTCCGCCATCTCTATTATACTGAATGAGAACGAGTTTATACATATTGTACAGCACCCCAATCTTAAACTGCTAAAAATCACATGTATTGTATTATCTGACAAGGCGAAGGAACAATGAAGTATACAGAAAATGCAACCTTTAGGAAATTAGTTTCTGGTCTTTAATATATCTTGCCTTTATTCTTATTTAGTTTGATGTACACGGTTAAATTGCACAAAAATCCATAAAGTATTTTCAAGAAGAAAAGCATTCCAATAGTATTTTTAAAGTAAGAAAATCGTCATAAATTTTCCTTTTGTGATTCAGAAAATGTAACCATTCTCTTACTGTTTTAACTGAATGTTTTAATGAATATATTAATGAAGTAAATCTTGGTGTTAATACATTTTAAATGTTGATGTGTTGAGCTTAAAAAAAATAGCCTAAATTATGAGGCATTTTTCAATAAAAAATGTGAAAAAATACAGAGAATACTAACATTATGAATACATTAAGTTCTTCAAAATGATACCTAAGAATGGATATTATAGAGTTATACTTCCACGTCATTAAAGACAACATACAAAATAAGCCACAAATGCATAAAGCTCCTCACACTGGCGCACAGTCCTCTTCCTGCTTGGCATCCTCTTGCTTATGGCTTCACTTCCTTGCTAGTACTAGAAGCACCATAAGAAATGTTAATGAAAACCTCTGAACTGGCCGTGTTACTGTCTGTTAGTCCTGCAGATTTACTGAATGGTGAAATGCCTCATCATTGTGTCATCTAGGAAAGATGATTTTCATCGTAAGCTTGTGCTGTTACTTTCTGCTTTAAACACCACAATCAAAACTAAACTAATTTTATAGAAAAGTATATTTTTTCCAAGAAATTAAGAACTTCAGATTAAATATTTCAAAGGTACCTAACCAATTGTTAAAATCACTTCAGAGTTTCCAGTCAGAAGAAAACCCCAGTTAGATCCAAAATCATTAGGATCCTTTTGAAAAACAGTCCAAATTAATAAGATGTATTTGTTGCTAGCAAAAATAAACACCACAGTCTGGGACCTAGAAAAGCCCCAGTTTATCTGTACAATAGATAACCCATTCATTTTGATGAGTCTCTATTAAACTATCTTTGAGAGACAATAGTATGATTATAGATATTTAACATTTTTCTTCCTAAAATCAGAGCTTAAGTCTACTGGAGAATATTCCACGACATCTTCTACATTCTTTTATTTGTATTAATTGATTCTGTGCTGTCTATATAAAGACAGCTGATACTGTATTTAAACTATCTGATATTCAGAAAATTAGAAAGATGTTTCATTTTCAAAATCACAAGCTGGACGTTCTTGCAATGATATAATTTAAACAGTAAAATGCCCATTTCCAAACTAATGGATTATAGTGTTTGTCATCTGAGCTGTTATGTATGTTAGTCTCTTGAAACAGGTCTCCTTCCATTAAATGGAAGGTAAGTATCTTCTTTTGAAGAGCTGAGCCTTAGTATTCTGAATATTTATCATAAACTTTTAAGAAAAGGGCCTTTAATAGTCATGTTCAGGCAACAGTTCATCTTCTACACATAACATTTTTCTTAACTTGAAACTACTTACAGAATATTTTTTTTCCACTGGACACCATATTTAGAGTAAACTTAAAAGCAAATATTTCATAGCTAGAGATACCTAAAAGCTATGATTGAAGAAAGGAAAAGAAAATTTTCTGATTTCTCAGAAGAGGCACTAGAACCTGATATGAAGAGCCTGGACTGTTCAGATGCCAATGGGACAGTACTATCCTTTTAATGTATCCTTTTAACAACTTTGGAAGAAGCATCTGAAAAGGATTACATGTTTATAGAGAAACACCTCTTTTATGTAAATGTTGACATAGCCATTCTTTACTGTCAGGAAGATGCTGCATCATTTGTCACTTGCTCATTGCAAAAAGAAGATGGAACGTGAATTTGTTTGTTAAGAGAGAGCATGTTGGGGTGTGCTGGTAGATAGAGAGCTTTTTATGTTAGAGTGAAATATAATAGAGTGATCACTTATACGGATAAAAAATTACTTTCCAAGAGTCATTTCCCATAGGTGTCGGTACTCTTGTTCCCATTCGTACTGAGCAGTGTGAACGATGAGTTCAAAGGACAAGAATTAAAATATGTTCTTTGGGTTTTTTCCCACTGTTCTGCTTGATAGAAAAGACATTCACACCCTTCTGAGCTGCCATTCAGAAGCACATAAAGAATGTTACAGCTTGTGTAAGTGTCAATTAGAGATAATTACAACCTCAGTGACCTGTCTTGGCACTAAAACACTTAGCAGACTTTATTCTGTCTTTACAACATGGAGACTGGGGACACAATCCTGATCCCAGTGACACTGTTATAAATCAGGAGACGCTGCACTGAAGGCAGCCTAGTTACACCCTCATAAATACAATGTAAGGCAGGAAAGGGAACCTTTGCTTATATGTTGGCTCTGATTTTGCAAATATTTTAGTTTTGTATCCTATTTTCGAGAGTATTCAAATATGATAACTAGAGGTAAGTCAGCCAATAGATGTAATGGGATTCCATTGTTCTTCATGCCAGACAATGAGAGAAAACTAAAAGGAGACAATCCTGTGGGAAATACTTGTAATTTCCAAGAACTTTAAACAAATACCTCTACTTCTGCCATCTGGAGTTGGCCTGAGCTCTGGCTCATTTTGAGCTTTCAGCAGTGCCACAGTGCACATGTCTTGTTGTTCTGTGGCCTCAGGAGCCAGGACTTTCTATAAAAGTAACAACCTACATTTTCACTTAGTTTGGGTCCTGTACTTCAGTGAAAGATTTTAGTACCCAATTCAGACATCTACGATCAAAAATGTGTCCTAGTTTCATTCCTTATTCTCTGCAAGTCTGTCACAGATTTCTAATTCTCTCTTCCAGTCCTGCTGCCAACGCCTCATGGTTTAAAATTTTCCATGCAGCAGGCAGTCCTTTCCCCAAATCAGCGAGCAACCATGTTTGCTGCCATTCTTAATTCCAGGCAGTTCATTTGGTATTTCTCTGCTGGAAACCCAGGGGATGTTTTTTTCACTATAATTTAAAGCAAGTGAATTCCCCAGCGGGTATGGTATAGTTCCTGTGAACGCTAACTGCCTGACATTATTAGCATGCCCATTAAATTGACCTCTGCATTTCTTCTCATTTGCATTTCAGACAGAAATAACTTCCTTAACTGGAAGTATAATGCACAGAAGATTATTTTAGAGTAGGGGATAGGCCTTCCTTGCCATTTAACGTACATATTTTTGAAAATTGCCCTTGTATTACTAAAAAATAAATAAAATAAAATGAAGGACATTACCACCTTCAGGTAGCCTTTTATATGTATTTGCATCTTTATCCAGCAGCATTTGCTGTTATGTTTTCAAAACAAGTAGGTAGGTAACTTAATTTATGCAGCTGTGTGATGTAAGCATGCAGATATCTCTGGCAAATGCATCCAAACATTTTCACACTTCCATTGATTTCACTTTTCTGCAAGCCCAAACTTTGGATGATGAAAAGGTCCCACAACTAGAAGACACCATACAGGGCTGCCAAAGTTTCGTTACACCACGTTGCCCAGTTTTAGAATCAGTAATAGAGCAGTGTACATTAATAACTAAAGGCCATGAACTGGGGATCCTCAGTTCTTGATTCTTTTATATGTCTCTGAATCTCCCTTTTGGTTTTGGTTGTGTGATTTTAAGGTCTGATTGCCTAGTTTCCTGCCATCCAGGAGCTTTTCTGTGCGCAGCTTTATATTCCTGTGACCTCATTTTCACACATTGTAACTGACTTCCCACTGACTTTGATCTGAGTTACAGGCCATTAGTACCACAGAAAATCAGGAACCAGGCATTTAGAAATGCACACTGCGAGCAACATTTCTGAAGTCAGTGGACATTCAGCTATTAACCTTTCTGAGCTCCTGTAACAGTTTCTTTGGGTGAAAGAAGGATACGGTCTACCTCATATGAATATTACACAGATTAATTAATGTTGCAGGCACTTGGAAGATTATAAGGACTCAGTTACGGCTATCACAGTTATTATTCCCATGTAGTAACAACAAAGTGATTTAAAACTGATTTATAAAACCTTCCCTTGTAAAGTGCAGCAGACATCCAGTTCAAGTACCCTTCAGATGCACCATCATAGCTTCCTGCTCAACGTTTTCAGCATCAAAGAAGGTCACAGCCTAACAATTTAACCCTCTTCTAGAAGTATTTATATTTATGAGTACAAGGTGAAAATGTGATTTTTTTTTCCTAGGTAATGGCCACACTTCTTGGTGCTGAATTGGCAACCTGGATAGCTGTATATGTGACAGGAACATAAAATAAAATAAAGCCAGGCATGCCTGCTGTTAAAACAGTCTGGCTATGGTTTTCGAAAGTGAGGCAGCCAGGATTCATATTAAATCTGCATGTTAAGCCCAGCATTTATGGCTTTTTCCCTGATTCTGAATGGAATCATTCTGTGGCTACGCGCTCAATTTTCTGCATCTCTCTCAGCTCCATAACTGGTCATAGGAGCTAGTCACTAAAATGTAACTCACTACATTTGCAAAACACTTTTGGGACATTTCAGAGAAAGATACCTGAGAAAGACATAAAATCATACATTTTCTACATGATACTAAGCTGAAACTCTAAAAAATATTGGCTCAGACTTCAGTCAAAGTATTAAATTGGGCTACAGAAAGACTGTAGGAGGAGGGTCACAGTTAGCTGTTAGATGACAAATTTGGAAAAGCAACTAAATAGAAGAGATATTCTAAAAATTGTCTTTTCAATGTTGTCTCTCTTGTAAGCGGTGACTATCATGACCTCTCTTAATTCCTTTCTTTCTATTAAGTCTTTTCCACTTTTTCACTTTGTCACCTCTACTAAATAATATCAATATACAATATGAATTCCAGCTTACATTAATATATGAGAAGATCTGTCTTTGCCATTGGGTAGGTCTGAACAAAGAGTCCCCGGACATGGTGAACAGTGTTTGTTACATTCGACTACATTTTACAGCCTCTCAGTTAACAACATATAATCCTGTTCTAACCATATTTGTATACTTTTTATTGAAATTGCAGAATAAAATGTAGCTGCCTGAACAAAGATCTTGAAGAAAAAGACTAAATGCCATCCTGGATGAAAACAGTTAATATGAAATTAAAAAAAGAAAAACTTCAGTCATCTCAATGAAAGCAGGATCCTTTTCTTCCCAGAATTAAAGTATTCTGATAATCTGACAAGTTAACTTCAGTGACATGCACACTGCCTGCATACACTTGCACTAGAAGATGAGAGTTGCCCTAAAAGTAGGGGGCAGCTGGCAGATGAAGTCATGGGGAAAGTGCTAAATCTGTAGATTTCCTTCAAAGGAAGGATACACTGAACATTAAAAAAGGCTCTGATTAACTAAAAGCATGTATGGGAGCTTATCATAGTAACATTGTAAAGAGCAGGCAGTTACTGAGTAGAAAGGGACTGACCCTGCCCAGGCTGGAATCCCAAGAGTTAATACTTATTATTTCTTAGATGCTTTTGTTTATTATTTTATCAGGTTGTAAATAATCTCTTTTAAGAGTGCTCAGCTAGATCTAGGACACTTCAGTACATAGCAACTAATTTGGAAAACCAAAAAATTCTGATATTAATTTTAAAGTTTTCAGTCATTACCGCTTCAATTATTTTAGAATATATTTCCCTATAATTTATTCCTTCACCTGCTGGTTTTGGATAACAAGCAGCAAAACTCTAAGGTGAAGAATACTCCTTTGCAGTTTCCAGCCCTCTTAACACCAGAAAGGAGAAATAAGGCTGATATTTATATAGGAATTTCTAGACATCTCAGTATGATGAACAAGCTCTTAGGGTAATGATTGCCAACACTTAAAAAACAAGACATAAACAAACAAAAGACTTAAGAACCCTCAGCAGCAAAAAGAAAGTGCTCATTAGGGAAGCCATTATAAAATGGCTTGTCCAGGATTGTCGCAGTTCACAGCTGCACCCTTTAAAAGCTAGTTATCTTTAATTCTCTCCCTGCTTTCCAAGGCGTACTGTCTGAGGTCTCTGTAAATAGGTAGTCCTTCACTGGATGCAAATGAACAGGTTATAGCTAGTGTCAGAGAAGCTTATATAGTTCAGTAAGTTCATATCAAATGGCTGCTTTTCTAGGTGCTGAAATGAGGACATCAAAAATTAAGGTTTTGCACAGAATGCAATAGCAGAGATGAAGATGAAGGAAAAAACTGAAAACAAGACCAATGTTGTAAACAGTGCAAACACTTAAGATTCAAAATCTTTGCCAAAAGTGCTGCAGAACTTTTTATAAGTATAAAATTAGCTGTCTTGTCAAACCAAGGGTATTAGAAGTATGGCTTCTGACTTGAATTTCAAAAGGCATATACAGTTTACTGGTTTGGGACCATGTGACTTTGGCTCAATCCTTGATACAACATTACATGATCTGCTTTGTTCCTTTTACATTAATATTGTATACCACAAAAAAATTCAGATTGTGTGATTTCAAAACCTCATAAAGCTAAGAATTATGATCATGTGTAATTATTCTCAAGAAATAAGCTTGACTCATTCTTGCAGTATCTATACATTTCTTTCAAGATCTTTTATGGTAAGCTCACAATACATGCCAACTGCTGCACAAAAAATCTGAAAATCTGAGAAAAAGTAAGTTTATAAAATGGTCACTTTTCAGCTTAAAAATCTCAATAATTTACTGGTCTCAGACTATCCCTTGACAGCAGTTTTAGAAACAGAGATTTTACTACTACTACTGCTACTGCTGCTACTACTACTACTACTACTAATAATAATAATAATAATAATAACTGTGAATTACAGAGGCATAGAGAATGAAAACAAATAGCTGTATTAATTGACAACAGAAGTGTGAGTTTTAACTCATGAAAAACACATTTTTATTCTTGATGTGATGATTTTTCAGAAAATTATATGTATGGAAGAATTTTCTTTTATTATAATAATTTTGGGATGTTAAGAAAAGATGAGGTCTGTGTCATGGAGATACTTCTTTCTGAAGCTTATTTCTACCTCCTTCAGTTAGGCTACTAATTCAATTGTCTATGGCTGAGAAACCACATAAACCTTTCATATGAATTTGCTCTGCTCAGATTTATTACTTGTGAACTTAGCAGTGATAGACAGTGTTGAATGCAATACAACCTTAAATAATGAAGTCTCTTCTGCCTTTAAAAACATTAGGCAGGACTGACATTTAAGATTATTAACAATAAATAATCATGGTGTATAGGGAAATGGCTCTTAAGAAACAAAATGCTGTTTAACCTAAAAGAAGCAATTCTGTAGACAAATTTTCCTGAAATGCTGGCAATCTTTTAGAGTTAGCATCTGGGTAAATACTTGCAAACAATAGCTGAATACTTAGCTATTTGAAGGGATTCATCATTTAGTTGGCCAGACTTTGCTTACAACACTAAATTGCTCCAGATGGTAAAAGGCACATTGAATCTGATGACCATAAGCATACTGGATCATTCGGCAGAATGGTATGAAATTAAGCTGGTTTGGTCGAGACAAGGATCCTCCGTAAGTACTTGAAATTTTTCATTTCTTTGACTGACTGTTAGTGGGTGGGGTCTTCTGAGAATTTTGTTGCTTAACACTGCAGGGGCAGGTGGCAAACCAAAAAGGGATACATTGAAGTCCAGAGAAAGAGACCAGTAGAAAGGGGTTGGTTCAACCATGCAAATCCTCTGAATTTAAGAAGACTGACCTTAGGAAAGCTTATAATCAAGGGCATAACGGCAATGAAGTGAGAGGGAAATTAGAAGGATAAAAATGTATTTTTTTATAGAAGAAAAATGAAAGAGTGTTAAAACTGATACCCAGAAGCCATGAAAATATATTTGGATGAAGACAACTGCAATAGAGCCAACAGATCTTCTAAATCCCCACAAAGCAGTGAGGGAAGATAAGAATACTGCTGAGAAGTTAAATGACTTTTTGCATTAATTTTCACTCAAAAATTTTTGGAAGATTAGTATGCAACTTGCTGTTTTCTGATATATAACAATGTGATGCTACTAAAACCTTACATGCTACAAAAAGTTTTCTGTAAGTTCATGCATAACAAAATGCATGAAACCTCAAAACTGCAAATCCCCAATTTTTTCACTATTCCATAGAAATGGAGGAGAAAAAAAAGCAGTGCCTTATATATTTAAAGAAAAGTAATTGGAGATCATTAAGTTTTCTGTCTATTTTTAGAAGCTTGTCTGAAGTGGATCATTAAAAAATTAACAAGTAAGAAATTTCACAATATAAAGTGCCTAGATTGTCATGTATTAAAAGGGAAAAGAAAAGCTTCATAAGTCAGTCATATGCTAAAATGGTTATAAAATAAGTAGATCTTAATTTCTTTAAAATTTTAGAAGTTCTGGTTCCTCGGAGAAGGGAACTAAATAGTTTCCTATAGGTATGGGACAAAGCTGGATCAGAAAGCACCTAACAGAAAAAAAAAAAAAAAAGTAATTTAAGATAATGCAGGCTACGTTCATTATGGAAATGTATAAAATTATTTACTGAATATTCTCATTATGGCTTCGCTTATTCTTACTAGTGAACTGGAAGGGAAGGCAATGAAACAAATCTGAAAAGTGCAAGAAAAAGATTCTGTTATTCAGGTATAAGGAGGACGTGAAAAAATTCAGAGGGAGAAGATGAACTAGTGAATGTGTAGCATGATAGCAAAATTTATCAGTGCTGATCATGCTGAAGGAATTACCTGAAAAATGCAGTGCACAATACAGCTTTCTAAATTAACAATACCTAAATTAACCAATGGAAAACTAATCATCCCACAGGTTTCTTAGCAAAGGTCATCATCATTGTGCTACTGTAGTTACAAAAAGTAATATGTTACATTGCAATATGTTAGAACAACTTGGATGATGATGAAATGGGCAATATAACACCTTTATTCAAATCAATAGCCTTTCCCAGGATACTATCCATAACAAAATTATGCTTTAAAAGAGGATGTGACAAGCATGATAAAAGCAAAGTAAAAAATCAGTTCTAAAGATCGGAAAGATTGGAAAAGGTGTTTTCAAAAGAAAATGAACAGCAGAAAGAATCAACATAACACAACAATTTTAGATGTGTATGTCATATATGGTAATGTTAAATTGAAAATCTGTGTTTGTTCTGATATAACCCAAGAATAAAGAAGCACTCAGGTTTTAAGTGAATGTGAATTTGAAACAGTAAACACTTCTTCATATAATATGAGCAAAACCATAAAATTCTTTGCCAATGAAAATCAATAACTTAATGAAAAAATTAAAAAAATATAGGAAATATATGCTGATCAAGGCTACTTAATGTTGTTAGCAATTTCTAAAAGGGGTATTTGTTGTTTCCTTCATGTTTTGGCTCACACGGTAATTCTTAGAGATCAGTGAGAATGAAAGGCTTCTTCAGATTAGGCTACTTCAGAGGTACTCTTAATTTCCCCCAAATATCTTGAACCAGCCACATTCAGAGATGTACATGATCTTTCATGGTCATTCCTACATTCTGGTGTTTCATTGTAACATATAAATAAAAACTGATGGACAGAAAAATCAGAAAGAGGAGATATAAATACAGCAGGAATAAATTTATGTTTAACAGTAGTATCTTTCATTTTACTGAAGGAAAGCTAGTTGCTCTTTCACAGATCACCATGAAAGTGTCTTTCATCATGAAGAACAGAGAATTCTCAAGTGTGACAGAGGCATAAGGACAGAGTTAAGCCTTTATCATGTTCATAAGGAAAAAATTCAATTTTATTTAATTGATACTTAATTGTGGTACATTTCTAATTATACATTTTTGTGTATGTTAATCCTGTTTTATCAAAGTCAAACCCACATGTATTCCAAGATAAACATTCATGTATTAAGTCCTAATCCAAACCTTCCTGACCTTCACTGCCATTGTATAAGCAAAACAGTCTTTGCATCCAAGGGCATGTGACCATGTCCACCAACAGGAAGTTTTCTTTCCATACAAGAGCTTTGAAAGTACAAATTCTTCCTTCCACATCCTGAGACTTTAATTAATACCTGAAAAGGCGATCTGAGATCCAAGTCTTTTTGAAAATTAGGCCTGTAAAACACTCTTGGATTCTGAACTGTAACCAGTTCTGTGATTAGTTTTGTGCAATAATTAAGGGCCTCACATCTTCTTTAAGATCAGTTCACTCACATCTGCATGGATTGCAAAGTCCACACACCCAAGGAACTTCTCTGTAGACCTGAGAGTTTAAAGGCTTGACTGTAAGTATGTAATCGTTTTTTCTTTAAAAATGCTAAGCTGAATTCATTTAAATGTGAGCCTTTTTTTTTCTATTTCACTAATTATTAATCTAAGTTTTGACAATAAATCAGGTTAGCATTCCTGAGGCAAGTAGTGAGGCACTACTTACAGTTTGTACTCCTATAATTTGCACAATGTAGATATACAAACAAAATATGTGTGGCAAAATAGGAAATAGAAGTCTGGTCAAGACCTTATCGCAGACATTTTATTTTGCATGAAAAAGCACCATTGATCTGCCTGCACAACACATTTTCTAAATGTTGAAGCAAACATTCTGCTCTCATCAGTTAAGGAGTACCTCAAGCATGGAGGGCAAAAAAGATTTTTTTTACCAGTGGCTGCAAATCATATATAGTAGTGTGAAGGGGTTCTGTGGTCTTTCACCTAAAGAACTGGACTCTGAAGAAATTAGAAGTATAATCTGAAGGTTTATCTCTAATTCTCACATTCAAGTTGTCAATATAAATGTTCTATTTAGCATAAAAAAGATTACCAAGTCCTCTCACCCATCAGCCCTCTGTTTTGTTGTTAACAGGGAACTATGAATAGTTAAGTATTTTGCTGTAATTAATAGTTAAGTAATATGCTGTTATTTAGCTAATATCCTTTTACCATATAAAATGCAGTCCTATTCATTTTGCATGTGTTTGTAAGAGAGAGAAAGACAAATGATTCGGTATTAAGCCTTTTTCTTCATTCCATATTACTAAAGCTGTCTCTGGAGAAATAAAGAGGCTTTTTCTCTTATTTCTTGTAACTGAAATCTAATGAAAACTTTAATTAATATTGTGAATTTCCCCCCTACTTTATAGATTTTAAAGTAATTATTCAGTATTTCTCAGTCATGATTTTCTGGTGTATCTCTGTCATGTTAATTCTTTAAAATAGTTTACACAGTACTGTCTGATTTTAGATTTAAGTTAACCGATTTTATTGCCATAATAAATGGAATCAAAATAATCAAGAATCATCAGACTTTTGTTAGTAGCTAGATCATCAGTCACTGAGTGGAATATTTTCTCAGTTACAACTCTGTGTAAAGATACCAGTAGAGAGGTCTAATTCAGGGTATACCTGAAATGGTCATTACAAGACAGCCTATTCCTGTTCCCTTTGATTATTCCTTGAATTTTTCTTCCAAAAGAGCTGTTTTGGAGAGGATGGTTTTCATTTCCTCCCTGCATTTTTTCTATAGTACATTGCACTCCTTTTGAGAATAGAATAAAACCTTTTAACCAGAAAACATAGAATCCTGTTCTTTTTGATGCAGATTCTGCTAAAGTTAGCTTCTTGATATTCATATATATACATATAAATATACATATAAATATAAATATAAAAATATATAAATATATTTTTATATTTGATTATTTGATGGGCCTAGTTCTGTAGATACCACACACTTTTCTGACGGTCTGGAATATCTTTCCATTTGTCCTGGGAAATATGAACCATACCCAGTATTCCCATGTTCTGTGCTGTGAATTTCATGATGCTTTTGCAAATATTGTAGTGAACATCAAAGTCCTTACTTTCCCAGAAGATGCTTTTTTTCATTTTGCTTTTTTGTTTTTTATTATTATACTCTTGGTGCAGGATACCACTGAGTAAGAAGCTTCAGTATAGAAACTCTTTGCAAAAGTGTGTGTGTGTGTTAATGAGTAAGATTCAAATAGACCATGACTCTGACCATGGTTCCTAGCTCTGCTACCAGCTTTCCAAAAGATCTTATTTCATGCCCTCTGTTCCCCTAGATGTAATATGAAGGCAAGCATATTGATTTCATATGCTGAACACTTGTGATTTACTTAAGAAATGTCACCATTCAAAAGCTGCTTGATGGTGATGATGATGTTAAACTCATATATGAAGAGTGCCAGCATGTTGGGGATCATATTTGTGATAAATAAGCTCTGTATTTCTGTTGTTACTTTTCTGGAAGATATGCTTCATAGTCACTGCAAAATGAGAAGTCATTATTAATAAGTCCATAAAAAAAAAATACAGGGAAGCAGATTTTCCAGTGTTTTATTGCAGTTTTAGAAATGCTGTGTACTATTTTCCACAGGGAGGCTAGCAAATAAAAAATAAAGTTAGCAATTAGAGAAATTTAGCTGATATTAATCATTTAATTTTGTGTATAAAGTGAGAAATCATTGGCACTTTTATTATCCTGGATGTAAAAAAAAAAAAAAAAAAAAAAAAAAAAAAAGAATAAAAACTTTAAAGACTTCTGGAAAGGAAACCATACAACTGTCTTTAAAAGATTTGGTATTCATGTGCTTTCCCAGAATGTTTATATAGCTAGACTAAACCTGTATTTTGACTTCATAATAAGACTAACAATTGGTGGGAGCAATTGCACAGCTGTTTAAAAAAAAAACCAACAACCAAACAAGTTGTTCCTCACTGAAATAGAAACAAGGCTTCTGTTTCTATTTCAAAGGTTAGACTGATTCTGCTTTAAAAGTTTTCTGGTAAAACTGCTTAATGTAAGAGCAGAGAGGACCAAATCAACTGGCATCCTCCAGCAAGGACTTGCACTTGTCAAATGATGCTGCCAAGCTCACCGCTGCCTTGACCTCCCAAGAGACTTAATTTGCCTTCCTGCACACAACAGGCTGATCTGATCTGAGCACCACTGGGCTGGGGTCTTTGCCTTCACATCAGAGTGGGAGTGTAAGTTGTCAGCCCAACTAAGCATAGGTCATATAGACTACTTAGTCACAAAACAATAGTCAGGAGACCAAATTAATTTTTAAAGCATACTAAAACCTTCAAATCAAAGTCAAAATACTTTAAAAAAGTTAAGTTTGAATAGATATGTTGAGGGTTTGAATTTAAATTGTAACTTAAGCCATTTCAAGTGGATATATGTTTTAAGAACATAAGAAAGATGGTGTAAAGTCCGGAGTTTCTTCTCTTGCTAAAAGGTGTTTGTAATTTGAACTGCAGAAAGGAGCAAGTGTGTTAATTGTATGAATTTCTCACTATTACTATGCAACTCCCAAAGTCACACAGCAAATCAGTTGCTCAGATAGAAATATTTCCCATATCTCCTGATGCAGGTCTGGTGTCCTAGTCTAAAAAAAAAACCCAACCAACCAACCAACAAACAAACAAAAAAACCCTTCTGTTAATAAGGTGTCTACAGTAGTTTGATCCTTCAGGTCAGAAATTCAAACCTAGTCCAAGCTACTAATATTCTGAAGTTACTAAATCTGCCTCTGCATGGGTCAGTTCTATTCAAGTGTAACTTTTGTTTCTTAGCAAAGTAAATGAAAGAAAAGTTGGATGAGCTGTCATTTCCAAAATATACTAAACTGAGCTTACTTTACAGTGATCGGTTCAAAGCACTATCACAGTTAACATTCTTTTAGATATGTCAGCAAAAGGGGTTCCAAAATGCACAGTTGTTTTGAGGAGATAAATATTGGTAAGATATGGTTGTCTTAGTGAAGCTATGTTTTTTCACTGTCTACCTTCCTCACTGTGTAGGGCCCTTTTTACCTAAGGCTGTTATGGAGGCACATCCAGTTAGCAACATTTCACTTTAAAGAGGAAAAATAAACAATGCTAAAAGCTGTTCCTTCAGGTATTTCACTCTTTTGTTTAGAAGCAACAGCTCATTGATGATTTCCTGATGTGGCTGCACTCATGGCCATTACAAATTTGCACCAGGAGCTGCGATTTGCAGCTTCAGCAGATTGTGACAGGTGCAGTTTTGGTAGTCCCATAAGAGTGTATTTGCACTTGATAACCACACCTGAATCCCTGCTTGCCATCAGGACAACACTTAAAAGTTGGCATAAGAAGGAAGGGGCTTCAGGACGTTGTATATACTGATGGTGGAACTGGTAAGGTCACCTTCTTGCCAGTTTGTGTTAATTTCCCTTAATGAGTTTTCTGTTTTGTTAAGTTTCACTGTGCATGGGACTCAAACTCTACTTGTAAGGTTAGTCCACCACTGAATGTACTTTGCAGTCAGAATTTCATCCTACCTTTTCTCTTTATAATCAGAATTTTATCCTTTTTCTCTTGATTGTCTTCTTTGTTATTAAACAGCTATATTTATGTCATCATACCATGTACATCCATTCTTAGTGTTTCTGTAATTCTGCATGGGAGTTTTTTTCTTAATTTATGTACAGCTTATCATATCTTTCTGCTAACAAGTTGTCTGTAACAGTGGAAAAATTCACCGATCTCAAATGTCATTGTATGGGCTGTTATTGATTTCAGAGTATTTTATGCAGATTAGGTCCTTAGAGATGTTGATCCTTCTTTCACAGAAATCAGCAGCAAGTCTGATGTGTGACAGGGTCAAGCTAACAAGCATGTTATTTTGCTGCTCTGCAGCCCAGTGCCTTTGCAGACATAGATTGATTAAAATACATGTTTCTTCATACTACGTACAATATCATAACTAATCTGTGATCCACCTGATCCCTAAATCTTTTCCAGCATGTCTGCCTACTAGAAATTTCTCCTCTGTTGACTATCTATATGCTTGGATTATTTTCCCATGGACTCTGAATTTGTCCAAGTTAAATTTTATTTTCCTTCTTTTTTTTCCCCTACTCTAAAGCCTTGCTGATGTTTCCTTCATTGGTGCTCACAACGTTTCACAATGATCAGGAGGACTATATTGTGGTATTGCTTTACAGAGTATTCAACTAAAATCAGAACCAATTATTGCACAAGAAAGTATTTTAATTTATTAGCCTTTAGGAACAATTTTTAGGCTTTTGTGTGCTTTATGATGTTCCATAATTCACTGACTTTTAACATTTCCCTCCTGAAGGGATCTGGTCTACTCGACAGGAAGCTTTAATTGGAGAAGAAGCATCTGCAGAGCTAAAAAAGCTGGTTCTAATAGGAGTCAGTTTTTACAATGAGAAGGTTGAAATGTTGTAGGGAGAAAGCTGCTCATTACCAGACAAATGTCTGAATCCCAAAGGGTATGTATTTCACTGAAAAAAATGAATGTTGTCAGGGAAGAAAACTCATAATTTATTAGCTACTAATTGCAAGCTAACAGCTAATAGTAGTTTTTCTCTGAAAGTTAGTGGGAACATGGAAAAAATATTTACCTTCAATAATGTTACTAAACTAAGAACTTTCTGCATATAAAATTACAATCATTCCAAAAGATTGAATTATTACTTTGCAAATGCTTAATTTTATGAGCTGTTATGCATGTGTTTAACTTCAAAAACATTGAATAAGACCACTGACTTCCCTGGCACTAGTGGTGTTGTGTGAGGTTAAGAAACAATGCAACATTTTCTGTGATTACTAGCCTTAGATTTCTGTTTGGATACCTGAGTTTTCTACTTAAATGCCTGAAGCCTGAATCTGATTTCACTTATTTTGTCTAATTTAAACATAACTTGTCATGTAGTCTAAATATTCATTGTAACAACAGGAACTCCTGTTGTGTTGATTGCAGAATAATAGAATATCTTCAGACAATCTATTTAGAGAAGTGACATGTCATTTTTTTCCAAGTCTCGTTTCTGATTCTTGCTAGAAAACACTAGCATTCTAGGATATACGGGACTAATGGTACTATTTTGTCCATCCCTGAAGCCACAAGTCTTCCAGAGAGATTTTCTGATGTCTCCCATGTGATGCTTTTATTTACACCATCTTAGTCAGGAGTCTTCATTTCCCTCCATTACACCAAAGGAGCTGTTTAGTTCAATTGTGAAGAATAAAATTCAATTCCTATTACCAAGAACAGTTGCTGCATCAGGATAGAAGGAATACAAGTCTTCATTGCCTGTGTGTTATCTGACCTTCCCTCTCATTCTAGTTAATTTGGTTTATCACTTTTTCTTCTGCGTCCCAGAGGAAAAGCATCTTTGAGACTGGAGCTGTCAATCACTACAGGCAGTGTCCAGCACATTGGGGTCCTCATTTATTTAAGGCCTCTTGGCACTTCAACAAATAAACAGCACACACTGATGGGGGAAAAATTTCTTAGTACCTGCATGAGGGTGCAGGAATCAAAAGCTGAGGCAAATGCTGGAGTCCTGAACAGAGGAAGAACACTTTTACTGAGGTGAGGTCATGAGCATTCAGAGCTTCTCAGCACAAAACAGAAACAGGAACATCTGCACCAGAAAATTAAAAGCAGACAAAATGAAAAAGATTAAAAGGCTGCTATTAATGGTACTTAAGTAAACACTGGCATTAAAAGGCCCAGTCAGCACCAGAGAATTCTTTTCCCTCCGTAAGGGGGTACCGGGAAGAATAAACTGTAGCAAGTCTTGGTGATTTATTATGTTGCCTACCTGTATTTCCATATTGTCTTAGCTATGGTCCGTCTACTTTCTGAACATATTAGTGAATAGTACAGTAACCACAACTGTTAAAGGAAAGCATCAAAACCAGCCCAAAACCCTACTCTATCCAAAAGCCAGCTACCTCACTTCACACACCACACCACTCCTTCCCCCCCCCAAAAAAAAAAAAACCCAAAAAGGCAAAACAACAATAACAACAAAAAACCCTTGAGAAAATGAATTGTCCTGAGTTTTCAAAGCAATAACTGGATTTATAACTACCAAGGTGAGGTCAGGAAGCCATTCCAGGTATTATCTTCTAGAATTTTCCCTGATGCAAAGCCTTCCCTTTCCATGCATGAGTGTTGACAGCCACTTCAAAAGAATGCTTGTGCTGTCAGTAGCATCTGCTGGGGTGAGTACATTTACTAATAAAACCAAAACCTAACATAAGGCAATATTATTATTTAATAATAAAGATTATTTTGTTCTGGATAGTCTGGTAAATCCTCTACAAACATGATCTTTCTTCTTATCTCTATGGTCAAGAAATATTTTCTTACCAGAGTTTTTTGGGGGGGCTTTTAAGTCCTATCAGGCACCATTTCCAATTTACCTACTGCACATATTTTGTTATACTTCCTACTCTGAAGTAGGGCTCTGAACTAGACAGATGGACTGGTTAAATTAAGAAACACTCATCATTCATCATTAACATTTATTCTCTGGGCTGAGTAAATTGAATTATTATTACAACAGGGATTCCAGGTAGATTTGTGCAATGCTTACATACAAGGGCAATTTTTTAATGGGTGGAAGGTCTGTTCTTTCATTTACACTTCTCCCCTCTCAGGGCAACAAGTCCTAAAATCCTCTGTTTCTAATGCTATAAATTTGTAATACCTTGTGAGTGTACTGGGACTGCTAAAAATTTTGTCAGCATAAATCCCATTAAAAAAATTCCGATCTCATTTGTAAGGAAGGTATATGCTCATTCTTACCAATTTTTCTGTGTTTATTGAGCCCCAGATTATGAATATTTTTCAAGATTCACCTAAATCTGAAATTTTCCACCCTCTTCCTGCAATGAAAAAAAGAAAAGGGGAATAATTTATCTTGGTTTCCATTTAAGAGGAACACTTTAAAATACCTATAAGGTCATTCTCACTATTTTCTCTAGGGTCTCTGAAATCTTTTACTTCATAAGGCTCTATTCTCCATTTTCACTGAGAAACAAGCCTTTTCTCAATGCTTCATTGTATTGTAAGTTGCTTTTGGCTGTTTTCATGCTCTTCTCTGTATCTTTATATTGCACATAAGCTGCCTTCTGCAGAACAGTTGGTACAAAAGGAACAACAGATCTGGCAAGACATTTAATTGTGCCCTGAACAGATCAATTAATTCTGACTGAATAGCAAAGGATCTGGTAAGTCTTGCACTTTAAATAGATGGTTTTGCAAGATGTTTACTGGGTAAGTACATATCTAGACAGTCTCTGCCATTTTTATATATATGAAAATCCTTAGTTTTTACTGTAACACAAGCAAACAGGAATGGATAAAAATATTTAAATAGAAATATGATAAATGTAATAATAATTTTAAAAGGAGAAATATGTGATAGACAAATAGAAAAACTAATTTGAAATACCTGCTTACTCTTTGGACTGTTATGAAATGGCCACTGAAAATAAGATTCTTGCTACTGTAGCCTGTTATTACAGGCTAAAGAGTTATGCATTTTATCTTAATCTGTTTTGCCATTCCTGGGGGTTTAATTTTTATTAGTAATAAAAGCTCTTACTTCATGTTCTAGTCTCCTTATTCCAGGTTTTCAAATGTGGGATCTCTTTATCAAAATATATGTTACAAAAGTACAGGATAGAACAACAATGCCGGTGTTAATTTGTGTACACATGTAAAATGTTTGCTGTTTTCTGTAGATTTCTCTGGATTATGGGTCAATCTCAGATACATTGGATTTCATATGTCCCTTAAGCTTCTTCTAAATCCCTTTTGAATTAATGTTTGACAGCCTTACATTGAATCTGGATTCCTTACAGTTGTTAGTGTAGTTATACTTTTCCGAAACACTATCTGAGTGATGCTATATCACAGTTGTTATTTTATGAATGTGAAAACACAGCTTTGGGCATGGATTCAAGGCATTCAGTTGCGCAATTAGGCATTGGACGGTATGCGACGCATTCTTAACATGAACAGTTGGCCATATGATTCCTAAGTATCTGCATGCAAACCAGCAAATTAATCCTGATTTATTGGTAGATGTTTCTGCCAACCTCCAGAACAAAGTCCATAAATGTTTTC
This sequence comes from Falco peregrinus, assembly GCF_023634155.1. NCBI lineage: Eukaryota > Metazoa > Chordata > Aves > Falconiformes > Falconidae > Falco > Falco peregrinus. Next base: position 35,575,916 of record NC_073725.1, on the reverse strand, counting down.
AAAAGGAAAGAAAGGGTTAGGAGATGGGGAGGAACATCTAAAAGTGACAGTGGACTAAATAAGTGTTGTATTGAAATACTTAATAAAATTACCATGGTTAGTGCAGGAAGCACTCTCCTGTACAACAGTTCCCTCTGGCAAGTTTGTGAATCCCAGTATAGTCCTAAAGTTAACTGTACCACTGAGGAGTAGCTCTAGGAGAAAGTATGATTCCAATGTACTTATGAATCACTGTTGTTTGTTTGGGATTTTGGTGTTTGATCGGCATTTGTGTTAGGTGGTTTTTTTGTTGTTTTTTGATTTGGTGGGTGGGTTTTGTTTGGGTTTTTTTGGGGTTTGTTGGTTGTTTGTGGTTTTTTTGGTTGGGTTTTTTTTTTTTGTTGTCGTTGTTTTTTTTTAATATTGTTTTCTCTTGTCCACAGGAATGTGTAACTTATTTCCCATTTTCTGAGGAATACTTTTCCTTTTTCTCCATTGTACTCCAAATTACTTCTTTTCAAGCCATGTCTCCTTTTGGCCTCCAATGACCCCATTTGCACTGGAAATTACAGAATGAATTGTCCCAGCTGCTTGAACTCTGGATAGGGGACTGATGTCCAGGTCTTACTTTCTATATTACCATACAAAAGCTAGAGTAATAAAAGCAGTATTGTGAAAATAAGCAAAAATCATTATTGCAATTTGAATTGTTTTGGCACAAATGTAACAAGACCCAAATAAGGAATATGTAATAAATCAGAAATACTGTAGATATTTTAATCAGGGCCATATATACTGCCCTTTGTCTTGCTTCTTTTTCCTAAAACCTGCTGGAGATGTGGTATTCATGCAAATCGTAGCTGATATATGTACACAGTACTTGAGAGAGTTCTGCTGAAAAGGAACTGAATGAACTGGAAAGTGGGATCTTTGTAAATTATCTAGACTCATGGCAGTGACTAGAGTAATTGAACTTTTTGACTGCAAAGGCATTGACTATAGCTATTCAGTAAAACCTCTGATAACCAACCGGAATTGGAAAAAAAAAATATTGTGAAAAGGACTTTTGAAATATTAATGTTGAAAGTGGGGCAGAGTCCTTTATGAAAAGGCAGGTAGATGATTAACTGAACAAAAGAACTATCTTGCACAGAGCCCTGTATTTCAGCACTGAGGGGAAAACTGACACATCAAATTTGTACAACAAAAGAAAAAGGTTCATCAGCATTTAAATGAATTATATAATGACTATTGTTAATGCCTGGAAAAACTACAGTGGTTAAAGGAAAAATAGCCATAACATAGAGAGCCTAAAAATGGCCCAGTTCAGCCCAATAAAGCATTCGGAGAAAATGAAAAGCAGCAGAAAGATGTTCTAACATTAAGAAAGCTCTGATGCTGCTGCTTGTAGATGTCTATGGGTTATACTAAGATTTGTATGTATTATTTGTGAGGTTTTAGTATTATCTCCAATTGAAATATTCCTGCAAATATTTAGACTCTTGCTATATATAATACCCTACAGAAAATGGTGTTATACTCACCATTAGTTGCACACAGAAAAGTATCATACCTACTTGGAGAAAGGGAATGTAACTTCTCTTTCTGTGTTTCCTTTAGCACATAGGATCTGGGACTTGAGGATCATCATCTGTAATGGCCTACAGCTTAAAGCATTTACCTGTTAAGAGGGAGATACAGCTTTTCTTTCCCTGGGACAATATCTGTACTGCACACAAAGTTGTCTATTCATTAGATTACATTCCCCTCTCCAGCCACTATTAAATGTAAGATAGAGACCACAGTCTTTGAGACAAGGATCAGAATGCACATACACCCCTCCCATTTGCAAGCCCTAAGCAATGCAATGCAACCTTCCACCAGGGCCAGTACAGAATGTAGCTTGTGAATGAGGGTATTTCCTGCAAAGTGACAAGTTTGCATCTGTATTCCCCAGAACAGAAGGGTTATATGAAAACAAGTGTCTGTCTTTGTTGACAATTTCTTTTATGTACAGTTATCCCCGCTTTGTCTTTCTTCTTTGAAAAAAAAATAAAAATCCATCTGTAGTTTCTTACACTTCAAACTGTGGAAAAAGTATCATCCTGGCTGCCTGTTTTAGGTGGGTTGACCTTGGCTGGCCACAAGGTTCCCAACAAGCCACTTTTATTACTCTCCCTTCTCAGCAGGACAGGGAGAGAAAATATGATGAAAACCTTATGGGTTGAGATAAGGACAGAGAGATGATTTACCAATTATCATCATGGGCAAAACAGACTTGACTTGGTGACAATAATTTAATATATTACCAATTAAATGTAATAGAGTAGGATAGTGAGAAATAAGAACAAAAACTAAAACCACCCTCCCCTTACCCCTCTGTTCTTCCCAGGTTCAACTTGACTGCTGATTTCTCTACGTCCTCCCCCTGGCAGCACAGGGGAATGAGAATGGGGATTATGGTCAGTTCATAGCACTTTGCTTCTGCTACTCCTTCCTCCTCACACATGTTCCCTGCTCCAGCATGGGATCCCTCCCACAGGACACAGTCCTTTATGAACTTCTCCAGCATGGGTCCTTCCCATGGGCTGCAGTTCTTCACAAACTGCTCCAGTGGGGGTCCCTCCCATGGGCTGCCATCCTTCAGGAACAGATTGCTCCAGTGTGTGTCCACTGTAGGGCCACAGATCCTGCCAACAAACCTGCTCCAGCCTGGTTCTCCCCTCTCCGCAAGGTCACAGGTCCTGCCAGGAGCTGCTCCCGCACAGGCTCTCCACGGTGTCTCACAGGGCACATCCATCTGCTCCACCATGGTCTTCCATGGGCTGCGGGAAAACAACCTGCATCAACATGGTATTCATTATGGGCTGCAGGGAAATCTGCTCTGGTGCCTGTAGCACCTCTTCCTCCTCGTTCTTCAAAGACCTTGATGTCTGCATAGTTGTTTCTCTCATGTGTACTCATTCCTCTCTAACAGGTGCTGCATAGTGGTTTTTTACCCTTTTAAAATGTTATCACAGAGGTGCTACCAGCACTGCTCAGTGGCTCAGCTTTGGCCAGCGGTGGGTCTCTCTTGGTGTCAGCTGAAACTGGCTTTGTCTGATATAAGGGCAGCTTCTGGTATCTCCTCACAGAAGACACCTCTGCAGCTCCCCCTGCTATCAAAACCTTGCCAGGTAAACCCTGTACATTTATATAACATTACATTGTTAAAATAACTACTCTAAGGACTATGCCTGCTATCTAGAGCTTTTTTGAACTTAGGCTGCTGTAAGTACCAAGGTGCTCGGACCGGGACAATACTGTCTGGGAGCAGATTCACAGATGCATAAAGATTTTTTTTCCATAAAAAAGGCAGAAGCAGCTAGGATAGTACAGTGACTTCAAAGCAGGCAACTCCAGTGTGATTGTAGTCTGGTGAATTTATGTTAAAATATATATATATATTTAATATAACCATTACAGTAAGGAACTCATCATAGTTAAGTGGAAAAAAAGCAATCATTGAAACCGGCAATTAAAGGGCAAAGAAAGAGGAAAGAGAACTGAGTTGCCTTACCTATGCCTTTCCCTTTGTTTGTTTCCCTTTCTTCTTTCAAGCTTTCTCCCCTTTCTTCTCTCCACTTTAACTCTCGACCTGATGTCTGTCCTCTTTTTTTTTTTTTTTTCCTGCTAGTATTTCTGTTTGTTGTAGAGCCTCTACAACCTTTGTCTTTTTCTTCACATTCCACTCTTTTCCAACCCACCAACAGTGCTCAGCAAAATGCCTTAAGCTTGAGGAACAGAAGCAAACATTTGGACATCTCCCCTCTTCCCTGTAGCTTCTCCACAGGAGCATAGCTCAGTGTCATTTTCATGCTTCTCAGCAACATAGTATTTATTATAAAAAAAAAATTCAACTTGAAGACTAAATACATTTTCTGTGTCATATAGATAGAAAAGGAGAGATGAGCTCGACATAAAGGTGATTGAAAAGTACCCAAGGTGATTAAGGCTCAGTCGTGCTTGAACGTTTCCAAGCAGCTCTGACCCATAAAGGAGAGCCGGTCCTTCACAAAACTTCATGGAAGGCAGGTGACTTTAATACTGGGTGAAATCTGAAAAGTATAGTACAAGCTTATCTAGGCTGCTACTGATTTCAACAGCAAGCTGGATTTTAAAAGGGAATGATAAAATCACATAAGGATAGACTCTGAAAACAAAGGCTTTCCTATTTTCAGAGATGAGTGCCTCATAATAAAGAGTTATGTAGGATCCTACCAAAACAGGATTTGTACAACTCAGTGAAATATGAATAGAAACTTGGAGGGGAAAGCAAGGACAGAAAAGGATAACAAAATATTTTCAGAGTAAAACCAGTGGTTTCAGAGTGAAAACAAAGAGGCTTTTCCTCAAACTTATCCCAAGAAAGACAAAAGCTATTTTTGAGGAAAAGGAAAGGGAAAAGGAAAGGGAAAGGGAGACAAGGTTTAAGGCAAGGCTTGGCAAGGCAAGGGGAGTGGTTTTTCTTTAAATATATGTTAGAAGAAATAATGTAATTTAAATCCTAGATAGAAGAGACAATACCTGATCCATCTGTTTCCTTTTAAACACATTACCACCATCACAAATGGCATTCAAAGTACAAAGGTTACACATGGTTATTAAACAGACACTTGATTTTCATGGTACACTTCATTATCACCTCATTAATAACAGAACTTTTCTGTTTTGTTTTCTTTTTTTTTTTTCTTTAAATATCCTTTTAACTGAGTGAGAATTTAGGAAGCACTAAAAAGGCAGGATTTATTGTACCAAGGACCCCAAAGGGGAATTGTGTACTATTTCCAGTATTTGGTTTCATTTTTGTTTCTTTGCTTTGTGTTGCTTTCTAATTTATTTTTTTTGTTTGTTTTGAATAGTGTTCTCATTATAAATAGGTACTTTCATCTTCACCAGTCTTTTTCAGAAAAAATGAGATACAACACTCTGCACCTGGGCTACTAGAAACCCAGATTATGGTTTTCAGAATGTTTATTAAAGAAGTTATTTGCTTTAGTTGCATCAAAAAATATACAAAGCATACAAAAGTCTGAGTCTCAGTGTCTGGAGAAGATGCACAGACTGCCTCGTCTATGGGGGTGATGGAATAAATTTCAGAATATTTGGTCTATCAAGTGATTAGACAATACCTGAGAGATTCTTTGAATGCCATGGCATGGATTTTTTAATGGAGCTGATTCCAGCTTGGGAGTTTTACCTCAAAATTATAATTATGTGTGAACGAGTCTATTTACTAGTATAATGGAAAAAAAAAAAAGTATCTTTGGTTAATGCCGTTTGGCATTAGCAAGCTGTCCAAGTTTTCTGATTGACCAATTTATTACCATTGTTTTCTCTGGCACTAAATCTAAATCATCAGAAGTTAGCCGATATTGAAAGAAATATGGACCAATCTTCTGTTCTTAAAGCAAATGACTATTCTGATCCAAGCAAGGCTGATTTACTTGTCAGCATCTCTACAGTAGATGCTGCGACACCTAGAATACAATTGCTTTTCCATTGCAAAATTGTAGTGTTCCATTTGTCTTCCCCAGGTAGTCACAACTACTGTGGCATACATATAGTATCGACTATTTTTTATTTCAAATGCTTCATCTTAAGCTGACTGACATGACACTCCAAGGACATGGGAAACAAACATATGTTCTCTGTTGCTTCAAAAACAAACCTATGGGGAAAAAAAGAAAAACGCACTGTTAACATTGCAATACTTAAAGCTTAGCTTTTTCTATCTTGTGTGAGAAGAAAGTAGGTAGAGGGATTGCATATATTTTCTGATTAGCGTAGTTTGGGCTTGCGTAAGGTTGCCTAATACACATTTAATATGAGTCAAAACCAAAGCTATTGCTAATTCCCTTTAGATTCTCTGACTATGGCACCCAGCAAGATAAAGATGAAAAGAATTCACTTTCTTCTGCTCTTGCTCTACAAGTCTGTATAGAGTTTGCTTTTAAATGCTCTTGCTTAAAGCACCTTGACAGGTATTTGAAAATCTGGTCCAAAAAGCCTCAGAAAGTGAGATTGTAAATATTTCTATTGATGAAAAGGAAAAAAAAAGAAGAAAAAAAGTGCAGGTTTTACCTCTCTTTTCACTCTTATATCAGTCCCTTTTCACTCCTGCTCTCCTGTTCATTAATAGTTTGGTATTTAGCATGTTGGTTACAGTAACTAAGTGTTAATTTGTTCTTTGGCATGTTACACCAAGATTAACCTGATTAATTAAAACAGGAAGCACCATCCCCGAAGCACCATGACTGGTGCATTGGTGTTGATGCCTCGGGTTCAGTATGTAATGAGACTCCTAGCTGCAGGCAAAGGGAGACTGCATGCTTTCCCATCTCTGGTGTGGAACAGAATTAAGCATTAACTCTGTAGCAGACCCCTGCTTATCAGCAACCTTGTTATTACTACACCGACCCTGATGTGCATAAGCAATATTTTCATCCACTTCCCAAGAGATTTATCTAGCTGTTGAAGTAGAAAATGAATATTTTACAGTTCACTTGTCTGATCAATTACCTACAAGCTGCTGCAGTACTTTATAGCCAGTGGGAGAGCTGTGTAGGTGATGATAGAGAAATCTGGAGGGAATCTGTTAGCCAGCTACAAAAAAGGGACTAAAACTGTGAATGAGCCATCAGTAACAGTCCTTTTGTTCATAAGGGTCTAGCCAGAAATTACAGTGTAACCAATTAAAGTACATAAATGATAATCAGCAGAATGTGAATTCCACAGGTGAATAAATTTGATTGCTTGATTGGAGGATAATGAAGTGCAGAGATGATTCAAAGCCAATCCCTTCTCAGTGAAACATCTCCCTCAATACTTTATTTGCCATTTTTGTCTTTTAGATAATTGGAAGAAACTCTTTCCTAGAGACACTTCGGAAATTAAATGAACTCAAATTGTGTATACTTTCTATACAAGACATTACTAATCATAATACAGAAAGTTTCAACCGCCTAAGTTTCCAGAGTTTTATTTTAATAGAAAAAGTTTGTGTTGGCAATTAATTTTAAGAATATTATACCTGACACCTTGAATAAGTTAGTGAAATTGCTCTTAACTGATTACATGTGAGTTATGTTTTCTCTCTAATAAACTGTAAGGAAGATTATTTTGTTATTTACAGAACGAACAGTGACAAGTTCAAATTCTTATTTTAAAATAGTGATAGCATATAGAAGAAACCTAGAAGATTCACAAGGTAGTTTGTGTTTGCCTGTTTAAAATTCCTCCAGTTTGGCTCAAGAGCTTTAAACATATCTTTGTTCTTTAATTTACAGACAAACCTGTGAGAGAGATAAGTTTATATTTGTAACAAGAAAATCAAATCTGATTTGTTCAGTGATAACAAAAAATATCACTTAGATTAAAATGAGATTCAGGCCTTCAAATCAAAAGCAGAAATAAATCTGGGTTCAGTTAAAATTCAGATATAGCGTTGAACGTCTGGCCTTTTTTAACTTATTCTACAACTTTATCAGGAAGTAAACACTGTAAATATATGTTGCTGCCTGAGTACAGAACGTTGGCCTCATATTACACACTTGATTAATTGCAGCTACTTTTAGGTTACACTGTGCTTTTATGTTTTAGGAGAAAGTGTATTCCCCATTACAAGCTTTTGATAAAGCTCTTCTTTATTGTGCCTTTATCAGTGTTTATTGAATATGGAAAAATAGACTCAGAAATTAATTTGATTTTTCTATAATAAGTTCCTTTTTTAACTAGCCTTTGAACTGGTAGTATTCAAAATACAGAAAAAATAATCACTTTTTATATATATTAAATAATTTAATGTGTGAAGAGATACATTTATTAAAAAATTTACTTACATTACTTCAATGACACAGATTTTATTCAAAGGGAAGGACAAAATAATCTTCTACTTCTATTATATGTCCATCATTGAAATGTCTTGTATCCATTTTACCAAGTCTCCAAAGCCTCATGCTTCAAAGATGAACATTGCTGTGCTGGCCCAAGCACACATGATAATCCACCACTGCAGAAGTTTTAAAAGTCTTTAAAAGGGACATTACCTCTGTTTCTAAAGCAAATCATCTGAGACAGGGCAGGACAGGACAGGACATTCTTTACACACTTTATATGTTTTCTAGTAGAACAACAGATCTCTTAATATTTTACTTGCATAATGTGTTTTAGTATGTCTAATACCAATAATGATCCAAGACTAACACTTGTTTAAACAATTGTTAAAAACATGTCTTGATACTCAATTTTAATGCATATGATTTGCATTTTTAATTGCATTAGTGGTATAAACATTAATTATCTACATAGAGACTTGCAATAGTCAACAGAAATGCAGTAGCTTTGTTAAATTTATGGTGCTACTTAACCAATTTAACATTAAATTCATATTCCACAGCTGTTTTGTGTCTGTGTTTGTTGGAAGAGTGTGGCATTGGATAAATTGACTTCCCTCTGGGATTTAGCCTACCTAAGTCCTCCTTCAGCTGCCCTTGGGTAGGCACCAAAACTTGGTGGTGTCATAGATGGCTTTTCCAGTCTGTGCTTTCCAGATGGGTTCAGCTCCAAGTTGTGTAAATTCATTGGACTTCAGTCATATCTTGAACATTCTCTTGCTCCTTTAAGTGTTTTCTTCTGCATGCTCTGAAAATGTTGAGTTTGGGCAGGTGTACCTATGCCTTCTGCCCGAAGCTCCCCATATTTACAGAAAAAATAGCGTAAAGGGCTTGAAAGAGTTAGCCATGTTCACTGGAAAACAGCTGTCATCTGGCATGGTAGGCAAGGTTTTTCTAATGGCCATAGAGCTGAGTAGACTGCATATTGGTGTACTGCAACATCCCCAGGAGGCACGGTCCTGAACAACAGTGAATGCAGAGTGAGAGAATGCATGGCCCACACTTCTCCTCTGGCTGGTTCATGAAGCAGCCAGGAGCTCAGGACTGGCCAGGCCAGGTGGGCTATGGGCAGAAGGGACCATGGCTCCACCCTGTTGCTTGGAGCAAACAGTTAGCACATTGTTAGCAGGAGTCCTAAATTTATGAACCACCTTACCAGGCCTGTTTCTGCTTTTTCTGCAGTGAGATTTGAATGTGAAATGTACAGAAAGTCCAGCAAGGAGCATAAGGCTAAGGCTGCCCAGAGGACCAATTCCAGACAAAGTAGACATCTGAACTGGGGACATGTGGATTCTAGTCCCAAGTTTTATTTTTTATCAGTCTAACCATAGTGTTTTAGCAAGCTACATACTAGCCAAAGTCTAGTTAACACTATCTTATTGGGTCAAGACAAGAGAAACTTCGTATCTGCATTGTCTACATTTCAGGAAGAAACACGTTTTCTGGTTTTAGATTTAAATTGTACTTCATATGTAGGTAGTAAAGTGTTTCCAGACTGGATTCCTTTGAAATTTTAGCCATCTGGGAAAAAAAAAACCAAGATAAAAGGATTTGGTGTTATGTGGGGTACTCAGCATCACAGAGGAAGTCAGTGGAATAGGACCATTGGGAAAAAAAAAAAAAAAAAAAGGAAATAGAAAAGGACACAGGGAGGTATTGCTCAGAACCAGTCAACTATATTTCTTACCTGATAGGTAAAACAAAATAGGGGAAAATATAGTGTCTTTCAGGATTGGATGGAGACTGAAAGTTACAACATTTACACAGGTTTTAAGAATCCTTTGATATATTTATTTTAATGTTTCAGTCCAATAAATATGTGAAGCCATTTTTTGCGCCTGGAAGAAGTTTCAGTTAAAGGTATAGCATGTTATAGAACTTGACTGTGTTGTTATTGTGCTGCTAATGTGGTTTTGTTACTTTATGTGATTTTTTTTTAGACTAGCAGTTAAACTGCATCATGGAACTGGGTGGTTCTACGGACTACACTGCAAATTGAGATGATTCTGTCATTCCCAGGGGCAATTTGCCTGACGCCTTTGTCTGTAATCTTCAAAAGCAGCTGCCTCTGGACCACGTGTTACAAAGGGAGACAATGGCAAACGCCCTAGACCTTGCAGTTTCTCCCACTTTTGAGAGAATGTGGGGTTCAGGTTTTCACAGAATATGGCTTTTCCTGGTGACAAATCCATGTCCACACACACAATGAAGGAAAAGTCTGCTTTACAAGAAAAGTCTCCTTTACAACAAGTAAAATCTTACCACACAGATCTGTAAATGATTTAGAAAAAAATGAAGTAGAACAACTTCATGAGCACATAAATTGCTCATAATAAAATAAAAATAAATAATTTTATTCACTATTGCAATAAAGGAACAAGGAGCACACAGTGGAACTAGCAGTAATTTGAAAAGAACAAATATAAACACCTTTTTCACATGACACCTAATGAAATTGTAGAACTTATTGCTACAGGCTGTTTTAGATGCCGAAGGTTTAAACAAATTGGACACATTCATGCAGGGTATGTGGTAACAGTAGCTATTAAACACAATAACCTGAATGCAACTAGTGGCCCAGGAAATCCTTAAACTAAATAAAGACTGAATAATCTGTGGAAAGATTCCTTATTGACCCTTATCCTGCTTCTTATAGCATCCCCTATTGGCCACCAATAAAGGTGCGACTCTGGGAGAGAGGCTTTTCATGTAACTCGTTCTGGCACTTAAAAATAAGCAATATGTAATGATAAAAATCTATTTGTTCTTTAGAATATTGCCAGAACTGCTGCTCTGAGCACACTTTTTTTTTTTTAAGTATAGTTCTGCACCTGTAGTAGCACAACCATTTTTCAGAATTAATCCAATGCGTGTTCCCCAAGAGATTAAAAATGATTATATAATAGTTGCTTAAACGATAAAACAGAAAACAGACGTAGTCTGCAGTAGTTGTGATGCAGTAAAAATGTATTTCCAGACAGTTTTTTCTGTTTCATTATAGATAGTCTTTGGACCAAATATATTACACGGTGGTATTTTCCAAAGACACTACAGCTATGGCTAAAACATTATTATAGGAAATTGGGTTCTGATTTTATGGTTTTTGGACTCTCCACCTCCTACCTTTCTCCACCTGCACCATTCTTGGGACTTCCAAGATTCTTGTTTCTGCAATAGAAAGCTTGGTATGATGATAATAATAATAATTGTTATTCATCTGGCATTAAAACAGTAGCAGATAAGGTAAAATTACTTTATCCAGGGAAACAGTTGCTGCAGCAATTGCCATTGTTGTGTGCACTAACTGTGCAGCATCCATGCTTGTAAATTCATACATGTCTTAGTGCCAAAAGTTTCCCACCTGAGTGTCCCAGATAAATGCAAAAATATCTTCTCATAAACATAAATCATGTTTCAAGCATAAGGTGCAAATCTTCAGTTTGAGCTTGAGAAGAATCTCAGCTCCCAGACCAGTATGAAATCAGTGACTTTGCTTTCATTTGCCAAGAGTTACATCACACAGAACAAGTAATTTCTAAGAACTGACTTCTTCAACCTTTCAGGTGCTCCTTGGAATATACTCAGAACAACCACCATTCTACAGCTCAACTTTACCAAAAAGGAACTTTTATTCAGTGAATTTAGATTCTTTCACGTATTGTGAAATACCTGTGTGTAGGCTGCTATATTGTCCAAATTATTAGGAAGGGTAATTTTCCCTTTTTGTTTGTTATTTTTGTTATTTGAGATGTTTTATAATAAGTATAAATATTTTACTTCAGTAGTTTGACCTGTACCTTGCCCAGGTACTACCACGTTACTTGCAATTATTTGGAGAAGATAAATGTTATACAGCTGAGCTTCTCTGAGATGCTGAAAGTATAAAAGCTTTCCATGAACACCCATGGCAACTTAAAATCAAATTTCCAGAAATATTTTCACACAATGAAATTCTACTTCTACAAGCCTATGTGTGAAAATTCATGTAAAAATGAGCCAAAAAAAAAAAAAAAGGATACTGAAAGGCAGCATCCAGTTTATTCAGAAAGCCAAAGTCATATGCAGTGTTAACTGAGCCAAGAGACAAGTTATTAACTGTAGAATAAGGCCTATCAAACCTGACAGTTGTGTGAAGTTTGTCTTATTGCTTTATTTTTCTCTTTCTTATCCTACTCTCTGTCCATAATTTCTACTTAAACTGTAAGCAAATCATAGCTGGTACTTTCTTCCAGAATACATTTTGCACATTTCCTTGCACAGGGAGGCCTTCACCTCTGCAGGCACTGTATCAGACAGCCTAACATATCTAAGAAGACCAAGAGAAACCTAAAAAAATTTGTCAGCCGTATATATCTAAAATCCCAATGTTTAACCAAACCAAGTTCTTTCACAGTTTCTGAAGATCACAATAGTCAGCAAAAAGTCTTGACACCTTCAAAGGGTTAAATATAGGCACATCCAAATTCATACATCCATTTTCATCATAACCAAAATTTTGATTTCTCTGTTGTCTGGCTCTGTCCACATTCCAAAATTACACCTGATATGAGAATTCATAAAGTATCACCTTGGTTATTACTTCTAGAGCTTTTTTTTTTTTTTCTTTTTTTTCTTCTGTTTGAAAGTCTTTTGCATTATGAATGAATGCCCTTTGGACTGAATTCATCCCTTGGTTTCTGACAGGAATTATTACTCCATCCTGGCTGTTATCCCAGGAGCAATGCTTGATGTCATTGCTGTGCCTGCCTTCTCTATCAGCCTGAGCTTTTGCTCTCAGTTATTTCAACAACTTTTATGGCAATAACTGCAATCATTACTTAAAGCTATTGGCGTCTCCCACCCTCAATGGACTCTGATGGCTTCCGTGTCTTAGGGCAAAGCCTCTGCACTGTAATTTCTACAGAAGTCTGACCTCTGAGATACCATTACATGCTTCTTTTCTAAAGAGGAAAGGATACATCAAAACTTCATTTCAAAACTTCATTTGGATCATAATCTACCAACTGAGGTGATGCACCTATGCATGGTTTATCAGGGCATACCTTAGTTGTCTTTAAGTCCAAAGCTTAGGTGGTACCTCAGAAAAAAGTTAGACAAGCAGATGTCTTGTTGAGCTGAGGCATTCTGGCTTTGAGACTGTCCCTGGGCTGGAAGATAACATGACACAGAAGGGTAAAGCAGACTAGCATCTTCCTGAAAGGAAAAAAGTGAGTGGGGAATCTATAATATCACAGCTGTTATAGGAACTGGAAACAAGGAAAGATTGTTCAACGTTTCAAGAACTAGACAGCATAAAATGGAAGGTGGTAAGTTCAAAACAAAAAGAAGGAATCTTTTCACAGAAAAAAATCTCGTAATAGCTTAATAATTTATCTTTGAATCTTTTGCTACAAAACAAAATGAATGTTAAAGTGAACAAAACCTGTTCAGAAAACAACCAAATTCAATCAGTAAAAATCTACCAAGGCTCACTAAAAAAAATATGAAAATAACCCAACACTTCAGCGAAGTTCTGGAGGCTGAGAGAGTTTCATGGTAGACCATGTTTATCCTGTTTGTACACCTTTTCTAAAATATTCTTTCTGGGTCCCTCTGGGACATGTAATTCTTACTAGACAGAACTTTGATGTACAGGAGGCTATCCACTTTTAGGTAGACAGCGTTAACTTTTAGGAACCTCACAAAGTTTACCTTCCATCATGCAGCACCTGCAGAGCAAGAACTGCATTTTTGCCATTAGTGCAAAGTACATTTTGGTTTGTGACAGATCAGGTGGGAACGTAATGACTTAGGACTGGAGTGTGAATACATCCTACAGCCCATTCACCACACAGGGTGCTCCTGGTATTCACCCTCTGTTATCACAGACTGTCAGATTGATCAGTAAAGTGAGGAGAGGAATACTAGATGATTGATTTCCTCAGTCTTGTTTTTGCAGTGCAATCATTTTGATTATAGAAAATTAGTAGCGGAATCTCCAACAGTTTGGCTCACTGCACAAAGTGATGTGTAGGCAATCATCTATTGACCCATAAATGAAAAACCTTCTTGAAAGACTGTGATTGCAGCAATGGGAGCTGGGACATTCTTGGCTGTATCTGTTTATCAGGACTAAAACCAGCTAGAAAGCAAAGGGAAAGAGTCAAAAGATGAAGAAATAATCACGAAAGAAATCATGCGAGCTTTGTATCTTCATTTACTGCAGTGTGAAGTTTCAAGATTGTCAGTGATGTCTCCTGATATGTGAACCTATGATATTCAGAGAACAACATAATCCTAGAAGGTTATCAGGTTGGTCAAGCATTACTTCCCCTTGGTGAATTCATGCTGACTACTCCCACTCACCTTCCTGTCTTTCATGTGCCTGGAAATGGTTTCTAGAATTAGCTATTCCATCATCTTCCCAGGGATTAAGATAAATCTGACCAGCTCATAGTTCTCTGGGTCTTCCTTCTTGCCCTTTTTAAAGATAGGAGTAACACTGTCTTTCTTCCAGTCCTGAGGTACCTATCCCAGTCACCATGATTGTTCAAAGATTATTGAGAGTGGCCCCAAAATTACCTCAGCCAGCTCCCTCGGTACTCATGAACTACCTTTACTCACACTTTTCTACAAAGGAGATGCAGACCACCTTACCTCACAGTAACTTGTTCATGCAGCCTGTCAGGGAGCCATCGTTTACACTTTTTGCAATTTATAAAAATCACTCTTCATCCTTACTTAACCTAACAACATATAGTGATGTTGTAACTGGAACTATAAATGTTCTGAAACTGCATAAACTAATTCACTCTGACTTAGGAGCTCATTGAAAAGCTTGAGGTTCTTGATCAATATTTGCAGGTGGGTTTTGGGAAAGATGACATTTACTTAGCAACAGTAGAGACTTTATACTGTATACTTTACCTATTGAAAGTACTTGTAACTGTACAATGGTGTTTGCCCTTACAATAATTTCAATATAATGTTGACCATAGAAAATGAGAAAAGCAAGTAGGGAAGATAGTCATACAGTCATAATTCCAGCACATTACACTGACAGTATGAGAGTGAAAGCAGACTAATATTTCTGTAGCACCCTTATTTAACTTCTTACTCTATTCCCTGTGTTGTACTGCTTCATTTCTTTTGTAGTTTGATGATTTATGAATTTTATTTAAAAACATAAAAGAACACAGATTTAAAAAGTCAGATTTCTGGTGTATATAGTCTTTATAATGCATACTTTGATTGTAACTTCTGTTATCATTAATAGAAACTAAAGGACAGAGTGCAAAATATATAAACCCCTTTGTGTATAAAATGTATGATACATACAAAAGTAATTTTAAATTTTGCACCTAGCTTTGAAATGCTTCTCAAATATCCAGTTATTAAAACCTCCTGTACTTAACTGTGAATGAGAATAAAAATGGAGATTTTATCCCAGTTATTCTTCTTTTCTTTAACAAAGTATGTGGACTAGAAATTTAATAGTGTTAGTGCTTCTGTAGCAGCAATATTCTTGAAGGAAGAATGCTTTACCTATGAAAATTTCTTACATGACCATATTCCTCCTTTAGCATTTTGAACCCTTTGGAGAAGACATTCTCCCTGCAGTGTATCAAGGCATAAATCATACATCTGTGGTGGTCCTTTTTTGGCCCATCATAGATAATGCTTTTCAAAAGTTTGCCATCTTTAGTATATCTTTAAAAGAAGAATTTTTGAGATAGAGAGGTGATATCATCCCATATTGTCAGGGCTATTCAACTGCAGAGAAATGAAGGTCCTGACCCAGTAAAGGGTTTAAGTCATATTCAGATTAGTTAGGCACTGTAAGACCTGAAAATTCTACGTCTACATTTACAGAATGTGAGTGAAATGCCTAGTTTTCTTACAGAAAACAAAGAAAAATTTGCATCTCTGTACCTGAAGGAGAACTCTGAGTGTTGTCTAGAAATGCCTTGCTTTCTGTCTTCAATATGCCACTGTGTACTGTGTTTGAGCATGTATCTGACATGAAGTTTCATGCCAGCAGCCACTTTACTGAGTAACAAACCCTGTTCTGAAGGGCAATGCTGAAGAAAGGAGAAGGAAGAGGAGCATGCTTCGCATAATAATCTTGCAGTTCAGATACCCACTCGAGATAGGAGAGTCCTCGGCTAATTTCCTTTTCTTTGGGATATTTCAAACATACTGACCTTCATTCCAGAAGTCACTCCTCATCAAACATCATTATAATTTACTGCAGAGTTTGAAGGCGTAGCATAGAACAGCCCAGGTTGGACGGTGTTGGATGATCTGGTCCAAACTTGTATGGAAAAGGGAGCCTAGATGAGATTATCTAGCACCCTGTCCAGTCACATCTTGAAAACCTTCAGTGGTGGGGACTCTGCCATGTCCCTGGGGAAGGTTGTTCCAGGAACCAATTTTTATTCTCACTGTAAAACAATTTCTTTCTTATATCAAGATGAAACTTCTCCTGGTGCAACTTGTACCTGTTGCCCCTTGTCTTCTTCATGTGGCTACTTGTGAAGACAGACTGTCTGCACCCTCTGCAGCTGGACCGTAAGCACTGGCAAACTGTGATGAGGTTTCTGTTCTCCAGGATAAAATGGACTAACTCCTTCAGTCTTTCCCCATAGGGCAGGTTCTGTGCCCTTTGATGATCTTCATGACCCTCCTTTGGACCCTTTCTTGTCTGTCTGAGTCTTCTTTGAATTGTGGGAACTAGAAATGGACACTGTGCTCTGGGTGCAGCCTGATATTGTCATCTCCATCTGTTCAAATAATAGATTTCCACAAAATTCCAGCCAACTGGTTAGGTCTCCCATTTGAAAGGCAGAGATTGGAAACAGCTGTCCCTGTTCCCTAGTGCAGGCTGCAATCAGTAGACCATGTTCTTGCTTAGCAGGGGTTTAAGGCATGTTTTCCTTTTTCCTTTACTTGATGCAACAACATTAAGAGAAGTTAAATCCTTTCCTTTATTACCTACTCTTTTCTGAGTAAGATAACTCTTTCACAAGAATGGGCTGTGTGGGTAGAGTGCTTGAAGCAGATGAAGACACTGTATTAGAATCTCCCTCTCTTTGAACAAAGTGGGAAAGGTGGAGGAAGTAATCTTTTAACAGAACCCAGAAACCTTTTCATACTTTGATAGAAATGTTCAAGAAAAAGGTAAGGACACCATATCCCAAGCATAGATCAAGGCTACTTTCCAGGTAAACTGGGCACTTTTTTGTCTGGAAGATGTGTCATATAAAACCAATCCATTTCTTCCCTGTTATGCCCTTGCGCTGATCTATGTGCAGCCATGACTCATCTCGGAGTGCTTAATTTGCCCACAGCATTACACTGGGTGGCAGGATGTTACTCTACTCTTGGAGCTGCAGGTCTTAAAGATAAGTGGTAGAAAACACACTGCAACTACTAAATCCTTTCATTAATGTAGTTCAGGAGACAAAAAAAAACAGTTGTCAGAATGATTGTACTCCATTGCAAATCCAAAAGAGTGATATGCCTGCACTAACTTTTGAGTAAGAAATTGTACTGAGGTCTCCATTATACAAAACTATTGATCTAGCCAAAATGTTTTTCCACAGAATTTATTTTGTTCTGCCTTGTTGAACCTCATTTAGAAAACTTGAAGAGAAATAAAACAAAACTCTTTTTAGTAGGAATATAATTGCAACATTATGTTGTGAAAATCAAGCCTACTAGTTCTGATAGTTAATAGTTTCTTGTAGCATCCCAGAACAAATGTGGTTCACTCATTCTCGACACACACCTACACACAAAGTACCCTTACAAAATGTGCCTTTTTTCCTATCTATAATCAAGCCACTCTTATCACAGAGAGTTACATTGAGATTGTTTTGAGGAAAGAATAAGTTTATGATCATTCACCAAACACTTCTAAAACCAGACTTTCACTAGCTCCAAATTAACTTCACTCATGGGGTTTTTTTTTGACACATGTTTTTTCCTAGCTACGTCTAGCTATAATTAGTCACTGAAAATTGTCTCTCTTTACACCTGGAAAATGTTTTAGACTCTAGGCATAGATCTTTTTCCTTGCTAGAGAAAATCCTTCAGTGAGGGCACCTTAGTAATCTAATGATCAGAAATCCATTCAGGAGCATCCATGACCATGCTTCCTCCTTAAAAACCCTGTAATTGAGCCACAGCAACCAAATTACTATTTTTTATTATTATTTTTTGTTAATGCAGAAAGGTATCTTCAAAATTAAGAAATAATGAGCAAGTATGAAAAAATGTGTCTTCAAGCAATTTTATGAACAGCTCAGTTGTCATAGATAGAATGCATTAATTTATTTTAATAAGTACTTCTAGCTCTCATGCAGTTGCAAAACGAACAAGCTACAAAGCATGATAAAATCAAAGGCAGCAAACTGAAAAACTTTTACAGTTACATTACTGCTCATTTCCAGCAGCTGGTCCAATTAATCTGTTAATGTTCAGTCTTTCAAATTTAAGAGAATATGCTGAGTCAGTTTTACATAATTTCAAAGGTTAACAGAATATTTTTGCTAATGTGAAGCCATTAAATGGCTAAATGTGAAAACCATAAACCCAAATTTGTTCAAATTCTCCTCTTGTCTTTCACTTTTAATATTTTCTTGTGACTTGGAAGATATCTAGTACAGGCTGGACTTTGTCAATAGCAAAACTCTCACTGAACTTCAGAGGCTACAGTAGACACACATTTTCTTTTCTGAAAAGCTTTGCAGGAAGGCCACAGAAAACAGTGACAAAGCTGATGAAGAAGAATAAGTCGCACAAGGTGATACACTGTACAATGGGAGAGTCAAGAAAAAAGTTACAACATCCAATGCTTTATTCACAGATACCTATATGTATTTTTTCCTGATGTTCATTCCCTACATTTGTTTACTATAAATTTGACTTTACTTGTAATATTCCTCTAATGCATTAAATAATAAAAAGGTAGCTATTTAGCAAGTAAAAGCAAGCAGTGTCTTCTTTTAATCGTGAGTAAACATGAAGAAGAAGGTTCAAATGTCCAATATTTTGACTGTCTCTGTTACTGCTTTGTTAAAATTCAGAACTACAATTTTACTTGGAAATAAAAAAAAACAAACCAAGGAGAATGGAATGATAAGCTCTCAAGAGCTTCTTCAATAATTGTCTTGTAAATATTTTATGGATAGCCTTTATTGTAATGGTTTACAGTACCGTTTACAAGAGGGTTTATGGGTAAAATTTAGAACTCAGGCAAAGGCTGGTAAAATGAATGTTAAAAAAGGTGGTTACTTTTGCCTTGAAACTGTTCATGTCTGCTCACATCGCAAAACACCCATTTCTAAAAATAAGGAAAGAAAAGAAAATTCAAAAGATCAGGGGTGATAGAGCTGGATTTTCTTCCTGAAGCTATGAACTGAACCCTAATTTTACAGAGTTAATAGAAAACCTAGGTAAGCTGGCTTGGCTACGTGACACAGAACTGTGGAGCAGCAATTCCAGTTCCAGCGGCAGCATGGTTCTAGTAACTGAGAAGCATCATGTAGTACTGTACTAAGCTGCGTTATTTCTGGTTCTCAACGCATCTGTGTTTACTAGCTCTGATCAAGCCTGGGTTCTCTGATGGACAATTCCCAGAACTTAAGGTAATTAACTAGGGGCATTGGTTTGTGCCAGTGCAGGAGTATCAGAGGTCATCAAATATTGCTTCTGAACAAATCAATTTGTACCTCTTCAGTCTCTCAGTTTGAGGGTCACAGAGCAAGTACGTCCTTTAAAAACAAAGCTGGAGAAGAGACAAGAAATATGGGGAGAATGGAATAAACTGTCCAGAGTAATTTATTATTATCCAGGATCAGCATGATGCGCTTTCTTAGTGTTAAAGCCCAGCATCTACCATTAGAGGAATCAATCCAAACAGCCATGCAACAGCGAGCCAGAGACATTTCTCCATGTAGAAGCTGTAAGAAATGAGGGCAGCGTCTGAGTGACAGCACTAGACAGCCAGCTTCTCACCTAACTGCCTTCTCAGGACTCAAACCTCCCATGCGCTTGAAATGTTTCAGTTTAAAGGCTTTAAAGTTTTGTTGCCATGTTTATACCAGCAAGGACAAAAGAAAGCAAAACTTATCACATGAATTCAGCTGAGTCAGGCACTTAACATGGAAATTTAAGGCCAGATGTTTGTTTGGCAAAACAGAAGGAGAAACCTGGACAGGAGTCACCTTGATGTATCTTTAGCTGCATTCTGCATGCCAGTTTTCAAAGTGCTTTAATTGCATGAATGTTTGAAAAGGTGGGGGAGAGAGCCTATTGGCTTATGTGTTTTGGGGAGTAAGTCTGCTGTGTTGAAAGGACAAATGTAGCAACAGCTGAGATATGCAGGGGTTACGACAGGAGTGATGAAGAATGGTTAAATAGTGAAGAAGCTCTGGATAAACACAAAGACAAAGCTGGTAAGAATACTGAGAAAGAACAGAAAACGCACAAAAGCAGCTAAAATGATCCTGATTTGTCTGAAAGAAGTGGCAAACAGAGCAACATGTGTGTTTACAGGAGGAACTATGGAGCAGAGAGAAGCTTGCTTGGCTGACTGGGAAGAACACCTTCACACAGCCCGTGTCACCCCTGCTCACCTTTGGCACCAGACTGGAGGAAAAAAAGTGTAGTTCAACTTCATATCTGCAAAGACAATGTCTATTTGTAAGACTTCATATGCCCCCTGTCATGCTTCCCCACTGCTGCTGTGTTTCATTCAAACATTCAGAGCTTATACAGATTGGGTAAAAATCCTGCTGCAGGAAACTTTGTTATTATGTACCATGGGACTCTGGAAATCCATGTACCAATCTACTTAAAACACTGTTAAATTCAGCTTTTAGAAAAACCCTCAATACTTCCTACCCCATGCCAGTTCTGCAAAAGTAGCTGTGTTAGTGTTGATTTTTCTTGATAATGTGCTATTTCTTCTTTTCTTCACGAGTATACAAATGTGCTTAATTCAGTATTCTATATAAGAAAAATAAGTTTTAAAAAGCAAAAGATTCGCTTTTCCAGTTTAGTTTCTAGTGGCAAAATGCAGGTTTCTCTGACAATGAGTATGGCTTACCGGTAAACTTACTAGTGCACATGGCATTTTTTACATTGAGTTTGATAAGTTGGCACAGGGTCGCACAGAATTTATGACACATTTTACCTGTGCCAAGATATTTTTTTGGTTAAGATATACATTAAATGATCAGACATGGCCCAGTAGCTAATGGGGTACAAGGACACCTTCACTTCCATTGACTTCACTGACATCAACAAGGACAAATACACTTCTTTCTGGCAGAGAATGAGGTTGTTACAACAATCCATTTATAAATAAGCTAAGCAAATGTTTTTTAAATGGTTACAGCAGGAGTAGAAAATGAGCTCATTTTTGAGCAACCAAACAATACATGTAGCCTATGCAAAGGTAATTCCCTTCATGTAAACACATCTGTGCCACCTTGCTCTTTTATTGAGTTTGGCAATTTCGCCACCTATGCAACCAATTGAAAATATATGGCAAATCATGTAGTGCTCCTGTAGAGTATTTGGCAGTGAAACCCAGGGCTTTCAATCTCAAATGTACTTTTTAATGTCACGTAAAATTCCTAAGCTGGTCTTGGGCTTCAGCATACTGAAGGAGAGGAATAAGGGAAAAGAGTAGAACTTCATTTTCCAGGTACGACAGGAGCGTGGTATTGATAACTTTTTTTAACAGACATGACATACACTGGGCCCAGTTACCATACTGCTTTATTTAAAGACTAATTTAAAGCAAGACTGATAACTATCTCAAGTCAATAGATTTGTCCTGTTCTTTTCCTACAACAGCATGTTATTACTTACAAAGGGCACTACAGCAGCAACAGAAAAAAGCTCCCCCATCCCCAGTATAACCATGAACAACAAATTATAACCATTAATAATCAACAGTCTGTTCTGCAGGAGCATCCAACACTAGGTGGTGGAATCACTATCCCTGGAGGTGTTTAAAAAACACGTAGATGTGGTGCTTAGGGACATGGTTTAGTGACGGACTTGGCAGTCCCGGGATAACAGTTGGACTTGATTTCAAAGATCTTTTCTAACCTAAATGATTCCATGATTTCTGACCAGAAATTCAACCCTGAAGTGTCAATGTGTAGGAAAAGCAGCAGTGAAGTTCTGACAAATCAGTATTAACTGATGAAAAATATTCTTTTGAAGTTCTCTTTTTGCTTTGCACCTGGGAACAGGTAAAATATATATGGCCTAAGACATGTAGATTCTTCGACACGAATCATGCATCAAGAAGATATTTGCATAAGTCTTTACCATCTTTGGTTTAAATTCTATGAGCTGATTCTTTTTCAGGGAACTGAACAGGGAAATCAACCCAAAGAAACATAATTTCTCTTCTCACAAAAGGAATCATTCCTTACCAATCCTGAAAAGTGAAGACTTCCCCCCCCCTCTCTTTTTTGCTTTTTTTCCCCCCTCGTTTCTATTTTTCTTGTAAAATATGTGTGATTTGAAATGGAGCAGCAAGGAAACAGCCTCCCACAGGTTATTTAAAACATTATTTGAAGGAGACAGCAAGATGGTGAGTGGGCAATGAATGTCAATACATATTTTGGATGCAATTGGAAAATATTCTGAGTGCTTTGGCTGGGTCTGATTCCATCAGTGTGTGTGTACGTATAGCAACAATGCTTGCTGTGCATGGTGGAATCAAGGCAGGTTTTCTCATTTCCTTTCACATGCAATGTTTTAAATCTCCTGCATCCATTCCAACCTGTCAGCCCCTATCCCGAAACCAGAAAACTATAGGCACAATTAAAAAAATATAAAAAATAAAGTTTGTTAATGGCACTTTGGTTCTGTCACATAGTTTATTAGATCTCCTGATTGCACTAATATAGCTAGTTACTTGATCTAACAATGTAAAAACAGAATAAATAAGTTTTAACCAGTTTGTTCAACTGTTCTTAGGAAGATTGATTTGCTGGGAACACAGCTTATGCTTAATTGTAAGTTCAGATCTCTGCTACTTGATTAAGAGAAAATTATCTTTTGGAGTTTAGACAGGGAAAATAAATATTATCACAAAGGTAGAGCTACAGCTGTGAGGTTTTATGCACTTTAGGTTCCCCTGTCAATACCTCTTAACCACAAACTCTTCATATACCATGATTAAGGGAAACAAACATGACTTCTAGTGGTTCTGAGGTGTCTTTGGCACTGTACCCGCTCAGCGAGCTGTCACCTCCCACAGATCTCTGTGCCATTGGAGAACTGCAGGAGCTGGCAGCAAGATGAGCTCTCTGAAATTCCCTGAAGCTGAAGAGACAGAGGCTTCTGTTTAGAAAGCAATTTAGAGGTGCTGTTACACAACCATTAATTAGAATACCCTTCATACACCCTAGAGAACAGACACTGACCTGTTCATCATCTAGCAATTAACTTCCTCCTACTTGTAAACTAAGAATCAAGTTGTCAGCTGAATGTCAAAAGATTATCTTCAGTCTTTTTCATCTTTTAATCCTATTCTGAATGATACCTATTGCCTCACTGAACACTAATTCCTAACTCTCTTCTAGAGGTTATTAATCCCTCTCCATATTATTTTGCTCCACCCAGTCCACAGCCTGATAGAGAACTTCCTTCTCAGAAATGTCAAATAAATTTATAAAGTTACATTTAACAGTGTTATTCCCTTGCTGTTCAGAAATGTCTAGATTTGGGGTAAAATGTAAGATTATATGCACAAAAATATATATGTTGTGGTTTTCTGAAGTTACTTGTCTCTAGAAACCCAACATATACTCTATAAAAGAAATGGTTAGCCCCTGTTGAAATAATTAGAGAATATGCCACTTAGGTCAGTTTGGGTTGCTTTCTTGACAGTGATACTTTAAGTCTGATACAACAGGAGAATTTGTACACCGAGTGGCATGATTTCCTATTAATTTTTTTATTTTTGTTCTTGTGCCTTTTTATCCATTCTGAACTGTAAAGGACAGAAGAAAGAATCTGGTGTGCAGATTTTGCAGATTTGAAAATATGTGCTTCATTTCATATATGATTGATTTCCTACCAGTACATAATTTTCACATTGTTAAGTAGTTCCTTACCTATGAATTGTGTTGGGACTGACTGGTTCTGCATCTGCTGGAGTGGCTTTGAATCTCATTTAGGTGATGGCTTGCTTGTTTCTACTGTGTTATGTCATGCTCTTACAATGTGTGCTTGGGGTTTTTAGTAACCGCTGCTTTCCTAAGAGCTATGTAATTATCCCTTAGTTTTAAATTATGCACCTGCTAGCATCATATAATTTTTTTTTCTGCAAGAAGACCTAGCAAGGCCAGAAAGCTATGCTCCTACTATCTCTTGCTCATAAAATATTCAGATTCAATTAAAAGACAACAGTGATCAAGATGGAAAAGAGGGTCTGTGTGTTACTACACCTCAAGGGTAATGATAATTGTCACCTATTAAGTAACACAGCATAACACGGTAATAGTTAATTTTAAGAACAATGGGATTTCTACAGCAAACTTTGTGAGATTTGGGTTTGCTTCTCTTTTGTTTTGTTTCACTGAAATGCAGAATATCTGGTCTGAAAAGCTCACACCAATGTCACATGAAGTTTTATAGAATTACAGTGATTCAAAAGGCAAAGTGTTTTACAATAAACTGACACATCTGCCAAGTGTCAATATTTATTTACAGGCAGCTTTTGATGACTTATAGAAAAATAGATTCTTCTTCCTCTGCCTTCTTTCTGACTGAAATCAGTATTTGAAAAATAAAAAGGAGAGAAATTGCATTTGGCTGTTGTCTTTCAAGACATTATTGTGCTGGTTCTAGGTAGTAGTAAAGGAAAATGATGACCTTTTACTGTTTATTTCAATATTGATCCACCTATGCTTCATCTGTTCTTTCCATGGTCAGATTTTAGCTGTCAATAATGCATGGTCCCCATAGCGGCATTTGATTGCTGTGTGTATACAGCTGAGCTTGTTTAAACCATGTTGGCATGCACTATATATCTGTAGAAATTAGATTTTGCCTTTAACTAGAAAAGCTGTTCCACCACTTAGTCTATAATCTATGTTTTCAATGGATATAACCCTTTATTTTGGCACAAGTATAGAATATTCCCTCAACACAAACTGCAGGAGCAATCACATTACATTAGATTTTCGGAAGGAAGAAAAATTAGTTGTGAATCTCAACTTTTACTTTGTCTTCACCCTTTTCTTTTGAAAATGTGCCAGGTTAAAATAAAAGCAGACTGAACAATGATAATAACATTCCCTAGAATAACATATGTAAATATTCTACTTTTTAAAGAGGGATTTTTTTGGTGTTTTTTTCCTTTCTCGGAATGGGATATTTTCTCAGGTTAAAACCCCACATCTTATTGAGTATTTAATTTTAAAGAATTGAGTAGATGAATGCTTAACATTTCCTAGATTGTCTGAAAGTCTACAATGATCTATGTTCAAGGTGTCCCTACCAGGGAGCTCCCAGATGGAGGGTTATAGAACAGAATAATATAGATTGCTTGAAAAGCAGGATTGCATGTTACTCGCCTTCTACTTAGACCCGTAAGAGAACATTTTATTAAAAAATAAACCAAACAGGCATCGATAGAAAGTATAAAAATACATTTACTTTTATACTTGGAATAAATGTATATAAGACTTACATGGCTCTGAAGATTTAGAAAACGTTAGCCAGCTTTTGGATGTGTCATGATTTTGTGTGACACACCATAAGCCTGTCAAACTTCCCTAAAATCCTTTGTAACTTCAAAATATTCTGTCCCTCTGAGGGCATATTGACATATATTTCTCCTGTATGCAGTTTCCTATTTTCATAAAACTTGTAGTGAGATAATCATGGGGGTTTTTACATCTCTTATTCAGCTGAAGAAGTTTCCCAATGGGTTAAAGACAAGAGAACAGACAGATGAACAGACTGAGTGACACACAGACAAATAGTGTGAATGGACATTCTTCCTTTGCATGAAATCATTTTATTATTCTTTTTTTTTTTACCAAGGATGTAATTAAGCTATTCAGGAAAAAAACCAAAAACCAGTGCTAGAAGACTTTGTATTCTGAAAATATAAAATAGATCATATGTGAAATTAGGAATGCAGTCTGGATAAAAGTGTAGATAGCATGTGGAGACGAAAAAGCAGAAGAAAAATGCACACAATTTATGTATTATATGTAATGTAGTGATTGTACTTTTAAAGTTTCCAGGCAGTGATTTGCCATAGATCCCATTTTAAAGGATTAAATATATTGGCTTACTTGAGAACATCCAATTTAGCCTAAGGAAAAATGGGTCATAGATTAGTACTTTTCCAGGAATGACTTTGAGGAATATTAGCATAATAGCAGACAGGAGAGGACAAAGTAGCCATCGTGCAATGTCTTTAAGTTTTGAACTTGCTGGAGATATCAGGTAGGTAGCATAGGAAAATCTGAGTAACCGTAACGCACTAAGTACTGTTACTGCAATAAAAAAAGGCAAGGAGAACACTGGATTATATTGCTAGAGGGTATACAGTATAAATCAAAGTAGTTGATATTGTATCCATGTAACCTATAAATTGAACATTACTTAGAATGGTTTAGATAGCTCTATTGCCGTATTTTAGCAAGGGTGTGACTGTGCATGACAAGAGACTGTATATTATATTAATACATAAGCTAAAGCCATGTGCTAAAGGTTTATGTAATAATTTGAATTGCAGAAATAAACTTTACTAAGCTCCTTTAATTAAAGACTGTTCTTTATAGGCTAATCTTACAAATAAGCTGTTGGCAGCAACTGTGAAACCTACCACAGTTTAAACTTACACTTCTGTAAATTTGAGGACTCCAGGTCTACTATTTGCCAGACAGAATTCAGACTCTCAGAAGTTTGTGACTCAGGTCTTGGAAAATGTGGCCCAGTTCAATAAAAAATGCCACAACAGTCCAGGCAGTGAGAGTGATCTTAGGTCCAAAGTGACACCCAAACCAAACTGACAGTATAGACCTACGCCAAGATTCCTCACAGGGTATATCTCGGTAAGATACAATTGATGGAGTGGGATATTCTAAGTAATTTTACAGTATATGTACCTATCCTTCACAGGCAAATGGAATTAGATGGGCTTTACACCTTAAAGGCAAACCCCAGTGATAGTCTTGCTTTGTACTTGGAAAGGATGTCTTCAGACAGGGTGTCAGGAAATACTGCATTCACTGTTTTTCTGCGAGAAAGCTTCTATATATGAGAAAAAAGAACTAGTTTTTTTACTCTCCCTTGCCAATGAACATCACACTATTTTGATGTCTTCTGTTTATTATGTTTTTGCTCTGGGAATTTGGAACTGAAATCCACTTCAATATTATCTTATTTTGTGAAATAAATTGTTGCATTCCCCCATCCATCAAATAAAGCACACAGCACTGGATTAATTTAGATTAAGGGAAACAACAACAAAAAAAAGACAAAGAGAAAAAAACTTCAATGAGAAGATGCTCTGAGTTCCTTTTTTATAGCAATTTTTCCAATCAAAATAGCCTGAGAACTCTGTCTGGAAGGGAAGCTCTGAAATTTAAGGGTTTAATAGATAAGCAAATAAGTGTCATTTTACAACATGAACTGCATGTTTACACTTACCATTTTATTCCTGTTGGCTTGAGTAACAGTGAGTAAACTGTTTCCTATCATCTGTCTTTATATTTTCCTTTTTTCTTGAAATTAATTTAAGTATACATAGAGGAGGAGAGGTACATAGATTTTGTAGAATTTGTAAAGAGATACAGAAAAAAGGATGGTAGCTGATGTTGCATGCCAGTAACATTAAAAATGACCTTTTTTTCCCTTAAATGTGTCTCTGTCTCAATCTGTTGTTAGCAGCTTAACATATGACTTTTGTATTGTGGATCTTTTACTTTTAAGCATGAGACCATTCTGAAGTATTTCACGTCTTCCTTTAGTCTTGGAAACAGGGAAAATAACTGGGTTTATATGTCATTTGAGCCATGTGTAAATATCTAACTGATATGAAAGGAAGGATACAGTTAAAGTTACAAGCATATGAGAAACAATTAAGCATACACTGCAGAGTTATTTTTTTTTTTCCTTTTCTATAGGTTCTTTCACCAAGATGCTCCTGCGGTATTATTACTAGTCTCAACCGACATAAAATCTATACTCATAGGAACTTGGCAACTACTGTCTCAAAAGACAAGTTCCTATGGCACAGGTATCTTAAAATATGGGTACAAAATGACTTTACACAAAGGGCTTGCTGCAGCCTTCTAAAGGACATTGATCTAACATGCTGGTTTCAGTGTGATATTTTAGATGATTGAAATATTCATGTAAGCTATTATAAAGGGTCCCACAACTGGGAGTACCATGCTTTTCTGATCAGTGCCTTGAATTTATTCATTTCTATTTTGTACGAGACTGATATTGCAGAGTAGTTATTTTTCCAAGCATAAGTTAATGCTTAAGAGAAATAAAAATGGCAGCAGATATATAGCAAATACATTATTTTACCAGCTGTAAAATCCATATACTACAACGATGAGGAAAATAGTCTGGTACTAAAGTAGAAACCCTGAATAACTGACAAATAGCTACTTCACTCACAGTAAAACTCTGCCATATTATGTGCTTTTGATTTCCCCTATTCATTGATGGTTTTTAATTGCTAGCATATAGCACTAATATGTGCACTTTTTTGGGGTTCTTGATAATTTTTTAGTGGCCTTAAAAGCATGCTTTTGTGAAATACAGTGCTAATAATGTGTGAAAAACATATAAGTGTACTGTAGTTGTCTGGTTTTTTTCCACAGGTCTCAGTTTCTTTTAATAATTAAGCTGTTTGCAAAGCTGCAGTGAAGGTCATTGCAACACATTTATCATACCTTTGGTGTACTTGGTGCTTTATTTCTAACTAAGAATTTTAAAAGGTATATATTCTGAAAGTATGAAAATCCTTTTGCAACCTTGTATCTCAAAGAAACAGAACAGGGAATAAAGGAATGGTTGGTGCACTGTCCAGAAAAACAAGACTTCTTCTAAGGAAGAAAAGGAAACGATCATGTGCAATGATCAGTTCCATTTAAGGATAAATACATCTATCTTATTATAACAATTTGGAAATCAGCTGTCTTTTTACTTACTAGGAAAACTTTAAGAGAAAAATCCTAATCTAAATATATGAACTTTCAGAATGAGAAGGAAGACGGGACTGGGTATGAAGAAGGTGTTTGTCCTTTCTGTGTTGAATGTTTCCTTAACTGTTTGTCTGGTTGTTCAAATATTGTTATCCTTCATTTTCCACCTCTAGAGGTGAAAGAAGTTTGTTGAAGAGAGATGAGCAGGAAAGCTTATGCAGCCAGTCTTGAATTTTCTATTATCCAAGAGTTAAGTTTCATTCACAACCGGGTAGAATTGGGAAGGAAAAATTAAACTTAGAAAGTCCTAGCTATGTAAACAGAAAATAAGTCAGTGAATCTCAAAGAAGACTCAACACACTTGCAATGTAACCTCGAAGCAAACAATAGGACTTTTTTTTTTTTTTTTTTTTTTTTTCCCCTAGGGATATTTTGAAAGGATTCTTCTCTTTTGACTTTTCTTGACATCTTTTTTTTTCCAGCTGTGTCCTATAGTGTCTGCCACTGGATTGAGGTCAATGTTCAACTGCCAGGCATACACAGTTTGAGCCCTCTCCCTTAAAAGCTACAGCATCTAAACCATTCATGATGCTGTGCTAAATGCTGCATAAACTGGCATTAATCATTAAGCACAACATCTATTATTAAATATTTTTTTCTAATATTAGGAGTTTTTTTCTTAAAAGTAAAGGAATTTAATTTCCACTGGGGACCAAATCACATCAAAATTAGAATTTCAAAACTTTTTCAGGTATTGTAGCTCTAAAAAACGTCTATGAAATATATCTTATCCTTATCTTTTTAGAAAAAGCCCTATAGATATCTCACCTTCACTTTAAGGAAAAATTACAAAATACTAAACTGAGGTGAAGCATAAGCAGCTTCATTTCCACTGTAAACTACTAAAAATAAATGGTTCATGATCAAAATGCCACATCCACTGTAATCTTAACTTAATTCAGTATTATGATCACCACATTAGTTACTTTAAAGCCCAAAATGTTCTATGCACTATGGTTGGATGAAAAGGTTTTTGTAGCCAAGATGGGCAGTGGTTCCTTGTTGCTCTAGGATATTCTATCACTTGTGTCATGGTAGGACTTTATTTAGATTACTTTAATAACTCCATAGAGGATACAACTGATAAAATTACCATACAGTCTTCATTGTCTCAGAAGTTTTCTTTAGAAATTATCTTCAGAAAACTTCAGCTTTTCCTAAAATCAGCTGATAGCATGTGTCTTTAATCTGTAATACTTGATAATACCTTATGTCAAACAGTAAAATACTGTACAATAGCTTGTGAATATTCACATGCCATTTCCCAAAAAACACATATTCCAAAGCACAGTACTATTATGCTATGATTCAAGTTGATACTTTGTGAGGATTTTCTATATTTCTTCTGTGAATACTTGATGTCACTTCTTTATTGCCTCTTTTTAAAAGACTCCCTTTATGGCTTTTTCAATTGCATGTGTGGTCTTCAATCCTTAAATCTTATTACCGCATTTATTGAAAGAAATCAAATCCAAACAATTAGAGATAGAAGGCAACTGATAGGTTACTGCTTTATCTGTAGATTTCAGTTCCCCAAACAGTCATCATTCAAACCTGTAAGATTTTCTTGGATCCAGATTCTACCAACTGGCCCCTTCAAGTCTAACAACACATTTGGGACAAATTAATTTTTATGAAAGCTTCTTTTTCTTTCTTATAAAAAGCATCTGAGACACATAAAAGGCATCTGAGAGCATCTATACACATGATTACCCAAGAGAGCCAGGTACTTTTAGCGTATATATAATGAAATACCTGTCTCTCTTGGGTAATTACGTGTATACCAAAATGTTCACTGGTAATTGGGAAATCTGATCCACCATCTACTTAAAGTGTTGGTTTTTTGTTTGGTACATGAGGAAATTACCTGGGGAAAAAAATGATTGCCAAGGGTTACATAGAATGTTCTTTCATCATCATTCATTCCAGAAGCAGGATGGAGGAAAAACACAGAAACGTAAGGAGATGAGATGAAAGGAGGATTGCAAAGGAAGCCAGACTTCTAAACTGAGCTCTGTGATCTCTCTCTCTCTTTCTTTCTAATGGGTGTCTTCCCTGACTAGCCCAATGTTATGTTAAGTAACAGGCATGTGGCATTTTCTGCAGCCAGAATGCAGAGAAAGACAAAGAAAGTACTGTACTATCCATTAGGATGAATCAGCTCATTAAATAAAAATCAATTCCAACTTTCATCTACAACCTGAAGCAAACCAAACTTTTTTTAGGACTGTATATATATGTATACATATGTATGCATGTGTTATATATAAATATTACAACTATAAAGCTTCTGAAAAAGCTGTAAAGGCTAGTGTCACAGTTTTTGTGCTTATCTCCTCAGGTTTCCATTTTCTGTGGGTCTGAGTAGGACAGAGATGTCTTCAGCCAATAACTTCCTCACAGCTGACAAACGCAACAACAGTTTTGAGGGGAACATTTGAGTCATAAAAGGATGCCTTCAAGCACTCCAGGTTCCTTCTGGGCTATTGTCACAAAAAACCCTTATCAGTATTAATGTGGCATTAAGTATGGATGTCTTTACCAGACAATGATGAAAAATTGCCTGAAGGTTTTTCCCTGCTCTTCCAGTTTCCTGCCTTTCTTACTTCCTCTGGTCACATCAGACAGAAGTGGATTTAGGCTGGTCACCTTAGATGCCAAGCGTGAGGACACCAGGATGAGGACGAAGATGTGGCACAGTGGTGTGACTTTTCTCCTCACCTTGTGACATCAGGCACAAGTTGCATGCAGCTGCTCACCCTCAGGCCCCACTCTGACGCGTATCAGACAAGCAAGGTAGTAATAGCCACCACTGCTCAGTTTTCTCAGGGTTCTATATTCATACTCTCAGGAGTCTGAAGTGCCTCTTGTATAATTACTTTTTTTGCCTGCCATTTTAGTAGCCTTTCTGCTGTGGCTGGTGGATTAATTATGACTGTCAGTATTGCCTAGGACACCCATCTGATGGTGGTGTGGGTTTTTTGTCTTTCATGGCATGGTCCTTGGCAGGGATTATAAATGCAAGTCTTCCTACAAGGCAGCAGTCTGTGGAGATCAAAAAGGATATCAGAAAGAAAACTGCCTGGTGGCTAATGAGGAATTAAGGTGTCTCTAACCCACCCCACTGCATCTGGCAGTGTTAGATATGTATATGATTTTACTACACTCTGCATTTTACTTCTTTGTGGTCTTGTTTTTGTGTACTCAGAGTAGTGCCTAGGTGCTTTCCAGACCAAATAAACTGTTGCAGCACAGTTCCAAGGACATTCTTTCTGTTCCTTCTATCCTGTATTCTACAGAGGACTCAATATGAGCTTGAGCTTTGCTATATGATTATTAACACTGTTTAAATGTGAACGGACTACCAAGCTCCATGTCAGTCCTGCTAACGTGCATTCTGTGGAAGTATTTGGGCACATTTCAAGGATTGCACAGACCAAAGACTGTTCCAAATAGGCATCCACCCCAATTTCGAAGGGAAGGAAGTTTTACTATATATCAGAGAGATGTTCCATTTCGTGCTTTCCTTCAAGACCAAAGAATGGACTGTTGCCATTTTATTTTAATCCACTTGGCTTCTGGAGTCTCAGGTGTTACTTTTTAAATATAGGAAGCAACACTCAAGCATAAGGTTCAGTGCCCACAGTGTAAGTGGAAAATCTCCATTGCTATTCAAGTGCCCTCAGAGACTGTTGAGCTTTTTAATCACCTCAGTTTCTGCCTGTAGTCATGCACAATGCACTATGCATAAGTTATTCTGAGCCTTCTCTTCTGAACCGTAAAAGAGAGGTCTCCTGTTGTGAGCAATTGCATCATCCTCTTCAGTGCACAGTGGGATCTGAATCAGTCTCCAGGCCTGCAATGAGAAGGACCCAGGTCCTTCTATTATATACTCTTCTTCTCACTGCTAAGATAGTCAAAGTTCTGTGGTGGGTTGATTTACCTCCATGGATTTTTTTTACTGCAAAAGTATGCATGTAAAAACCTCATGCCTCATGGCCATGAACAAAAGTCTTTCTGTCTCTTCCTTTAGCCAGGCACTGATGCATAAATCCAATTATCTTTCATTCATTTCTTCATTTAACTTTTCCTCATCTCATTTCTAAAGATCCCAGCTGTGCTACTTTATTATATAGGCACTCAGGACCAGAACTAGTGAACATCATAGAAACTGCTGGAGCACCTAGGAATTTACTGTTTTGTAGGCCTTAAATGATTGACCACTGTTGATAAAAGCCTTTTGAATTTCATTGTCTTGAAGAATATTCAAAAAGGAAGAAGTCTGAAAAGTGCCAAGTAGAAGAATCTCCAGTAATCACAAGCCAACCAAATATATCAGATTGGTTTTTTTCTTGATTTTTTTTCCCCCTTTTCATAAGGGTATATATATATCCGTAAAACAGGTATCATGGTTTAGCCCTTGGCAACTAAGTACCATACAGGCACTCACTCACTCCCTGCCCCCCAAGTGGGATGGGGAGTAGAATCAGGAAAAAAAGATAAAACTGATGGGTTGAGATAAGACCAGTTTAATAATTTAAATAAAATAAAAGAAGATTGATGATGATGATGATGATGATGATGATGATGATGATGATGATGATGATGATGATGATGATGATGATGATGATACCTATTGTAATGGGGAGGGGAACAAAACCCAAGGGAAATAAAACATGTGATGCACAATACAACAGCTCACCACTTGCTGATCAGTGCCCAGCCAGTTCCCCAGCAGAGATCAGCAGCTCCCAGCCAACTCCCCCAGTTTATACACTGAGCGTGCCGCTCTATGGTATGGAATATCCCTTTGGCCAGTTCGGGTCGGCTGTCCTGGCCCTGCTCCCTCCCAGCTTCTTGTGCACCTGCTCACTGGCAGAGCACGGGAAAGTGAAAAGCCCCTGACTTAGGGCAAGCACTTACTTAGCAACAACGAAAACATCAGTGTGTTATCGACTCTATTCTCGTACTAAATCCAAAACAGAGCACTGTGCCAGCTACTAAGAAAATTAAATCTATCCCAGATGAAACCAGGACAATGGGAAAAGAAGATATAAACTGAGGCCACAGAATCCTTCAACTTGTAAATACAGAACTACTGTGGATGTGATTTTTAATTTTTTTTAAGTTCTGTTAGAGGGAAGCTCAGGCAGGGCCTTATTTTCCAAGATATATTTTGTAGCAGTGTGTCTTGCACCTATCAGAAGAAAGAATCAACTCTGTTGGCTTTTGTGCTTTTTTTTTTTTTTTTTTTTTTTTTTTTTTTTTTTTACAGCTGAGATAATCTCGTTATCTCTTCCCCATAGATCTGGCAGTAATTTCTTCTTACTTAGTGAATAAAATTGGTGCTTTGATGAAATGAGTATTCCTTAGTCTTGCAATCTCAGCAGTGCTGTCTTTATAGTTACAGAAATGGTAAATCTTCTTTCACACCATTAGCAGTAGCATTAGTTTATGCTTAAATACAGTTGAAGAAAATCTCTCTTCTTTGTAACTTCAAGTCCAGTTTTTAACTATTCACCAGGAAAATGTCTATGTTATTTTCATAAAACAGCAGGATAAGCTGCAAAATTAAACTAGTTGAAATAAACAGCTTAGAAAAACACTACCAGATATTTATTATTTACATGTGTTAATGCTGTTATATTCTGAAGTACAGTTTGATAATTGCTGTACTTTGATTCACAAGTGGAAAACTATGAAAGATATTGTCATAGGTCCATTGATGGGAACGAGCTAGATTTACAACACTTAGGCACTATTATGATGAGAACTTTAGCAGAATTTTGATGGATAATGGGAGATAGCTGGAAGGAATATGGATGAGCACAAAAAAAGACATTTACTTTTCAAGCCTGTTTTATTTTCAGTGCATGCGTTTCTTTTGATTTTGCTTTTGGTGGGCCTTGGGTGGGGGGGGGGGGGATCTTCAGGGATATCTATTTAAGGTAAATGATGCAAAGAAACTGATTCTTCAGAAAGCTATCATCTGTATTCAGAGGGTTCTGTAGTACCGTCCCCAGTGCTGTATCAATTGTTCAACTGAATGAAAGAATTGAGGAAGGAGAGATGAGAGAAGGTTGTGCAGCCACAAACACTTGCCTGTCTTTAACAATAATATTGAGAGCTTTCTACACTTACAGTGATTAGTAACGGAAGCCATCAGTGGAAAAGTTAAGTATTAATGATAGGGCACAGCCTCATGCAGCACCACAAGAGGAGACCTTGCTTCCTGTAGAAAACCGCTCCTGGGGTTTGGAGACATTTCCCTGTGTCGCTGCTGTTGTGTTGGTGGGGCTGATGGAAGGCCCATCAGGGTTACAAACCCCTGGGGGTGATGGCGTCAGAGCACAGCCAGAGAGCAAAGGTGCCACAGCAGGGAAAAAGCAAAGGGGTTCTGGACCTGTGCAAGTTTGAAACATTTATCTCTGTTCTGGTGTCAGCTGGGATTGAGTGAGTTAGTTTTCTTCTTAGTAGCTGGTGCAGTGCTGTGTTTTGGGTTTGATGTGAGAGCAGTGTTGATAGCACACGGATGAGTTTGGTTGTTGCTGGGTAGCGTTTGTACTAAATCAAGGACTTTTCGGTTCCTTGGGCCCTGCCGGCAAGAGGGCTGGAGGGGCACGGGAACTTGGGAGGGGACACAGCCAGGACAGGTGACCCAAGCTAACCACAGGGATATTCCATACCATGTGATATCATGCTGAGTATAGAAACTGAGGGAAGAAGAAGGAAGGGGGGGACATTTGGCATTATGGGGTTTGTCTTCCTAAGTAACCATTATGTCTGACGGAGCCCGGCTTTCCTGGGGGTGGCTGAGCACCTGCCTGCCCATGGGAAGTGCCGAATGAATTCCTTGCTTTGCTTTGCTTGCGTGTGGAGCTTTTGCTTTACCTATTGAATTGTTCTTATCTCAACCCTCGAGTTTTACATTCCTTTCCAATTCTTCTCCCCATCCCTCTGGGTGTGTGGGTAGTGAGTGAGCGGCTTCCTGGTGCTTGGTTGCTGGCAGGGGTTAAACCATGACAATCTTTTAAGTAGTTCATTTTAAAAAAAGAGCTTCACTGGCTACAGACCATATGAGATTTTGGTTAAGAGTTATTCCTCCTCTCTCCTGGCTGACAGGTCAGCTTTCAGACTCATTTTAACAGCAGCTCCAATTTTACTAAAAATTCAGCGTGCCAGCCTGTGAGCATCTGGGAGCTTGTGACCATTGTCACTGATTGTCACATACCCCAGCCAAGGATTTAAAGTACAATGGGTTCCTCTCTCACCAAAGAGCTGCAGAGTAAGGATAATTTACATCAGAAATAGACGGGCAGATGCAATGAGAGAAATCAGTGTTTCACAGGTGTGACTGCTTTGAGGTTTTTTTTAAGTGAACTGCTTTTGCAACTGGGCTTGCTTATTCATGGAGAAATTTTCTCCAGCATAAAAGTAATGAGCAAAATATATAAAGACTAAAGATAAAGTCACAGAGGTTCAGGTGTAATCTCTGAACAAGTATCCGCAGGATCCTGAGCGTGTATTCCCCATAAAGTATATGATTTTCTGTATCACTCTAAATGTAACATTTCCATTCCAATCCAGACCAAAAATAACTTCCAAAACATTAAAAACTCCCACAAAATGGAAATCTAATTTTCTCGCTATGTCTATTCACAACAGTGTTTACTTTTTGTTCACATCTAAGATCTTTTTTTAATTAATTCGAAACTTGTAATTGAAATAATCCCTCATAAAATACTGAAATTGCATCTTACTTGCAAAAAAAGTTTCCTTATCCTCATAGATTATTTTCAATGAATATTTACCACTTTTTGTAGAGCCACTAAATTCCCCATACATCTTTTTCATGTCATGCTTTATCTGAAAGATGCAAAGTCCCAAGTTTTTCATTCAGTAGACAATAAATTGATTTGCTTTCTGGACTGCAGTCCAACATGGAACCCAT
This sequence comes from Falco peregrinus, assembly GCF_023634155.1. NCBI lineage: Eukaryota > Metazoa > Chordata > Aves > Falconiformes > Falconidae > Falco > Falco peregrinus. The sequence goes on along the minus strand of NC_073725.1, from coordinate 35,538,795 downwards.
TTCTTCTGTCCTGAATTTCCATAGGTACAATTAGCCCCCTGAGGCGTACACAAGGTGTGCAAAAGTGAGTGAGTTCAACATGTCTAAATAAAATTTTTAATGGCATCCACCATGTTCTCCTTAGATAAACTGCTGTGCTAGTGGATGACATCTAAAATGACATCGAAATGACCTCATCAATGACATCAAAAAAATGAAAATTTATGCTTCCCTTTACTCGAGTCATTCAGATGTTACTACCTGTTTCTGCTTCTATTTTTGCCTACATGTTACTAATCTCCATAATATAAATATCTCACTGTAATTTAGTTGTAGGAGGTAGAAAGGTCACAGAGCAATCCTTGTTGAAAATAAAATTATTTGTGTAGGTACAGGTCAGGAATCCATGTTTGCAGAATATCAGACGTAATAAGCCATGTTTAACTGAATTCTGTGTTTCTTGCTTGAAAAGGAAAACCTGTTGAAGTGACAACAAAACAAAGCAGATATTCCATTAACTTTTACTTCCTGATGCCTTTTCTGGAGCGAGAATTTTTCCTTGCAGCCTAACACATCTTTTACCTGATTTGCAAATTACTGAGTGCTTGAGACATAGAGGTGTTTAGTAGGCGGTGACCAGGCACTCAGCATTGCACTAGACTAAGGGTTGATATGTGGGAAACAGCCCGTCCAGTTCCATATCTGCAACTGACTGTGGATCCCAAAGTTTGTATACATATATTTAATTACTGCTGTAAAGCAACTGGTGAGAAATACAGAAGCTGTCATTTTCATTCATAATTAATTACACTGACCTTTCCCACTTACAATTTGCTTATGTACAAAACTAAAGATAAAATATTTTTTTTTAAGTTTTATTTTTCTATTATTCTGACCTATGGCTTTTGGACATACACTCTAGAATAGGAAGGCAAGATTTAAAGTTTAACAGCATTTCTAATGCTGTATATATTAAAATATAAGAAGTAAACAGAGTAAATACTTCCTGTGGTCACTCAGATGCTCCAGGCTTTAAGATGATGTTATTTAAATAATATATCTTAAGGACTGAAATAGCAGCATGTAAATTTCAAGTGATAATAACAGTATGGATAAAACAGCTTTTTATACCCCTTTTGTATCAAAGATACTTTTCTTATGTCAAAGAAACTGACTTGCATGTATTCCTTTCTACTACACAATCTTAAATTGCCCCAGTATTTCGTTACTACTGACCATTGACTGCTTTCTTTTAAAATTATTCCAACATTTAAAACCAAGTTTTTGTATGGGTGTTGAAATCTACCACTTCTGTAATTTCTATGATTTTAGAAATTAACTGCACATAGGACTGTAATCAGAAAAAACTTCCATCATTTTTATGGGGTTTGGGTACCTTTGTGCCAGTCTGTCAAAAAAACCTAGAGACAACCCCTTTATTTTCAAGCAACTTATTTCATGCAATCCTATGTGTGAAATATTAAGCAAATATTGCTTAATATTGGCAATCTATAAATAAACATTTGCTCTTGGTAGGTGTTTGCATTTTCTTTATGGCCAAAGGAGAATCAGGCATCTCCAGATGGTGAATCACCCTTGGTATTTTAAACATATATTTTAGAATGAAACTAATTACTCTCTGAAATCCACGGCCTTAATGGTATTCAGATGCCCCACATCCAAATAAATCAATGAGAGCTGGGCACTTAGATACCTTTCAGGATCTAGATCTGGAAAGTCTTTGACCCCTAAGAAGCTGATAGGATCCAAACATCTTATTATTTAAGTTCTTTGAAAATATCACATATCATGATAATAAAGTATGCAGAACTCGAAACTGTGACTGAAATAGCTAGAAATACAGCATTCATATAAACATATACACATACAGCTAACCTAGAATATCTGTTTCTTTTATGTTATGTACAATCTTAAAAGAATTAGCAAGCCTTAATACCTATAAATGTTTTTAGAGGTATAGTAGCCCACAAAAATCTTTACATAAAAAGCCATCACTTTAAACCCCTTATTCTTAATTAGTCTTTTTGAAAGCATTTGAAGGATTATTTTTTTACACTGAAACATTTGGGGAACAGAATGTTTGCCAGACTTTACATATGAAAATTACAGATGCAAAGAAAAAATTTACTTACAGCATCTGCTGGGAAAATTACTTAAGTAGCTTTTAAGAATTAGGAAAGTATATGTAGGTCTCGCGTCTATACATGCATGCCTACTCATCTTTGGAGTACACATGGGTGTAGAATCCTTTCAAAGGATATTCTGGAGCAAACGTCTATATGCAGGCAACCTTTCTCCATGTTTTGGTCACTGTGGACAGCCAAACCAAACCTTATCTAAAAATTTGTTTTGTAAGGACAATTCAGAGTCTGTAAAGGAAAAATAAACTGAAGGGGGGTAAGCCCTCACCTCAAGAGAAAGGAGTCACTTTTTGTGATATTAATTGAGATGGCTCATTTACCACAACTCTATGATCCTTGATAAAATTAGATAGGAAGTAAGGAAAACATATTTAGGGCAAACATTTCAAATGGCTCTCATGTAAGCTAAGAAATACCGTACTCACTGAATTAATAAGAACAATACAAAAAACAGTCTAATTTGATTTTGACTATTTGATCTCTTTTATAACATAATGATGTGCCTTGTATACAGCTTGTAGACATACCACAAAGACACATAACTTTTTGCATTCTTTTGGCCTAAGTCTGCTGTATGTGGTTAATAAACACTTCTAGAAGAAAGACTAATCCAATAAATACTGATTAGTGTTTTATATTTTCTTTTTTAAGCTATGAAAACATTTATATTAACTTTTTGTAGAACTTCTAGGGTTCATATTCATATCAATGGAAGTTCTGAATGCCTAGAAAAATGGAAGAATAAGCTTCAAATTGGATACATGGATTGCCTGGAAATGCTGAAGTCTGATATATTGTAAAGCTATTCTTATGACAGAGCCTGCATTGAATTTGGCCACAAGCTCTTTCTTTAGGCATCTTTTGGGCAGGAGAAAACTGATCTAGATATTAAAAAAAAAAACCCACACATTAAGGACATTAAATATTAATTGAAAAATACATTAAGCATTCATGAAATAACAATAGAAAGTTACAGATTACTTCTGTGAATGTTATTGCAAATGTTTTCTTATCCCTATGTTCATAGTTGTGGCAATATTAGTGTATATATTGATAACATTCCTTGCCGCTGTGATACAGTAGAAATGCAGAAGCAAAATCTACCTTGTGGTATGCCATGGAAATGCATGAATGACAAATTGTTTAAGCCTCCTTTCAGAAGGCGCTGCAAAAAAATCTGATAAAAAAAGAAGGTCCTTGTCTTTCTCTAAAATTGTGATTTGTAGTCCCTCTAACACTGGGAAAAGTTATAAACCTGCCTCTCAACCCAAGGATTTTACCTGTAACACCATCATCTTTTCTTGTCATAATGCTACCACAGCCTCTCTGAGACAAGGAGGCAATTGGGATTTAATTTCAGGAGTTAAAACTAGCAATTTAACATGTGCCAAATTTTGCTGGTGCTTGGGAACAACTGAATACAGGCATAAAAGAAGGTAACTCATGGTACATGACGGCTGTGCCTGCCTATGCCTGTGCCAGGGCAGCCAGGACATTCACTGGCAGGCAAAGGGTGTTTGTAGCTGCCAGTCTGTTCAGGCACAGGCTTGAGCTGGTGCTACACCCTCACCTGAGCGCTAGATTTGGGGTTCAGGTTCTGGCTTTTAATTCAGGCCTATCTCTTAGCAACATGGAGAGAGGATAGTTATTTCTTTTAGGCAAGCTTTCATGCATACCTTGAGAATACGGACCACAGGAGGAGGCAACAGTTTAAACAGCCACATGCAGCACACAAAGAAAGAAAACTTCCTTTAAACATTACTAGCTCTGGTAGACCAGAAGGGTTTTCTCAGATCGTGCATGACAGCTCACTGCAGCAAAGGAAGACTTAGGGCACTCCTAATTATAAATGGCTGAAAATCTGATTGCTACACAACTCATCTGAAAGATGAGACCACCACGTCTGGTCCTTCTTTAAATTCAGGATGAACACAAACGAAGTGTGAGGTGTCCCCCTTGAGTATCTGATCATTTAGCTGTTGACTGTTAGGTCATGGATTTTTTCCTTATTACACTCTTTCTGAATTTTCTGGCAAAATTCAGTTCATCTTTCCCTGATGAGCACAGCACTGAGTTATAGCCTTCAAACAGATTTTCTAGGTACACCACAACTCCTTCTACCTTGCCTGGATTAGGTTTAGACAGATCCTTTTCATTTAAGCATTAAACCTGCTGAAGGGCCGACAGAGCTGGATGAGGGTGCTGTCTGCAGATAGTGAAAAATAAGCTGGGTGTTATCTTCACAGAGCTGAAACTAGAGTCCATGTTAATTTTATAATCTTCCAGTTTTAATGTACATAGGACTCTACAGGTAAGTAAGATCAAGGTAGAGGATTAACTGCCTGGTGGGTCCTTTGAGCTTTTTTTGAGAAGAGATTCCAGTATTTATTCAAATCTTTCCACTCTGGAAACATATTTAATGGTAACTTTTTATTAAATATGTATATTTGGAGTCTTCTCTATACATGCAGCCTCAGATTTGGTACACCTAGAGAGCTCTCTATTGATGTGAAAAGTTATATCATTGCTGGAAATATAAAGAAAAGGATCTATCTGCAGTGCCTATCTTCGGTATTTCAAATACTTGAGAAATATCAAAGCAGAGCAGTATAGACATGTCCATTGACAACTGAACAGAAGAAAAATGTTCATAAATCAAACAATTTTTATTTCAAAGTTAAAATTGCCTTGTTAGGGCAGCTTAATACGATTGCTACTTTCTATTCACGGGGTCAGGTTTATTTTGGGCTTCTTTTCTGTATTCGTGTCAAATGTGAACTTTTTCCCCTATGGTGCTATAAAATGCTCATTTCACCTCTCCCAACAGGAACTTCAGCAGACACTAATTAACCCTCTGGAGAAAATGTTTATAAAAATAACAAGGAATTATTAGCAATGAAGTGGATTTTTTCCCCTCCAAGAAGTTAAACTGAGAGAGCTGATGTATTATTGTTAAATTGTGAAGTTAACTCATTGGTCAAAAATTTTAATGAGATGAGACACATCACTAGAAAGCTTTTTGGAAGAGACAGGATGTGTGCATGTTCTGAGATGGGAATCTCTCACTTCCACCTAGCAATATCAGACCATTAGAGAACACTTTCCAAAATGTACACATTTGTTAAGAAATTTTGAACTTCGGCATTTATGAAGAATGATATGATTCCTAGAAAAGGTAAGGCTTTTCACCTTTTATTCCTAAAAATATAGCTAGAGATGGATCAATCTTATCTGGGATAGTTTTATATCATGGGGAAATAGAGAATTTCAGCTGCACAGAGATGCCACCATCCAAATGAATTTCTGACTCAATTCAGTTTACAATGGCCTAGGGTTTTGTGGGTTTGTTTTGTTTTTTTTTTTTTTCAAAAAAAAACCCCTAAAAAACCACATTGTCCTAACCTTCCTGTCAAAAAGAAATACTTATACCTGGGCTATTCTCCTTGATATCTGTTTTTTTCCTTACTTATCTAATACTTTCTTTGTATACAAACAGCTTCTAAAGCCTTTATAAATGAGAATTTTTCATACATAAAGTTTCAAGACTGGGTTTTTATAAAAGTTTTTCATTTCTATAACATGGCAAATATTTAGACTATAAAGCTTTTCAGATTTGTTTTGTGGTACCATCAAACCAAATGGATTGGCTTTTAAGATTCCCCTTATTAGTTCTCAAATTCCTGATCTCTTCTTATAGTACTTCCTTTTTCCTGTTGTCTCTCTTCTTAGAAGAAAAAAGAAATAATTGAATAACACAGCACCTCTAACTAACACAAATTAAAAATTGGAATAAATGCTTTTTGAAAGCTGTGTGAATTAAACATATTTTAGCATTTCAGTCCATCATAGATGATAAGTATTTTTTCACCCAAAGTGATAAAATTTAATCTTGTGTTTTTTTAGTGCTAAATAACAAGAAATCAATCCATACAAGCCTTAGATCTTTTGCAGTATTGAAAAAAATCCAGCAGCCCTTAGCTCTAGTGTTTACTTTAGTTCACTTTAAGAGATAATGACCATCTGCAAATTGGGTTCCTGTGCTTTTGAACCTTATGAGAGTTTGGTTCTTAGAATATGATGGATAGTTCACTATAAGCAAGCTAAATGTTTCATCCCACTACACAGAAGATACATAAACAATGAGGAATATACAAATCACTTACTGAATGTTTAGGAGATTACAAGCATTAATTGTTTCTTCTTACCACCCTTGCCTTCTGTTTCTTTTATGCTGAACTATTTCCTTGAAATTATTACAGAAGCTCTGTAACATCTTAACTTCTTAGCCAAATTAGTGTCTTTTCTGTAAGGCAATGCAAAAACATTGGTTGTATAACTTCCAAGTATCTTTTATGTCTTCAAAGAGACTCACAGGTCATTCAGTACTACATATCTGTACCACATGCTAATGGATTTCCTAAGACTGTGTGGAAAAGACTTGACTGAAATGAAGAAAAAGCTTTCTTTGAAACAATTTTTGTAAATAAAATCAAACATATTCATGAAAACTTATAAGCAAAACAAACAATGTGCTCTCTTTCTTTGAGAACTGCATCTTTTTTAGGTGAGTTGTCTTGAATATTGTTTAAATGTTATTTTATTTCTCATACAGTGTACCAATATCACAGGGTTCGGTAAAGGAACTCTCTTGTTCCTATTCTATCCTGCATCCAATGGGAGGGTAACACGCAGAGACTGAACTCCCTCATTCCAAATATTCTAGGCCAATTTAGCTGAACTACAGTGGAATAAACACTGTGCTGCTGCTGACTGGTGAAAATCACTTGTTACTTTCCTCCTGGCAGAAGAAACAACATACAACTGAGATTCAGCTCTTTTAGCTGTAGATATCTAAAGTTAGGTGTTATAAAGCCTACCGTCTCAATGCAGTCAAAAAGGCATTGAGGCAGACAACTGCTGGTCCTAAACCAGTTTGAACAGCCATAGATACTGACGTGACAGCTTTGTGTCTGACTGGTCATCCCAGTTCCCACACTTAAAAGTGGTTATAGGCTGCATAGACACCTGATACAGTTGTAAAATACACATATCAGCTCAGGCCCATTACCCCAAGAAACGGAAACCAGATATAATCGCCACCTGGGAACCACTGCATATCCCACCTGCTTCCCAACATGTACATTTGGGAGACCAGTATAGAAAGGAGTTAATCCCAGATCCTAAATTTTTAGGAATTAATCTAATTCTAGAAAAGCTTATTCCTCCCTGTGAAATAACAAAGATGACAACAGAAATAAGACCTAAAAGCTGAATTTAACATGTCCACATGTGATATGAACCTCAGATTCTAAGGATAGCATCTCATCTCTGTTAGATTGGTTCCTGTTTATTAGGCAACAGTAGACTTCAGAGTGTAAAAGTCATGAGAATAACTTCTGATATCATTTATATATTAGAAACCATTACATTTTGCTGCTATTTCTTTCCACTGAGCTGGTAACTTGTATTTGATCAAATCATAATATCTACAAGGATACCTAAACTAGACGATGAGACAACATAGGGTGAAAAGTCCATGACTTTACACTTACGGTTAAATGAGTGCCTAATTTCCTTCAGTTGCCTGGGTTATATGGATACCCAGTGGCACTGTGTACACTGAAGTTTCTATATTAAGATTAAGGAGACCTTTGGGATGATCTGCCCATTACTAAATCTTCAAGAAATAGGCAATTACTGTTTCTTTAAGATAGATAAATTCAGCACTCCCTCCTTCCATCACTGAAAGACATTTTCCAAGATAATATGATTTTATTTGCTTTTTCATCTAAATTTTCAAACTCTTTTAAGCGGTACAGGGCACTGTGCAGGTTTCTGCTGTTAGTTTCACCAACATGTACAAACAGAAATCACCGCAAGTTGCTTGTTCATACGTTTAAGGCTTTAGCATGACATCTGGTGCATCACACTTAAGCTTTGTCTTTTCAGAACTAGAAGAGAGCTGTCATTTCTTGGAGCCTTTCTTGAAGATCCTTTTAAAATTCCCTTTTGAAGCTCATGGGTTTAATCGCCTACCTGAGCAAAGGTATAGCAGAAAATGAGCCTTCTGCTCCAAACTCCCTGTCCAAATGACATGGGTCATCTGAACTAGAAGTTCTAATTGACCAGCAATACGATGCTGCCAGATTTAAGATGTTGTGCTGTTTCTTGAGTACTTTGGCACAACAAGACAAAAAATAGCAGGTTAATGGAGTCATTTAACTCACTAAGTCCCACCAGAGAGACTTCTCCCTGCCCAAGGAGATCAAAATGCTTGTTAGGAAAAATTCTTTGTGCCTCATTTCACAAGTTTAGTAGACAGTTTTCTTACTTTTACACACATTTCAATCAAAGATCTTCACATATTTCCCTGTTTTCTCTCAATTTTTTCCTGCATTTTTCCACTTTTTCATAACTCTACTATTCCTCTGGAAGCTTTTCTGCTCATGCCAATTTAAAGCTCTCCAGTTTCACTGCCATGAATGCTTCAACATACACATACTCTGTGCCCTGAATGTTTCCACCAAAGCCAATACAGAAGTCAATAGCTGCAACGGTGGTGTAAAGTAATGTACAGCTATGACCAAAATCAAATAGTGGAAGGATTTCTAGAGCATCCACAGAGCACCAGATGGAACAATAAATCCCAGATCCTTGACTATGAGCTGGAAAGCTGTCACACCTGAAATAACCACAAGAAAAAATGACGTCTTCTGCAGAGTGATATTCTCCAGTAGGTTTGTCAAGATTTCTTTCAAGCTTTTCAGCAACATGCACCCCAAAACCATGCATATTTTGAAGTATCTTTTCTCCTTTCTAGAAAAAAATCAGCCACTGAATCAAATACTTGAACAAAAATGAGTATTCTTTCAGTGACAAACTGATTTTTCTTCAGGTTGAAAACTACATAGGTCCCACTATATAGAACTCTTTATTTCTAAAATTACCCCTGCAGATACAGTTTTATAATGGAAAAAAAAACCCAAACCACTTATACTAATTGTAATCTATATCTCCAGAAACTATGTTTTAGAGTTTTTCTAAGGAATTAAAAAAAAAAAAAAAAGAAACAACCTTGTCATTTTTACTTAGTGTAGGAAGGGAGTAAACTAAAAAGTAATTAACGAAAAAAATCCAGTAGTAATAAAGGAATAAAATCTGGATGTCCTTTTAACTCAATGAGTTGTGATGCAGTTTCTCTTTAACTTTTGAGATGAAAAGGAGTTGATATTTTTTCTCCTATGAAGGGTTTTCTCCAGTTGGACTGCACTCCAGCTTAGAACATTGCTCCAGTCAGTGTCAAAGAGAAACCAGCATCATGCATATATCCCCAGAAAGTAGTCAGTGGTGAATATTACACTGGATCTTCATTCAACAGCCTTCACAAATTAATTATCCATGCCCCACCCCCCACCCCCTTCTGTAGGTAGGTGCTGCTGTCTAAGTTTTTGCTTTAACAAATTATTACTCTCACTCTACCAGTTTGAGGAAAATCATCAGATAAACAAGTGAAATAGTCATTCTACAAAACTGGAGCAAAAGCAAACATACTTATTATGTATACCAATGCCCTTTGCTAATCACTTTCTTTTATTAAAAAATGGAAATCATATTTTTGGTTGAAAAAATACTGCTGTTAAATGCTTCAAGTGCCTTGAATACAAATTACAATATTTTTTCCTTTTTAAAAAATGTGTTTTGTCAAATACCTCTTTGTAAAGAAAACTTACTTTAATAATTCATAATTCATACCTTGCAACCAACTCAACTTACGGTCTTTGATTTCAAAGTTATTTGGGAATATGCTTCCTGCAGTCAGCTAATTAAAATAAAATAAAACTAAAGTTACTGAGATCATATCAAAGTCCAGTGGTTCTTTATTCTCCTTAAAGCATAGCAATACCGTTGACTATATTTTCATCTTTATTCCTGCCACATACTTTAGGTTCAGATGAACATTCTTTAAGAAACATTTAGTCAGTAAGAAGGACGTTCTTTAATTATTAAAGCTTATCAGTATATTGATTACTTTTCTTAAACTGAACTTAAAATATATTGACTGGAATAACAGTAGCAAGAAAACATTTCAAGATCTGAAGAAAGAACAAATATTTTTCTTTTTTGCCCTGTATGTAAAATCTGATGGTGTTATTGTAGAGTGAAAATATTAGGTCCCAGTATATTAAATACAGTTGAATTCTCCTGTGTGAAATAACAGTAATGTCAACCAGACTGAATGGGATCCCAGGAAAGAGGAAGGAATAAATGAAAGCAGGTATTGACCACCTTCAGTACAAAATCAGGCAACCATCAGAGGTGGGCTTTGATCAAATTGTGAGGTGGCAGGGTAAAGTTGTATTAAGTACCTCAAGCTTTTTCTTTTCCCTCACTTCATGTTGTTTCAGAGTTTATTAGTTCATTATGAATACAATTTTATGTCAGCAACTAAGCTTATCAGAAGTTGCTGTGTAAATTCATTATCTATTGAGGTTAAAAAAGAGACACGCCTTTGGATAAGTGATCACAGTACAGTTCCAATGAAATCAGGAAAGCTGCAGGAATTCAGGAAACCTAGTAGCTCCTTGAAATACTATGGCAAGTATGTTATAGTAACTCTGCTCAACTAAGTATGAACAGTCTTAAGAATGCAAAACTATGCAGTACTTTTCCCCAGACCCCTTTCTAAAATATAGTATATAATATGACTAGTCTTTGACACTCCTATGCCATTCAAACCTATCTGGGCAGTTGTTACATGTGTTCCATCATTCCATTTCTTTTCCTGAAGTAAATTGGTCCATCTTTCACTAGTGCCTTGATGTGTCTTTTTATGCTTCTTAAATGCAACAGAGCAAAAATAGAATTTTAGAATTATCAAATTAACAAATTAAAGCAAATTACCATTGCTTTCTGCCTTTCTGAGCACCTTGATTCCCTGTTACATCTGGCCATACTATTATCTTAATTTTCTTCCTAGTATCTGATACAGTGTTGTTTTGGATTTAGTATGAGAATAAAGTTAATAACATGCTGATGTTTCTGGTTGTCTCTAAGCAGTGTTTGTACTAAGTCAAGGACTTTTCAGCTTCTCATGCCCTGCCCACAAGAGGGCTGGAAGGGCACAAGAAGTGGGGAGGGGACACAGCCAGGACAGCCAACCCAAACTGGCCAAAGGGATATTCTGTACCACAAAACATCATGCTCAGTATATAAACTCAGAGGAGCTGGCTGGGGGCTGCCAATCACTGCTGGGGCACAGGCTGGGCATTGGTAAGCAAGTGATGAGCAGTTGTATTGTGCATCACTTGCTTTGGTATTATAATAATTTCTTATTGAATAACAACATTATCATTATTATTGTCATCATTATCATCATCATCATCATCATTATTAGTTATGATAATAATGATAATAATATCATATTCTTTTCCTGTCCCATTAAATTCTCTTTAACTCAATTCACGAGTTTTCTTACTTTTACTTTTTGATTCTTTTCCCCCATCCTGCTGGGGGAGGGGAGTCAGCAAGCAGCTGTGGCACTTAGCTGCTGGCTGCTGTTAAACTACAACATCTGACAACAAACATATTTTCAATCACTTTTCTTTCTGCCAAAAGCCTTAGATTCAAGATCAGACCATTTGATTAGACTGGATTCAATCTAACTACTTGACCACTCCCTTTTATCTTCCACTTGATTTATTACAACTTCCTTTTCTCATTTCTTTCAATATTTACTTTTGCCCTCTCTAGTTCTTCGGAAAGTTCTGTTATTTTTTATGTGATCTCATTTCACTACATACAGCACTCGCATTTCTTGTATTTTCAAGGCCATACATACCTTGTCCTGTCATAGTATCCGAACATGATCTATTTCATGTCTCCCTAGTCTTGATTTTCTATTTTTCTTTTCAAATTTTGAAATCTTAGTTTTTCAAGCAGCAATACACACCTTTCCTTACAACATTAAGTTCCCCCAAAACTCAACATTACTCTGAATAAAAAAAATACCAAAGGGAGGAGAAATAGAGTCTAATTAACAGAATAATCATGTTCTATGCCATGCAATTTTATTGATGCCATACACTATTTTAAATATGTTCCTTTCTTTTTACTTAATTGTATATACATTATTCATTGTTCTTACATGTTTAAAACAAAACTATGCTTTCTTCAGAGCAAAAGACAGAAATAATAGTTTCCTAAAACATTTGGAAAGAACACTATCATGGAACCCATAAAAATTATTATTCACAACCTGTGATTTCATAGACTCACCGTAATGCATGAATTCTAAGTAAATGTTACAAAGAACATTCAAATATATGAGACTAATGTACCTTGAGGTTATGTCAGGCAGTAGATTTGGATGCTAACATAGAGATCTAAGTGATTATTTGATAATCTCATTTTTTTAAAATCTCTATATACTTATTTGTGAATGTGTGAATAAATTGACAGGAACTAGAAAGAAAAAAAAACTAATACTAAAAATCCATAAATAAATGGAACTCAATAAAAGAAGCATTTATTATCCTTTTTTTTTTTTTTTTTTCACTCCAACAATAGTTATTAAATGAGTGGGATGTTGCACTGAGGAAGTCTTAAAAGGACTTGGGTTAGGACTTGATTTTGGCAGGGGGGGTGGGGGGTGACGGGATTCTAAGAGGGACTCAGAACAAGAGCACAATTTTCCAGTGTATTCCTTCTTGAAGAACAACCTTGCATCTGACTGAGCAAGGAAAATTACTGGCAATTTTTTGATTGAATCAAGGTCTATCTTTTCATAGTGTTCTTACATAATAAGAAAATAATATGGCTGTGCTTCGTGCTTCTTTATCGCAGGAGCAAAACTGGCATCATATCATACTCACGTAGACACTGATCCCTGTAAGTCCTTCTCATCAACATAGCGCTGGAGGCATTCACCATGGAGTCCATAGGGAGGGCGGGTATATCTCATAAACTGGAATATCCTCTCACAATATCAAAGAGTTGAAAGAAACTTGGAAAATATTAGTAGGCATGAAATACTCACTTGTAAAGATATATTCCTACTGGACATAATGTCAGAAATTTTTGTATTACTTTTAATAGTGGATAGTAGAGATTACTTCAAAACTTTGGGCAAATAATATAATGAAATTGCACATAATAAAATTGCGTAATATTTCTGTGATGAAAGGTCCATGTCACATATTACAAAAATGTAATCTATTCTTTGATGTAAAAAATGACAGATTTCAGCAGGAAAAGTATTTCTTCATAATGTCTCACTTTTCCATCGTTCAGAGTACATAAGTATGTTTTTCACTACTGGTACTAGAAGATAGAAAGCCTATCAGATTTTCCAACTACTGCCTCATCTGATCTTTGAAACACATTTCATGAGTATTTAGAAAACTATTGGTATCTGAGACTATATTTGGGTACTTACATTTATAGGCTCCATTTTCTCGACCAGTGTTAAAATTACTGGTCTGTTATGATGAGAATAGAGTGTGATAAAATACTTCATCTCAAGTAGGTCAATAACAGACTGCAGTATGTGCCGTCATGAAGTCTTAAATTTTAAGACAAAGTCCTGTGAATTTAAGGCTTCTGCTCCAAGGTTTAAGTTATTTCACTAACAAGCAGGAGAAAGTTACACAGTTATCAAAGAGAAATATTTGTACCAAGCTAACAATATTACTGCATAAATGCCAGTTTCACTGCTTTGTGTGCATTAGATATATTTTGTGGTGAAGGGCATAGCTAAAAACAGTAAGAGTAATCACTTAGCAAGGTGACTGATACCCCTTCTCACATCTGAAAGCAATAGAGATACAATTTGTCTTTAAACCATAGTTGAAATGGTCAGAAAAATATTTCCCAAACCATGAATGTTCTTTAGATTCTACTTCTCTCACCATGAAATTGATTCACGATAAAATATGAGGTAAAAGGGGATTAGATGTAAATGCCCATCATTGCAATGAAACATTTCAGTTGATTGGATTTCTAATTCTGGATGAATATTGTAATTCACCAGACGTGAGCGACACTTCTGTAGTCCACTAAATGTTTGCTTATATGAATTGAAACAGCTCTAAATGAAAAGCACTTAAGAAGAACCATTCCAAAAGAGCTGAATTATTTTTTATTCAAAATCAACACATTTCCAGTGAAATACCTCTTGTATTTTCTTTTGCCTAAGCCATCACTTTGCAGGAAGAAATTGGTGGGGAGGGCTATTTTGTTTGGTTTGGGTTTTGCTGACATTTTAACATCATTCTGAATAAAACAGTTTAAGAAATTACCACCCAGTACTAGTTTCCTTCCTTTCCCTGTCCAGTTTAGATTTTTGGACACACACCTTCACAAAATATGTTTGGTTGTCATATTTCCAAAACAGGCAAAAATATTTTGGAGTAATACAACATCTTTGATGATCTTACCAGCAACGGAAGTTATATAAAAGTATTGTGCTCTAGAGGTTTGAAGGATAAATGAGTAGGCTTTACTAAGTACATTTATTCATTACAGTTCCTGCTATTTGTATGATATCCCCAGCTAATTTACATTCCTTCGTAACTTCCCAGTTATTAAGCCATCCCTAGAGCCCAAAGCTCTAATCACAACAATTTTGATACAGTCAGTCCTTTTTTCTCCTATAATTTTGATCAGAAATTTAAATACAAATCAACAATTGCATCTGAAATTTTCTGGAATAGCAATACAATCTCAAAAAAGAAAAGAATGCACTACTAATATTGTAGCACTGCTATCTTTACAATCTTAGTCACTTATCTTTGAAAGAGAGTGAAAATGACAAGAATGTATAAAGTCAAACGAAACCAAAGTGTTTTTACTGATATGTGAGGTTCTGGATTGGGAATAGCTAGGACCTGACATGGTATGCTGGAAAGATGAATCAATATGTATTTTTATATGCTAGTTGAGAAGGTTATAAAGCAGAACTGGGTGAAAAACAAAATCCTTCATCTCATTTTTGCAGTACCATGGGAAATCCATGTAAAGAAATGTCTATGGTGAGATCAAAAGGAAAAGTCAAATGTCATAGCTCATGTGGCAGAGAGATGTTTCCTTTGATAAAATACAGTCTACAACAAAGAAAATGTGTTAAGAAGGTATAGATGGAAAAGGAGGTGGGAGCTACAGAAATTAATATTCAAAGAAGAAAAAGAATTAGATACAAATAATAAGCAAGTTAATTTCTCTGGTTTTTTTTTCAACCAATTCTATTGACTCTCCTGAAAAATCCTTAAGCAGTAATGATTGAGTGTTTGGCATTTAAAAAAAGCCCATTTTTTGAAATACATCACTACGGAGCTGTATAATAGACAGAACTGCATTGGTGTTTTACCTCCTAAAAGGTCAGCACTTCTTTTTCAAGATTCTGGTCTATTTCATGTCATTTTTGATTGGTGGTGTGGACTGATTGCTTAGATATCCAGCTCTTTAGTAGTTTTACTAGTGTACAATGCTTCTGTCAGCTCAGAGGTTTAAAGTAGCTGGAAATCTTGTCCACTCTAGTAACCCTGAAGGGACAAGTTGATTTAATTTGAGAGCTGTGGTCAAGGACAAAAACATATGCAATCTATTACAAAATTCTAGTTGAAACACAAGCAATTAGAATAAGACAGCTCTTGAATAAAGAGAACAAGAGGAGCTAGAGACATGCACACACCTGCAGGTCTATGATTTTATTGGCATCATGGAGACATGGTGGGTTAGCTTCTATGACTGGAGTGTTGGAATGGAAGGATACGGGCTTTTTAGGAAGGACAGATAGGAATGACAAGGAGATGGTGTCACCCTTCATGTCAACGACCAGCTGGAGTGCATGGAGCTCCATCTGGGGACAGATGAGGAACCGACTGTGAGCTTATGGGTCAGGAGTAAAGTGAGGGCAGGGACAGGTGACATTATAGTGGGGGTCTGCTACAGGCCACCCAGCTGGGAAGACTGAGCAGATGGGGCCCTCACCAGACAGCTAAGAGCAGCCTCACATTCATAAACCCTAATCCTCATGGGTGACTTCAACCACCCCGATACCTGTTGGAAGGACAACACAGCAGGGCATAAGCAATTCAGGAGGTTCCTGGACTGTGTTGACAATAACTTCTTTCTCCAAGTGACAGAGGAGCCAGCAAGGAAAAGTGCTATGCTGGACCTTATTCTCACCAAGAAGGAAGGGCTGGTGGGGAATGTGAAGCTCAAGGGCAGCCTTGGCCACAGTGACTGTGAAATGATGGAGTTCAAGGTTTTTAGGGCAGTAAAGAGGATGCACAGCAAGCTCACTGCCTTGGACATCAGGAGAGCAGACTTTGGCTTCCTCAGGGGTCTGCTTGGTTGAGTACTATGGCATAAAGCCATGAAGGGACGCAGGGCCCAGGAACACTGGTTAGTACTCAAGGATCACCACCTCCAAGCTCAGGAGTGATGCATCCCAACGAAGAGGAAGTCAGGCAAAAATGCCATAAGGCCTGCATAGATGAACATGAGATCCCAGATAAACTCGAACACAAAAAGGAAACCTACAGAGGGTGGAAGTAAGGACAGGTAGCCTGGGAGGAATACAGAGAAATTGTCCAAGCAGGCAGGGATCAGGTTAGGAAAGCTAAAGCCCCGATAGAATGAAATGTGGCCAAGGACATCAAGGGTAAAAAGAAAAGCTTCTATGAGTATGGCACTGAAAAAAGGAAAACTAGGGAAAATGTGGGCCTTCTCCAGAGGGGAAGGGGACATCTAATTGCTCAGGATATGGAGAAGGCTGAAGTACTCAATGACTTTTGCTTTGGTCTTCACCAGCAAGTGCTCCAGCCACACTGCCCAAGTTACAGAAGGCTTCTGCAGGAACTGGCAGAAAGAGCAACTGCCCACTGTAGGAGAAGATCAGGTTAGGGACCATCTAAGAAGCCTAAAGGTGCCCAAGTCCATGGGAACTGATGCATCTGCGAGTCCTGAGGGAACTTGCTGGTGAAGTGGCTAAGCCACTACCCATCATTTGGGAAGTCGTGGCAGTCCAGCAAAATTCCCAGGACTGGAAAAGGGCAACATAAATCCCATTTTTAAAATTTTTAGAAAGGGAATAAAAGAAGACCAAGGAAACTACGGCCCAGTCACTCTCACCTCTGTGTCCAGCAAAGCCTTGAAACATATCGTCCCAGCAACTGCTAAGGCACATGGGAAATAAGGAAGTGATTGGTGACAGCTAACTAGGCTTCACTAGGGGCAAACTTTGTCTATAAAATATGGTGGCCTGCAACAGGATTAAAGTGTTGGTGGATAAGGGAAGAGCAACTGACAAGGGAGGGACATGGTTTTAATGGATGGACCACTCAGTGGATAAGGATTTGGCTGTATGGTCATACTCAGAGTTGTGGTCAACAGCTAAATGTCCAGGTGGAGACCGGGGATCAGTATTGGGGTCAGTTTTAACATGCTTGTTGGCAACACGGACAGTGGGACTGAGTACACCCTCAGCAAGTTTGTCGATGACACCAAGCTGTGTGGTGCAGTCAACAGGCTGGAGGGAAGGGATACCTTCCAGAGGGGCCTTGACAAGTTTGAGCAGTGGTCCTATGTGAACCTCATGAGGTTCAACAAGGCCAAGTGCAAGGTCCTGCACGTGGGTCAGGGAAATCCCAAGCACAAACACAGGCTGGGCAGAGAATGGATTGAGAGAAGCACCAAGGAGAAAGACTTTGGAGTGCTGGTTGATAAGCAGCTCAACACAGCCCAGCAATGTCTGCTTATAGCCTAGAAAGTCAACAGAATCCTGGATTGCATCAAAGGAAGCATGACTAGCAGGTTGAGGGAGGTGATTCTGCCCCTCTACTCAGCTTGAGTGAGACACCATCTGGAGCACTGCATTCAGCTCTGGGGCCCCCAACATATGAAGGACACAGACCTGTTGGAACAAGTCCAGAGGGAAGGGCCAGGAAGATGCTCAGAGGACTGGAGCACCTCTCCTGTGAAGACAGATTAGGAGAGTTGGGGTTGTTCAGCATGGAGAAATTTCCAGGGAGATCTTCTAGCAGCCTTCCAGTACCTAAAGGGGGTCTGCAAGAAATCTGGAGAGGGACTTTTTACAAGAGCATGTAGTGATAGGACAAGGGAGAATGGCTTTGAAATGAAAGGGCGTAGATTTAGATTAGCTATCAGGAAGAAATTCTTTACTATGACAGTGGTGAGACACTGGAACAGGTTGCCCAAAGGAGCTGTGGATGCCCCATCCCTGGAAGTGTTCAAGGCCAGGCTGGATGGGGCTTTGAGCAACTTGGTGTAAGTGGAAGCTGTTCCTGCCCATGGCAGGGGGCATGGAACTAGTTTATCTTTAAGGTCCCTTCCAACCATTCTATGAGTCTATGAAATAATCTATACTACAGTGCAGTAAGAAAGAACAAGATTAGAAATCTTCAATTCATGTTTGTATTTGTTTATTCTGAATAATTGAGATGGCACAAAGGAAACTAGAGAGAGGTTAACACAAGCAGATTAAAAATGCAAAAGAGAAAGCTGCTCTACCTCGCTAATTGAATTATATACAACAATTTCTGTTTACGTATTCATTCATTCATTATCACAGCTTAAGAGATTATGCAAGTTATTTAAATAACTTTTGACTCCATCAAACCAACTGCAGTAAAGATCTACCAAAAGGACTTACTTGCATGCAATGTTAATTGGAATACATTTTCTTGAATTTATAGGTTTCGTTTGTGGAGAGTAGGAGAGGGCTGTAGAGACATAAAGAGACATAGCTTTTTGATAGGGAACATGCAGGTTGACAGCATAAAAGGAAACTTTTTTTTTCAAGGATATAACCCACATTTACAAAAGTTCTGTATTATAAATGAGTGTCTGAAAAAATACAGGGTCAGAAGTACATGGTAGATAAGTGGAAGAGGAAGAAATAGATGGGACTAAAATAAAAAGATTTAGGATTTGGGGGTTCATGAGCTTGACTATGAAAAGAAAAGAAACAGTTCAGTTCTACTGATTACATTCATGTGTAAAGCTAAATTCTTATTCATGTCCACTTTTGAATATTTACAAATGTCATTGCAGGTGTATGATCTTTTTCTGTCACCCTATAGTAATGTATCTACTGAAAATCTAAGAAATATGCAGATATAAAACTAGAATAATCTAATATTTTCTTCAGACAAATTGCCTGCTCTCCAGTAACTCCCTTCAATGGCCCAATAAATTACATATTAATTAAACTATTTTTTCATTCATTAACAATAATTTCTATTGTACTAAAATCAGTCTTTCTGTAGCAAATGAGGATGTATTGCTTTAGCAAAGGGCAGAAATCATCCCAATACAATTGTAAGAATTTTTTTTCTAATATACATTTTGAATGTACTGTTACCACCTCTCTATTCTTATTTAGGAAATGACCTACTGAGACTCTTCTGCTTTTGATCCTTGATTTTCACGAGAACCTATCATACACAGGTCTGGAACTGAGATTTTTTCATTGTTTTTGTTCCTCTTATTGTTATCGTCTTTGAGGATTTTATAAGCACCTCTAGTAACTTGTATAGATTGGATATTTCTATATAATTACTGACTTGTATTGTAAGCACAATATCCAGGTTTATATACATATTCTATAATAAGCATAGATAATATTTACATAAATATTTGAATTTATTTCAGGAAAACAAATCTGGAACAAATTAAATATGGTCATTGTACTAAAAATAGATTCCCTTATAAAGACAATCCCTAAAATATGATCTAACATAGAAGATAGATTGGAATAGGACTAAATCTGGATTGTCAATCTCTACTGCTTTGGATAAGATCACCAAGAAGGACTCAAATGTTGCACAAGAGATACAGACACTGACTTAAGTCTGCAAAGAGTTATTTGAGGGTCCATATCTGATGGCATATGTCAACTCTAACGGTAAAGAAAAAGAAAGAAAAATAAAAAAAGGAAGGGAAAAAAATATGAGGAAGTGGAAAACTCTCCAGTGGCCAGCTGAGAAAAGAAAGAATGGGGGTATTTTCACAGTATGTATTTCTGGACATCCTCTCCAGTGAAGCAGGTGGTTTCCTGAATACTTCTTAACAATAACCATGATATTTCACTGGGACTTGCCCAGTTGCCCTGTGTGTTAGTCATGCTCATTACATGAGTATTGCTGACCAGGGCACATTTTGAGCCAGTACAGATGATACACATGATAACTGGCTATTAAGCTTTGCAAATATATATTATTAGGTAATGCTTATTGGTTATTTAAATGACTACTGTTGACTAACATTGGATAAGATTTTGATTTTCCCTAGCATAACGTTGTAAACTAAGATCTACAAATCAAAGATGAAAAGCATGAAGGTGTTGGGGAAGAAAGGGCAATTCTTCCATCAGAGGCAATTGTTCCCCACAGGAGACTCCATGTAACAACCATGACAATGATCCACACAGTCTGAAAGTTTGCCTATGAGAGGTCAAAAAGGTAAGAGTGCTTTGGATTACAGTTCAGAGATAACCTATGGAGAGAAAGCAAACAGGAAAAGGGTGTACATACTATTTGAATGTTAGTAAACCGGTATCTGAGACAAATTGGGAGTAAATGGTAACTAAAATCCATGTGTGTGTTGCAAACCTGGTTTTACAATAAAGCATATAGCTTTTCCTTTCTGCTTCATGGCGCACCTGTCTAGAAAAGTCCTGTTTCAGAGGACTTTCCTGCCTGTTTTGTCTTTGCATCTACTTGTTCTTTCTTCCTTTCTTTTTATTTCTGTTAGTCTGTTATTTCAAACTGTTTATTCACCCTCCTTTCCCCTGCTTCAACTGCTTCAGTGTTGCAGCACTTCCCCCTTTTCTCCCTTCTCATTTCCTTTTAATTCTTCCCTTTTCCTCACACTTAATATATGTCTTCACATTTTAATCCTAATGTCTTTGTCCTGTGCTTTGAGGCTTTCCTCTGAAATGCCAAAGATTCATTTTCTCTTTGCCATTAGAAAATCCTGCCTTCTTCTGTTCCCACCTCCCTGCATGCTCTTTGTCCCCTTAACCATTTTTATCTTCATTCCTCGTGAGCGACCCTGCCCTCAGCCGTCCCAGCTCTCTTTCCTTCTAGCCCTTTCCTTCTTGAATATACCCTAGTATCTAGGGATGGGGCAACTCGATTTTTAAGTAAATTGTGGATGTTCATGTTAGAGGGTAAAAGTCAAGTAAATTTGGACTTTGATGAGGTGAAAGAGCAGGTACCACCAAAAGGTTATGAATGTTTTCAGAAAGATAAAATTATACTTTCCGTTTTTCAGTCTCCTTCATAGACAGTACAAGAATACAACAAGAATCTTCATCTAAATTTTATTTTAAAGGGAGGGATAATATAGGTAATACACATGTTTGCTTTTTTAATAAATCAAATTTTGAAGGTTGAATGCTTTTAAAACCTAGTGTGTCTCAATGGCCAGCTCCCTGAGCCTTTGATTATATTATTAGGTGAAAATGGAAAAAAAAGCTGGAGGAACATATGAAAGATGCACTAAGGATGGTCTCTCAAACAGTCACCTTAGCTGGCCTAGAGGTATCGCTCTGCAGTGTGGGTTACAAAAAACCAGATTTGCCAGGATGAAAGCTGAAAATACAGTTATACAGGGACATGTCTACCTAAAGTGATTCATTAGTGCCCTGGTATTTAGGCAAGTGCTAGGACATTACCCACACAGCTTTTTATGCTCTTTCGTTCTGCATTCAGAGTCACAGAGCTAGGAGAAGCAGCACAGAGGAGATGTGCTGCTGCACAGTATTGCAAATTTTCTGTAACATTGTATCTCTCAGAAAAAGACAGATATAGGACAACTAGGTTTGGTGGGTTGGTTGGTTGCGGTTTTTTTCTTTCTCTTTCAACAACCCTAGTAACATACTATCCTGCTGCAATTTCACCAGGCGTAGAATCCAACTCTGTAGAATTATGTGTGTAGCCTTCATTTAAGTTCACTTTGCATTATGCACCTAACACAGGAAGCAAATTTTTTTCCTGTAGGTTTGTGAAAACAAGTATCAAGCTGATTCTCATTCAGATGCAAATATGAAACCAATCAAAATGGACTGAAAAGCCAGTAGGCTGCCAGCGTGGAACTGAGGAGGAGGTGAAAAGCAGCCCCTTGTTGCCAGCTGGGAACAGAAAGGGAAACGGTTAAAACGTGGTGAGACAGTGTTGTGGTATTTCTCATTACGAAAGGTCACTGCTCTGCTAGTTCATCCCCATTTTTTGAAGAGAACTGCAGAAGGCTGTGTCAGGGAAAGAAAAGTATTATACAGGAGACAAGAAATACTGCAAAGCATTAGGGAGACAAAGAGAGCACTTAATGACTTCAGAGGAGTTGCATGAATATAACCTGGGGCAGAGTTTGGCTCTGACTGTTTCTATCTGCATATCACTTCACAGTATCTGGTGCACTACCTGGTAGTCTTACTTACATGGTTGTAAATCCAGAGTATCTCTACTGAAGACAACCATCCTGAAACCAATGGAGGAAACCCAGATTAATGTTGGTGTAAATGAAATCATACTCTGACCTTAAGCACTTGCTCTGACTCAGGTAATTTTATTTTTTTTTTTAAGTCTTCCTAATAGTTAATCTTTCTTCACAAAATCCAGCTTCACTGATTTAGTGGACTCACATTGGTATGCTCTGACATTATTTTGTTTCTTTTGGACTCTCTCCATTGTAAAAGAAAAAAACAGCCAAACGAGCTTTAGTTATTTGCGTAGAACCAAAGTGTCATGCCAAAAAGGGAGCAAATTTTTCTTTTCTTTCCGTGCATTTCATTAAGGAATAGTTCATCTTTTGGTGATACTGTTCACATATTTAAACCCTTTTTGACATGCAGTGGTCTTTAAAAGGCTGAGCAATTTTTTACTCTTTTCTCTCAAAATGCCCCACCAGATAACCTTCCTGGAATCCATCTCATTCCAATGGATACTCTCTCTGATGATCTCAATTACATTATTTGTTGGTCAAGCAAGATAACAAAGGCAGCAGGTGTCATGCTGCAAGAATGTGCTGCTGCCATCAATAGTGTTCAGATAGCTGAGTGGACAAGAAGCAAAATAAAATGTAACCTTTTACTCCTTAAATATAACTTTCGAAACTAAGTCTCAGATGACTTAAATTCTGTCACTCTGAACAAAAATTATTGACCTATTTGCCAAAGATGGTGGCAAGTTAGATAGAGCAACAGCATCTCTTATTTTGGCAGGAGTAGTAACAGGTAGATCCATCAAGTCACTCCAGAAAACAAGTCAGTGGTAAGGATATCTCCACACCTGCTACTTCCATTACTAATGCTCTCAAAAGGGTTTCACCAGCTTTCAGTGCTGCCACAGCTGCTGCTTCATGTGCTGAATGTTTTACCTCCTTGGCAGCAAGAAGCCAGATGATGCTACTTACGCAATTTATATCGCTTGTGACATATACAATAAATGACAGGCCTTCTTTCCTCCCCATTGCTTTCGTTGCTCTGAAGGACTACTCCAAATCTGAAGGACCTTTCTCATGTTTACTGTTATTAATCTGAATTGCAGTTGCCTCCACCAGACAGGTCAGTCAGAAACCAGCTGTGTCCCACAAACAAATTGATCCCTTTCAGAGATTAAACACGATCCTTGGGTTTTGAGTCTTTTTTAATGTAAGTCTCATTCTTACATACAGATTCTTTCAGCTTTGTCTAGGTGCCAGTCATTAACTTCACCACTGCTTAGGTGCGTTCACTGAATTGCCTTCAGTGAAAAAAGATGCCACATTACATACCCTTTGGGACAGCAGACTTGTTTTTCCTCTCTGCTTATAAAGCACTATGCATATGTGGTGTCTGAGGCTGTATCAGTTACCATTGCGAAACAAAATTATATGCTGCCATATAATTAACTGATGGTCATTACCCTACCATTGACCCCACAGCTCCTCTCTACTCTGCTCTGCAGATACACAGGTGGGAAATGAGACAGATTTTTTTGGTGTGGTCCCTATCCCACAGGTGCAAATATTTTTGCATTATATGTTTTTTTGCATGATATAAATATATATTTTCTTCACAACCATGGTGTTTCTAATTCCATTTTGTTACATTCCAGTAAATTTAGAGTTCCATCCATTAAATCCAGAGAAGTTAATCCTGAATCACTAGAAGAACACATTGAGTGGTCCATCCTAAGTCTCTTTCTACTAGTACCCTTAATTACTCATAATTTAAGAACAATTTCATTCTTCACTCTGGATACAAAATTAATTCACTGTCAACTAGAATCACTTCATGACTATAGGGAAGGCCGATAGTTTCAAGGCGAGACACTGTCCTTCCCACAGTCTAGGTACAATCCTTAAATATCTGGGAAATATTTTCTTTTCTGAATTAACAACCCTGCCTGTGGTTTGTTAATTAAGCAAACCTTTTCAATGGCTGATGCACAGACACATTATGTATATAGTGGAGAGGTCTGAGGAAAAAGACAGTTCCAAAGAACTATGTCCCCGTTTTCTTAGTGAGTAAAGAACCCACACTGGCTATTATACGTCTGTAAAAATTAATCTGAAATTCAAAGGTTATTTACATAAACAGTTTACAACTCAAAATCATAGTGCGTTTGTCAAGTATTAACTAGATACTTTATATTTGATAATGGGACTGGCAACATGAGATATTAATGAAGTCAAGCTCTTGTTATAAAGTTGTATTACAAACACAGACTCTGCCACAGAAATACAAAAACTGAAGTACTGAGATATACAGCACCATCAGGAATCTCACTAATCTTAGAATAAACAAGAATGTAAAGTGCTATGCTATGTATTTCGTTAAAAATCACATATGTATTACAACTGCTTGACCCTTGCAATATGAATCTTATCTATACAAATGAAAATGACTTCCCTTGTATTCATTATATCAGCATGCAGTATTCTTTCTTTGTACGTTTTATGCGTTAAA
Organism: Falco peregrinus; assembly: GCF_023634155.1. Taxonomy (NCBI): domain Eukaryota; kingdom Metazoa; phylum Chordata; class Aves; order Falconiformes; family Falconidae; genus Falco; species Falco peregrinus. Next base: position 35,513,682 of record NC_073725.1, on the reverse strand, counting down.
TATTAAAACTCATACTGAGGGCCTGAAAATTAAATCAGATAAGATTTTTTAATGTTTTTGTGTTTCTCCCATCCATACCGTTGGAGCAATGTATTAAGTGCCCTTGTGTTAACTTACCTTTCTTTACAGTTAAGCTGTATTTTGTATAGTTTTAGCAAACTTCTGATTGGTACTGTCACTGGCAGCAAGACTGGTAATTTCTTATAATCCCTTTCCAACAAAATGCACATCAATATTATTTGACTATGTAGCAGCTGACAGAACCTGAAACAGGCATCCTACTTTTACTGTCAATATATTCCTGCAAAAACAAATTTATTGAAAAATATAGCAAATTTTAAATTTCCTTTCTTAGTGGTCTATGAAGCCTATTTTCTTACTGTTCAGATTGCGTAAGACACTACCTCAATATATGATCCAAATCTGTGTACACCTTCCAAGTAGAATTTAATCTTGCTGTAGTTTGAATATAATGAACATGGAATATAAATATTTTTTGATTAACCAGATTACTCAGTACCACTTCAGAAGTTCAGTTGAACTAAGAGTCTTATTTTACTATTATCCATAAAATATTTTTCAAGTTTCCCACAATTTTATTTTTCAGTATGTGGGAGTGGGAAATGAGGCTCACTAAACAGGATGATGAAAGTACAGTTTATTAAATGAGACTTAACTCTAGATGCTATACAAGATAATTACAGGTAAGTGTGATATTTTAATTTGAAATTGTGTTCATTCTCTGTATAAGCAGTTAGCTAAGACTTACTTGAAGACAGCTAAGAAGCTTGCTCAGCATGGTGCAGGTTTAGGTTATGGGTGCTATGTGACCTGCACTACAGATTTCACCTTCCATCTCAGCTATTTAACTTGGAACTGACATTTCCCCCATATTTCCACTAATCTGTCCTTTGAAAATCATGTCACCTATCAGTTCCTCATATTACATGGCTTATACCCTGTACCTACACGATATGTTTAGAAGCCTGAAGAAGAAAAGGCTGAAGAAAGATCTTGTTGCAGTTTTGGTTATGAGTGGAAGTGTATAGATAAGACAGAACCAGACTTTCTTAGAGGCGTACAGGGACAGGAAAAGAGGTAAAAGACACAAGCTGCAACAGGGACAATTACAGTTAGATGTAAGGGCAAATTTTTAATGATAAAGGACCTCAAATACCAGAAGAGTTGCCCAGGAGGTGGTGAGTCTCCTTCCTTGGAAGTCCTTGGACCTTTGAGGGGAGGAGTTGGACTGGATGACCTCCAGGGCTCATTCCAACATACTAGATACTCTCATTCTACTTATACTCTTAAGAAGGAAAGTATCTTCCAATCATTAATCTTAGAATTTGTATGAATTAATACTGCTATACCAGAGACATAAACACTGAATCTGTATTCCTGCTTGTTGTTAGACATTGTCTTGGCAAAATCTCCATAGTCTAAAATCCCTCACATATATACCAAGAGGCAATGTTGGTCCTGTGATCAAATGCAATTATGCAGATTTTTACCTGATATACTGTATTTCCAGACCATAAAGAACTGAAAAGAGCAGTAGTTTAAAAAAAAAATGAAATGTAAATATATGTATAAGATTTTAAAAAATTTGACTATATATATCAACTATAACTTCTGCTCTGATAGTTACCATGCTAGCTCAATGGCTGTGATTTTTGTCTCTATTCAACAGTTTATTTAAAAACTGACTTTCCATTGCTGTATTCCAACTTTATATGCTTAAGAATGTCTTTTTTAATTAAAGTTCTTCATAACTGAATCTTGAAGACTAAAAATACTTCTTTCTTTATAACAATATTTTCCCCATCCGCAACTGCCTTGGCAAAGAAAGCTTGTTAATGACATATTAATTCAACAGACCCCTGCCCTACAAATAGCTACACAAGCAGATGCAAAGTGGAGGCCTTAAACTGTGGGGCACAGTTTCCAGATCCTAGTCCAGAATTCTGCTATTCACTCTAGATTTAATGTGCTCTGCATTGGGTGTTAGATTTTGATCAGTGAAGCCTGGCTGCACAATATGAAAGCCCATTTATTAATTTATTAGCGTCTTCCTGATGCTGACCTTTCCTTACTTGCTGTCATCAAATAGCAATGGCATCAGCACCTACTTTCTTACAGCTTAGGTTTTCTGAAGCCTAGGCCGTCTTTATTATGCATGGTGCATACGTTCCTAGTTCTCAAATGAGAATCCTAATTGCAATGAGTGTCCAGACGCTTGAAATAGAGCATGAAAACTGAACACCAGTAAGGGGAATTTTTATGATAAAAATGTCCATTTATGCCCTTAAGCAAACCTGGTAATTTTTACTCCATTGGAATCCCACTTTCATATTTGCTTATAAATATTTGAGATTTTTAATAACTGCTAAAAGCTGCCAAGAAGGATATAAAACTTACAAGTGTGAAAACAAATTTGGGAAGAAAAAGAATTGGTTTTTGATTTGTAAAAATTAGATAGTTCAAATACCAATATGTGAATCACAGAAATGCATAATCTTGCTGCAGAGGAGGCCACATGGGGCCATATGCTTAATTTTTAAGCCAGAAACATGCAATGATCCTAAAGCATTTAAATCTTCATTGAGGAAGTCTTTAAAGGTTGAGGATAAACAACTGAAATTATTAAAACACATTTAAGGCACGGCAAAGTCCCAATACAAAATGTTCATACTCTGTGAATAGTCTGCATCTTGTTGAAAATCAGAGTTTACTATGACTTTGGGAACCGATACACAAACGGCCTTTATGGCACACCTCTGCCAGTTGGTGTCATGTTTTTAAAACTAACTTGAGGGTTATTTCAGCATGAAGAAAGCAGTGATTTTTATACATTCACACTACAAAGCTTCCTGATACAGGTACATATGAGGGTTAAATTTGTAAAATTACTTGAGCCACCATTTTTTTCCCAACTTTTATTGTAATTGCAAGTGTCCACAGAAAAGAAGCCTTGCCTCATGGTTGAGGTTCACATGAGCTCAGTCTTCCCCAAACCATGAATTCTACAAATGCTTAAGGACCAGCCCTTCAATGTGCAGTTGGTGGCCTTCAAAGTAAAACCTGATTGTTCTAGAATAGTCATCGGAAAGGCTTCGTGCATCTTCCTTTGCAGCAGGTGATTGTCAAAATTCGGGTTCTGGCAGAGACAAGTCACAAGGTTCATAGCTTGTGTCAAATGTAGATAGCTATTTGTTCTGAGGGTCTGTAAGATGTAAAATAAAAGACAAAAAATAAATGAAGTAGTATCAATCAGATTTTACTTGCTTCCACTAATCACTGTGCTAGGTAGGAGCTGAAAAAATAATTTTTTCTGTACTAATTAATTTTAAAAAATACCATTGGATTTTACCTTGTTCCATCTCCAGACATATGAACCAGTACATACTGAAAGAATTAACAAAACCTGACCTGCATTTATTTTTGCCATCTCAGAATAGACTTCAGTCCTTGCTGAGATCATTTATTATAATAAAAAACATATAATCAGTGTTATGGAGAAAAGGACTGCATCCTAAGGTTCACTGTAATGAAAGGTCTATCAACAAAGGGAAGAAAAAAATAAGATACAGCTCTGGAAGAGAAAAAAATGAAAAGAAACAATCCAACTAAGCAGAGAACAGGTATGAAAGGTATTAAATTATGTAAAGCAGCTGATTGATCCTGACTTTTGATTCTCCTCAAAAAAAGAAGACGGCAAGAAGGCATGTGTATCGTACTTGAATTTAGACTGTTAAAAGCACAAAGTCATTGAGTTTTAAAAAGCACTGCAATTATTTGAGTTTCTGAAGAAGCCAAGACATTTCCACTTCCAGAGAAATTATTGGCATGAATAGCACAAAAGAACGAAGGAGATTTGAGGGGAGAAAAAGTGAAGGAATGAATAGGAGAAACATCTGTTGGAAAAAGCATCTGTGGAAAAACATTTTACATCTACCGGGATATTGTTTGAAGTGGAGTTCAAGGGACTGTGGGCAGGTAAGAAGGGGTAGATGACAGCAAGGAAGAGATTTATACATAAAAATGTGTTGATAGATATTACAGTGGCAAAATCAAATACTTACAAATACAAAATGAGAGAACTTAACAGTCTTTGCAGTCCTAGTTCTTCTCCCTTGAGGATATGCATTATGACACAGGCTTTTAATACATAATTGCACACAATTTTTTCTGCACAGGACCCCTGCCCCATTGAGTGAACAGAATGGATGGTGATCAATTAAAAAAGAACAGCTATTCAATGTTTTGGTTTACCTTCATTGTTCATTTTGTGGACTTAAGCCTTATCTACTGCACACTATTCAGAGGCTGCAATGAAGACAGAATTATTAATTTCCTCATGGGCTTTTCTCTGGCACTCTGCACTGTGATGCTCCACAAGCATTAATTTATCTTCACAGAGTGCAATGTGATGTGAGGGGTTACTGTTATCCCCATACTACAGATAACGAGCTGAAATAGTGAGACAGTGGGAGTGAAAGTACCTGCTTGTTTACAATACATAATTTAGGACTTAACAGCCAATTTCTCAAATTACATAAAGTAGCACTTGGCACGTTCAAGACAATATTCTCATAGACTTCAGTCATATCTTAGAATAGCCAGAACAACTCAGACCAACAGAAATCAAAAAAGGGAGAGTGTAGAGGAAGGAAGTGTAGAGGAATGAAGCTGGGTTAATTAACATTGATAATATACAGCTGTGGGCTGGCTTCAGGGGCGGTGGGTTGGCTGATGTGGGTAAGGTGCAGCTGTGGCTGGTTCCTGCTAAGTAGTTAAATAGCTCTAAGGGGTAGGGAAGGGGAGCACTGGGTGAAGAGAGACCTGCAAGAAGTGGAGGGAGGAGACATTATATGTCCCACATGTAGGAGAGGCAGCAGAGGCAAAAGGCAGGGTGGACTTGCCTGAAGAGGATGAAGAAACAGCATAGACAGTAGATAAATGTTTGAAACCTTGTGGGAGCTTGGTGGCTGTGCTGGGGCAAGGCGTGGGAACTACTTATTGAAGTTAACCTGGTATGGGGTGGTAAAAGCCTTGTTGCAGCTGGCTAGCTTTGAGACTGCTGTGACAGGAGAGCAGTGATTAGCTGCTTCTACTATAATGAGAAAATGGACCTCTGCAGCAGAGACAAAATCCAAATTTCTGTTTCATTCACATCCCAACTTCAACAGCAAGAAGATAGGCCATATGAAAAGCACCTCATCTTCACATCCCCAGCAGGTGCAGATAATGCTCTGAATAAAGCATGGGCTCCTATGGAAGATGCAGTAAGTGGCCCTTGAGTCAAAGTGGCTATGCATATGCAAGACAACTTGTGACTGAAGTTAAAGTTAGTGATTTATTACCTCATAATGCTTGGTTTTGTGACTAGAGCAATGCTTTGCAAAGCAGGGCATCTGGATGTTTCTATGCCTGCACTTCTAAATTTAATAAGAACTTCTTTTATGTGATGCTGTTTCATTGCCCTTTAGGAGGTCTACGAGGCTTGCATGGTCTTTGGCTACTTCAACTCATAGTGTATGGGTTAGCAATGGCATGTTATTGAAGCCAGCATTAGTGCAATGAGTCAAACTTACCCTGCTTGTCTCAGACCTAATGTCTGCCCGACTTACTGCTGTAGCCATCCCAATAGCAATGAAGTGACCACATACCATCATAACTTCATTGAATTGTCTGTGTTGAATCAGTGACTTCTTTCTTTGTGTTGGGCCTAACAGGAGAGCGCTGAGGACCATACAAGAGGAAGACTTCAGCTGTGCGGTCAGCCCTAGCTCAGGATTTGTCAGACCAGCTCCCAAAGTACTGCTTCATCCCTTCAGCCTTGATTTTTGCTGTGATGATCAGATGTTCTGAGGGGCTGGGTGGACTAAACTCATTAAGAACATAATCTTTTCAGATTTAGCAGCTTAAATTTGCATATTTATTTGTGGGCTGTTTACCAGTTTGCCAGAGAACTGGTTTATAAAAATTAATGGTCTTATAAATTTTCATGTAAGTTGGGGCCAATCGACAGGGAAAACTTAATCTAAATTATTACATTATGTTGAAAATATACAGCTGAAGAGATTTTTTTAATGGGAAAATCATACAAGTCTAGCATTAGATAATGCTCCCTGTTATGATTTTAATATACTTTCAAGAGTAAAAAGAGAAGAGATAAAAACATTGCTTATTGTATCTTAGATATGATTAATGCCTGCAAAAGTGAGGTGATGGTTCTGGACAATTTCCAAAAGATATTGTTCAAATACTGTCTGTCCCAGAAACAAGTTATTCTGAATCAAGAAAGTATTTGAGTTTAACTTGGATGCTAATATGTTTTTGTAATCAAAAAGAAAAAATGTCAGTAATTAGTGGCAATTTTGTATCCTTTTTGTCCTAATACCATGTTTAAAGGAAAGGTTTCTCTACTCTCCCTGTGAACTAAGAAGTATCAGCAAAATCTGTACAAATGCAATTTTAGAAGGGACCCCTAATGACCAGGTTATGAGTATTACATGACTTCATCTTCAGCTCTCCCCTTCCACCTCTCCAGAGCACAGGGGGAAAAAAAAGAAAGCAGCAAAATGCGTAGTCAAAAGTGACATTCTATAATCAAGATCACAGAAAATGTAGTGAAAACAACAGATGAAAGTTGCCAAACTGAACTAACCACAGAACTATTAGCAATAACTGCAGAATGTATATAGTCTTAGATATATAGAATGTTTAGACATATAGAATACTCTTAGGTAGTTCCCTTTCCTTTCTTACCTAAGGATGCAAATAATCCAAACACTACATTTTGAAGAGCAGTACTTTTAAGAGTATGCTAGTTGGGCTGATGATTATATATGAGAGGACAGGGTAAATACAGGATTTATTTTACTGCACTTGTGAAACACTCATCCTGAACAACATCTATCCTTAGCTAGTGTCTAGATGTATAATGTGGGCCTACATTTTTTTTTATGCCATCTTCTCATCTTCATTATTGCTTTGAGTGTGAATATTACAAAACTTCAAATATGCATAGGAGCAAAATAAGTTAGTAAGGAAAAATGTTTACAAAACGAGTATGAAACATGTTGTTCAGATGCCAAAGAAAAAAATTACAAACCAGAAATATCTTTGCAATTATTTAAAGACGGGGAAGGATTTCAGTATGTTTCCTACGTATTTTCAAAGTAAATCAGTAATAAAGTCGGACTGATAATTTTATACAGTGTTTCTCCAATAATCATTTGTACTTCAATTCCGTTGTATGAGATCGTGCATTCATCTGCTTCTCATGCTTCCCATCTACTCTGAATAGCAACAAAGCTAAGTATCTGTATACTTCTAATCACGTCACAAAATAGTGTAACAGAAGAATGGCTAAAGTGTATCCCATTTTGAAAACATATGGGTGCAATTCAATATAAAAGGCAGAATATGACAGCCAGGTATATTTATAGCAGCTTTTCTTTAGGTAAGATGCTTTCAGGTGAATGCATCCTGTACTTGTGGCTTTCACACACTTCCTTGTGTATATGAGTGAGACAAGAAGAGTTTAAGAAACTTTTTTTTTTTTTAATCTCACAAGTATATTGCAATGATGAAAAAATAATGCCATAGACAGCTCAGATGTAATCAGAAGAGGTTTTTGAAGGCGAAACTGATAGTGAGAAAGCAGAGGTAAGTGCAGGACTTGGCTCAGCCAGCACTCGTGAATGCCTGAGAAATAGGAGACTCCCCCTCCAATGTGGGGTCAAAAGTAACATATTCACTTAAAACTCTAGTTTCTAAATTGAGACCATTGATTTTCAAACCTCACAGGGACAAATCCTCACTCAAAACCTAGTCTGTAAAATAACAGTTTTCCATAGAAAGAGGATGAGCACCCAGAAACATCAAATTATTTACTTAATCAGCGAAAATACCTAACAGAATCTTCATGCCATCTGTCCCCTGGTACAGCAGCTGAAGATTGAAGGACATATTTTTAGCAGATGCTCCAGAAGTGCCCTGATAACCACTTAACCTCTACTGATGAAATCCTCAGACATCCTCACAGCCCTCCTGTTCTTCTAGCTCTGCTGAAGTCTCCATATTCTTTGATACTTGAAGAGACAAAGAGTAACTTAGACTAGCTGAGAAGATGAAGTAAATACCCTTCTTCTATGAGTTCAGACTCCACTTTGTGCACAGGAGATCACTTCAAATACATTGCACCGTTTTGTCAGTTTTTATTGAGATAATGTTGTTGAAGTGAAAAGTAAGAATGATACAGGATGCCAAGATGTGTATTTCCTCACTAGACAAGGAAGAGCCTTAGTCTTCAGTTTTGCTTTAAATGGAAAGGATCAAAGAAAAATACTTAAGCTTCTTTCTAAAACAATGAGTTAAGTACACAGTTTTTCCTTGTTGATGAAATAGTGTCCATCTGCAGACAAGAGTGTGAGAAGCCTTGGTAAGTCTTCTGATTATGTATCACTACACAAGACAAGCGGTATGAATATTAATTTGTTTGGCTCGTCCTTTGGTGAACAAAGCCTCATACACAGGTTTGCCTGTGTACTGCCCATGCTTTATAAATTAGGGTAGAGGTTGTTCACCCTATTTTTCCCAAAATACAGAAGGTTTACGAATCACATGCTAGAGAAAAATCTATAGAGACTAATGGTAGAAGGTCCTTCCTGTGTTTCTATGATTTGAAGCACAACCAGTTCTGCAATTTGCATCATGATAGCATCTGTGAACCAAGCAAAGATAAGACTCAGCTGCTACACAATATGTTATTCAATGTTACTCTGAGTAAAGATAAACAAGATACTTGGTGTTTGGTTTTTTTTACTACCTACTTATTATATTCTGTGTTGAAACAGTAATGATATCTTGAGATGAGACATTATCTAATGCAATTACCCCATGCTTCTCTGATGGTAAAAGCACTAAGGAGACTGATTAAAATGTCATTTCAAAATTAACAAAACTATTAAATGCATCTCCCCCTTCCACATTTCAGAAATTTTAGATTATCTTCTGTATATGATTTTAATGAACAGTGTTTCCTCTCTTGTGAAAGGACTCTGCATATGCAGAACAGAGGGGAAAAAAACCCAAAAAAACCAACCAGAATAAGGTATTGTAGACTTCATGTCTACATGAAGAATTGCTTTGTTTGAACACAAGTCCCTTTGCACCCACCCAACCCATATATCCCTAGAGATGCCATTTAAGTAAAGGTGCAGGGCTTCACAGCAGTTTGGATGTCTCAGAAAAAGACTAGGGTTTTAATCAAGAACAGGTTTTGTTGTGATATGTGGTTTCTGAAACGCTTTGCTCCATATTTATGTAGTCAGTAAGTCACCACAATTTTCTTCTGATTCTGACCATAACCATTCATAACAATACAATTATCTGTTTCTGTCATGTGTTAAGGAGTTTTAGTTCAGTAATGAGAGACTAAGAAACCTGAGTGCCCTGGTTTCAGCTAGGATGGAGTTAATTACCTTCTCAGGAGCTAGTACGGTGCTGTGTTTTGGCTTTAATGTGAGACTTTTCAGTTCCTCAGGCCTTGTTTGTCAAAAGGCTGGAGGGGCACAAGGAATTAGGAGGGGACACAGCCAGGGCAGCTGACCCGAACTAGCCAAAGCGGTATTCCATACCATGGGACGGCACGCCTGGTATATATACCCAAGGGGTTGGCCGGGGCGGACAGGTCATTGCTTGGGGGCTGGCTGGGCATCGGTCAGCGGGTGGTGAGCAGTTGTGTTGTGCACCACGTGTTCCTTTCTTCCCTTCCCTCTGGATGTTATTCTTTCCCTTCCCCTTTTCATTATAACTGTTATTGTTATCATTGTTATTATTGTTCTTTCATTTTTATTCTATTTCTGTTATTACATCGTTATTATCTCAACCCTCAAGTTTTACATTCCTTTCCAATTCTTCTCTCCACCCCCCTGGGTGAGGAGGGAGTGAGCAAGTAGCTGCGTGGTGCTTAATTACCAGCTGGGGTTAAATCACAACACTGAGTTATCAAGAAGTTGTATCAAATATTTTATAATCCTGTACAACTGTTTCCACTTCCATCTTGAACTCATGGTTTTCCTTCCACTACATCCTTAATTCTTACAATCTTTTTCCTAATAGCCATCTTAAATGTAATTTAGTCTAATTATAATTATTTTTTCGTATACCAACATTATTTTTTAGTTTACAACACTTTCTTCTTGCCAGATATTCCCTTGATGCGTTAACTTAAAGTAGGTATTTTCCCTTCAGCCCTGGTTTGCTAAATTAAATAACCTGATCTTGCCTTTCCTTGGGTAAACATGCCTTTCCCTTTGACATAGTCATTCTCTAAACCTGCTCCTGTTTGAATTAATCTTGCTCAGCGTGAGCAGTTAGAACTTCACATTATATTCCAGAGGTGTTTCACCACATTAGAAATGCTACTTTTCCTCTCTAGTAGGAGCACCACACCTGATAATTTTTCAGGATTGTATCTGTCTTTTGCAAAGCATTCCCATAATGGTGACTGTCACCCTGTGCCTAACTAGCACTCCAGATTTGCTACCTCATGTTTCCAGAGGACAATCCTCTGACCTCAGACAAATCCTTCCATTGTCATGCTTAAATTAAATTGGATGAGCACACTTCTATTTCTTGTATGAAAGTCATTACAAATGCTTTTTTATTTGCTGAAGTAAAGGAAAAGATGATTGGTTGCTTTCCTTTATCTGGAAAACCAGCTCTCTGATGAATTAGATATATTTAGTTTGATTTGTGATCTTTATGTAAACAGTATTGCATTTTATCCCAGTTTTCATTTCCTCTTCCACTTTAACGCAAAATGTTACATAAAATATTAAAATTTGAAAGCAAAGTAAAAAGCATTTAATTGCCGGATTGTTTCACTCCTCCTTTTAAAAAATACTGAATTCACTGTAACCCAGTCACATAACATCACTTTTGAATATTTCCTTCCTAATAGACACATAATTTAATCTGCTAGTTTTTAAAAAAATGTACAGTAGAGATTTGTTTCCTTTATCCTAACAAGAGCAAGCTAAGAAGTTTGAATTTTGTTTTAATGTTGAAAGGAGTAATTTCCATGCAGTCATTACCCTTTGCTATTAAAAATAAGATATTGTTTTGGTCAGCATCACCTTTTTGCTGATATTGAGACAAATATCTACCTAGCTGAGAATCACACTTAGATTCCATTTCATCTCAATAACATCATTATTCTGGCATTTCTGTCTTTCTTTGGACTAATTTTATTTCTATGACTGCAGTGTTTTTTGGTATTTATTTACTTTGTTTTGCAGTGCTTCACTCTCCTTCACTTTTGATGATTCTGCAAGTTTTGACCTTCAAGATACAATTTTCTTGATGATTATTACTTTTTTTTTCCATTTTGTAGAATCTTGACTCACTCCTAATAGTGTCTTTAAGAAGTTTATTATACTGAAAGTGTTCTATAAAAGGGATTTTTTCCCATTTATTAAGATACAGTTCTAAACAAATTTTTATACTGTTGACCCAAGGAAACTTTAGCATTCCTCCATAATTCAGTCAGTCTTACTTCAATTGGCTTCATAAAAGAAAATGCAGGGTATGGGTTTGTGCCAAATTATGCCTTTCTGAGTAAACCCCAAATCAGCTACTGGTCATATTCTGTTTATCTTTCCATTCATTTTAATTTATCTTTGCTCAATGTTTTCATGCTATTTGCCAAATCCAGAGGTTTGAAGTTGCTACATCTTGGTTTAGTGATTATTTGGTGGTGGATTTGTTTGTGTTACAGACACATCTTCAGAGCTTCCTGCTGGAAAGCATACGTAGCTGCCTATTCAGTATGTTAGGGGGGTTTATGTTTTTCTTATATATTGGATTGCTACTCTAGGCACTTTGTAGTGATGCATAAAAAGTGATGTAGTAGTGATGCTACAATACTTAGCAGCGTGACACCTAAGTCTCTTTGTACATTCAGTTCTAATCCATTAAAATCACATACTGAATGCATTAAGTATGCCCGCTAAAATCAATTAAGCTGATCTTCTGATCACTTCCCTACCACTACAAAAATGCTGCAGACTTACAGGGCAAAATCATCAACTAATTTCAGTGGAGTGATGTCTGTCTGTAGTAACTGAAAATCAGTCTATAACTCCCAAGTAAAATTATTACAAACTTCCAATTAATATATTTTTTTTTCTCAAAGAAGCTTTATAGGAAGTTTCTGTCTTATATAGAGAATAAAATGATACAATATAAACAGAATAGGTTAGCCAAAACCCCATGACAGTTTGCTTTGCAGGGTATCTGTCACTCAGAATTTCATTCCTCAAAGGTTTCTTCATAGCATCCATTATATTTACTCCATGCTGTAACAGCATCTAGCACAAATTCAGCATAGCTTCACAGCTCTGTCATAACGTGAAAGATAAGACTAAAATACACACTAACATAGTAAAAGGTATACTTCAGACAAGCAGGTTTTTTTTCTTAAGTAGCCACTTTAAAATATTCCCAGGGATTACACTAGAACTTTATTTGACATTTAGTTGATGACCAGATCTACTCAATAATCAATTTTTCCTCATTCCTAGAGTTGTTACTAAAGACATGTTTGTCTGTATAATTTCATAAGTTATAAATAACCTTAAAGACTGAAAATAAATGGTTTTATTGTGGTTAGTTAGCTATGTAGTTGTATACTAGAGAAGGGCAAGCCAAGAACATTCCCCAATTCAATGATATCATTTTGGAAGTGTCTGCACTATACGCTTTAGTAAGATGCGCTAATTTTCAGCTTTCCCTGTTGACTCAGGCCTGCTGACCAAGGTGAGCAGGACTGAGGATACTGTTTTCCAGCTGTTCATTTAACCATGTTCAAGCCCTAGAGGAATGCAGTAGTGTTGCTACCAGTAAGTACTCTAAATCCTCATGACCTGAGAAATTTTGTATTCTCTTTCCCTCTCCAATTTTCATGTGCATCCATCCATGTTCATGCACAGTCTGGGAGAGGTATGATCAATACTTTTAAATGCCCTATAATGTTTTACAAAACTTTACCACAGTTTTGAACAGAAAAGCGTGTATTTTTTCTTATTGTAAGATAAATCTCATTACATTTTTTCACAACTCTTCCTTATTAACCTCTACATACCAAGTTGTTACTTTTTTATGGGCCTTCAAATGGCAAGTGCCTAGCTAATACGTGCTCTTCTTCACACTATATCAACATGCCATTTCTAATATAAAATGCTGACAATGTCGTCAATCTTAAACATTCTACCTCTCTGCAGTACAACAGAATACTCTATCCCTCAGCAGTAGTTGAGACAATATACCAAATCACTCATATTAACCTGTGTTGTACCATTACTTTATCACTGAACTGATGTACAACTAGAACAAAATATTGGGGAATCATACTAAATGCTTAAAGCAGTGATGCAGTTGTAGTTTAGTTTTGGGGGGGTTGTTTCGGCTTTTTAAATGGGATTATTAGAACACTATCTTTTTGTAAGCAACTGTCTCAGTACCCTGTAAATTGTGTTGGGTTTTGGTTTATTTCATCTTATCATCATGTGGTAGCCTTAATGGTTTCTTCTATCTCCCTGCCTTCAAAAGTCTAATTTTTCTTTTTATTTATAAAAAGAAGAAACTAACAGCAAGCAAGATTAAAGGAGGCCTATTCTAAACCTCACTATTATACTCTACAAAAGAAGTTGTAGAGAAAGGTTGAAGTTGCCAAACTATATCAGGCAAAGCAAGGATTTAGCTTAGAAATATTCCCACTACTTAGTGCAGTGACTAATATCAATGTCAGCAGAAGCCCAGACCTATATCTTACACATACACCATCTTACTGGCTGCTTCCAACAAGATCTACATGGGTTTTTGTTTTGATGCGAAATTTCATCTTGAGTGTAAGAAACCTTTTTGCAGCTAATATTTTCTTAAAACTGATTTATCAAATCACATACTCAAGGTAAACTTTAATATCAATAAAATTAACTTCAGAACAAAATGTCATCATAGATTTCTAAACCAGTTGTCCTTTTGTGAGCATCTTTAAAGCACAGGAGGGATCACATCAACTCATTCATTCATTCATGCTATGTCACAGTTCAGTATTTCCCTCCAGAAGGAAAGTTTATGGTTTATGAAACCTTTTTCTTCACAGGGTGAACAAAGACACAAGAAGTCTAATACATCTCTCATTAAAAAATGCCATTCTTACTATTGAAATAACTGGTGTCATCCTTAAAAACTGGTCCATATTTCTCTAGTGATAAAATATTTAGTCCTCCAGAAGGAAGGAAGGGGCAGGTTGGCTGGCAGACTTTGTCCTTTCTGTCATCAGTTTTTTGCTACCCTTTTCTCTCCTGAGTTCCCAGCTGTTGTGTCTGTAGCTGACACCAAAAGAGAGGGGAAGGTATGAGCTGTTCCAAAGTCAACAGGATATATTAAAGTACCAAAAAGGGAGGTAAATTACATGTAATAAGCATGTTGTTTGGTACTTCCTATGACAACCCTGTGTTGCTGAAAAGATAAGCCAAGAGACTTGGCAGGCCTAACAAACATCAGTTGTGTTAGAGGAGCTTTCCAAAGTCAGCTTGGAAAGATTGCAAGTCAAAGTTAAACTATGCATAACAAAACCACTGCCAGACAGATGGATCTTTAAAAGTAAAGCAATTTCCCAAAATATTAACTCCATTCTGATATTTTTTTCTTTCCTATGAACTTCATTATTTTAATATTGCCATGTTTATTTTCAGTAAAGCCTTTAATAGAGATATTTAGGAATAAGTATGTCCAGACAAAAAGGGCACACGCATAATCACCACAAAAAGAAATCATGAATAAACCCAAAATTGAATGCAGCTATTATGCATTAGTGTTATGAGAGCAATATAACTGGCTTTGTTGCAAAATAAAAACTAATACAAAATATTGATGGGTGTATCTGGCAACAGATGAGGTCATGGTCCCTCCTGTTGGTAAAATTTCCGGCAAGTCACTGAAATTATGTATTTATCATGAGATAGTCTTTTTTAGCACTTGGGTATTTCATCTGTCCTTCTTGCTCATGTTATTTTCTGGTGAATATAGCCAATTATGGTCTTATCTTCTTTACATTTATTCTTTTTACTTGGTGCATATCAAAGTGATTGTCTTGAATCAAATAAAAACATACAGAATAACAAAATGGTTGGGGTTGGAAGGGACCTCTGGAGACCATCTAGTTCAGCCCCCTGCTAATGCAGGTTCCCCCAGAGCAGGTTGCACAGGATCATGTCCAGGTGGGTTTTGAATATCTCCAGAGAAGGAGACTCCACAGTCTCTCTGGACAACCTGTTCCTGTGCTCTGTCACCCTCAAGGTAAAGAAGTTTTTCCTCATATTCAGATGGAACTTCCTGTGTTGCAGTTTGTGCCTTTTGCTCTTTGTCTTGTCACCAGGCACCGCTGAAAAGAGCCTGGCCCCATCCCCTTGACACTTGCCCTTAAGATATTTGTATGCACTGATAAGATCCCCTCTCAGTCTTCTCTTCTCCAAGCTAAACAGGCCCAGCTCTCTCAGCCTTTCCTTATAAGAGAGATGCTTCAGTCCCCTAATCATCTCCATAGCCCTCTGCCGGGCCCTCTCCAGTAGTTCCCTGTCCCTCTTGAGTTGGGGAGCCCAGAACTGGACACAGCACTCCAGATGCGGCCCCACCAGGGCAAAATAGAGAGGGAGGCCCACCTCCCTCGATCTACTGGCCATAGTCCTCCTATAGGATCACGCCAGGATCCTATTGGCCTTCTTGGCCACCAGGGCACACTGCTGGCTCATGGTCAACTTGTTGTCCACCAGAACTCCCAGGTCCTTCTCCACAGAGCTGTCTTCCAGCAGGTCAACCCCCAGCCTATACTGGTGCACAGGGTTGTTCCTCCCTAGGTGCAGGACCTTACACTTGCCTTTGTTGAACTTCATTAGGTTCCTCCCTGTCCCACTCTCTATCCTGTCCAGATGTCACTGAATGGCAGCACAACCTTCTGGTGTATCAGCCACTCCTCTCAGTTTTCACTCAGTCCTTTCATCCATGTCACTGATGAATAAGTTGAACAAGACTGGACCCAGTTTGATCTTTCCCCTGGTGCACTGCAGGTGTAGCGGTGGTTCTAGATATCCTTCACAGCCCACACCTCAGTTTTAACTCCATCTATGCGGTGGTTTTGTGGTTTTTTTTCTGCCAACTGGTATTCAATTTCTAATGCTAGGAAATGTCCAGAGAAGGGCAAAAAAAATGGTCAAAACTAATTATTTTCTTATTGACAAAGAATATTGAAGTAGGATGGGACTCTTCAGGATGGCATAGACGTAACAGCCACAGATGCAATGAAACAGAACAAGGTCTTAAAAAGATTAGTCAGGATGAGATTGGTACAATTCTCTGGGTGATGCTCTGTTTGTGTTGAGAAAGGAATGTACTCTGAATAATTAGAAAAGGTTCCACTGACAATGTTAATGTGCTCTGAAAAATTGGAAAAGATCAGGTGGGCACCTGAAGGAGATAAGGTGATCATCAAGTCAGGAAATGGTTGAACAAAGAAAATTGAAAGGTCTATTCCACCTATATCCCACCTATTATGAATGGAATGATTGGGTGTCAAAATCAAATGAATATGTATGTAAAGATGTTGTAACCTCTCACAAAAACTGTATAAAATACCTAACTTTTCACTGAAAACTTTGGAGCTAGTTTGTCTGGTGCAAATCGGCTAGCTCCCCAACGTTGCACAAAATAAATACCTTTGCTGCTTAAAGACAAAATTTGTCTCTGAGCAGTTACTCTGTGCCGTTTTGGCATCTGCAACAGAGAATAAACCTGCAGAAATCCTTGCCAGGTGATCTTATGGTTCAAGGAGAGAACTGGACCAGTATTTGGAAGGCTGGTATTTTGAAGGTTACTAAACACTCCTATCACTGTAGGCTCAGGAAATACTGTGCACTGAGAACAGTTAGAGAGAAAATGTAATGTATATTTGATAATTTCTTATTTATTCTCAGCTTCTACTTACGACTACTGCTGACCTGGATGTGAACCAGTGTATATTTTCTAATGTTCCAGCCCTATATAACCCATCCCTAAAATTTCTTTTGATTGTTATGCCAACCAACAGGAAGCAACAATTAGTCTCTTCAAAACATTAACCCAGTGATAAGTTTTCCCGTTCAACAACTCATTTCCACAGTTCTGATTTATGAACAGAATGCCACTCATCCTCTTTTAACCACCTTGACTGTATGGGACAGAACAAAAGATGAATAAGGGAAAAAGATGCAATCTGATTCCGTATATGTGCAAAAATCAGATGTTTGAAATAAAAGAATGCAGATTTTTCATGATGTTTTCAGTTTTTCAGATTCTGAAGATCATACTTCTAAGAATAAAGATGTGCCAAAAAGATACTAAACCTATAATGAGTGCTTATAGAAAGATCTGATTATTTAACAGATTAGTCATCAAATGACTAATTTTAAAAGCCTTTAAAAAGGCTATCCTTTTAATGTACATGCTTAGTTTGGCATTCTTTTCTATTTAACTTCATGAAATATTTGTTAAATAGTTGGTTAATAAGGATGATCTGATAAAATAAAACAAATGTCAGCATATTCTTTTTTTCTTTATAAAGTTCAATGTTCAGCAGTTTCTGAATAAAAATGCTAAATAATTCATGAGGTATTCAAAATAATGTTTACAAATATATTAGTAATAAGCTCTGACGTATTGAACTCTCACATATTTGATTAAGCCAATCTAGAATTCTTTGCAGTGATCTCAGTTTACCATTGGATTACAAGAGCTTTTGGACAGTGACTCCTTGAATCTGCTACTTACTAATACTAATTTATCTTTTACTATTAAAATAGAGGAGCTGAAGTAAGAGAAGAATGTGTCTTATCAGTTTTGAATGACATAAGCACCTCTCTTTACATATGAGGTTAAGCTGTTGAATTATAAAGGATTTGTAGGTGAACTTTCTTAAAGCAGTAGATAAAGAAAATTAAAGTAATCTATGTGTAAATGAGAAAAATATTCTGAGAACATATGGAGATAAAATTGATCCAATATACAGACTGTACTGAAATGAGATCATGGAAAGTACTTATGTTTTCCTTTTTTTCCCTATATCTGTCCTTATTTCAGGAAACAATTCTCTGTTTCTTGGATTTTCTTCAGTTATAATGAACAGCTACATCTTTCAGTTTTTCAGAAAAGTACATCCACACTTTTAGGGCTTCTACATGGGCAAGAAAGCAATGACATTCAAAATCATAACATTTTCATTTGTCTAGGAATTGAAAAGGTGTCTTGGGAAATACAATTGAAAACCCCATTTCACAGTTTTGATGTGAATTTGTGTGCTACATTGCTTGAATTCTCACATGGGTTTGAGATTCACAGTTAGACTGTGCTTTGCTTATTTGCAAGCAGAATATTTAAAACAGACTGAGGGGCATGCATTTGCAGATAATGGTATAAAAGCTTGTAATAGCAAAAGCCCAAGTATATACCTATACTTTATGTCACAACAGCAAAGATCAGGGCAGGCTGATGTAGGCATTTGAAATTTTCTTTTGTTGTGCCAATTGCTGATGCTGCCTGATTCATTGCAAAGAGAAGAAGAAAGAAAAAAAAAAAAAAAGGCACACTATCCCAAATTCACAAACTTTGGACATATCATGTCTTGGCACTCATAGTAATAAATTTTTAGAAAATGACACAAATGCTGTCTTACAAGGAATCCATGGACATTTATTATGCCTTGAATGAGAATTAAATGCCACTTGCTGTAATCTAATATATGTCAGAAAAAAATAGCTCTTAGGAAGTATCTCCATGAGCCAGAGATAAAAGTTATCATTAGATGCACACTGTATCAACCTTCAGTTAAAAGAATGGGCTTTCCCAGAAGCGGAGATTACTTTCCCTTCACCCCTTTCAAAAATCCTTATCATGGTTCAGCACGTATCAAAGTAACCGGGGAATCACTTCCATAGAGTGGAGAACACATTAAAGAAATAGCAGGCTGCAAAATTTTGCAGATTTCAGTCTGACAAAGTCTATTTAAAGTCTGTGTTTGTCTAGTTTTCAAAAAACAACAAAACATTTCTATATCAATAACAGCTGCCAAGTGATCAAGACCTGTATTTTTATGTCTTTATGTTCATGATTTTGAAACTGAAGATGTAGAGAGTGAGCTCATTATTCAGCACCAAAAAAACCCTAAAAATAAAAAAATGTGTGTAAGGGATCAGTCTTGCACTGAACACATTGCTGTAGGATTTAATTTACCTTAGATCAGTAGCTTCTTCTGAACTTTCTTAAAGGCTGCAGGTCTTTGGGCTCTGCACTTTATTGTGGACCTGTTTCTAAATTAATTATGTAGGATATTTGGCCACAGTCCTAAAATAATTTCCCTTAGACAGGACCTCAGTGTAGTCTCATTGCTGTTAGCTTTCTTATTCTGTGAGCAAGCTAATATGATTCTGATTTATTTTTGTCTTATAGGAAACTTACTCAAAACGATATAGTAAATGTGTAAGAAAAGCCTGCTGTGACAGTTCTAGCTTATTTGGTTAGCATCTATGAATAAATAAACAGCTGAGCTGGTGCCACCTTTTATAGCTATTCGTTTTCTCAGCTGGATGTTAATAGATTATCTCTGTTCTCTGAGCTTTTCCATTTTATGTTCTCTAGACCTGAATTAACAGGTCATTACTTCATGATTTTTTTTCCAGGCTGATGGTACAATACAATAATTGCACAGGCCAATGTGCACATTTTAAGGCTTTTATTTTGGGTGTTTTCAGAGAGAAACAGACTTGACTGTGATGTGTCATTAGTGTAATATTAACATAAATAAAAGTGCAGAGCCATTACTAACAAATGAACCAATATGGGTGATGCAGACTTTAAAAAGAGGTGGAAGATTCCTTTATTGAAAAGTAACCACTGTTCATTGTTCCACTGGAATACACTCTAATCTGAATTTGACAACTGAGGTTTCAGTATACACAAACGAGTAAGACTTCTACTACTTTTCCCATTTATCAACGATACATGAATTTCAGCTAAACAGTTGTAATTTGTCAGGAATTCTTGTACAAAACACAAATTGGAACAGAATAAGCAAGCCTGAGACAATGTGAGAATATAGAGCCTTGAGGTCAATATATATATTAATTAATTTTAATTATGTTTCTAAATCTAGCTATTTGTGCTAAGTTATCCTGCTCATGAATAAACAAAAATTAGTAATTATCATTAAAGACAATAATTTCATAATTATAAATATGGAAACAGGGAATCTCCTTTAAAATGAAGAGTGAACAAATTGTGCAGGATGAAACCAGAATCAATGTAAACTTTGACCTCAAACTGGAAGTGCAGGTAGGGCTAAGTGAAATGTAATCATTTATATCAGATATCCCTCTGCAAACTGCAGCAGGACTGTCATGGTTCAACCCCAGCCAGCAACTCAGCACCACACAGCTGCTTGATTACTCCCCTCTGGTGGGCTAGGGAAGACAACTGGAAGAGTAAAAGTGAAAAAAAACCTCGTGGGTTGAAGACAGTTTAATAAGCAAGGTAGGCAAAGCAAAAGCCATGCATGCAAGCAAAGCAAAACAAGGAATTTGTTCACCACTTCCTTATGGGCAGGAAGGGGTTCAGCCATCACCAGGGAAGTCGGGCTTCATCATGCGTAACAGTTAATTGGGAAGACAAATGCCATCACTCCACATGTCCCCCTCTTTCCTTCTTCCCCCAGCTTTACATGCTGAGCAGACGCCATACGGTATGGGATATCCCTTTGCTCAGCTGGGGTCACCTGTCCCGGCCGTGTCCCCTCCCAGCCCCTGTGCCCCCCCAGCCCACCTGCTGATGGGGTGGGATGAGGAGCAGAGAAGCCCCCGGCTCTGTGTGAGCGCTGCTCAGCAGGGACTGGAACATCCCTGTGTTATCAACTCTATTTCCAGAACAAATCCAAAACATGGCTTGCACTAGCTACTACGGAGAAAATTAACTCTAACCCAGCTAAAACTAGCACAAGGACTCAGGATTCAGTAGGATTTTATCCCATTCTAATTTCTGCTCAGTAAACCAGCAGCATGTTTATGGAGAAGCTAGAAATATGACAACCTTTGTTTTGTTTTGTTTTTCTCTTTGTGGAGGCAGGGACAATACTGTCTGGGAGAGAGATAGGATGTGCAGCTTTAGGACACTAATATCTTAATGTTTTTTACTATTTCTACTGCAGAACTGGAAGGACTATTTATTTTTGATGTAAAAGGAGGAAGATGTAAGCCTTCTTTAGGAATTATAAGAAATTGAGGACAGCTGGCAATTGACATGGAGAGATGGCAATAGGACACTTAGCTAAAATAAGAATATTTTATTCAGTACCCATAAGTTTGCCAATAATCCCTTCCCCCAAGTTTGCACATCTACCAGATCCACATTGAAAGAACTATATTCACTGAAGGAAGTATTAAATATTTGTATTTATATTGATCTAATGCTTCTTACAAATAATCATTAATAATATCCCTGGCTGGTCTGATTGTGTGTGTGTGTGTGTGTGTAGTTCTGCTGGAGTTTTTTTAACATGTTTTCTATCCAGTGTTGATTAAAACAGACCTATTTCAAACAAGGTGAAAGATCATGGATACTCTTGGAATTTTTGGACTCATTTAGCCTAAGGGTGAGTCCTTCCACTCAAAACACTGTGGGTTAGCTTTTATTTAATTACAGGGTTGCATTATTTTTCCTGTGCCCTTTATAAATGTGAATTTCAAGCACTGGAGAGTTGTTTGTGACTCTGTGTGGCACACTTCGTCAAAAAACTGTGCTGTGCATTAACCCACCCACTTACAGTCACATTGTGTGTTAGTGCAGTGGAAGTATAAAATTAACATGAAAAATAGTTCTTTTGCTGTCTCTGAAGCAAGAGGTTACTTTGTAACTTATTTTATGCTGGTTTATTTTATTTTTAAAAGGTTAGGGTGGGATTTTTGCTTCCTTGGGGTTTTGTTGTTTATAACCACCCTTCCCAATGTAAGATCATGGAAAAGTGTTCTGTAGTCTATTTGTACTAATGAAGAAACCATCATACCACATACAATGAAGAGAGGATGTAAACCTCTGAGCCTCATTTATCTTTAAGTTTGCATTACTGTGTCCACTTCTGTTAAAACAGGGAAAGGCAAATAACACAGAAAGAAGCAAATATCCTCATTTTTTAGTAACAGTTTGTGTTTGACTAATGTGAACTACTGAGCAAATCTGTTCATAGCAGTCCATGAAATCATTCTTCACTGAAGGTAAGTAGTATAGGATATTTGCTGAGACACTGTTGGAAAGGAACCTTGACTCTCATTAATTCTTTTTGGCTACTAAGTATCTTTATTTGAAATTGTTATCGCTTGTATACATTTGAAACTGTAGCCAGATGTACTTTCATGTGAAATAAAGAATTTATATGTTTTTTATGTAAAATCATTTGCTGCTATTACAATAATCATCTATTAATCTTAACAAGTACAGGAAGTAATGACAAGTAAAGTACAAAAGTAATATGTAGAAAAGTGACAAAAATAATGTTTACAGGAAGCAAACAGAACATATTAGTAGTAGAGTCCTAACAGAGAAAGTATATATAGTAAACTTATATATTCCATAATTTTATTTTTCTCTGTTTAATTGAATGGTACATTATAAGTGTATCAAATTTATACCAAATTCTGTTGTCAAATTACACCCAAAGACTTTGGACATTATTAAGATGTTTTTTTAGGCACATCCTTCATATCTTATATCAATATATTTCCAAGTCAGTAGGTACTTTCAACAGCCACACTGTCCTTTTAAATTACAGATCATCTGTAAGTTTCATTTTACAAACAACATTACAGTAATGATAGCTCTGTTGTGGAAAAGTACAAATTGTCTGAAGAACTGCCTGACTAGAATTAACATGATCTTTTCCTCCAATTCTATTAATATCCCAAAAGAACAATTAAAAGGAGTAATTTTGATCACTGCTAGGATGAGAAATCATATCCCTAAAGGTGAGACTATACCTGTATTTAGACATACTTAAAATTCCTTTGATCTGTTGAGGAACATCTTGCATTTACTTGCATGCAGTCTTACTGCATTACTTACTAACTGAAGAAAACAGAGCAGCAAGAAAAAAAGGAAATAATTAAAAAGCTACTAGCAGTGAGGATATGAAGACACGGACTCCTGAATCTGACCAGGAGACCTTTTATTAGTCTAAAACCCGCACTTATATATCCTCGGTCGCTGTTCACGTGCACCATACTAAAATTTAATTGATTAATCAATACTGTTCATGCGTTTCTTGCCTACATATAATTGGCTAATTACTAAACTACAAAGACACTGAACTTCTTGCTTTTTTTTTTTTTTCTCTCTTCCTTCTTATCTTTGTGTGTTTCATGTTCTCAGCCAGCCGCCGACATGGCATCGCTCATCTGCTCCAGCCTTGCATCATACCCTGTTTCTCTTCTGGGCATTCAGCCAACCTTATCTTACTTTCTGGGCATTCAGCCTTCAAGGTCCTTCACAAGCATCATGGCCTCCAGCACTTGCCATAAAGCTTTCTACATAGCACCTTTTGGACTGAATGGCATACGCAGTTTTAATTTCTGAGTTTTCCCAGAGTTTTTGCTCTGGCAGATTTTTTTTTTATACTCAACAAGAAAGGGCTGAAACAAGGTTTCTGGTATTGCCAGAGAACAGAAGATGAGAAATATCACATTTTCTTTCCACCTCCTACTCATGTTTGGAAGAAAACATCCACCAAGAATCAAGTTGAGTAGCTTTACATAGACACTCCTATGTGTGTACATATGACTATGTACTCAGCTTAGCTTGCTTACCTCAACTTACAGCTTTGGTTTATCAAAAGGACTTCTTTGACTACTGTCTCTAACACTACATGCTAATGTACGTTGAACTATGCTAGGGCTGTTATGAATCCTCTTAATTTCTAGGTAGGAAAAAAATAAGGCCAAATGATTTCTTTTTAAGCTGCTGAGAATGCACTGGGGCTCCTCAAAATGTCATTGTCCTGCTGCCTACATACCCTGGAGACTATTTAACACTGCAGGGAAGAGAAAGTTATAGAATATTGCATTAATTTTTCTTGCTGTTACTCAACCATGATAAGGTCTGAAACACCTGAAAAGAGACGGCTGCTCCCAGTTGGATAGTACTGTAGTTTAACCAGTAAGAGCTAAGGCAAGGAGCCAAAAAAGACATGAGCTTTCTTGAATCAGAAACAGCTAAAATAGAAATAAGAGAGGAGAAAAAAAGCAGGCTGAGGCTGGCAGCCAGGAGCTTACACAGAACTGCTAACCGATCTGGTACAATCAAATTAGGGCTGTGCAAATGCTACTTTTATTGAATCTCAACAATCTCTCCATGCTAAAACAATCCTTCTGAAAAATAATTAAGTTGGAATATCATAAAACCTTGCTTCCTACTCTATTAAGGTTTTGTCAGTCCTGCTTGAGGAAAAGTATGTATTTTTATACTTGTGAAATTGCAAGAGCTGGTTTGCAACAAGAGAAACTGCTGAATGAGATGAAATGATTTATGAAGGAAAAATGATGTCTGTTTCTTTATAAATATTAACAGAATGAAACAAGCATAAAAAAAAGTAGGCTTGTGTGACATTGCAAATAAAATTTGTAAGTGAACATTTTACAATAAAGCTAGCCAAAATATGATATATTAAGGTCCGTATTTAACTATATTTTCTGTGTTTATTTTTAAGGCACAGCAGTACTATAGAATCATGTTTGAGGTACTGGCCTACAACATTTGACCACACTTACAGTACAAGTGTAAAATCAATTTTCTGCACTCCCATTTATCTCAGTACTGATGTTAGCTGGCTCTCTAACAGAATGACTCTACTGGAGAGGTTATTTTACTTCAGAGTGGCATTTCAGGAGCCTTAAAGGGTCTGAAGAGATGGCATGTGACCTTTAGGAATATTTTAGATCTGCTTTCCTCTGAAGAAGAATTATTTAACCCTGTATGGATATATCATCATGAGTCCCTCACTGTTCTCTTTATGAATCTCAAAATGTATGTGGCGTTGGCTTCTTTCAGCATAATTGACTGTTGACCAGACCAAGTTTTTTAATGGAAGCTGGGGACAGAAAACTGGATTGAAGATAGCTATCTGTCTAGGTTACCAGGCTTTCTGGTTTTGGGTTTTTGGTTTTTTTTTGTGAATATTTTGATAATATTAACTTGTTTCATTTATAATTTTGCAAGTCACATCTCTGTTTTTTCAAGCTTTATGGTGTTTTTACCACTGTTTCAAAGATAGTGTTGGTGTTTTTTCAAATGAGATTTTTTTATAACAGAGGTCTTAATTCGCAGAGGTACTGCTTAGTAACATTGTCGTTTACAACTAAGCGGTAGAAGTCAGAAATTCTTCAATACACATCGATCAAAACAATTACCAGTCTTTTAGAATACCTACCCAGACAAACAAATGGCTCAAAAATAAATTCAGATCATGAAAAATGTCTTAAAGCACATGATGACAATAGAAATCAATATCTAATTAACCCTGAGCAATGCAGTGTTAAAAAAATGGCTACCTAGCAAACTATAATTGGCAGCAAAACAAAAAGAAATATAAGCAAGTACTTGATGCATATGAATAGTTGAAAGAAATTTAAAAGGAACAAAATATGTCATCATACACAAAGTTTGTTAAAAATAATTAGATTAACAATCTACCAGATATTTGATAAAAAGAAGAGTTAAAGATTCAAAAGCAATGAAGAAGCTGACTACAGTAATGGGAGAATTGCTAAGAATTCCTTAAAGTACTCCAGCTATACCTTCTGATAGAGAAGAAATATAATCTTCATTACTCATAGGATAGCTAAAGAAGTTAAAACTCTCTGTCTTTTCCAGTAGTGCCACTGTAAAACTAATAGTTTCAAGTATAGATAGCACCTAGTTGAATTTTCAGTGTTATCAGACTACATCAAATTGCATAGATCAGCTCTGATGTGATAAAACATAAAGAAATTAAATGCATCATCATTCATACGGTTTAAACCTTTTGCGGTCTAGTCCTCGCTTATTGTTATGTCATTTTTAAACAATACCCTGGCAGACCAAATCAGACTTCAGATTTTTACAGACCTAATATAGACTCCAACGTAGGAAGCTCACCTGCATCCATAGCCACTGCAAAAGGAAGGCTCAGGAGTTTAACTTTGATGTGCTGAATTGTTCTTTAAAGCATCCCCCAGACAACCAAGTATAACACAGGTTTCCTAAGAGAGGCAGCTAAGTTGTATGTCAGTGGCTATGGCATACAAATATCTTTACCCTTTTTCACTAAAGCCTAAATTTAACTAACTCGAAGTGGCTTTCCAAGGTGATCTTTATTCTGAAGTTTCTTTCTTATCCCATAGAACACAAATCTCCATTTTCCTAAAGGAAGAGAAATCTTCAGTCATAAATGTTGCTGAAATGAGTCCTGCATACAAGAATTTACCTTAATTGGTGCAGAAATTTCAGCCTTAGATCTCAAGTTCATAAGATAAATTGTGGAAGGAAAAACTCATTTAGGGAAAATGCATAGCATAAGACTGGTACATCAAAACAACTCCCAAGCTAAAGTTTTTCAGAATACAGTCAAGACCACCTCTAATACTGTTAGGCTTCATCTCATTTCCTCTCTTGTTAGAAATATGTCACAGAGTCTCACACTGATATTTATAAACCTAAATGCCAATTCAGATACTTTCATGGATAGTTTTCCCATTTATTCTTTTGTCATCACTATCCTTTTACACTACAACCTTTCTTCCTTCTAAAGAAAAAAGAAAAAAAAATCCTCCCCTCAGCATATGTTTTTTCAGACATAGCAATTTCCATAATTTCCTTACTCTTAACCACCCAAGTTTTTTCTTCTCTCTCCAATATCATTGTCCTATGTAAAAGGAAAAAAAATGTTTAATGTATTGCGATACCTTAATTGTCTTCAGTCCTGATTTAATCATTTGTGCAATGCTTGCAGTCCTTACACTTCTGTTTACATATTTCTTACATTTCTATGCATTTATACTTTTGGTATAAAGTTTTTGGTCTCTTTTTTATATGCCGTAGGCAGATTAAAATGTTACTTTTGATTACTTTTATACTATTTCTCTTCTTTATGACTTCTAGACTGCAGTTTTCTATGTTGGTCAACTTTTTTTTGACTCCTCATAAGATCTCTTCTCACTGTGAGTTAAGCATATGCTTATTATAAATCTCTATCTAGCAGAAAAAATACCTGCTATGGGAAGTCAGGATGTGTTAAAAGATACATGGTAAGGTGCTTCTAAATTCCATGGAGAAGCAATAATGTGATCATATTATAAAGATCAGTATCCTATCCTGCAGGGAGGTGACATTTTAATAAGTAACAGAAGTTTTTGCACTTAACACATTTATAATTCTTTTAGAAGTGGCCTGCGAAGCCAAAAATGGAGAAGCAGAGGCTCACCTTGGGACAGGGAATAGCTGACATTATACAGGACAGCCAACAACAAATTAGGAAAATTTTGGTGAGATTGCCCACCCTAAAAATAAGATTTTTATTTATGTACCTTGCTGAGTAGTTATTGCACCAGCTTAAATCAAATGTCCCACTATTCCAGCGGTCACCCTCAAAGTGGGCAAATATGGCTGCCCAAGAAAGGGTGTAAGAATTGGTTAACAATATATGGTATTTCCTCTTAAATATTTCCTTCATCACCAATCAGCTGCAATACACTTACTCTCTGAACTATAGGTAGCCAGTAGGCTTTTATTAATCTTCTGTGTATACTTGTTGCATACACTTGTACAGTTTCCCTTGAAGCAATATAAACTTTTAGTATATACAACACATTGTGGCAAAGAATTCCCTGTCTTAAGTATACATCGTTTAGCTTGCCCCTACCCATGCCACAATACCCAAGTTCACTTTAAATCTGAAATTCTGATCCAAGTGATTTTCCAAGGATCCTAAAAAGTTTTTTAAAGGGTCTATGGGTTTTGATTATTGGTCCTGAGGGCATCACTTTATCCATGTTGCTGGCTGTCAGATTACAACCATTATGCCTTGACAACAAAATAATTTGTATTTTTAATAGGATATGTGCTCTTCACGCCGTGAGTGCTCCTCTATGAGTCATGGTAACATGCATCAAATGCATGCTGATCTGCAGAACAAAGTTGTATTTACCCCACGTACACCACAGCACTGAACTGCACAGGCTCCTCAAACTCACTTCCCCTTCCACATAGCTCAGCACAGTATTTTAAAGTGTATAGTCCAGCCTGTGTTCTCCATTTATTTTGCCAGGTTCCTAGGGTATGGGAAACAGCTAAAACTTCACTACAGTGATAACACTACATCAGTGAGTGGTGAGCAGTTCCTAAGGCTGGAGAAAGACTTCTTGAGCATTTCCCAGGCCAGATGCTTGGGAGAACTTTTGGCCATTGTTCACTAAAAGCACTCATATTATTATCTTCTAACACAACAAAAGGGAAACAAATCCTAAAGAACAGTCCCTCTGACTGATAAAAATGTCAGGTGTTGCAGTCTTTCACGTACTTTGTAAAATGTCTAACAGTAAAATTAGTTGTTCACTCTAACTCACTGTCGCTCACTGTCTTATATTGGGCTGGTTTATTTCAGACACAAAAGCATCAGCACTGTGATTTGTCTTCCTTTTTTTATTGCACTAAATTATACCCAAATATAATTTAGGCAAAGCTTCATTTTTTTCTTTCTTTTTTTTTGTTATCCATATAGAACGGCTCCCACAAAGCAGACAAGCACAGTTAACTAAAATGGAAAATTCTTATCAGTTTAGCCAAAGCTCAAGTCTTTATTAGCAAGGCATGCAGGCCTTTAGATAATCTGGCTGTGGAGTTTCTGCCATTATAGTCACTATCTGAGCAGCTTTATGCCAGTTCACTTCTTTCAGGTATTTTAAGCTTTGCAAAATAAGAGTTAACATGATCATGGTACCACTTCTTCAGATACCAGTATATGATATTTCCTATTCTTATTCCCTATATTAACTCAAATAATATATCAGAACTGGGCAATATTTACCAGGAACCAGCTATGTCTTAGACTTCTGACCTGTAAAATTTTTCAATTCCAGATGTCAGTCCTTTCAGTTGGCAGAAGCCATAAATAGAAAGCTATTTTCAATAGCTAAGTAAGTATCTTTGTAAGTGTTAGAGAATGTGGCAATGTCTTTTTGCCCTAGTCTGGGAGTTTGGTGACTATTAGATGCCAACATTTAAGACTGCAGCCTAGGAAGCTGATTCAGCACACTTAAATGAACATACCTGAACATATTTTCTAAAGCTTAGTTAACCTAAACCCTGTAGTATCTAAACTCCTTAGATAACCATAAAGCCCTCCAGATGCCAAAACTTAGGCACTCTACATGTTCATTAATACCTTGCTGGAGAATTAGGTACCTCCTAACTTACCCCATTGCCACCCAGAATTTAGACAATGGAGAAGGCAGCAACTACTGTTTGCCTAACAGGGTTTGTATCTGCTGCCATGATGCTGGTCTCAGGGACAGGCCTTTCTCAGAGGGACATCAAAGTCTTGAGGAGGGAGAAGATCAGAGGGCAGAAGCTGGAGAATGAGTGGTCACAATGAAGTTGCCTGTTAATCAGCCCTCTCTGTCACACTAGGAAGGGCTATTTTTTGTATAAAACTGTATGTCAGAGCCTTGCAAAATAGTGAACATGTTTCAAAGTATTTTGGGGAAATATTTCTCAAGTATAACTGGTTGTTGTTCCCCCCTCCCCTCCCATGAAACAGGAATAAGAGGAAATTAATTAATAAAAAAATAAGCTATACCTGTGAAAAGATCTGAAGTTCTGCATATCAAAAAAACACAGATTTAGACACATTTGCCTAAGTAATTTTACCCACATGAATAAACTCTTCTAGAATTAATGTTAACTTTCTTTGATGGTAGAAATATAAATATTGTTTTTTTTCACAACTCATGCAGGTAAATTATATGAAGCCAGCTTGCAAGAGTTGATAAAAGTCATTAGCACTTTGCACTGTGTCTGCTGCTTCCATGTATTGTAGCCACACGTTTTTAAGCACAAATAATTCTAAAATCACTGGCTAACTGAAATGACCTGAATAATGGCAGAGTCAATAGTGTATGTGGAATAACTGCTCAATTTAGCATGCGTTTCTATTTAAGCTCCTCAATCAATAAAATATCTGTGATTAAAAAAAAAAAATCTACCTCAGAGGTAATGAAAATAGAAGGTCCTACTAGGGGCATTTAGATTTGCATTTTTAGGCGTCACCAACAAATTTTGCTTGTGCAATATTACTGAAACACACTATTTGCCATCTTTCAGCTCATTGTATTTGTTCATGGTACTTCAAAGAAAAATAAAAAAGACCCTCAAAGTCTGCACTCAGAAGCATATAACATTGTCAGTAGGTATGGACTTGCCTTAACTATCAGCTTAATTTGGCTTAGGTATTACATTGAGATTCATTTAATATAAAAGTCTAAATGTCAGCTGTACGCCCTCCCCAGTTAGTGGGGAAAGAGATGGGATCTTCAAAGGACAGTTCAACCAAATTTTCTCAGGACAGATTCAGCTCCCTGTGAAGATGCCTGTCTTTTTCCATTGACTATAGAGGAAGCCTGAACAGCTGGCTTAAACTACATGACCAGCTTGGCAAATTTTAGTTAGGAAAGATAACAACCATTCCAGGTACAGGCACTGACTGAGGGTCATCATTGCATGTCCTGTCCCATTAGCCCTTTACTCCAGCAGTAATTACACTGGCATTATATTGGTACTGGTCAGAATGAGGGAGGAGAATGGGATTTGGGCTGAAGTATTTAAAAATTATTGCAAAGGAGTCCCTGGGAAAGCTCTGATTTTTTACAGTTCAGTGGCAATTCTTGCCAGATCCTTCCAGAAGCAATGCAGTTATGCTGTCCATAACCCTGCTCTGCGTCTAAACAGCACATTTCAACCCCTGGGTGATAACAATAGCAGATGCTTATTATATTTAATTATTAACCATCAGCTCTTTGAACTTACCACCTTAGTCTCTCAGCACCTGCATGATGGATGGCAAAATTCCTGTAATTTCAACTTCCATCAGTCAGTAAGTAAAAGGTGAGCATCTGCTAGTGCTCACCAGTCCCTCAGGATATATATGACTATCATTATGATTGTTCCTAATGGTGCTTTACACAAAATGAGTTAGGGTGAAAAAGGCATGCTAGGTTATTTTACACATATACAATGTCAAAGTATTTATTGCCCTGCATATGGCAACTTTTAAATATAAATAGATAAAACCAGTAGAATATTTATTATTACATTTAATATTTATGCAGTGACATAAATTTACAGGTACTTTTAAATGCTTCTGCATTTTAGACCTGATCAAAACCTCTAGTTAAAGAAAGGAAGGAAAGGTAAGGAAGCTGTCGGGAAGCTGTAACTTTACCCTCCATTGTTATTTCCATACTTAAAGTTACGTCCACATCACAAAGTGAAGAAGATAATCTTTGAAACAATAAACAATTCTCATAATGCCATAAAAAAGATGGTAAGTTCTGCTCAGAGGCGGGGCTTTCTAACTGAAACACAGGACCTACAAACACGGGTATGTTGCCTTCAGGACTCGGGCTGCTAATATACCTGTACTGGCATCTAACACACACGTGCTGCCTCAATGCATGTCTTTGGGTCACAACACCTGTAGCCTCCTTCATTGTGCCACAAAGAGGAGTCTGGAACATGCTTACACCAGCAGCCAAAGAGCCTCTCCCAGCCATCAACTTCTACTGAGCTCAGCCACAGGGGAAATTTGACTCTTACGTGCAATGCATTAACAACTTCATCATTTAAAATCTGATTTTCTCTCAAAGCATTTTCATAAATTAGGCCAGAATAATGAAGCAGTTAGCATCAGAGTCCCCTGGGAAGCTTTCAAGGCATCTACTGCCATGAACTCTCCAAGGCTACCCCCCTAAAGAGATCTCATTGCTGAGAGAATATCATACTCCCTTGCCTCATACATGATGGGAAAATTATCTAGAAAGTCTCATTACTTACGTCTTCCAGGACTTGGTAATGAAGCTTGGAATTCATGTGACTCCAGTGCAAAATGGCAATGTAATGGCATACTGGTATGGCAAAGCAAGGTTCCAGAAATCTGGTGAGTTGTGAAAAGCCACCCATCATGTCTGATAAAATAGGAATAAAATTGTCACTTAAAATTTGAACAGTAACCTTGGAATATTCCACATAAGCCACTGCTGGGTATAGAACAGAACTGTGTAGTCTGTCCCTCATGCATAGCTGGCATACAGGCAGATGTACAAACACACAGACACACAGATCAAAGCTGAAGGTAAATTTCTGGTATGAAAAAAATTAGGAAAACAATTTCCCAGTCTTGTTCCTCTTCTAGTAGGGATATAAATGCATGAAACCTCTGTGATTGCCCACCAGACATGCAGATATGTAGAATCTGTATTGAAAATTCATTATTGGTGAAGAACAGATCTTAATTTTTTAAACAGTTCAGTAAGAATATTGTTAAATGCATGGATATTTATGGAAAAACTGATTTTTACATTCACCAGAGTATGAAAAAAGTATTTTTCTTATTTCTTAATTGGTAATTATAATAAGTGGTACAACTGCTTATGGCTTGTTATATCCATCATAACAAAAGAAAAAAAAAAACAAACAAAAACGAATTCAGAAAATGAGAAAGCATATGTGTTCTTCAAGTCCTAAGAAGATATTTGGAAACCAGTTAATAAAAGCTGGGACTCAGGTAAGGTCCTTCTTCAGAAAGGAAAAAGGACATCTCTGTATTTGACAGATTCTTACTTTCCCTGTTTTTTTATGCCAGTTTCTTCCAGCAATTTCAGGAAGAGTTGAATAAGACACCAATGGAGTTCTCCTGTCCTATTCAAGGACACCTCAGTGAGACAGAGGGCCTTTTGCAGATAATACTCCTGGGGCATCCCTGGCCACAAAATTTCTGTTTTGTGTCTTGATAAATGCAAATTTCTTCATCTCTAACAAGTTCTTTCTCCAGCTGCTGAAAGAAGAAAAGAGGATGCTTGAAAGCCTTTGTTGGCCTTATAGAAGGTCCCTACTAGTAACAAAATTAAATTTATGACAATGTTTCAGATTATGACGTAGTCTTTCAGAAGTAATTTGAGGGTCATGTCCATTTTTTCTATGGATATCTGGGGCAAGTCAGGCAATTAAAATAATGATTGCAACACAATAGTAAAACTATATCAGAGATCCTCTGGATAAGTGGTAAATTTATTTTTTCAGATATAACTTCTGAAACTTCAAAAAGGTTCTCATGTGCTCTCATCAGTATACAACATATTGCAGCCTACTTTGAAAATCCCTTGTAAAAGTACATATACTGGAAAACCCCTGTCAAACTTATGTGCAATATGATAAAGCCATCCAATTCTTAATTTTTTTTTAAAAAACAATAGAAGTGATACTGAGATTTTTCTCAAATCCATTTTGATCTTTGTTAGCTTAAAATCAAAAGAGAAAAAATGTTTTCTTCTTCTGCAGTATTTCAGTCACTCTTTGTCTTGCTCTGTACATACAAAGCTGAATGCAAGTGTTTGCTTTTTGTTCTATAATGCGGTCCATGTGTTTTAGAACCCTGAATGTGGAAGTTTTCAGAACGTTCTGATTTTCTAATTTCATTTCTTCTGTGTTGCTCAGTTCTCTAAGGATCCCCGAGCAATCCAAACATAATCACATAAGTGACAGCAAATCTAAATTTTTTCATAGTGCAGTTTATGCTGGTAAATATCTCAGACTAAGCAAGGTTATATAGATAGATTTGCAGTTTAAAATGTAATAGATATTTTTTTTACAGTGTCTGACCGCATGATTTAAAATGATCATTTTTTTCAGCAGTTTTTCTATCCATCTTTCCCTGCTAATGCTAAGTCAAAGAGTTCAGACTGTTTAATTGAAAATGGAGTGACAAGTCTTTACACCCTGATTGAAAACGAAGAAAAGTCAATGGGAAGACATCCATTGACTTCACTTAACTTTAGAAAGCTGTACCGAAAGCTTGATGTATATTCAAAGCATAATTATTAACATAATTTAAAATTCTTTCCCAACTCCTAATATCACACAATCTAAGCTAGACATAGAAATGGAAAGTTTCAGCCCTTCTTGGCTAAGAAACTAATCTTATTTTCCTTTGGTTTTGCTAACCTTATTTTTAGAAATGTAATTGTGTTACGGCAGGAAACATTTGCCTCTATTAAAAATAAAATCTCTCAGAGTTATTAAAAGTAGCAACAGAGAGTAGCACACTAACACTGGGGGCCTGATGCAAGAATTGAAATGAGGTCCTTTTCCAGGCAGCTGCCATACCTGCTTCAGCTTTCCCACAGTCAGTAGCCCGGGATCAGCCCTGCAATTATACTGCCAACCCATTCAGTAGCTCATTGCTGAACTGCAGAACACCCAACACTTATTTGCAATATCTGCATTCTGGATGTAAAAGAGAAACAGAGCAGTGGCCCTAATTGTGATCGTTCTGGTGTGCAGCAGCTGCCTGAAGCGTTAACTTATGGCTACATCTGCATCTTACCTGTGCTATTTGTCCTCAAAATCAGCTCTTAGGGACTTGCAGTTAATGCTTCCCGAACAGAAATAGCTGGGGTTTTTTAACACAAATTCATGGTCTGCTTACTTGATGCATAGACAAATCGCCACTCTGGTGAGAGGGCCCATTTGATCCCAGAATAAAACACCTCCTCTGGGTGCTGGGCTCATAGGAGACAGCTCTGCTCCAGGGGGTCACAGTTTCACTTTGGGGTCTCTGCTTCTACATGATGTTGGACACCTGCATAATGACAATCCCCCCAATCACTATTAAAAGTGTTTTTTATAGCCAGATCTCATCACAGGCCACCCATCAAATCAGTTGAGACTATCACAATATGCCTTTCCAGCAATTCCAGGTATCATTTGCCTATTAGTTGTTACCTATGGCCTGCACCCAAGTTCCTTACAGCAGTTGTGTCATCCTGTTTGCTATGGCTTATCATACTCAGGCCCTGTCTCTGTTGCACTTGGTTCTTGGCCATGGAAAGGTTGTGATAATCATGTGTCAGGCCACCATCTACCCATCCTGCCTACTCACATGTATACATCCATAAGAGAAATATTGCAATGGTTCCCACTTTGACCAACAGCTAGCACATCCAGTAGCCAATTCCTGAAGCTTTGCAAAAAAATATTTAGTCATTGAATTAGAAAGGTATTCAAAACCTGGCTTATTATTATTCTTTTCTGACCTTTGCCAAATTAGAAAGAAATATTTTTTGCTCAGTAATTGCAGTCTTTGCACTCAAATTTGTACCCCCATTCACTTTTGTGTGAAGCAGAAACAGTTGATTATACTGCCAATACCCTGAACTGTTCTGAGTGACATGACTGATATAAGAATAAATTCATATTGACCCTTAAGAGTCTCTCTAGATAGCTGCACAATCCATGTCCAGTAGATTAAAGAGACCTACCCTACCCTGCTTTTTTAGTACGGGTTACCACCTTTGTTAATGACAGTTAAAGCTAATATACATCTATAATTTGGAGTGGTTTAGGAAATAGCGTATGTTTGCCATTGTTATGACTTCTATGGACACAGTAGCTTCTGATAAAAAAAAAAAAAAAAAAAAAAGACAGTATATTTGAGGGTAATAACCTCTTTATCATTTCATCAGCAGCCACCTGAAGGCACCCTTCAAGGTAAAGAAGTCATCCAGAAAAACTTTTTAGTTTTCTAGTTTACTTAAAATAAATGCAACTGGTCTTCATGCTTGAATATTTTACTTACTTTATGTATTCTACTAAATTACATCTGAAGACTATTGAAGTCTGAAGAATCTTTGAGGAAAGGTTCTTCTTCAATGCATGCTACACTTTTCTTTCTGTACTCCTATAAACCCAGGTAGCCTGGAAAACGTAACTCCTGTACAAAGATTTATCAGGCCTTCAAAAATAGTATTTTCTTTTTCAGAGCCAGACAGCACAGATGGGAATAAGTTCTGTAAAGAATGAATACTTCATGGGTTTAATAATGACAAATAGAAATTTCATCTCAAGGATAAAAAAATCAGTTTTAGTTTGAAATCAGTCCAAGTTAATATTTACAACTTCTGAGCGAACCTCAAAAGACTTGAAGTTCCAGAAATTACATTTATTTTCAAAAATATTACATTTTAGAAATCAAGATTTTGCTTGAGTGAGGCATGCATAAACTCAAACCATGGAGCTGCAATGCTAGCAAGAACTTCTTGTGGTTTAACCCCAACCAGCAGCTAAGTAATATGCAGCCGCTCACTCACCTCCCTGCTGGTGGGATGGAGGGGAGAATCAGACAAAAGGTAAAACCCATGGCTTGAGATAAGAACAGTTTAATAATTGAAATAAGGTAAAAAATGATGATGATGATGATTGTAATTGTAATGTAAAGGGAGGTAACTAAGAAAACAGTCCCCTGCTGGCAAGGCATGAGAAGCTGAAAAGTCCTTGACTTAATATAAACGCTACTTAGCAACAAGTAAAAACATCAGTGTGTTATCAACATTATTCTCATACATAATCCAAAATACAGCACTATACCAGCTACTAGGAAGAAAATTAACTCTATCCCAGCTGAAACCAGGACAGAATTCTAGGGACTGTCTCACGGAGAGACTTACTGGCAATATTCTATCTTTAGGTAGCTCACATAGTCACTATAGCACTTAAAGACCAAATGCCTAGCCCTGGACCAGCCTTAATTCTTTACATTTCTTGTTCAAATCCAGCTGAAGAATTTAAAGCCAAAAGGAAAAATAAGATCATCTAGTCAACTGCAGCATATCAAAGTCCATTTGATATACAGTATTTCTTCTTATATTGACTGTAATAATTTGAATTTGGCTAAAATCAGATTTCTGTCTCAAATGTATCTTCTAGAAAATGTAAGTCTTAATTTAATGACATCTACAGATGCTTGGCAATTTCCTCCCATGATTAATCACTTTCTCTGTGCTTTACTTCTCTTTAGCATCTGCCTGGTGCTAGCTATCAGCCACTGGTTCTTGTTAGGTATCTCCTTCCTGAATGCCATATTTTCTCCCTTTGAAGAGCTTTATCCACTGCAGTTAAGTGCATCCTCTATTTTTTTCTGTGATAAATCAATAAGTGCAAGCTCTTTAAGTCTAAACAGTGGGGAGTTCTCCAGTTTTCAAATCAATTCTGTGGGTCTTCCTAAGCCCTTGCTAGTTTTTCAAGCTGTCTAGAAGCATCCAGTCTTAGCTTCCTCAGTGCATGTGAGCTATCTATTAGTCATCTGCTCATACATCTTGGAACCATATCAGAACTTTTTACCACAGCACTGCTCTTGGGAATTGGAAAATTATATTCTACTCCAAGATCATCACTTCCCAAGACTCACCTCCACTTTTTGTCCTCCAAGATTTAATTTTAAAAACAAATTTCTGCATTTGTCAGGTTCAATGTAATAACAACGTGCCCTGTTTACCAGCCAAGCTAGAGTGACCTGCTCGTACCATTATTTCTCATCCCACTCTTCCCTGTACCATTAATTCTAATGCAGTAGTATACCACTTCCAAAAAGATATTTCACACTGACAATTGTTTTTTTCTGACCTGTTAGTAATCTAGTTTAAATTTGTTATTGACACTATATACTACTGCAGAATTCTTTAATTAGGTACAAGGAGGTGTTCATTTACCCACATTATCAGTCTGAAGATCTATATTAACCACTTTCAAACACAGTTATAATATTATAGCATGAATGAATTCACTTTGATAAGACCTATTATCTAAAGAACCAATGTTGACTACCATTAATTATGTCTTTAGTTTTAAATACTTTATGAAGTGAAACCTGCTTCATCTTTTCCATTATTTTTCTGCACCTGGGTGACACATTAATTTTACATTCACACAGTATCAACAATCTCAGATATTCGGAATCTTCCAAGGACTCCTATATTTAATAAATATTAATACTATCAGCCCAGAGGTATCCTTAGAAGTGCAGACACCTTTAAAGTATTCTTTTGCAAATTACCTCATTCTGCTACATTATACTTGTTTATTTGCAAATACTCCTTATGTCTTCTGTCTCCCTACTAATAATTTTGTCATTTCCTGTTAAGAATAGGATATGTTTGTTTCTTCTGGAATAATTACTTTCCTTTTCTACTGTTGCTGCAGTCCCTGTGTTCCTAATACTAATTTTAAACTTTGGCTGTGATTTCATAAAAGCAATCCATTTCTTCCATGTCTTTAGGTTCTCTCATTAATTTTCTCTATAAATTTCCACTTTTTTCCCCTTAATATCCTTCCTTCTGGACAACAGTTTCTGCAAAGAATACACAGAGGTTATATAGATATAAATATATGCTCTCACATTCAGCAAAGATAATTGGTGTAATGAAAGGAAGTAACAATCACTTTGCAGGACCAGTTGTGTGTGCTCCCAGCTGGGAGTAATTATCAGTGATGGGAGAAAAGGTGTAGAGACAAGAAGAAACATTTCTCTTCTTCATCCTTTTCCTTCATATGCAGACTCTCCTTTGAGTCCAGGAGATAACTTCCCATGGTACTAGTTTCCTCTGGGGTTTTGAATCTTTCAGGTCACAGTAAACCTAAAGTACCTTCTCTTTCCTTCTTCATCAAGAGACTGGCATCTTCCTTTGCCTGAGTATAAACCAATTCTTACTGGACTTTCCAAGCTGAAATTTTCTGAATATGAAAAACAAATAAAGTGCTTAGTTTTAGGCCATACCTTTTATGGCACAAAAACATTCTACGAGACTTCAGAAGCCTGATAGGACACTTACACAAAAAGCCTGCAGTTTACATACATGGATAAATTACCAACCTTTGTTTTCATCTGTATGCACCTGAAATCTAGTCCAAGCCCCTCAGAGTATGCCCGTTATATCAGGGTACTTTTGTTTTCCTTCTTAATTGGAAATCAATTAATTGGAAGTAATAAGAGTTAAATTCTGTGTAAGCATCTTTTAGGAACAATCAGTGTTTTCAAAGCAGTCCACTACTAGCAGAACTATGATAAAAGAATTTAAACATCTGCAAATATCCTACCGTCTTTGATTTGCTGGGGGTGTGGGGGGTGTGGGGAGGGTGGTAAAAAGAATGGATGTTTTCCTCATTCAACAGATGCTGAGGATAATAGTAATAACACGTTTTATTGCATTTCATGATTTTTGCTTGTGAATGTTGTCCCTTCTGTGTTCAAGAGTTCAAGAATCACCACATGCTTCTGAATAAATATTCACTTTGTCTAGAGTGGGTACATAAATTTGTCCTCTATGACATCTGCCTAAATACTGGTCTAACATACTAGATTTGAGGATTGAAGATCACTGGGGAAAGTCTTGCCTAAAATGCAGAAGTGCTAAAACACTTACAAAGTAAAAAGAATCATAACTTGATGTCTTCATGATGTTATATAAAATTACGTGTTGATAATACTTTATAGTAACTATATTAGAATATTCTGACTCTATGTGCATAACTCAGTACTAGAATATGACTGATAAACTCTAGGCACAAAACCATCCTAATTTATTCTTGCCATTTGCTACTGTTGCTCAGTGCCTGCCTGTCACATCCATCCTGGCTTCAAGAGGTTAACAAAAAAAGTCAGAGATATGTTGGACACAGCAAATTCAGAACATCACCACAATATCTCATCTGTGGGGATGTCACAGCAGTGTGGAACACAGGGTGAAATATGTATAACACAGAGTAAGAAAGCCTTCATATACCACCCCTGAATTTAGAAAACTGAAGTATCTTACTAATAAACAGACTTGAAGCAATGCAGCTATAACATTTTGCATGTCTGTGACTGTTCAAGCGCTTCTCAAATGAGCATTCTGTAAATGTTATCCCCAGTCTGAGACTATAGGATGTCGGAATATTATAGTGCCTGTATTTAAATTTAATAGTGTGGGGTTTTTTAATTACTCTGCATTGGGACTGGGAAACAATTACAGTTCCATTTAGTGAATTTCCTCCTTAGATAGCATTACAGTCGAGTACGGAAGCCTCAAGGTATTTTGACATAGATGTAGTTCCAAGGTTTTGTGACATCTAGTCTTAGCATTTCATTAACACTGACTGGATTTAGATATAAACTTTGGTGGAAATATCATTGAGCTCCAGAGATGACTTGCCATTTGCTAAGAAAATTTTCTTATATAATACAAAAAACCATTTTATATACAAATAGAAACTATTTCACAAAAATATTTCTGTGCAACATGAAGCAATGGCTTCACTTCAGCAGCTCCACTTGCAACAAGTGAGTTAATTAATGTCTTTTTGAACTCCTATTAGGTGTTCAAAAGAGTGTCATGTTGAAAAAGTCAGTAACACACTTGAACCAAAAGTACTAGGATAAGCCTTCCCTTTCCAAGGCCCAGTTAGACAGAAGTCTTTCAGTGGAGCTGTGGAACAGAGGGAAGTTCTCACGTGGCACTGGACTTCAAACTCCAGGTGCAATTCCTCCTATTTCTTCCCCACAGATGACCTCTGTCAAGGCTTTTATTCACTGCCTTCTCCTCCAGTTGAGATAATTTTTGAGTGTTGGAATACAAGAGAGAAAGGTATCTGTCCAACTGTAATAATATTTAAACGAACACTTATTTTTCTGATTTAATGAACACAATAAAAAAAGATAATTTGCTAATTACTAGAGTACAATTTCCATCATCAACTTCCATGTTGCAGTGTGCGGGAGTTTACAGAGGACTTAAAAGTTCTTCCCAGATTTTTTTTATGGGAATTCTTTCAGCCAACCATGAGAAAGATAATAATTTGTGTAGTTTTACCTCCTGTCACCTAGTTGCCCACCTTTGATTGCAATTCCTTATACTTTTATGTCTTATAAAAACTGTAAGCATCTTGGGCCACAAATAAGTCTGTTTAATTTGTCTATAAAGCACCATTCTTTCCTGAGGCATTGAATGTATAATATATGATAATTTATAAAGCAAGTTTTTGCAAGTCAGAGGGCTTGACTTAAAATGAAAACAAAGTTAAAAAGACCTTCTTCCTTCAAGCCAAGCTGGTCTTAGAGGCAAAGGTGATACATTTTTTGTCTGTAACTATTCTGTATGA
Source organism: Falco peregrinus (assembly GCF_023634155.1). Classification (NCBI taxonomy): domain Eukaryota; kingdom Metazoa; phylum Chordata; class Aves; order Falconiformes; family Falconidae; genus Falco; species Falco peregrinus. The sequence continues at coordinate 35,472,321 of NC_073725.1, read as the reverse complement.
GAACTCTGTCCCCTAGCAAAGTACTTCCTCCATAGACAGGGAAGCTGGACACACCATCTGAACTTATACTGAGCTTTATGTACACTCTGTAGAGCACAATTAGGCTACCTAGGCCAGTAAGTGCATACTTCAAAGCAATATCTAAAACTAAAATATAGTCACAATTACATTCCGGGGGGTGGGGGGTGGGGTAGCAAAAAAACCCAAAACATACCCCACAGAAACAGAAACAACAGAATGGTACCAAATCTTTTTGCTTACTTTTGCTAGAAGAAATAGTTACACAGTTAATGTGATATCTATTAAACACTAATCAAGTACTTATTTATCAATCTTATGTTCAAAACAGTCTGGTAAAATACATTTACTCAGCACTGCATCCACACTACCATGCTTCTCTCAAACTTTCTTGCCGTTCTTCCGACTATATTTCATCAGACAACTTTTTCTTTTTTTAAAGCATGACAAGGAAAAGTTCCCATATTTCCATTCAAAAAGCACTAGATTTGTTGCAGAGACCATGTGTACAGTTCATGCCCAAAAGCTCCCATGTATCCAGAAAGCATGTCCCATAGAACTGATGAGTCATGGGAAGGGGCCATTTGTCCTGGATTTTCGGACACTCAATAGCCTAGTCAGAGCTATAAATTTTGATTGTAAGTACTTTAGGGCAAAAATCTGTCATTTTAATTTGTTGAGAAAGCACCATTCTTTCCTAAGGCAAGGTGTGAATAATACATGACAATTTAAAAAGGAGATGTTTGCTACTGTTACTGCTCCTGCAAAACCTCTAGATTCTCAGACAAATGCCTGAAGTACTTTTAATGCACTCAGGCTGTATTTTTGGGTGCAAGAAGAGGACACTATCTAAAATTCAGGCTTATGAAAAACTAAATATTCAGTGTTACCAACTAAAAATTCAGTCTCAGGTTATTTGGTGCTCTAATGTCATGGCTTGGATAGGCAAAGAATTGCAGCTTTCCCTTTAATTTCTTAACAAGTGCCTAAATCCTATTGAAAGCAAGGGGTTATATGTCTAATTGCTTTCATAGATTCAGAAATAATCTTCCCAGTTGCAAAGACAACCTGAAAATAACCCCCAACTTCCAAAAGCAAAGAAACTAAAAGCATTAGGGGAAATACCACAAAAAAACTAAGAAACCCAAGCCATAGAAAACAAAACATACCAAATTAATCCATTTTTTTTAAAAAATAGCATATTGGTTTGTCAAATTTCTTCAATTTTCATATCTCTTAAGTAACCATTACCCCATTACTTTAAAATACATTGCCAAAATGGGCCATGAACATGGCATGTTGTTGAAATTTTCATAATGCATCAATGATGATGCTGTAACTTGTAGATATTGGTAGAAATTTGTTACTAGAACATTGTGTCTCTAAGGGTCTGTATATGTGTGCCTTCTAGAACATTGCTTTTTTTTTTAAATTGAGCTATTAATGATTATTATTATATTAATGAATAATTAATAACTATTGATTATATGAATATAATGTGGAATTGCAGAATAAGGAGTAGTGCATGTTGGAATATGTATAAAAATAGACACAAACAGACCCCAGAATGAGTGGAAAGAAACCATGAGCATCATTCTCCTCCTGGGAAACAGGAGGAAGAAACCTCCACAATTAATCTGATTCTCCTGGTGAAGAACTTTGAATACTGATGGCTCACCATGAAAGCTTCTTGTTGTTGTGGAGCACAGGAAGCACACACCAAAGAGGTATTTACTAGGAAATTTGTGTATATCATTTTTACCTGTATTACTACAGTAACGGTCATAGTAATGGGAAAGTTCAGATTGTGTGTGCTAAAACCATTGCACTTTGATAATGAATCTTTGGTTAAACTATTAAAGTTTTAAGTTAAATTATGACTTCATATAGACAGTGTGATTTTTTAGCCCAAATAAACAGTGCAGGTGTTTGGATTGGCTCTTAAATATGGGTAGACCACTGTTCACCTCTGTTTATGAACAGTCCCTATTTTCATTATAAACCTTTGGAAAGGATTGGATATCTTGTGTAATGCCTGGGGGTTACAATATTCTGAGAGCTGGAAATATCAGTATTTGTATGAAATACATAAGAATAAAGAATTAGGATCCATTTCATGAAATGACTTCTTCATTTAACTTTACTTTAGGAGTGGGCTGTCAGACATCCATTTTTTGCATGTTCGGATCAAACCCTTTGTAAAACAGCCATCTAATCACTAAGAGATAATAAATTCATTGTTCCAAGACAAATGAAAATGGTGCTTCATTCGCTTAAAACAGTTCTCCAGAGGAGAGCCCCAAAAGACTGAGCTTCCAGAGGAAAAGAGATGTCTGTGGATAAAAAGCCGATATATTTCCAGTTATACCTGCATGCACTCTCGACCCAGATCGGCAATGAACTGAAACAAACAGGTTGTTAGAACTGAGGATTGAAAAGCATCTTTACTTTTAGGTAAGATGTTAAGTATGGGAAGGTTATAGCAACTGTATGTTACTATTCTGCCTTCAACAACAGCAATAAAAAAGTGTTACATGGTATTTTTTTATTCAAGACAACACATAGGAAGGTCCTTGTTGAAGCTGTAGTTGACAGCAGCAGCAAAAAAAAAACAGAGGAGCAAGGCTGAATGTACCAACCCATTAAATAAAGTTCAAATCACTCTCCCTGAGTTAAATAATGGAGTCTCTGAGTTGGACCAAAAGGCACTTTGCAAGAGATGGCACACCTGCCCACCAACACAACTCACTGTCACAGCTAGCAAAATATGGAAAGAGAAAGCAATGTGGCAAATGAACCTGCAGGGTGCTGGATAACACCGGTAGGCTGACAGCCAGGTTAGCAGACTGTTGCTGAAGTCACAGTCAGGGAAATTTTTTTTAATAATCATTCCTAGTGATACATTTCTGACATGTGTTATTAAGATTCTTCTCTCTTTATTAATTATTTCCCTGCTTCATGTGCAGATTCAAAAATTGTGATTGCACAAACAAGGAAAATGTCTAAGGTAGGTGTTTGGTATTCCCGGACAGACACTTGAGGATGGTTAGTTGTTTGTAAGTCAGAAACCTTGTTAATAGCAGATGGATTACAGTCTGAGTGTATTCCATCATGCTGTAAGCTAATACAAAAGTTTATATTTCAATTTCACAATTGTAGCAGTAAATTATTTTAATATTCTTATTAAAATTCTGTATTTTCATATCTATATAACTAACTGGAAAGTTCTGCTTTCTGATTCAAACTGTCTATGCTGGGTCTCAGCCCAAAGGTGAATATTTTTAATTTATTTTCTTTTTGGTAAATGTGAGCAAAATCAGCTCATTTCCTTTACTTGTGCAAGAATTTAAAAATGTTGTGTATAAAGAAGTTAGATATTTTATGGATGCAGAATGCATTGGAACTTTAAAAGCTGAAACTTACCAGGCTGATACAAAGGATTAGTCTCCAGGCCAATTTGCAAAATGAAATATTAACAAAATAAGAGTAAAAATTAATTTTTTTTTTTTAAAAAAGTACTAAAACCAATTATACATTGTCTTACTTAGCTACTTGTTGCAAATTCATTTATTAATTCTGACTTTGCCAATTAGCTTATAATTATATTGCTATTTATCTATATTCAGAAGCACATGTATGACACTGATCTTGCATAGCAGTACAGGTCTGCTCGGTATGTCCTTTCATCGAAGTATTTTCTGGTTCATAAATACAGCAAAGTATCTTCCTAAGTAAATGCTGAATTCCAGCAATACTGTTAGTGTTCTAACTTCAATTATCTTTCTTCCTTGAGAAAAGCAAATCTGAGGTTTGGAAGGTTTTGCATCCCTCAGAGTGTTTTAGCAGATACTTCTGGGCATCACTGTGGCCTTTTTGTCACATGTAGAATTTTTAAATTCCACCACAACACTGGGATCAGAAAACTGCACAAATCTAAAAATAAAATATTATTTGATAGTACAGGTAGAAAATTAGCTTCTTATTCAAATGGGAAAGTGAGGATTTAAAAGACAAGATTCTCACCGTATTCCCTAAACACAGAATCCAGTTACAGATCAGAGCAGTAGCATCTGAAATCCAGAGATTCTTTTGTAGCCACTGGAGGATTAAAGTTTGATACCTAGAGTTAAAACAGATGAATAACTGCAGAGAACACGTTGTCCAAGAACAACATGGGCACAGACTTGGCCAACGACACACTGGATGTTTGTGGCCCACAAAAGTCTGACCAAGGTTTCCCTCACTTTAGCCAAAGGACTTACTCATCCCTTTTCTTTCACCTACTGCCCTAAACACTGGCTCCTTCTCCAGCTCTCCAAGATGCCCACACAGACTGCTGTTTCTACCCCAGAAGATTTACACTAACCGTGGCTTCAGGCAGGTGGACCTTCCTATCCCTGTGAAGATGGTGTTCTCACCTGCTCTTCTCTTTCATTACACTTTCTGTCTTTCTGAAACAGATTGTCCCCTAAAGGTTTGCCACAGGTAGTGGTCTTCTGTGCAGAGGTCCTGTGCATGCTGGGCTGTTTCTTGAGTAATATCCAGTGTATGCACTATGAAAGATGTAAGGCTACCGTTCTTAAAAACACCGTCAATGAATATGTGTACACGCAGAAATTTTCTTCCCTGCAATGTATACTTTCTCCCTGACACATAATTTAAGATCTGTCCTTTTATCTTTTACAGGTCTTTACAGGTCTGAGTGAACAAATTTACTAGGTCACAAGGACAAGCATCATGGGATAAAGTGAACTGTCCAACCACATGTGCATTTAGACAGATATGAACAAGGGAACAAGTTTTATGCTCAGAGAAGTCACCAGAAAATCCTATATTCTTAAGTCAACATTGCAAAAAAAGTTTTAGATGCTGCTAAAAATCATCTATTTTTTCCAAAAGTGTCTCGCCTCACAATCATCTGTTAATTCGGTTTTGAATGTCTTCATTTCATTTACATAACCAGGCCTTGTCACACTGTGAAGTTACCTAAAATAGTTATTATGTCTTTGGGCAAAAAAAAGGCAGACAGCAGCAGAAAGAAAAGACTGTGAGCATTTAGATGTCCTACTGAGACAGAGATTATATGTCTGGTTTCCTAAATATCCAAAGTGAGACTAGACTAAAGCAGTGGTGTTTTGAGACCTTCCTAATTTTGCCTGATGCCTTCCAACTTACTTGCTCGATATCAACACTGTTTACTCCAGTGGGTTAATTTCACTCACTGTCACCATTCTTGGCGGAAGTAGGCTGAACCATTCACATTCTTGGCTCTAATTCTGACTTCATGATTTTTCCAAGGTTATGCATTATAATCACTTTCAATAGTGGATTTTAATTTTGTGTGCCTTGATTTCATGTTGTTCATTAAAGGGTCTGCAGGCAGAAGCATGAAGTTTGGCCTGTCTATAATTTTATAGCTATATATTACACACACACACAATACAAATAATAAAAAGATATTAATACTTTAGAAAAAGCTGGGTTTAGTTATTCTCTTTTCCTGGAGGTGAACTATGTCTAATAGGTCTTGCTCTTCTCAAAAATGTATTGTAAGACTTAATTAATGTTTTCAAAGTACTTTAAGATACTTGTATTATTAAATGTCCTGCTAGTCCACTTCTCTTAGTGACTCAATACTGCCAGAAGCTGCATCTTCTGCCAACTGCCAACAGGCAGCAGCCAAAACAGCAGTGGCAGACACAGAACCTGCACTGGGAAAGCTGGAACAAGGGCAGTTATTGAAGTAAATAGTCCAAGCAAGGAACAGGAACGGGAAGAAGACAAAACTGAGGGCAAGGGAGAAGCTAAGCCCATCCTCTATCCTCTTTCACCCTACAGATGGACTTTTTCTATACCACCTTTCTTCTCTTGCTTTCCCTATTTCTCTGAAATATGTTGGGACATTTTAATTCCTTTCCTTCCACCTTCTTCCTCAGAGTGCTATCAAGGGCCCTTTTTGGGAGTTGAGTAGAATGCTATTACTTAGATTCACTGGCATTTAAATCCCAGCTTTGCCACTTGCTTACTGGAGGGGCTCTTTCTTTTTCCTAGTCTGTCTTCAAAGCTCACCAAAGTCATTGACAGTCTACCCCTAGATTATGGAAGATTAGGCCTCTGTGGACTCTGTGGCATTGCTAAAATGAATTCAACAGTGTCTATAGAACCCTCTGGAAAAAAAAAATAGAAATAGATTGCTATCCAAGGAGAAACTGGCACTACTATTTCCTGGAGAGCTGATTGCACATTTGTTTTTTTTTGTCACCAAACTAGGCAAGCAACTGCAATGCCAGTGCAGGGCGCTGTGCCAGTCCCAGGGCAGCAGAGGAAGAGTTATGATCTCATTTCAGTTAACAGAATTTAGAATTTGTTTCATCAAAAGTACCTTGACAAAGGCATTACTGTTTATGGACCACTGATTACATGTCCCACAGTAGACAAGACAGGTAGTAAAGTAAGACAGGGCTTATCCCTCAGCACATACTAATGAGGCTGTTCTGTCTGCAGCTCCCTGTGGCCAGATGCTGTACTTGGATGGAGTCCCACTGGGATTCTTTGTGGGTGCAGTCGCAAACAGTCAGCTGCAAAATCACAGTTTAACTATTGCCTTTATCAGACAAAGCCAGGAAGGAGTATTAAAGGTAAATGATACATTCCTTTACTGGGGAAGGATTCCACATCCCACTCTAACCTGTAAATACAGTAGCATATTACTGTGTTAGCTTTTGCCTAAACCCTAAACATTCAACACTTCTGGGTACAGGTTGGGTGTGTTCAACTACCTAAAAAAACCACAATTTGAAACGGCTACTAAGATTGCAACATTTCAGAGACCATGCCCACATACTCATAGCATCAACAGGCAGCACAGCAGTGCCCCAGATCTATCTTAGCCAATGGACTTCACTCCTATAAAGGTAACATTGCTTCTCTCTGCAAAACAGACACTAGCACTGCATTAAACTGCTGCCACTCCTTGAAGCGTCTCAAAGACTGTCAGGAAGCAGACTGGCAATGACTGCTGCCTGCCCATTTGCCCAGGAAAGTGAGCAGCATGGGTTCCCCTGCAGGTTTAGACTTGTCTGGAGAAAGGACAAGTGATCGTTACCTCCTCTAAACGCTGCAAACATTATAGCATGGATTACTCAGTCTCAGCAGACTTCAAAAAGCCTTTGTCATCCATCAGAAGCAGCTTCATCCTTCCCCACGTGCCAAGCAGTGCCGTTGTTTTGTAATGAACAGCTTCCATCAGAGCGTACAATTTCTCATCCTGTCTGACTCGGCTGATCATTCTTGTAATTAAGTCTCTTTTGATTCTCTTTGGCAGCACACCATCTGCCCAAGAAGGCACACCTGGAAAGCAGTTTTCCTCAGGTTTTGCTATCCTTGATTAAACTCTGTTTTAAAGCAGAGAACCTTAATCAAAAGAATTGCCTGACTAGAGGTAGCTGCGCCTGTGTCACTTTTGTCACAGATTCCCTCTGAAGACTGCAGGATTTGGATTTGCATAACAATTTCCAAAAATGGGTCCACCATGGAGGGGTAATATTTTCAGAGGATTTAGCTTCTAAGAAAAAAATCCAATGGAATGAATTAAAGAGAAAAATAATAGGGTACAAAAGATATGTAATAGGTTTCAGTAGTAATTACTATAAATTCCTATAGAAATTACTGGAAATTTTTTTTTTTTTTTAGTATTCTTTTATAACTCATAAGAAACTAATTCCTGAGTGAGTTCAAGAATATGTAAAAGGAAATATTTATCTTCTAATGAAAAGCAAGTTTAAAGTGATGCTACCCCCATAATATCAGGAATCAGAGGCCAGGTCAGTGCGGTACCTCATATGAGGCACAAAGCAGCCAGGCAGCATGAGATATAAAAGAGAGAGATGCTTTTTATTCAGCTGTCTTTGATGGTGAGGTAAGGATCGACAAAAATTTTAGATTGCTGATTCTGTGTTGAATCAAATGCCAAAAGAAAGATCCATGTGAACTCAGATACACGTATGAAAACACACATGCATACATTTCTCCAAACAGGTTCCAGTGCTTTCTTCCTGTCCATTCTCAAACAAAACTGCACCTCACTGCCAGACTAACATCAAGCCCCATGCTGGTTCTCCTAGCTTATTACAGGTCTTTAATGGCTTCTGGTAGAGTGTAACAAAGCTCTGAGTCCCTGAACCTGTTAATAAAATGACAAGCTGCTTCCTGTCTCTGATCCCCCATCATGACCTCTGCACTGTGTAGAAAAGACAAGAAACTTTCTTTTTGTCACGCGAAAACTTTTTCCCTGGTCATTTACAGTACCCAAAAGCAACTAGATAGAAAGGTTGAGATAGGAGCCAACAAGTATAAAAACAAAGACTTGGGGGGAAAAAAAGGTACAGTTTCTGAAGTGAGAAAATTACACTGAAAGTGTAGTTTTCTAAGTTTGCAAATAGTTGGTGCCAACCAGCCTGAGCTGCTTAACAGCAGTGATACAGCTTTAAAAAGCAATGATAAAAACCCACTTCATTTACTAAATAATACACTTTTTTTTTACCTATTATGAAAGGCTGCTGCATATCACATAGATATCAAGGCAAGCCACCTAATGGCCTAATTTCAGACCCCACTGCTGTAATGTTTAGTGCATGGGATACAAATTACAATGGATTCAAAACAGTGGTACATTTTAAAAAGGAATAGTACTGAAATGTAAATTTACTAGCTTCTGAAGTATGTGTGTGAATTTTCATAAGATGTCTGCTAAGAACTGGCAAGAATCTGTAGCACTGATAGCTTGGGCTGGGCAAGGCTTAGAAATAAAAGTAAGCACCTGAGAGACTTGTCACATTCTCAGGAGGAGTTATGCTATTTACATGGTTTGTAGTTCACATTTATAGCAGTGTGGGTTGCTCTTTATTTCTCCTACTTTGCATCCTTTCACTGCAGTTGTCTGTTCATTCAGCAAACACGTTTCAACTGAAGCTTCCTTGACCTGATTTATATCTCAGAAAATGCACCTGTAACAAGCGCAACTGAACACTCAACTCCCACTTTTATCTCTGACACTATCCTTTTCTTCACCCCTTCCTGGCCAAGTCTCAATAAATTCTTTCCCTTGCTAAGCTCACATAAGCAGAATGACATGCTTACTAACAAATGGCTTTTTCTAGTAGCTTGTTCCTGTAGAAAAGAATGAAGTAACTACAGAATGATCTGCTTACTAGTAAATAGTTTTTCCTAATATCTTCCTTCTGTAGACAAAAAGGAAATAAATATGGATCCACTGCTTTCACCAGACTCGCACAGCTATTCTTTTTGTTAGGACCTACACAAGCTGGACTTAGTTTTGCCATTTGTCACTGCTTCGCTCTCACCAAAACCATCAAACTGGCATTTCTAGTACCACATCTTCTAAACCTGCCATAAAACGGGGCAGTACTCAGAACACCAGTTCCTTCTCTGTGGTACCCACTGCGGTGTAAACAACTGTGCAATGATGCTAGGAAAACATGTGGCAGGCACGTCTATTAGCCAAAGGTAACGGAACAGGTTTTGTGTGCCTCTGGCTGTTGCAAATCTTTCATGCAAAATTGTTTAAAGACTTTAAGCTGTATAAAGAACATCTTTTCATTTGGTTTACTTGCTGTAACAGGAATGCTTATAAATAGCTATCTGGGGCTCTTTGTTTGCATACATTGCTAACTAGCAACTGTGAAAATCGTCTTGTATACATCAGACTTTGATATAAATAATAGAGCCACACAGGCATCAGCTTCTGTGAAGGCCTTTCACATGAAAAAAGCTGTTAAAAAGGCCATCTCCTGTGGGTTGTTCTAGAATGTATTCTCCGTTCTCCCCAACAGAAGGCTTCAGCCAACATGGGACACAGTTATGACTGGGCCTTGTAATCAGAGGATACCTTCTTTACCCATGTAACAGCTATTTTTCCTAACAAAGTACAGTGATTCTGGCCAAGAGACCATCATACTTCAAGGAGGCAGTGATTCACATCACAGTTAACCTGAGCAAGTGCAGATCTGTGCTGTGCTGCACATCCAGCATCAGGCTGTGCTGTGTTGCTCAAACCTTTTGGCCACAGGACGATCTCCGCCAGTTATTCACAGCAGAGGAGCCTGCAGGCAGCTCCCACTCAGCACCTGTGGCTACACCACCCCGGTGGCCTTGCCTTTATCGAGCAGTGCAGCAGGAAGTTCTCATGAGACCAACCCTTCTGACTGATATTAGAAATTACCAATAAAACTGTTTTCTTGCAAGAAAATAATATGCTAGCTCAAATGACAACAAAAAGGAAAATTTCTTCATGGGTGAGATCTGTGCAGCAGGCCATGGGAAAAGCCACATGGGTCCAGAAAATACTGCACAAATGTGGGGTGCCCAGCATCTGAAACATAAAATTCACTCATTCTCTACATCCCTCTTCTTATTCTCTCTTATTAAAACAGATGTTTTAAGTCTTTCTTTATTTGGTCTTTCTTATTGAGATCCAGAAAGAATCCTCTCCCTTTCTCTCACCCCCATCCTCTGGTGCAAAGCACGCAGAGGCACATTAGCTGAAACGCAGTGGACCATACCTTCTGCATGTAAGGAGATAGAGGGAAGAGCTCAAAGTGATGCTGGTGCTGCTGGTGTATGCTTAGGCTTTACTCAGTGGCAGGAGCACAACTCTAGGCATTCACTGAAATTAATATTGAAGAGGTCAGCAGTTCATGTTTAATGCCTGATAGAAAAATACTTTGAATGGGATACAGCTACAAAAGAAAACATCCACATTTATATGTTCAAAAGTATGTTTCTACCGGTGATCCAGTAATCTTAACTTCAAAGCAAAGAGATCTAGAAAATACATTCCCTAAATTCTAGATAACAAGTCAGTGTGCTCTAGTCAGCAAGCTCTCAATTCAGTTGCTGAGTGCACTGTGCTGCCTGATGTGGCCTAAGATATTGCAGACATACAAGTGGGGACAGCAGATATAAGGAGTTAGAAACTTTTCTGACAGAATGAAGCCCAGTTGGAGGTCAGCATGTGTTGAACCCCCCCATACATTGCTCTTTTTATGCCATTAATTTGTGGGAGAGATTCAGAGAACAAGAAACACACAAGCACTATGTTCACCTGCACAATGATGTACAAAATCATTGTACAAATTGTACAAAAACAAACAAAAGTAAAAAGCTGTTATGGAGCCCCTCAAAAAAGCATGAGTTTCAGAGGAAGTAGTTCAATGCCATAGCTCTGCTTGCAAATTCATTGGACACTATTTTCTTCTATTTTACCTCATCTCTTTTCATAGCATATTAATTCTCAACTTGACATTTGCAGCCTGAACACTTGATTCAGAGTTGAGAAAACAGCTTAACAAGGAGAAAAGATATGCAAAATTAAGGGTTATTTATATCATCACTAGCTAAGTCACCTAGATGCTTAAAAAGAGTACTAAACCAGATATGAATCTCCAAACTTTTTAATGCTACATTCAAGCATATGATTAGATGTTGCAGCACAAACTAGTAGCCTGCAACAAGGCTTTACTGTTGGTCAGATTCTACTGTCTGTGCTGTATCACCTTCCTCCAGATGCCAAACCACACCCTCCTCTGTCCAACCCCCTCTCCCACAACCCTCAGCACTTAGCAGCACTTAACCACTTAGCAGGAACGAGCTACAGCTGCACATCATCCACGTCAACCAACCCACTGCCTCTGAGGCAAGGCCACAGCTGCATGTTATCAATGCCAATCAACCCACTGCCTTCATTCCTCTACAGTTAGAAACTTGCTGCATTGAAGAAGTATTACTAACTTTGGTAATATAAGATCTGAAAAAAACACTGAATGAAGTTGCTGTTGTTAGGGGAAGACAGGAGGGCAGAAAACATTGTTTTCAAATCTGGGGGGATCTGAGCATTTTGGACTAACAGACGAATCTGTGGAACTAAAGCTACTCGCATAGAAATTATGCAGTGGTGATATGGACAGATAAACCTTCAGAAACAAAGTTTAATTTCTTCCTTATTCCCTGAGGAAAAAAGTAAAACCAAAAATGTCATTATAAATTTTTGCATCAGACTTTGTGAGGGTTTTTTGGTTTTGTTTTTTTTTAAAGTTTAAAGGAAATGTTAAGGATGAAGAAGAGATTATTTGAGTTTCCCCATATTAAACAGTATAAAATAAAGGGAGATTTTAGCTTTTGAAAGGCAATCTCATAAGTGGTCTATAAAAAATAAATTTTTGTGGGGGGGAAAAAAAAGCATTTTTTTCTTACCCCCAAGAATTCATTACTCTTCAAAGAAAATGTCATGTTCAATACGGTCTAATTAGACAAAGACATAAGTCTCTGGGAGAGTAAGCTATTAAGGTAGAATACTCTTTTAATTTAAATTTAAGCCTTACTATCTTCAGTGGGAAAATACCCAGTCATTTCCCTATTCCCACCTTCAAGGCATACCCCGCTGATCTTGTCACAGGTCTAAGTACAATACTTATTAGAATTAAATGCATGGTGTTCAACATGGTCCCCTGAAGAGAGAGCATATCAATGCAGTATCTCAGTGCATATGAAATTGCCAGGTTATTCAGCTGTCACTCTCTAATAGGTTCTGAACCCATTGATCGACTTCAAGCAAATTTCTCAAAAAATCACCAAATGAAAGTTTTATGGTCAGTTTTTTAAAAAACAGGTAGTCAGGCAGACATGAAACACTCTTCATGAAGTCCCAGTCCAAAAAAAAAAAAGCTTCAGTGAAGAGCTACAACTTATTAAGCATCGAAGACTACATCTGTGATAGCAGGTAGTATAGCTCAACAGGAGCAAAGAACTTGTGCTGGTGACCAGATGACCACACTATATGTATAGTGTATAGGGGTGTGGCAGAATTTTGAACCAGGTTTAATTTGGTCTTGTGAACGGAATGCCTATTAGAAGCTATTGTGGTAAGGATAATAAGAATTAAACAGTATGGCACAGGGCACCATCTGGAGAAATACAAAGATAGGAATGCTAACCATGGCATGCTTTCTCCTCCAAATGAAGTGGCACGTGACAATAGCAGAAAATGAAAAATGAACACATTATTCCCAAAGCAGGACTATTGGGAGAACGAATTAATAGAGGAAAGGATTGGGTATTCCGATACATATTTAAAATTGTGGAAATTTATCCCAAAGCTCTTAACATTTGGAAGATTGATGTCAATATAAAGAATCATGAGATTTTTCATAAGATTACAGTTAATAAGCTGTACTGGTGGTAGCAGATCAGGAGCTTTTTTAGCTTTCTCCTATGCATTTCACATAGAGGGGTGGCTGACCCACCAGCCGACGGCTGTGCCCTTCAAAAGAGGCTCTGGCCTCATCCTTATACAGAGATAAAAAAGAGAAAAATTTGTGATTCACTTGCACTTTTCTTGCCCTGAGGTACTGATTTAGTACCAAATATGTTCTAAGACATGATGCTCACAGTTTTAAAAAGGTTAATGTTAATGGTAGTGGCCACTTAATTAGCCTAGGTTGCCTGCTGTGTCCACTGTCCCTCTAATAGGAGACATGAGAAGTAACTATGCCCTGCAGTCAAATGGTCAGGCAAGATATAAAACAATTTCCAGAAAATAGGCATTTGTACTGAGAAGAAAATGAGAGAAAAGCTAGGGAGACAGACTGACAGCTCAAAGGCTCATCAGAGAATGAACTTTTAACATATGGCAAGAAGCTGAAGGAAGCCATGAGGTAAAATAGTCAAGATTGCTATTAGTTTTGGGTCTGCTTTAACATATTCTGTTGTTGTTGCTGTTATTTCCTACAGTAAATAGAAGTTGGTGTTTTCTTGGCATATTTCACCTTCATTGGTAATTCAATGTAAGTGACATTATAAAGCCATAATATGAAACAAAGGCAATATGCATTAATGGTTTAAACTTCAAAAAGATCATTAATAACTTAAGTAATCCTTGAATTAATGAGCTGGAGTCTTCAGAGACTTTTTGCTGGTTTTTGTCCTGTGCCTTAATGCTGAATTGTTGGACAGGAAACATTTGTTTTCTAAGTGCAAATCACAATCAAATGACTTTATCATGCTTCAGCCTCCCCAGTGCAGTTGAAGCGAATGGCTTCTTCCATATTCTGCTCAGGTTTGATAGTGAAAAATTACACAAAAGCTGAAAATACCGTATAAATATATACTTCATCATAAAATGTACTGCTTATAATGTAGTTGTAATTAGAATGGAGTAAAAGTAAAGAAAGGTAGTTCAAAATATTTTTTAACAACTAGTAGTTTTTCAGCATGAAGGAGGACAATTCCAATCCTGCAACAAGACAGTAGGGTAGCTGAAATAATTCATACATTACTTTAAACTTCAAGTTGCTTCAGATATGAAAAATTAGACTCATATTCTAGTTATAGAGTAGTTAGACCATAGATAACATATGCCTATGAAAAAGTTATAAATGGAAATGTCATGAACATTAATACCCCACTTTTTTGTTTGCAGGTCTCAGTTTTGCTATTTGTCTTCAAAATAAAATACATATTATCCAATTTCCTGTGCAATATATATATATATTGAAAAAAAAAAGGTGGGCCATCTTTTTCATTTGTAGGTACTCTCTAATGAGAGACAAACTCAAGAAATACAAAGAAATGTCAAAAGGTTATTTTCATTTTGTTGGTCTGAAGACAATTTAGGTTTTCTTCCTTGTCTTCGGAGAGATGCAGAAGGAAGCATTCACTGCAACTGCTCGGAAAGGGAAAGCATTTTTCCCTTAACTGCAGCAGCTGCCACCTTTTCAGCCTAACAGTGAAACCGGCACTGAAGCTGCAGGTTTGATACCTTGAGACTACTGAATGGACGGAGTAAATTGACTCGATACGGTTTATTAGCAGCAGTCAAGCAGCACAGTAAGCATTCACTCTATTCAACACAATAATGTTTTTTACGTTTCTTTGGTGGAGTTATTATTTAAATCTCTCACTTACAGTGGCTTTTCCGCAGTGACTACAAATGCTTTTGTGGGAAATTCTGACTACTTGAACAAGGATGAAATACTGGCACAGTATACAAAGAATATAAGCATCAGGTCAGGAAGATTGTAACAGTTATTCATCTGGGGTTCAGACAGAAGCGAGTAATCCGACATGCTACAATTTTTACTGTGGCTTTTTTTCTGTGTGGCAAGCAGTATGCAGAAAAATAAGCAGGATATTGGCAATATATCTCAGTATTCAGTAGAACAGCTAGTCCCTTCTATTTCCATTCAGATTTGATTTTGGTGGGGTTACATTGATTTATTCCAACTGAAAATAAACTCCTTTAGACTTTAACAATTGTTATGGATGTAAATTTGCAAGCTAGAAACTGCCAGTGCTGGTTGGCCGGACATGGATAGGTGGCCTGCATTTCATAACACATAATGGATTTTTGGTGAGACCTTTATTTTTTTGTTTAAATAAAGGTAGACTTTGATGTTTTTCTTAGGGCTTGTTTAGTGCTGCTATACTGATTGCAGCTCAGTAAACAAAGATGGAAAAAGGACAAAGTGAGCTGTGTCTAAGCTGTGACACAGTATGACAGAAGCAGGTTTTCTCTGTATCTCTCTACAGACCAAAGATAATTAGGAAACTGCTATTTCATCCTTTCATCTACCTCACTGTGACCCAAACAATGCAAGTACTTTGGAGCTTTTTGAAAATTTCTATCATTTCTTCTGTTTCCATTATAAAATATGACTTCCCCCAGCTGAATTATTTTCGGTTTTCAGACTATGAAATCCCCAAACCTGTTGACACATCTGAAAATTTCTGCAGAAGGAGATTTGTTTGTTCCTCATTTGAATCAAGATAAAGACACTTAATTAATAATATATGTGTATATGAGTATAGTGTGTATCTGTGTGCATGTGTGTATATATATGTACACATAGAAAACATCCGTCTAGCTCTGATATGAAAATGATGGTAAATAAAATATTGAAACAATGGAAAGCAAACAGGAGGAAAAATCATGTTGAATTACAAATCTGGATCCATAATCATAAATCCCCAAGAAACCCATAGAATCATTCAGTTGGAATAAACCTCATGAGGTCATCTGATTTAGCTCTTCCACACCAAGCTTGGAAGTTAGATAAAACTTCAAAGTTAGATGAGGTTGATCTGAGTTACATCCTCTTAGCATCATGTATTGAAATTAAAAAATGAATTTAGGAAACTTTAAAAGTCACCCACTCCGTGGCACCATTAGCTCTACCACTCTGATCTATGCTTCTATAACATGCGTTTGGAGAACACCCATAGAAAGATTTCTACTGCTTGCCCACCTGCTTTCAGTACTTGACTGCCCATACACTTAGAATGGAAAAAAGTCCTATTACTCAAGATTAAGATTTCAGAGCTCTGCTAGCTTGTTCTTGCCCTTGTCCCATAGTATTCAAGCATAAGAACTTAATGTCATTTTAAAACAGATCTTAAAGTCATAATATTTTCAGTAGGAATACAAAACCTAACTCCTTCGGGCTATTTACAATTGTAGCCAAATATATTAAATATATTAAAACAACAGTAACTGGAAAATACAACTTCAGAAATACTAGAAACAATGCTATTTTGTGAATGCAGGAATTGATTTTGCAGTCTTTTATGTAAGTCAGTCATCTACATTTTCATTACAACTTGTAATACTCAACGAAGCTGACAGCTTGTCATTGACCCAAGAATTCCAAACAGAAAAGCTGAAAGACTGGAAGAAGGGTTAAAGTAAAAGACAGGTCAGTTGAAAGAATAAACAGTTCACATCTTAGAGGATAAAAAGAGCTGAAATGGAGTGCAGTGAATTCTTTCCAGCCCTGATTCAAAACTCTTTTTCTAAAAGACACTAAAGCAGAATAGGAGAAACATTAAAAAAAAACAACCATACATTCTTTTTTTAAAAAAAATATATGTGAAATTCTTAAATGTACAGCAAAAATAACATATGAAAACTGAAAATAAAGAATCTCAAGGGGATTTTTACTGTATAGCATTATGTTTAGCAGCCTGAAGAAAATTTTTGCCATATTGACTATTCAACCTGTGAGTAGAAGTGTTACAGTTGCATCTGGTAGCTCCATGCCAGAGGTTTATCCAGTTAGTTATGTGCAAACACCTGTTTTGTATAAGCAGAAACCAAGTGTTCATGACCCTGTAAGTTTGCTGAGTCTTTTATTACATGAATAGTAGAAGATGGATTTTGCTGTTCCATTAAAAAAAAAAATGTTAACCCAGTATAGCATGAAAATATATCTGAAACAGTGAAACTAATTTCTTCCTTCACCTACTGAAAGTAATACTCATAACCAATCCAAATGGGTTTTTTTCCATATCATTGAATGCAAAGTTTTTTTAAAAAAAAATACAGTGTATTTGGAACAAAATTCACCTAGAATATATTCTTTGTTGTTATGCAGAATGCTTAGTCTGCATAGCATGTAAAACCCATTTTAGGAATTTGCAAAAATATAATCTTGTTGATACCTAAAACTGATCTTAATTCTTCATCAAAACTTTTCTTTGCTATTTATCACTGGAATCCACAGACTCTGGTCACATCTCTGTGCAATTTTAGTTCCAGTAAAGCATATTCTAAGTGCTTTACAGTCTTATTAAGGCTTTGAAGAAGATTACTAAGAAGGTCCTCACCTCCATGGGGTATGAAATAGGAGTAGAGTCCTTCTGCTCCACCTTTGGCAGCCTTTTCCCTATCACGTTACATCATAACAACCTGTTGCTCAGAGTGCTTTCCTTACCTCTTAGGATAGTGACTATATTTCACTCTAAGGAAATTTTCAGTCTAAGGCTAAGCAAGATAGCCCCCAAACTATGTTATATTCCCCAGCTCTTAGAGAATATGAACAAACTTCACCCAGTTTTACATTTGAGAGCGAAACAGATGTGGAACACTGACACGTAGGATTACCTCATTTCATGAATAAATTACAAATAAAGATAACATGTGTCCCTCACAAACTTGATCTAATGTGAGAAACACCAAATGGTATGGTATTCTCCCCACTGCATTTCAGCCCCCGAACTGGACCTACATTATGTTTCCTTGGCTTTCACACACAGACTATTAATGAACTGGAGCTTGTAGGTTCCCCCCTCAACTACTCCCAACACATATAAACATACACAACTTACAGAAATCCTCAAGTCAGCCTTACATTACTGATTAATCATATTCTCCTTTTTTTGATCTCTGTATCTTCCCAGTGATTTCAAGCTCCATGGGTTTGGTTTTTAAAAGTCGTCTTCCTTCCAGAATTTTTTCAGTGTTTTCTACCCGGTAGCTTGCCCACTGAAGCTTTGTGCTGTGCTGTTACTCCCTCACCTGCTCTTTCAGCTCATTGCAGGTTGTTCATATATTAACATCTCCTGGCTAAACTGGGGTCTACCAGTGTGAGTCTAATGCATTCCCATTGTCATGACCACAAAAGGCAAGCCAAACTGCTCCCAGATCATACAGAGACACTTTATTTGGGGCTTTAAAGGGAAATACAAGTTATTAATGAAACCTTCAGAACAATCAGAAACAGGCTGAGCAGATGCCTGCTGCTTATGTAAAGATTTACATGTAAAGCTGCTTGAAAATATTTGATTTGCTACAAGTAGCTTTTTTTTTTTTAAAAAAAGAAAGTATTTTTAAGTATTCTCAGATTTCTAAGCAAAACCGAAACATCAAGACTGATTGATTTTTTTTGTTGTTTTTTTCCCAAAAGAAAAAAAAGCCTAAAAAATAGCAAAGAAAATTTCAAAGACATTTTTCTCCAGTTTTTGACAACAAATTTCATGGAAATTACAATAATTTCTGAAGAGGTCTACTCATAAGAAACCAGGTGCTTACATCTTTTCCTTTCTTTTTTTAATATATATTTGTAATTATCATATGTATTACCATATTACATTTATTCATAAAATCACTGCATGATCTGAGGAATGAAAGCTGCTTAGCCCTTTGAAGAGTTTCAAGTAATAAGATATTTAATGAAAAAGCAAAGTATCAGCAGTCTGACATTCAGTGCAAATGCATGCCAGACGTATACTCTCCTCCAAGGCAGATTTAGGCTGGAGGGACCCTAGAATATTACTGCAGTTCTTTGCCATTTACAGTTATACAAACTGAGCGAGGTAACATTTATTTTGAATACCACACTCTAAACCAAAACATTTTGTGATTTTCATTAAATAGCAATTTATCAATAGCGTGGTAATACCTCAACACTGAAAGAAGGACTGGAGTCAGTGCAGACCACATCTGTTTTTAAAAGCTATACTTTTGTTCCTTAATCCTGTATTCAGGGAATACTGCAAGTTCTGATAATCAGCCTGCTATTTCACTCAGACTTTGTTGTTATAAATGTATTAACTTTTTCATAAAGCAATCTGTATTTGCAATTAATCAACTGAGTTGTCTCTTTAAGATAGTAGCCTAGCAACTTCCCTGAAGCCAGGAGAAGTCCCAGTTGGTGCTGCAGAATCACACAATTATTATCTCAAGCCTGATCTAACTCATGCAAGTGTTTCAAAGCATCTTTATGATTAAAAGGGAGGAGACAAAAAAGTTTGGTGAAAGCTGAAAAAAGTTACATGTAGGTGAGTATTCTTCATGTGCATGTGAGCTAAATAATTTTTCAGGGAGCAACTATTGTTTTTATTCGTCTATAACTTAATGCAGATTTGTTTCTTATTTCCAAACAGGGCCATCTATGAAAATAGCTTTTTCTTTTCATTGTTTTGCTTCATCTCCAAACTAACCACTCATTCAAGTGAGCAAAATTAGGATGCTGGAACCATGAAAATGTACTTTCTAGGTAATCTGAAGTGATGTGAACCCACTTCAGAGCATTTTATTGAATTCATATCAAGACTAGATTCCCAAGTCCATGCAAAATGATAGACCACATAATTTTAGATTTGGCTAAGCCTTTCACAGCTTCATGGCATGGAGTCTGGAAATACAGGGCTTCAAGGTGCTTCAATACCATTGCTCAATCAGGGCTGCAGACCTTAAAATATTTGGCTGAAAATGGCCACAGAACCACCCTTGTATCAACAATGGATTGGTCTTTGAATGGGAGCAAATGAAAACCCAGGGACAGAGATATATCAGGGTCTCACTTTTACACACACATTGCACACAGGTATATTGCATGCTTCATTATTTGTAATGTCTTCTTTCAAGTTTAAAACAGAATTCTGCTTCCACTCCCCCTTTACAGCAGCATGAAATGTATGCTACAACGAACAGTAAATACATATCTTTGTTTTGGGAGGACAATTACTGCCAGCAGGTAATGGTCAACAATGTACAAGACAGGTCTCTGCCTGTGCCTTCTCTGAATGTAAGTCTAAAGTTTTTTAACATGTTCAACAAGATGAACATAATCTATGTCTGTGCAGAAAGTTCAAAGGATCCCAGTGGGGGAAAGTTTTCTTAATTTTTCTGTTTGCTGTCTCTGAACATCTGACAATGGTCAAAAGCCTCAAGCCATTCAGGACTAATGTCAAACTTTCAATTTAACTTCAGTTTATGGGGACCAACCTGAAGATGAGTTTGTCCCTTGTCTAAAGTCATTTTTGTTGTTCCCTTGAATATTCAGCAAGCAGCAGCTGAAACTCCTTTTCTGAAATCTTCTTGTATTCATTACCAGAGAAGCAGAACAGTTCTGATTCAAATCGCTGAAAGGATTTCATTTAACTCAAAATATATTGCTTCAGGGCTTTCTGTCTGGGGTCAGAGATGAAGATTGTTGCAAGCAATAGTAACTCTCTACCAAAACCAGAGCCACTGAATGTTGAGAAGCCTAGATGACTGGTTTGTTTAATTACCTAAAAGTACATAGTTTATGTGAAGCTGAGGATGTTTTCCTTTTTTCAGTACAACCTGATTATGAAACTAAACAATCCTTTAAACTTACTTAGTTACAGAAGTGGCCAACCACTTCTGTTATTCTTCAAAGTGATGAAGTTAGAATTATTTTTTAAAAAAAAAATAATCCCTTTTTTATATTTTTAAAGGACTGACTAAAAGTCAAATTCTATAAATCCCAGTTTGACTATCTGTGGATTAATACCATTACTACATCTTGCTACTTAACTCCTAGTATGTTCTATTTATCTTCCAAGGTGTTACACTGCTAAAGACCAATGGACTATTCATTGAGCCAAAAGGCAGGGGGGTTTATGTCATTTTAAAAACATTTCTTCAGAAAAGCTGGATAAGGCTAGGTGTTCTTTGCACAGCAATCAAAGAGAGTTCTCTGAAACTGCAAATAGTCAATGACTGATTCAGATCCTAAAGCATGAAGATTTATAAGGGAGAGGAATCAATATGATGCAGTTGAAAGGAGTGGGAGTAATAAGAACAGAACTAAATTTAAGAGACAGAGGGCTGACCGAAGATGCTTGCCTACCTGCTGTCTTCACCTTTGCAATTCACTTCCCAGCCTAGACCTAAAGAGCTGTACCGTTAGAAGGCTTTCAGGCTGGTACTCAGATATAGGGGAAGTAGGCAGATAACCGAGCAAACATGAGCACATATGGTGTAGAAGAATCAGGCCGAACTTGGCATATTTGGCCTCTTACTTGTTTCCATGTTACAGAAATAAGATTATATTTATGCTACAGAATTAAACTATTCTGTATGTGCAAAGCATAGGATGGTCTCCTGATTATATCCAAAAGAAATGTGGATGTTGGGGCTTTAATATAAGGTTCTAATACTTGCTAAAATTTACCCTAGTCTGCCATCTTAATCGTACCTACTAGAGAGCTACTATGCTCCTGCAAATAGCATAAGTTAAATACGCTTCATGGGGATGAGCAGGGAAGCATTTTTTTCATCAGTTTTGAGCACCTGTCATCTAGCTGCACTATATCACCCATTTAGTTTTGTTTTCTAAGACAGGTTGTACAGTAGCTTTAAGAGAACAAAAGATCTCATCCTTGTGCTATGAATAGCACAGAACCTCTCACCCTTGAATTGAGTCATCAGTGACACAAGACAGCTGCTGTCTTCAGAAGCTAGGAGATATTCCAACAACTTCTACATAGTTGCTCTGTTTAGTAGTAACTTTCTTCAGAAGCTCAAGGGCCTGTTTCCTAGTTTAGTATCATTTGCCATGACATGTGACACAAATTTACCAACCTTTTCACACAAGGCATTAATCTATCAGTTTCCAGATGTCCAGCAGCCCAGGCTGCCATAAGTCTGGAAATTTCAAATAAATGCAGTGAATATCTATACAAATATTTCCAACCAATTATACTGTGAATTTCTGCTACATAGCTGATACATCATATTTACTAAACACGAGCAGATCAAAAGCATACAGACAGCACGCCCAAGCCATCACTGGTCTGTATCACAAGAAGGTAGCCATCTTTACTAAAGCTTCTAAGGGATGTCATCTGAACAATGCTTCCATAGAAAGTTGTTATAGGAATATAATCTTCAATTATTGGATATCTAATTCCAGATGAGAATGGAAGAGTATTGTATACTCCAGAATAAGCCAAAATTTCAGGTTTTGTGACCATGTACCAATCTGAAAGTAAATATCTGCATAACTTAGCTACTTTATTTTACAAATTCATTAGTTTAGCATCATTTGCCATGACATGGCAATGTTTAAAGCCAATGCTTAAAAGAATGTTAGGAATGGTTGGCAGATTGTGGCTTGCAATGTTATGCTAAGTCCACAAATAGTCCATCCATGTGCTGCTACTATAATATTTACAATTAAAATTTTGATAACTAAGAATTCACAACAGTTTCAATGTCTGACAGTGATCTGTAGCTCCTCACCAGTAGTTCTGGTTAAGGAACCACTAGCTTGGAAATTGACCTAATCTATCATCTAAAAACACTGCTTTTCAGATTGGGTTTAAAACATTGACAGTTCAACATGGCATGCTTTCACCCCTTGTTCTGCAGATAATTAGAAGACTTTCATCTGATGGAAACTGACATTTCATCACTTTGTAAGAACATCATGTTCTACAGATGTACTTCTGAAAAGATGATTTACTTTATGAGTGCAATGGCAACAGCAAAACAAGTTCCTTGGGTTGTCAGGAGGGTAAAGTTCTCATTTAATGCATGGCTAGACTAATAAATGATTCTTAAAGTCTGTAGAATCCAGATTTTTGTTTATTTTTTTAGAACTATATTCTAGATTACTGTTGAATCATTACAATAAAAATAAGCATATACATGTGTTCTTGCACCCTCAAACTCAAGCAGTGATAAGGGTTGTTTAATGGAGTTGGTACTGGTATCGATCGCTCATTGCTTAAAAAGGCACTTGCAGGTTAATCAGATCTGCAAGTGTCTTTCTCATTATTTACATTGCTGAAGAGGCTTAAATATTGCAGGGAAAGAGCAAGGTTTGCTTTGCCAGATAAATAAAAATAAATTTGTTGTCGTTAGTAAATGTGTTAAATGCAGCAAGATAACAAATCCTGCAACTCTCTCGAGGATGATTTTTCAAGACAGAGTAGCCTCTGAAAGGCAGTAAAGACATGGCTGTGAACACAGTACTATGTAGGAGGTATTGCTCACTCCCTCTTCTGGTTAATTCTTCTGTTAACCTCATTTCCAAATCTGATTTTTCATGTAATATGTGATATTAATCTCCACAGGGGATGGACAATTACACACAGCTGTTTCTTCTTTTAATCTTGTTTCCAATTCATAGCTTGGACATTTCTTATGCAAATTGTTTGTCTTCACGACACTCAGGTTCTCTAATAGATCTGGAGACAGCTAATGTGACTGGATGTAGATCTTGACGAGTTTCTATAACACTGAACACCTTCACCACATATTGTTTTGCAGCTGTACTTGCAAATTCCGTATCCTTGTGTGTTTGCATCATTCTGACTACTTGCAATACAGATTGGTGTATTGCCAGTGGCCAAAGTTTCTTCACAGACTCTTTTGCCAGGTTCCAGCAGATGCCATAACAAGTACCATGTTCAATAGTAGTATCCCCTGGCTTTGTACCAGGCTGCAAAGTACATGGATTAATAGATTAAGGAGAGTTGAATCTGATGTCAGGCAAAGTTGTAAGTAAAGTTATATTCATGTTTAAGTCTGCTTTTTTCTAAAACAGTTCTACTCCCTATGCGGGAAACATTTTTCCTCCAACAGTGTATCTTCCCAGACTGGCAGATCATGGATACACACGATTTGTAGGAGGGTAGGTTCTTCCTCCTCACATAGTGGGATCTAGTTCTGCAGCAAAGGGTACAAAACATTTCCATGCAGGTGTAACTGCAGAACAGGTTCTTATCTCACTCAATTGCCTGACAGACAATGCAAGTCAGAGAGCACACCTTATCAGCATTATGTTTGTTTACTTTTGTGTGTGCATATACTGTATAAATCTCTGAGTCCATTTGGCTGAGATTAGAAAGGAAGAATCGACAAAGTGACATGAATGAAATGCAGCTTGCAGTTTGATTGTCTGTGGAATAGGTTTCATTTTAAAGTATCTGAATAAGCCATATTGCAAGGAGAAAACAAGGTGCTTGTTCTGCAGTTCATGAGCTCAATTTAATTCCCAAATTGGAAACAGGAAGAGGATTCACCTCACTTTAATTGGTAATAATTGAGCAAAGACTTTTGGGCTACAGCATTGAGAAGGCTAGACTATTTTGTAGCAAACAGCTTCATACCGTACTGCCAGAAGTTAAAGATATTCAGTACCTTACAGGATTAAGACCATAATCCGGCAACATCCAGAAACGTTCAGTACAAACACATATATTTTAAAAATAAAATTCATAAACACAAATATATTTGAAACTTCTCCTTCCCCTGCATTTTATGTATAAGAATTATCTGACTTTCCAATAAAAACAACAGATTTACCTAAACTGTCCTACTCTTCTTCCAGACATGCAGCTCCATCATCATCTTAGCTCTTTCTCTCCTTCAACACAAAGCTAATTTTTTTCATGTTCAAAGTTCTTTGACATAGAAATGTCTTCTAAAAATTCCTGGAGACAATGTGGCTCCTGATTTTTTTCCTCTGGCATTAGGCACATGCTGTTAGGACCCTGGATGCACTACACCAAGCGTGGGGGTTTGCCTGCCTTTCCTTGCAGCTGGCTGTGGCTCCCAACTCAGGCCTGTCCTGCTCCCCTCACTTGAGTACGATGGGACTGTGCCCTTGACAGTCAGGTCTCTGCCCTTCCCTGGCTTGGTGTCACTTTTGGCTCCCAGCTCACCTTCCCTTGGGGAGCATCTGGCCCTTGCTGCTCTTGGGCACATACTTTTAAAGACAGAAGGTCTTGATTTCTCAGTTATTAATACTCTAATGCTAGAGTTGCTTGGATGAATGACTTTTGATTAAATTTGTATTAGGCATCTGTCTACTTACTTCCAACCTGTGAATATTAATATTTTTATCTTAAAATTTGACTAGTTAGCAATCTGCCTAGTATTATGAGATCATAATACTGCACCTATCATGAGATCATGAGATCATGAGATCACTGTGCTGATGAGTCTTCAGTCTTGACAGTGAGGTCTCACCAAAAGTTGCTTTTAACATGTTAGACCAATTTTCCTTCCTACAAGAGAGAAACAACTCATCAGCTGTGGATGTTTTGCTGATTTCCTGCATTTTCTGAAAATATATTGCACCTGTCCAGAAGAAATTGAAATTAATCTAATTTTATGAATTCAATTAAAAAGCTTCATAGTACGTCATTGGTTTTGCATGGTAATGTGTTTTTATAGGAATAAGATGTTAACACTGCAGTTCCTCCTGCAAGTTTCCTTTGGTGCCTCACTTTTATTCTGTGCAAGACACTGGTACCGTCTGATCTTTTCAAGCGAAAATGTTTACTACCTCAGTCCTTTAAACAGTTTCTCATTAAAATGGCTCCCATCACTTCCGTCTTCTTGCAAGTACTGTAGTTCTGCCTCGAGCTTGCACGGGTCACGGCAAGGGCAGGAGGTTTCTTATTGATCCTAGGTACCTCTGAATGAGCTGATTTTCAAGCTCCTCTTAACTACTTAGGGTAACCACAGTTCCTCACTCCTGCTCCACACAGTCCTACAGTAGCCAGTGGGAAATCTACCTTGTTCTGGTCATCCTCACAAAAGCACAAGTCACAGTGTGCTATTGCAACACTGAAGGCTAACTGCAGATTGGACTGCATTCATTAGTAAGAGCTTAATCAGCAGGTTGAAGGAAGTGATTATTTCCCTCTATTTAGCCCTCAGAAGGTCACATCGTGGGTCTTGTATATGGGTTTGGGCCTTGTCACTGGAAATGCAGTATCAATGACTAGGAGTCAATGAAGAGTCATGACTATGGTGGGAGGGCTGGAGCACACACACATGCAGGGCCAAGGCAGCTGGGTTTTGTTTAGTCTAACGAGGAGACAATGGAAGGTGGACTATTGCTGCTGCGCGGGAAAAAAGCAGCAGCTCAGGGAAACTCTCATCCTGCAGCATTCTTGGCCAGGGAGAAGTAATAATAATGTAGTCTCTGTGGTCATTTTACTTTATTAATGAGTGGTGAATAAACAGTTAAGGATTTAGCTTTGCTTTCCTGATATCAAGAAGAATTGTTACTGTAGTTTACCTTCACACATGCATTACTTATGCTTCCAAGAAAAAGCATTGGTGACTAAAGTTCTTACTTCAAATAGTGGTAGAACTGTATAGAAGATGCCAGGAAATGGTTGCACGTTTCAAGAAAGGATGGAGTTTACAACAATGGAGACTGCGAGCAGCCTGTGTGCATACCACAGTACAACGAAGCACAGCATCGCAGGTGGTTACTAAAACCAGTCTCAGGAGAGTTACTTCAGCCTGGGCAGAGTAGCCAAATGACACAACACAGCTCCATCTATGCAGATACACTAGTACATTTTCTCAAATTAAAAATAAAAACTATTTTGTGATGGCTGTTTTCTTGATTCAGTGAGTATTTTTTTCATCATCACATGTTCTGTTAATGTATATTTCTACAGATATATGCGCCAAAAATTGTGCAACAGAAATATTATGGGACAATAAGTTCCTATGGAAGTTATTAGAATGAAGATCAATACCTTACTTTAAAAAATAATTGTTGTTATTATTATATTGGTATGAGACTGAAGTAATTCAGCTGACATTTTTATTTGTGATCTGTTGGGAATTTGCATCCTCAAAATTATGAAGAGAATTTGATTTCTTGTCCTGACCTATCTGAAGTCAATGGTCTTCATAACAGCAAGTAAGGCACATTATTTGATTGTAGCATGTTAAGGGCATTTTGCTTTCTGTACAGATTATCACCATGCAAGACTTTTCCAAAAAAAAATCTGTAGGTTCAAACTGAAGTCTAGCAGCAAAGAAGCTGAACAGAATGCAACAGCCAAGGCTTTTCCTCATCCTCGGCAGACTGTTGGGTTTCCTCTTAAGAATTCTACATTGCAGTCAACAAATTTTCCTACTCTCCAGATCCTTCATGACACCTGCTACAGTGACTCATTTAGCATTCCCCAGATTTTTCATAGCACTCAAAACCAGAACAGGTTAGAGAAAGTATCGTGCTTGTTTCTGTACCCTAAGATTCTGTCACCTGAAAATAAACATATTTTCCCCAGCCAATTGTGTCATTTCTGAAATGCTGAGAAGAGAAAATACAGAGATTCTAATAATCCTACTGTTCTGTTTACCAACCAGAGGAAAAAGAAGAGAAAAAAACCCCACCTCTTGATTTTGCAGAAATACAGGACATTAAAAATTTCTGTGGATCATATGCAGCATGAAGGAGTGGGAGTGGAGTGGTACTATCCTATGCATGGGTCAGTAATTAAATGACTGGCTGTAAACAGCATTTCTTGTTACATCTCCAACTAAATTTCACTCTTTCTGTGTAGTGCTTTTTATTTTGTTTTATTTATTTTTAATTCACAGCACATTTCTGCTCTGCCTCTGGTTCAAGGATACGATCACTGCAAGTATACTGTAGCACTCTAACTGTTGGTTAGCCAAGCTGATTTATAAAGCAGCTTTCCTTTTCCTTTCCCGCTGCTTGTAACGTAATATGAAAAGGAAATATAAAATGAAGTCATAAAATAATTGATTCACTGACATGTACTAGCAAATGAACTCACAGTTCAAAAAGACAGAGGAGCAGGGCAGATGATTGTCACATCTAACAGTGACAAATGCTATTTAACTGATATGAAATGAAGTTAATACTGAGTGTTACTTTCACAGCAGATGAGGAATATGAGAATGCCAAACAGTTGTCTTCTTCTGAATCTGTTAATCCATTTTGTGCTTCTCGAGTGACAGTTTTGAGCTAATGGGCAAAAGCTTATTTCACAGTGGTGGTGGTTTGGTTGGTTGGTTGGTTGGTTGGGTTGGTTTGCGTTGGTTTGGTTTGGTTTTTTGAACAAAGAAAGATTCCATTGTTCATCTTTTCTTAAGAGATTCAGCCCTCCAGATGGCTCCATCATACTTTCAGTACTTGAATAGTAGGAAGAAAATGGCTTTAGAATTTGCATGCCACAGAGGGTGCTGGATAGCTTTAAGATTTAGTCCATGGCTTTATATTTTATGGCATTGTCTGAGATTGTGGGCAGAGAATGGCATTTAAATCAAATGTTGAATAATTAACAAATTCACTGCAGAAATTAATCAGGCTACTGGCTTTTGGGACCAGCAACAAGTTCCACTGTGTCTTTCATCATGAGTCAAATGGTCATCTTCATTCCAAACCTGAATTATTTCAGAAATCTGAAGATACCAACCAGATGCTACTTTATCCTGTTTTCTAACAGTGACCTCCATTAATGTCACCTGTTATGTAGAAATGCTGAATAGCCTGGTCATTGATAATGTCACACTCCAGTGGTCTTGCCTGTCTCCTGCCCTGTCTTGAAAAGAACCTCAGCAATCATTTGTGTTTCACCCACCAAACAATACCCCACATTACACAAAGGGTGTATAATTCCCAGTTGCAGCTGCCCCTATCCAAATACCAAATTCATCAATAGAACTGCATGCTTGCTTTAAAAGCAGAAGTGTGAAATAGAACAAGCTAGAAATTAGCTAGAAACAGCTAATTTTTTTTTTCCCCTGTCTTGCAAATATGACCATGATGATCCTGAACAACGGTGCACAATTACTAGATAGCTCCTTGCAAAATACAGAGTGCAAACCTACTGCTTGCTTAAAATGAAACTGCATGTCATAGGGTGGAACAAATTGCCTTCTCTTGATACTTCTGAACTGATAGTGTTTCTACCAGTGTCCTCATTTTTAAGGTATTTAATCAAACAACAACATGGTGTTCCTTAAAATCACCACCTTGCAAAAAAATGATACTATACTTTGTTGCTCATTCTGGCCTATACCCAAATTAGAGCTGCCCACTCAAACTGGTAAATTAACGCAATACTGCAGACTGTTCCGTATGGGCATAGTATCTATTTGTACTGAACAGGCTGTAGGATCAGGACCCTTTCTGGGTTAGAAATCAACTATAAATCATTCAATATAGTCTTCCAATGCATTCATTTATTTATACCACAAATTCCTTCCTTCAAATGCAGTGGTTCCTAGATCCTCTTTGTCTAAATAACTGTTAATAGATAGGTCAGCATTCACTCCTTACTTTTATCTCCTTGAAAGGTATGCAGAAAGGTAACAAAACACTCACTAGTAATGCAATGGGATTATGGGGAAAAAATAATGCATTAATATAGCTAACATAAGCTGCAATTTATGATTTTTTTTCAAAAATAACAAAGTTTGAGAGAAATAACTGTTTAATAATGAGTATTCCAAAATATTTTTAAGTAATAAAAGACATCATTCTGACAATCAGAGTGAAGTAAAAAAATCTACATTTTTTTTCAGCACAGTACGATTTTCTCTTTTAGTTTTTGACCAAGTTGATATGCTTATAAAGGAGTCCATTTCAATTTAGGAATAAGGTTTGTGATCTGCTTTTATTCCCTATAACCATCACCGTAATGTTAATTGCACTTAGATTTTGGCATATACCAGGGTTTATGTCTCAGAAACTGAATCCTTTTAATAAAATAAAAGTGTTTGGGAAATTCAAATGCATTTAGAGAATTACTACAAATCTCTGTATGAAATCATAGTGGAATTTGAATGATATTTTACTTCTTATGCACTCTTCCTCTGGTCAAAACTCTGTTTCTGAAAAATTGCCCTTGAAAGCATCACTTAATGTCTCTGAGTTCTAATCTAGTCCCTGTTCTATTAAAATCTGGACAGAGTTTTTTCTTTTTTTATCCTAAGAAGCACTGGGTAATGTGATGCATCTGTAGAATTAGTGCAATCAAGATCCCAAATAATTTTCAATAATGTTAGTAGGAGTGCAGGTGCATATACATGTATATTTGGGACATATACACTCTGACATCATATTTGGCTATCACACTTTTTATTTCTTCCAGTTCCTAATGTTTTGAACTCCTACGAAGAATTTTTGCTAGGATGTCTTATGTTTTCAATGCAAAAGGTTTAGACCAATTTCAAAACTTTGCTAGGTCCTTAAGATGTAAAATGTCAATAGCCAGAGATAAGAGCTGGCATCTAGCCAACTTGCTCCACAAACAGCACAGATTAGATGCAGATCAATGTAAAATAAACGCCTCCTTGTCCTAATAAGTAGTCAGTGCCCTCCCTGTTCAAATACCAAGGCCCTATATTAGAGTCTTGATCCCACTTACTTCATTTTGGTCCTAATGAGAAAGTGAAATGTGTATGATACTACTTCAATCTCCATCACTATTTTTTTCCTTTGTGATATCTCAGGTCTAAGCCATGACAAGGAATTTGTGAAACAGTGTCACAAGGTTTCTTAAAACAGTATTCTTCAAAGGCTAGCCATCAGTTAATGTCTGGCAGCTCAATCAATATGAGATTGCATCAAGAACCTATTTCCTGCAGGAGGTCAGTAGAAATGTCTGGTCTGAATGGCTAACTAAAACCTTCTACTTATCTCATTATGTGCAGAAACCCACCAACTATGAT
Source organism: Falco peregrinus (assembly GCF_023634155.1). Classification (NCBI taxonomy): domain Eukaryota; kingdom Metazoa; phylum Chordata; class Aves; order Falconiformes; family Falconidae; genus Falco; species Falco peregrinus. Next base: position 35,441,237 of record NC_073725.1, on the reverse strand, counting down.
TTTATATCTTCACTTAACTGGTGGAGTGATGATCAAAACTCTAATTGTACAGACTCAGAACGGCCAGCAGCACCTTATTTCTCTCTTACACATGCACACTTTTTTGTTTTTCCTTTCTGTCATAGAACAGATAGCATGGTGATTTTTAAAGCTAGCATTTCATCTTCAGGTGATCACTGTCATTTCACACAAGTGTCAGTCTAGTCAGGATTTAGCTAATGTAACAGGGGCCTGATCCAGCTCTCCATAAAAATCAATATGAGACTCACTGATCTCAGTGGAAGCTAGATCAAGCCTCAAATACACTGGGGGAGATATTTTCTGAATCACAAAGGACAGTGAGACATATAAGTTCTGATTCCCGTTCATTACCTTGAAAACCTCTTCTAATACTTCTTTCCAAATGTGAAATAAAAATATAGATCAGGCAAATGTAAAAAAACTGTTACATCCCTGGACATACAGAATTGCTGGGTTGGTTTTTATCTTGACCTGAAGTTGCTATAAAAGTACTTTGAAAATTTCTACTGTCCCATTTAAGCTAGATGGAACTCAGAGATTCATTTAATGGCTTCTGTAGAAAAGAAAAAATCAGAGATAAAGCAAAAAATATGTGAGAGGGGCATTTTTTAAAAAAGCTACTGAACCAATATAGTTTAGTTGCATACCATCTTTTCATAGCAGGTTCCCTCTAAATGGGCAATGGTTTTATTTAGCTATAGATTGAGTAGATTGAGTTATTGAGAAAGGAGAGTGGAAAATAAATATTTCTAGTTATCATGACAGCACTTCCCCCCATTTTTTATGTTTTCCATACTTCTAATTACTGTTTGGCTTTATAGTAAGTGTACAAATGTATCTTTGCCCTCAAGAGATTGTGACACTGTAGCTTAATTATAAAAAGCGAGCTCCTTTTTTGCTTAATAGCTAAAGGTCCAGGTCTTTGGCTTGGAAGGTCATTTGTCTACAGTAAAAGAAGAGTGGATAGTCGTAGTTTTTTTAATTATGTTTACTGATTCATCTTGCCTCTGCCCAAATATTTGTTATAAAGGAAACATGTATTCATTATACCATCAAGGGCCTTCATTTTGAACTGCACAATTATTAGTCTGCAGAAAGTAAGCTACCACAGATTTTTGTTCTTCAATTACATGCTTAGGGAAAAAATCTGTCAGATCAAAAATAATTATTCTGTGGCTCCATAGTGATCTCCTACTGATTTTCTGTTTGTTGGAGAAATATACATGTTTAAAAAGTTCAGAAATTTGGCTGTTGTGTATTTGTAATGACTTTTACAAACGTCAGAAGTTCCGGTGGATTTAGATAGCCAGAAATGATCCAGTAGTACTGTAATGCTTATGAAGCAATAGGGCTGGCCATTGGACATTGATTCTAGAGGTAAAAGTGGAATAGCAAGTAAAAAACATAACTATTATCTCTAGTAGGATTTAGGTACTTAATCTTTAGTAGGATTCATCTCACTGAACTTTAGACATTTACCATATAGCTGCATCTGAATTACTTTATAGTCTCTACAGATAAATAGTTGGTTCTCAGTGTAAGTAATCTTGTACTCTTGTGGGCGTCTAAACCAGGTCAAAAGAACTGTGCTTTACAAGTGTTTATTTCTCTTGGGTAACCATAACGGTAGTTTAGATACTAGCTTATATGTAAGTGTTTTCTTACAAATACCTAGGGATATGAAAGAAGGATCTCAACCATGACCCTCGGGGTGAAACTTAAAAGATGGACTCTTGGCCAGTCAGATATTTTAGGCTCTTCCAAGTTCCTGCTCAAAGACAGAGGGAATGGCAGGGATCTGTTCTAAACTGACCATTGGAGGAGCAATTTTGGGTGCTGTTATGCAGCAATAGGACCACTGTTGCCTTGTAATACTGTTTTGATTGGGGACATTTTCCTGCAGCTAGATAACAGCAGTCTTTCTACCTAAGAACTAAGTGTTCTCTGCCCTCTCTCCTCAGAGGTTCAAGATCTGGAATAGCTTTAGAATGGCTTAAGTTTTTATACTTATGTGTGCACTGACACAACACAAGTTGTCTTCTTCAAAAAACAGGTAGAATGGGATAATGAATTTCTCTACACAGCGGTCCCCCAGGATATTTATATACTCTCTAGTGATAATGTACATTCATGTGTAATATTCAAATGGAACATTCTCAAGCCTTTTCATTAATTAAATATTTCTGTCATGGTATCAAACATTTTGATAGATAATCTTGAAAAAACATGACATAATCAAAACTATCTATATTAACATTGCAATCTCAAGTTCTTTATTAGAATGAATTGTACACAGCAGAATATTGCTGAGGCTTCTCTGAATTGTCAAACCACTCATCTTACTTTCAAAAACGTAACTTCAAAGAAAACTCCAATGAAAGTTTCTCTGTCCCTACTGTTTTCATTCATTATTCAGAAATGATGCCCAAAAGCTTCACAAACAGAGAAAGTGGTGTTTTCCCATTGATATCTATGGCAATAGCATTTTACTTAATATATCATATATCTTCATTTCAATAGCATATTAAGCACATATGTCTTCTTTTAACAAGAAAAGGAAGTGCCATTGGTCCTGCGGGGTTTTTTTTCTTATTTTTTTTTCCTTTAATTTACTCATATACTTCCCACTTAAGAAACGAAACACTTAAAAGCAATGGAACTATTTATTTCCACTTTCTTTATCTGATAATCTTCTCTGTCATAATGCATGAGGAACATATACCTAAACATTGTTCTCTTATAAGCATTTAATAAAAATACCTGAGACTTTGTTGAAATAAAATGGTTTTGGAGGAAGACTTACTTTGGTACTTCATAGATATTAGTAAAAAAAAAAGATTCTTAGTCTAAGTCAAAGATTATTTTTTTTTATTTTCCTGGTGAGTATTTATTGTTACTGTCCTAATATCTAGGTGTCCTGTTGTACTATCATAGTGCGTGTCTAACTGTGTCAAAAAGCTTGGAACATAACACTAAAAATAAACATGACAATACAGGGCATACATAAACAGACAACTGAGGAATATGTAAGTTTTAAATAACTTGCCCAGGACCTGGGAGCCAAGCACAAATCTCCGAAGTGCTAGTATACTGTATTAACTTCCTTTCTTCAAAAAATCCCAAACAACTCAACAAACAAACAAACAAACAAACAAGCCCCCAAACAATACACATTTACATTATATCTGATCATTTAACTGATTAGGGCATGGGCTTATAATTAGCAAAAAAAGAGCACTGTTTGACAACTGTCCATTCTTTTTTAACAGTGAAATTTTGATCCAAATTGTAATGCTTAAATGATAAAATGAAGCCTTCAGGTAGATAGTCCTGAGCATGAGTCAGGGCATAGAATTCTCTCAGTACCAGCAATCTTTTGTTAGGCAGTCATGCCATCATCAGTTTCCCTTAGTAGCAGGAACCCCCAAAATAAAGACCAAGATCATAGCAGATGCCATGAAAGTAAAAGAATAGGACAACACTTGGGGGTTATAAGCACAGAGTGTTTGTACAAATGCTTAAGTACAGGTTACTAAAGCAATGCAGCACTAAGAGCTGACTTGGACTGCCTTTAGCAAATAACAGAGTGTAAATCTATCATGTAAAAAGCCTGTACATGGTGAAAAACAAAGGACATAGTAGCAAGGTAAGAAAGCAAGCTATATTCCCTATAAGAATGGGAACAAAAAGAGGAATTGCTCCCCTATTGACACCCTGACCCCTCTGCAGACCTGCTGCCTGCCCAACTCCACAGCCTACCTGCCTGGAGCAAGACCTCCTTCCCCTTCAGTGGAGAAAGTGGACTGCTTGGTGTTGGTTTGCTGTATACCAAGTGTAGCTATGGAAAGTTAGCAATTCCTGCTTCAGACCAGCTGTGTTGGCTAGTAAATTAGTGGGGTAAAGTGAATCCTTCACTTCATGGCAGGTAGGAATAAGGAAAGGAAAAGCCATTGTAGGTCCAAAGGACTCTTCCTACCATGAATTCTGAAGAACTACCATGAATTCTAAGAACCGTCATCTTCATTCCTGCAAAACACACGAGCAGCCATCTGCCAAATTGGGCAAAAAGTTTTCCTGCAATGCCTGATTCATAGTCCTGTAGCCCAGTCCATGGGAGTTTAGGTCAGGAAAATGAAAGCAATCACAAACAAAAAAGAACTAATAGCAACAGTAGCATAAGGTCGTGTTTTCATTCACCCAGCTTTTCTTCTTATCAGTATTAATATTATGCATTCAATAAAGTGACATCATTCTGCTTCACTAATGAAGCCATGACTGTGTGAACTCTGTTATATAGGAATAACAATAATTCTGAGTAACATTTCTCAGGCAGTTCTTTTATTCAGTATTTTAAAGGAAAAGCTCTCTGATTATGGTGCAGATGTAACAAAAAGCATTTGATTTTAGTCTCCGTCACCCCTCAATTAACAGAATATGCAGCAGACAGGGAATAATTGCACTTACTACTTTACTTCTCTGTTTTACGTTAATGCCATTGTAATTATTCTATTACTGGGATATATGGCTTTTTTAAATATGAAAAATATACAATATTCAAGCATAGAGACTCTTTATTGCTGAGAGAAAGATATTGTGGAGCAACAGAACTTTAATATGCCTTTGTGAGTTTATTTTGTATGTTTCAGAAAAGCCTTCAAAACCACTCCAAAATTCAGCAAATGTGAGTTTATAATCCTGCATCTGTAAACTACTAGCTTGCTCTTTGAAAAGACTATTGCCTGCCTGGGCTCTGTGCTTTATGAAATTAAAGGAAAGCTTTTTTTTTTTAATCAAAATCCGGAAGCGAGAAAGGATCAAATCCCAACTGAGCAAATACGGATTTTGCACTGTACTAAATAGATCTGGTCTGCCTTTCAGGAGAGAGATCTTCTGGATAACTAGCATAGAATTGCAGCTTCTGAATAAAGCCACAATTTTCGTAGTAAGACCTGTTAGTGAGTAACAGATGTACCCATGATGACTTTTGAACACCGGTTCTCCCCTTAGATTTGTGGATGGTTTGGGGTTTTTTTGGAAAACAGTATCAACAATAGGCAGCTGCCAGTCCTGACTTAACTATCACTGCTTTACCACAATTATATTAGCATTTAATTCAATGTATCAGTACAGTAACAAGTTCGCAATAAAAATATCTTCCAATACATACTGTAGACAACAGCTCTGAGGACATTTTTTCTTTTCCATACTAGAGGTTTATACAATTATCAGCTTAAGGTTTAATTGGATTTAACTAATTGGTAAACAGGATTTTTGTTCATTAGTTTTATACATCTATCAGTTCCTCATTTAATGTTTAATTTAAATTCAACATAAGCAACTGGATGGCTGAGATTTGTAAAAAAAAAAAATCAGTGAAAAAACTTGACAAATTACAGCAATTTCTTCACTTAGGTATTTTTAGAGATGCCTATTATTAAATCTGATTACTTTTGCATACATATATAATCATATTATATATAATACACATTTCTAAGAGATCATCCTATGGATTTTTGTATTTAACATGAAAAGAAATGCAAGAGCCCTTTAATTTAATATTTATCAAGTCTTACATATACTCCATACAAATCTGAGAAAAGAAACATAAAAATTTGAAAAATAGTATTTATATTAAAGAAAATGAAGGCATAAGAAACAAATAATTGTATTGCTATAAACTAGTCCCATGGTTTTACAAAAGAATATGGAAGACTGTTTAAATACTACAGTGACTCAGAAGAATAATTATGACTATGAATAAATGATCATTCACAAAGTATCAGTTAATTTTCTAGAACAGAAGTATTGCTATTAGAGATATGGGGTATTGAACCATAAACTGAGCCCACACATTTCCATAAAACCTACAGATAATGCAACACCATTTTGGTATTATTTTAGAGGGGTTTTCAAGTTTGTCTTTGCTGTATTTATAACCAGGAGCACTGGGAAATAAAAGACACTATGAAAGCATAGGTGGCACAAGTCTCTTTTATACAGTCTAAAACCTTCCTACTTAGTGCCGCAAGAATCGGTCTGTAAACTCAGATGTTCTGATTGTACCTCTGTCTGTGTTTTTTGTTAAAGTGCACATGCATTAGCAGAAAAGATGTTTTGCTGTAATGGATTATCAGCAACATAAACTGTCTAACCATTCCCACTCATCATTTTTCTGAAATGAAACAGTTCAAAGAAATATTCCCTTTCCAATAAATCTGTCTGTCTATGAGTTAACATACTAAGAGGAGATACTAATTCCTGTATACCATATATATATATATATGTATATCTATGAAAAGAAACCTCACAGCAGTGACAATAGTGCTGGTGGTAATGGCAAAATATAAACAGACACATGAAAATTATGAAAAAATAAATAAGAAAAGTGTACAATTGGAAAATAAGAAACTATTTAGGCATAAAGTAGCAAAAGTAAAGATAGGAGAGATAAAACACATGTAAATAAGGGATATTAGAGACAATCAAGAAAAACACAGAAAAAAAAGAAACCCTCAAAAAACCCTGAAAACTATATTTTCTTAAAACCCTCTAATACTTTGGTGTCCTATAAATATGAACAGAGTTTTCATCTCACAGATGTCCAATTTTTTACTGTTTAATCATCTGTTCTCCACAATTGTCTCCTGCAAGTGCACTGGTAGGAAGGGAAGCAAGTGTTTGACTACCTTCCTTTATCTCTTGTCTTTGCACAGTGATTTGGCTATATGTTACTTGTGAGTCAAAAAGCTTTGAAATGCTTTTTCATAGCAATGAGATATCTTTTATACATCTGCTCAATTAATTTACTGGGATATCAAGGGTGTGGGATAAATGCCAGCATGGGCAAACCTCAGATTTTCCATCTCCTTTCTCTTATGTTCTTATAACTTCTCCTTTAGTTAATTGTTTCTAATCCTGAAGTACACAGAAATCAATTCTCAGTGTTTTCTGATGGACTTCCTGGTTAAAGACCAATTAATCCCTATAAAATTCTTACGATTAATTAGGAACCTATTCACTAGGCTTTTGCTGATGAAGTCTTAGATTCTGCTCAAAACCAGCTGTCTTCAGCTTCACTCAACTCTTTTAAAGAGATTTCCAGTTGCATATGGGTTTAGCATTTCTATAACTTCTGTTTTTAAGTGACAGTCTTCTCCACAGGGCAGCCCTCACAGGCAAGATATTTTACTATGGTCAAGACAGTGATAACGTTCATCTTTATCACCTGAAGATTAAGCAAATAAAAATTCCATGAGCTCATGCCATGTTCTCTTCTTGTGCAAGTCCATTGACAGTCATTTTGCTGCCCAGGTATCTCTGCTAGAGTAACTACTAGAACTACGGTTTAAATAGGAAGAGATGCATTCTGCTTAACTCTTACACTAGCTTAAGTCCCAAGTAATTCCACTGAAGTCAGTGGATTTGCTCTGAATTTAGTCCAGTCTAGCTGAAAGCAGAATTTGGCCCTTTGATTCCTGCTGTCATTACTCAATTGTTGGGAGATTTACTATATGGGGTATGCTCTGTGCAGCTAACACACTGCGGCATACTTGTTGATCCACTTACCAGCAGAGTAAGAGCTTTATATTTGACATAGCTGAAACTTCTGAGTAAAAATAGATTGTAGAAAATTCCCAGCTGAGCTCTAATATCAATTTTCATAAAGCAAAAATACAGCTTTCCACCAAGCTAGGTGATTTGAAATAGAGGTAGTTTTGTGCACAATGTTTTGTAATGTACTGAATACTCTGTCGGCAACACTCTAAATGGATCACATGAAGATTTGATAGCAAACCTAAAAATTACTTTTGCTAAATGAGAAAGCAGGGGGGAAATCCAAACACCGTTGGATACTACACAGCAGCAATATTCATCAGAATTCTCAGCAAACAGCCATTCTCAGTGACTTCCACACAGGTTTTCATAACACAAGAATTTGAGGGGGGATGAGAGAAGAAAGCACTTACCTAACTTATTACAAAAATATTTTAAATTGTCAAATTATTTGACAGGCTTTATGAATGAGAAAATAATGAGACAAATGGGAAACTTATATGAAAAATAGAGTAAGATAGTATGAAATATTATTATAACAACAGAAAAATCTTGATGACCACAACAATAACAACAAAAAAATTAGTGAGAATCTATACAGAAAAGGAAAGAAATTAGCGTAGTCCGGGATTAAATTTTCTCCAGTCTACAGTTTTCACCAAGATTACATATGTATGCCAGTCTTACTTCAAATATAGACAATGGGGATTTATTTCAATTACATTATTTTCCTTTTACAATATGGAAACATTTTAATCAGCGAGAAGGAAAATTACATTAAAAATATTAAATATGCTCTTGACATTTCTTAACAAAAGACACAGAAATTCACACATGATTCAGAGACAACCAGGAAATGCTTAGTATTATATTAAAGATAGAAACATGCATATATCACATTTACTTCTTCCTAACCTGTAGTTTGGATGTGAATCTTAACAGAAAGAAGAGAGACAGAAATTCTCTTGTGAACTGCAAAATTTTGGAAGTTAAGTGTGTGTGTGTATACTTATTCATATACATATATATTTATATGTAGTCACAATGTCCATCTTCTATTTTTTATTTATTATTATGCAAAATCACCACTTTGCTCCTTCAGCAATATTTGGTCTTTAAAACCCTAACTGTTCTGAAGCTGTTTCATGTTTGTTTTCAAAGACTTCTTGTAAAATATTGGTTGGTTGTGGGGGTTTTCTGACAGAAAAAATAAGAAACCACCTTTCCATTTGGGTTAGAACTGAGATGAAATGAGGAATGGCTGCCACCAAGCAGAAAATTTTCTCACTTTATGTGTGCCAGTTAATTACGACACTTCAGAGGCGCTTCTGAAAGGATAAGGCAAGCTGCATAAATTTAGCTGTAATCCAGGCAGGCAAAACTAATTTGCAGGGGATGGCCTTATCTAGCTGCTGCAGCTTTCTCAGAAAATTAACCTTGGATATTTGGGCCCAATTCAGAAAGTGTTTGATTTTTTTTTCCTTTCCTGCTCAGCATAAGAGAATTTTAAATTCAATACAATACCTGACTTTTAAGAGGCACTATGAATGCTGTAGGCAGTTCAGAGTTATTACTGACAAGCAAAAATATATATTTATATACATACATATATGATTGCCCTTCATCCCCATTATCCTGCATTTTTGCATGTGCATCAGAGGGTTTATCACCATATGTATGGGGTGGGGGTAGGTGTCTTTGGATTAACAGAAGATGCAGCTCATTTTAATGTACTTAGAAAAATTCATCAAAGTTCATTGCAGAATAAGTCATGCATACTGACTTGTTCATTCCAGTGGAAATGAAGAAATCCCCATAAAAATAGAAGTTTAATGAAGTGTTGGAGTGAAGTCCTGCCTGTCATTCCAATTACCACTGATTTAGAATATTCCTTGATACACCACTACTATTAATTGCTCTTACTCAGCACAATTAAAAGTTTACCTTAGATTTCACCAGCTTCACCAGTTCATGGGTGAAAGATCTAATTAACAAATGTTGCCAAATCCACCTTAAAAGCTTCAGGCATAATATTAAGTATAAGAAGTGTTACTGGCTTCTTAACATTTTGCAGCCTACTTAGTTATGACTGCCTTTTATTTTACCCAATAGCTTTAATGAATTCACAGTATGACCCTCCCTTTGCCCAGCCACTAACCACTGTAGAAAACCAGGAAAGCACAACCCATTTAAATTTTTTTCTTCCATAATTTAACAGATTTGAAATCACTGGATGCTTTGGGGATAAGACAATTCTTAATATTTTTTTGGTCAAATCTGACCACATAAATATAGGACTAAGATTGTTTGGGGGGAAAAAGTATTTTAATATTTTTAGGTGGATTAATCTCATTTTTTCCTGTTTGCAGAGAAGTAGATATCTCCTTTACAGCTACTCTTTCCAGCCTAAGCTTGATGACTATAACAGGACTACAGAAAAGTAATAAATACCTTTTAGGTAATTTCACTGACTCCTGTCTTCACTGACAAGTCTCCTGCATTTAAGACAGCCACATTCATACTAAACTAACGTAACCTGTAGTTAAAGCCCATTAACTCTTTTAATGTTCAGCAGTATGTTAATCATTACAATCTTTTACATGCATGCTCAGTTGTCATTCTATTTTGAATAGGCCCTTGAAAATACAGCTAGTTTTCAAAAGGATCTGTACATCTTATGCACATAATTCTGAATATTCTGATCTGATGTAAAAAACTGCATGGCAATGCAATCTTCATTCTTGCTCTGAATTTTGCCAGGTTTTAACAACCAAGGGCTATTTACGATCAATGAAACACAGGCTAATTTAGCACTGCCCTTCTTCCCAGCCAGCTTCAGTATGCCCCAAGATACCTTTTATTCTTGCATTATGTCAGTATAATTTTATGTTAGTGTCAGGATAATGAATAGCTGTCACTTGATCCTGATTTTGGCCTTCAAAGCAATAGTAAGATTGCATGTAAATATAAATGCCAACATAACCATTCTATAATAAAAGATCTGTCTCTTCATTATTGTAATCATCACTGTCATCATTTATTTATTACTGCTTAATTTTTACCACTGAAAAAATTTACAATGTGCTAGCTACTATCCATTCATGTAGGAAAGTCCAACTCTTGCCCAGTAAAGTTTGTATTCAAAGAGATATACAGTAGATGAAAGACAGGAAGGTGACACTTAAACATACAGTTAAATACAGACCTCTTAGGGAGTAGAATAGATGTTCACGTTTAGAAGTTCATCCTTCATACAAGTAAATATGAAAAGTAGTAAAACTGGTACAAAAAAATAGTCCATACAATTATCAACAGAGAGCATAAAATGAAAATTGACCATAGCATCTGACCAGTAAAGCACAGCAAACTTCCTACTTTGAAGGCAGTTTTTGCAATTATATTTTAAATTTCTCAATATGTAATATTGTTAAGGCAGAGTTTAAATTGCTTTCATTTCTAAAAGTATTCTTCCTCTCTGAAGTTTTATGTAATGTTAATCAATATATCTCTTGAATGTACAGATTTTTCACTCAAGGAAAATAGCACACAGAGCCAAGCTGCAAGAGTTAGAAAGATCTTGATCTTCAGAATTTTCTTGCTTCAGTCTTTATCAGATGCTCACAGAGTTACTGACTCAGTAGATGCCTTAATTTGCCGGGGTTTTATTATGTTAGAGGCAACAACGTAGAGCCAGATATTGAGTTGAAGTGGGAATATTGCTATCCAGCAGGATGTGGTAACTGTTCATCACACATCCTTGAAAACTTCAACAGCAAAACATCAGTGTTAGCAACTACTCATATTTTACCCCTTCCCTATGTAAAGAGTAGTCAGGGCTTGTGAAATATTTTTTACTATATAGTCTGGTAACTATTATGGATAGGTGTAATAGGTGGATATTTCCAGATTTCTAGAATTTCATTGAAGCTAAAATAAGGACCTACACAAATGTCCATATTCAACACTAATTTACATGATTTTCCTTTCTGTAAAAATTCCTACTCTTTGCATGTACAATATGATCTTGAAAAATTTTTCTGTGTTGTTGAACATTACACATAAAATTGAGTTCAATAATACCAGGCATCTTCTAAGCTACATATGTAGACTTACGTGACAATCAACGGAAAGAAAGAAGCATCTCCGCTGGTATGTGTTCACCGAGACATATATCTTATAGTAGGTTTATGGCATGATTCGTCTTTTCTTTCACCACTAAGAAAAATTTGCAATTATACATTTATCATATAAACAACTGAAGTTTAGCAGATTAAATCATAGCCTAAATACTCTATCTTTGTAGTTTGTTATGTGTTGATACCCGAAGTGTTACTTATTTTTCTGTTAGCCTAGTCATGACTAGAACTACTAAAACCACTTGGAATGGTCAATACTTATGAATCTGAAACCCAGATGAAATAATTCCACAATATATAGTGAAGATTTACCCAGTCTAGCATGATCACAACTAATTATGGGGCTTCATTACTGGAGTCTTCAATAATCATGTTGGTGTTTTTATTCCTTATTGTGACTTCTCAACATGAAATGCATGACAATACCATAAAAGATCTAGTGTGATTGGACTGGTGTCACTACAACAAATAGGTTCAACTGATCTGATAGGCACTACATGTTAGAATTTGGAGCCACCAACATAGCATTTATCATTTTCTGAGAAAGGAGATTAACTAAAAAAATGCATGTGTACGAACCCCGAAAAACATGGGGACATGTCATTTGGCAAATTCAAAAATACAGCTGGAAATCACTGGGAAGTGCATCTAACGTAAGGAAAATTTATCTTAATGATGACTGCCCACAGAGAACATTAGGTTTGAAATATTTCCATTTTGTTGGTATTTCCATTTTCTTGAAGAGGTAGAAAGTCTCTATTGATGATTAACATCAAAATAGATTGCATTGTTTACACATACACTCAAAAATCTAGATGAAATGGTAATCTGTATGAAATGGCTTTGATTTAATACATTCAGGGGATTTCCAATGGTCTAAAGGGCAGAACTGGATTTAAAAAAAACTAACAGTCAGCAAAGAGGAACATCAGGAACGTAACAATGGAAAATGATTTACTGTAGGCAGACAAGTTTGTACAAAGAGACCTCAGGGAGAGGAGAAGTTGTCCTATGATATAGGTCTGTGAAGATACCACTCACTACTTCAGGTCAGGGCAGACATCTTGAACATAAGATGCTGCCCAAACGGTCAGAGTTAGAAAAAGCAAAGTCAAAAAGGACACTGTGGTCAACTGGGTTAGAATAAACTGAGTGGTAATTCAGGGTATAGATGGAAAGCAGTCTATCAGGCTTGGCAACAAAAGTAGATGACATTTGGTGTAAGAGATCATTACAAATAATTCTAGATGCTTTTCAAGGAAGAAGCCAGATTATAGGAACAAACATTATAAAAGAGTGCAGAAATTAAGCACTGGTTCTTGGAAAAATCAGGAACCTGCAGCTGCAGCTTGTGCAAATTATTTTTATTGTACTGTTCTTATATACTTATTTTTTTCATATCAGGTATGCAATTCCTTCCAAAGTCCCTCTCTGTGCATCTTTGTCACGTGGACTTCCCACGAGGCAAACAGGGTATGAATGTGTGCCTGGCATATATTTAACCAATAAGCCAACAAATAACAATTGATTTTATTCTTCATCTCTAATGTTTTGGGTTTTTTTCTAATGGCACAAAGAAGCAAACTGAATAAAGCATCTAGGTGTTCTTCTTCATTCTAATTTTCCTTCTTCCTTCATTTCTTTTTCAGGATTGCAATATTGAGAACTGCCAATAGTGTATTCATTCCCTGAATAAATGACCGATCAGTATTTATCAGAAAGAATGTGAAAAAACCCAAGCTTTCCTTTTTCATTCCAATAATTACAAATTCAGCCATCATTTCCAGTTATATTTTCCTTTCAGATTAGGTCTATTCTATTTCCAGCAAATCCTTTACACACATGTTTAGCATTCACTCTTTTCTATCATTCAAATAGACTAGTGTGTGGTTAAGGCAGTTTTGCTAATGAGATGTCAAAACACCAAGTGGTTATTTTTTAATTTAGCCCAAGGTAGAATGCTGTAGTTTAGAGCCAGTGATCCATTGCTAAATTCAATTTCCCAACTGTTTAATTAATTTATGTATACAATTTAATGATATTTGATATGCACATTCAAGATATAGCATGCTTATCCATTTATAAATAAAATCCTGAATAGGTTACTAAAAATTACTAAAAACATTTTTTTCTTTTATGGAAGTATTCCATCAACTATTTTTTAGATTCAATTTTTCATTTCATCCATTATACTGAGTTTCCCAGAAGATCTAAAAAACTTTACTACCATTTCTAAGAAAAATTGAAAAAGGTAACAACTTTTTTAAATCTCTTTTTTTGTTTTTAGTTTGGGTTGAAATAAGACATGTTGTAGTCATTAGAAAGTGTCATCAGGATACTGGAAAATCAACAGAAAGCAACCTGTGTGTTCATTATATTAGGCATATAAGGCATTCTAAGAATAACTGTGCTATGTATTACAGTCTCATGAAAAGCTTTGGTTCTGGGCTCTAGGACAATGAAGGCAAGTCATGTTTTTGTATTGGACTAACCACAAACAAAATAATGAATAATGGGAGGAAATTCCACGCCAATCCATATGCTAGAAAATAAAATCACATGCAGTTATAAAAGTAACAAAAGGATCAGAGAAGAGCTGGTTTTATGGGTAAAGTATTTGTTATGTCCTAGGAGTGCAACCTTTACCATGAAATATAGGTTGTTTTAATAAAGGCTCTCCCTAAACACATGACTCCAGTGTTGTGCATGCATCTTATACTAGACAGTTTGTACTACAGAACTTACTTTTTGGGTAGATCCAGAGCCCAGAGGAAGAAGCAAACAAATCATAAATGTCACCTTCTGACTATAGTGGAAGAGAAGATTAAGTTCTCAAGTGGGTTGCAATCTAACATTTTACCTACAAGGTCCTGCCTTCCCTTTTCCAGAAAAGGAAGCCAAAACTGCCAGGGAACAACCTGGAAGTATGATTTCTACAGACTCCCTGGATATAAAATTAATAATTAGAACTATTCAAAGAAGGAAATGCTGACTGAATTTGTCTGTTTTGGCTGAGTTCCACACAACAATTTGGCTACTGTTGTTGCACACAGCAACAAAGTCAAATCTCAAATATCGAGCTGGAGCAGCACAGCCTATTTGGTGCTAACCCAGGACCTTACACCACTTTAACAGGCATCAGGAAGGGCACATTCCAATCACATGCCCTTTTGTGAGTTATATCTAAGCGACTTTACAAGTCACAGAGACTTGGTCAAGTTTTACCCTAAAAACATTGGCTAAAAATATTAATTGCAGAGTCAATCAACTGCATTATTCTTCATTTCTTGGTCCGCACTGTATATCTACATTGTGACGTGTCTTAGGGATTTTCTGTTACTAATGCCTGTTCAACTGTTCAATGAAGGAACAATGTAAGATAAAGCTGATTTGAAGTGGGATTCACCTCACCTAGCTTTAGACGTTTAAAAGTTAGACATCTAAGTCTGAACTGGAGAGAAATAGGCACCTCTAGAGAGCAATTCATTTGACCTATTCCAGATGCCTATTTTAGTCAGAGATGAATCACCCTCTGGAGATGCCTAGATTTCTCTCTTGACTATAAAGGCAGCCTAGGGCAAGCAGTTCAGTGCTAGACTTCTGACTTTCAGACATGTAATTTAGAAGAGATATATCCCACTCACTGTAGTGGTGAGGTTCAGTTTCCACACTTAATCACTCATGCTGTTTCCAGATTCATAAAATACCCAAGAACTCATTTCTAAGTATTCCTCGTTTGCTCTTTTGAATTTCTATTTTGGGATGTTGGTTTCTTCTCAAGCACTTATTGCCTTTAATTTTCACTCTCTTTCTCATTAAAATATTCACTCATAGCAAGTTCATTGTAACCTCTCTATATTTCACCTTCCAAAACAGATGCCTCAGTGATAACAGCCAGAACACATTATAAAATTACTATGCTTCATCCAGCTGTTAATCTTTCTTAAGATTTTCTTTTCACTTCTGAGATGTCTGAAGCCTCACTTTTCAGGCCTCTATAATGGAAATAAATTAATGGTCTTTCTCTGTTTAGTCACTGATTTAATAAGATTATTTGTTCAGAATTGTATATGATATGAAAAAAATCCATATAACTGATCCTAAATATTCAGAAAACCAGAACTAGTGCTTGAATTGGATTTAAATTTCTTCTGATCTAGAGGCTTGACATTCTTCTCAAACTGATTTTATACTAGCGTAACTCCATTGACTTCAGTAAAATCTTTACAGACATAACAAAAGTGAGATAAAAAATAATCCTAGGCTTTTGCTAAAAAGGAAATGTTGCAGATGTTTAAATTAATTATTTATCTGTATATCCCTAATTAAAAAATAATTAAATCATTTCATTAAAGAGTATTTATATTTGATTCCAAAACTGGAGACATTTCAACAGTTACTTGCTAATAGTAACACAGATTTGCAATGTTTTTTTCTCTGACCACTGGAAAAAGTCTTAGCTAATCAGCTGTTTCACAGAGCTGTTAATTGACACAAACGGCTGCTTATGTTCCCTCAGCATTTAAATGCAAGTTTTTTAAGAAGCATCCAACATGTCTTGAAAATCTTACACAAATCATGAGTTCTTTCAGTAAAATATATATCCATATATTTTAAAATCACTTCAGTAATTGTAAAAGTCTTATAATACAGACTGAGTTCAATCAGCATAAAAATAATTTGACAGCCTCACACATTGCTGAGTAAATGAGGTGTAACCTTGGATGTGAAACTTAAGGGGCTGGTGATTTCTTTAGACTGTATTACAGAATTTATGACACTTCCTGTGGGACAGGGAAATGGTTCAGGAAATATCCCATCTCCCACAGGCACAGAATTTTTTTTCTTTTTTATGCTTAGATTATTAGCATGAGCAGGTGTTTCTCATTCTGTGTGTCAGTACTGCAATAAGAAAAGTAAAGTTTGAGTGAGGGAGTAAACGCTGGAAATGTTTTTCAATAGCATATGTACACTTGACTGTGTCTACTATTTCATGTCCTATTGGTTGTATTACAGGCTGAATCTTACAAGTGCTGAACACTTTGCAAGTACGGATGACTTTTCCTGTCTATGGACTTCCAAGATCTGCAGCAAAAGTTGATTGCCATTAATGGGAATCTTTCCCATGACTTCACAACTTTTCTCTTTGGAAGCATTTTAGTGCTCGAAACAAGCACTTAGCAGCTGGAAGAGCAAGAGTTTCCATCACTTGGCAGGAAGCTGTTAATGCTGGGTTTGGCCCTTATTTTCTATTCAGAAAAAGGGAAAGGAAAGAGGGAAGCATGCCCACTATGCCCCCAGCTAACAGACATGTTTTAAAAGAGCCCAGAAAAACATTTCATGCACATGCTAACCTTTTAGTATACGTTAAACATCTTCTGTTCAGGCATATATTTACCTAGATTTTTGCTTTTTTAAAAAATTCCTAAATGCAGTTCTCAATGAAATGTAAGCAGGAAAGAGGCGGCAGGAGGATGGAAGAAAAAAATAAAAAAGCCTTCATTCAGCACTGGTAGGTTGTAGGCAGCCTCACCCCAGGAAGTTGTAGAAGCTGAAAGTTTTACACTGGAGCTTTATTAGGCATCTCTTGTCCAGTTATATATAGATCCTGGGCCAGATGGTTTGAGCAGAGTATACATTTTGTATAGTAAAATGTAATGTAACTCAGCTCAAGGCCCAGTCTAGTAATTTGTAAATGTGAGGACACTCAGCACAACTATAATAACTAAAGTTAAAAATTTGAAAATATTTAGTTTAACAACACGTTAAACAGTGCTAATCTTTCTGAACAAGTCTGCAGAAGAGCTTAATCTGGTTGCATTAGTTCAGATCAGTTTTCTTAAGTGTAACTATGCAGACAAAGACCAAAAATGAAAGAAATAAAAAATTCCAGTTCAGGGGAAAAGGAATGAGGAAGCTATTCAGAAACTAGAAAGAGAGCAGATGTACAAATAGTGTTGTGACAGTGACAAAATTAAGCAGTATTTTTGAACTGTTGCATGTTCATTTATTAGTAGAAGTGGAAAGAAAAATCTAAAAAGACTTGTCATTGCTTCAGCTTGCCATTTTAAACATAATAATTGCACAGTAATTTACCACTGTCTCACAATTAAAAGTGAATCAAAGTGATTTTATACTCTGAACATAAACATGTCAGAATTTTACATCAAGCAATACCTTTTTCATTAGTTGGAAGCAGATGTTGACAGCAAGCTCAGTAACGGAAACTTACCTAAGATAAATGCACTAAAAGAACACAAAAAATATGAGATTACTATCACCAAATATATTATTTCTATCAATTTATCATTTTATGGCATTTCTTGCTTCTATTTTATCACAACATTTCAAGTTTGATAAGTCAAGGAACAAAATGCCTGCTTACAGCTCCTTATCCCAACAAAAGTTTTTTGAGGCTTCCAGACAGATCTTAGACTAGTGTTTATTACTTTATTGTCAACTTGCACGTTTTACTTACATGTTTATGTTACCATATCCCTTAGAATCCTAGAAGGTGTTACCCAAGTGAAAAAGTAGTCCTAAAAATTTAGAAAACAGGAAAAGAGAGAGAGAGACAGACAGACAGACAGAGTGTGTGTGTGTCTGTGTGTGTGTGTCTGTCTGTGTGTCTGTCTGTGTCTGTGTGTCTGTCTGTGTCTGTGTCTGTGTGTGCCTACACATTAGACCATGCCAGGCCAACATCCCAGAAAGCAAGATTTCCATACTAACAATGTTTTCCTTCATAGTTAGTTTATACACTACATATAGGCCTGACATGAATTATGTTTAGAAATACTAAAATCAAATGGCAGTCCTGACTCCAAACTAAGATAAGGGTGCAATAGTTCACTCAAGACGTTGTGTACAACTACACAACTAGTCTGCACTTACTCTTTATTATGATTTTACACAAATCTGGTGAATCATGCAATATACTTTCCCTTTCCAAAAATTATAGGAGGCAGATGGTATCTTCTTTACCCTCCCCCAAAGATAAGTACCTCTGTGCAGAGAACACATAAGAACAGAAGTACTAAGCATTTGTAACTGTAAGTATAGTCAATATATATCATTAGCATTTAAAAGTGCTGCACTGCAAGGTAAAATTAAGGGTTAGCTTGCAGGTAAGATCCTGCTCTGATGCCTCTTCATACCACCTTGGTACAACTTCCTGGTGGGATGTCTCGTTCAAGTTCCACATCCTTATTCAGCTCACCTCTTCCCCAACTCGTGCCCCATCTACTCAAGACCTGCTGTAGATGCATTACTCAGTGGCATTATGGAAAAATAGGCCCAGCCATCTCAATTTGGACATCATATTATTCTGTGCAATGCCATTTCCTTTTCTTAGGAGGAGGGTATGAAAATACATCCATTGCTATTTGTGCAACAATTCTGGGTTATGTTAGTAAGCAGTGCCCATGAAGAAACTAATTTTGTGTTCAGTGCTGATCTGCTGTGTAATAAAAAAGGCTAGAAACTTCACACTGACTGTTGAAAATGCAGAAGAAAAACAATAGCTACACTTACAGTGAGCCTCAGTTCCTCTACATACTGAAGGATGCAGAGTGTCTAGTTGGAGTGGGGGAAAGGTAAAAACCATAAGGTAGGGGACAGAAACTGGGCTGAGAAAAGTAGGAGGGTATAGAGTAACACGGTGGAGGCAGGTAGGGTTGGGGTCTGCAGATGTATTATATTCAGCATCAGAGAATAAATAACACAGAGTAGGGGGGTTATAAAGTGGGACACAAGCATCTTGCTATATACACAAGCAGTGCAATGTACTTCTGAAAGCTGCTGCTGCAGTTTCCTAGTCAAACTGAGCCTGGAGTTTCTTTTCAAGGTATAAGTGTTTTTGATGGCTTGTAAGTACATAGCAAGGACTTAAGAGCTATTCTGAACAAATGCATCTAAAAGCATGTATGTATGCAATGTCATAGGTGCAAGGGATTGTAAAAGGTATTAACAGTCCCTCCCCATGGGTAAGAATTAGCTTATATACTGAATAAATCAGGGGACTTTTGAGGATAAAACCTGTAAAATCTCATAAATAAAAGCTGTATTAAAATCACCCGCTAAAGTTACCTTAAATCTGTTATTTCTAAACTCCTGAATGCCTAACTCAGCATTCTTAATTAATGTTTCCTATATGGCCTTCATAAAAATTCACTGTTATTAGCTATAACAAACCAAACACAGTAATACATTTCAGTTTTCTTTTAGTCATATAAGGGCAAATACATTTCAAAATGTCTGTTTACAAGATAGATAAAATACAAAGTTTAAATATCAATGATTTTTCATGTTTTTATGAAAATTTTTGATGGGTGAGTGGGGTATGAAGTGAGAAAGAGAATGAATTCTTTTTTTCTCTATAGAAGAAATAAAATCAAGCATTTTCCTAACACAAAGTAACACAAACATTCCTTAAATTCCTAAAACTGGAAAGTAAGTATCCTGAACACACACACAAAAATTGTCTACATCGATAAATGAAAAAGAAGAAAGAAGAGTGAAATGAGATGTGACTGCTTCTAAGCACAGGGATTTTTAGGCAATAAATTCATTTTCTGTAGTTGTCAGAGAAGCAAATGTTCCAGAAATATGGGAGTAGAAAAATTATCCATCAACTCTTGGTGAAACAAGACCTAGCTAGAGATGAGATTCAATGAAGTCATATTTTGACAGTGTGGGCAAGGTCATATTGCTTTGCAGTTTCAATAGCCAAGCTGGGCAGCTTGCCTTCTCTTTTGCCCAACATATTAAGCATTTATCATTCAAATTTGTTTAAACTTCTCACTGTGACTGAATGATATGTTAGTACAGAGATGCATTTAGAAGCAACAGCACTGGCCAGAACTTTCTCATACGTCTGTGGGTTTTGCTGGTGGGAGATGCTCATGAAATAAAAACATGCATGAGAAATTACAGTTCTAACAACTTTAAAATGATTGGAATAAGGAATATGGTCAGCACTCTCAAATTTAAATAGCTTGGCTTTTACAAAAGCATTTTTCCAATTGAAATTTTTTACTTAAATACTTTTATTTGAGTTTAGGCATCAAATTAAAATCTTCAAGCAAAAATTGAAGGTATCCTTTCTGTTTGAAGTTAAATGTTTCTTGAAATTCCATTTCAAGAAAAATACTTAGATGTCTCTCTCCACTTAATATTATTTTCTATGTTTTCCCAAAATAATATTATTTAGCATGTGGCCTAAGCTCCAGCTTCCAATAACTTTTCGAGAATATTATACATTATAAACCTTTTCATTAAATATGACCTGTATAGATAAAATTTTACCAATAAGTGAATAATAAATGTAAAACCAAAAGACTTCTTAATTCATTTTGAAACTATGAAAATAAAATACTATTTACATTCCAAAGGACAGATTTCTGTACCAAGTTCTCATTGTGATAACAGAGAGCTGCATCCTTACTGTCCCTTTTTGTAGCAGGCCTCTGGCAGCATTCTCTTTATCCTGCTGGTGACTGCTGCTGCAGGGATACTAGCTCTGCTTACTCCTCATCATAGTTTCCATGGGGAAGAAGTGAGATCAGATGCATAGCATTCGCATGCACTTATTGCATTTATTACTTATGCAAGGCAATATCAGGTCATGTAGCACCGTATTTTAAGTAGCTGTATAAATCCTCTTGCAATGGGTGTTTTTTTACAAATAGGACTAAACTCAGCTAGTAGATTTTTAGATTCTGGTTTTTCAGCCTCTGAAAATTTCAACTGCAAACAAAATGTACTTCAAACTTTACAGCCATTATTGCTTGAATATGTTTCAGTTACTTATTAGTTTATTGAAGCACTGAAACTCCTGATTTAAGTCAAGTAATTGCACTCAGAACAAAGCTGTTGTAGCATTCAAGTATGGATTACTCTCATGAGCAAGGATTACAACATTCAGCCTTTACAAATTAGCACATTTCTGGTCTCAGGTCTTTGCACTGTTGAAATATAAAGATAAATTCTTCTCAGAAATAAGGAAATATACTTGCCTGAACAGAGCTATATTGTTTTAGCATGTATTTGATAGCTGTGAATAATATTAATTCTCACTGGCAACGCTAGACACAGTGTATGCTTCATAAGGCCTGCTGTGGTATGAAAGGTGATTTAAATAGGATCACCCAGAGGCTGATAACTTCATGGGTGAGATTAGCAGCTGTTAAACCCACAACTGATACCCAAACTGCACTTTCTTTTTATGCCCTTAGAATGAAAATGTTTCATTTTATTTCTCCTGAATTAGAAATAGCAAAGGAGACATATTGTCAATTCTCTTCCTTCCAGATAACTTTTTCACAAGGTGAAAGGATGTTTATGCAAATGCAAATAAAGACATAATTATTATAGCATTCACTCAGAAAATAATGCATGGCATTGAATTAGAGAATTCAAAAGGTTGATGCTAATGCATATGCCTAAGATAGGAAGAGTAAATGCTACTTTTTATGAAATTTTTCCTAGAAAATAAAATAGCAACTTAATTTAGGTCATTAAAGAACAACAGTGTAGGTAGGACATATACAATCTGTGAGATCCAGTGAAACCTGCAGACAGCCTTTCTGTTTCTGTCTGAAGATAAAGTCATTTCAAATTCCTTGATGCATTCCAAAGACAGAATATAGAAATTTTAAACAAATCTCATGCATTAGAGAGCTGTGAATAAAACAAACAAGTTTTATGCTTTAAAGCAGTATTTTCTGGTTAATTTTTCTTTTCTTTCTGGAAAGCAAAAAAAAATTATTTTCCCTGTATTATGTTTTAATAGCCACTACCCCAGCCTTCTCATACTGTTTCAGGCCTTAATACACATGAAATATCTAGATTTTCCTGAATACAAACTGGAATATTCCTCATCTCAAGTACCTGGAGGGCCCAGGATCTTCTAAATACATGGCAATGGAGCCCTCCTCACTGGCCTGCATCCTACCTGTTTATAACTCATGTCACCTCATCACTAAATGGAGATAGAGGAACTCTTGAATTCAACAATGATAATGAAAGATTTCTTTATGTGACTTTGCTTTTATAAGCTTTTGGATACTTAATGAAAATGGGGTATGTAATTTGAAAGAGAAAAGAATTGGTCATGAATGCCTACCACCACTGTCAGTTGTAGATCAATATGTTTATACTCACACAGAAATAAAGTAAGGCAATTGCTTTAGCTTTGCTTAGCAGACTTCTACAATTTTATTCCAGTTTGATATTTCCAGGTTTTAAAATTCCCATCCAAGTGTGACAACATCTCTCTATGCCTTCAAATTATAACTGGGAACAGAAAACTGTTTCCCATCCAGCTTACTCTCAAACCTGCATGAGTAATTGCAAGAGGTTTGTCTCAGTATAAAATGATGTTGAGCCAGAGTAACAGCTCCCATGAAAATTCTCATCTTTGTGGCTGCACAGATGGAGTGAAAGGACTTCCCTATGGGTTTTTGGCAGCTAACATAATCAGATCACCTAACGGCTGTTCTAATTTTTCATAAAATGCTGTTTTCTCATCCTAAATATAATCACCCATTCAGAATTTCTTTGGTTACTTTTTAACAAATAATCAGTGGCTATCGTTCCTGCCTTTACCATTAAGTGTATTGAATATCGTAACAGCAAAGTGGGTAGCACCACCTCTTGTTAAGAATACCTACATTCTGTTACAAGATCTTATTTTCATTTATTTTGAGACAAAAAATCAAACAGACAAATAGGGCAACAAAACGTACTTTTTTTTTCCTTAAATATAACAGCTGGGTAGAAAAAAAAAAAAAGGAAAAAAAAAAAAGAAGAAGAAAAAAAAGGAGAAAAAAAAAGGAAGAAACCCATGGATCTTGCAGGTCCAGATCTTCAGCTGATGAAAGTCAGCATTGTACTGTGTTTCAGAGGGGCTATACTGATTTATGCCAGCTGAGAACTTGGCCTGACTCAAAAAGATGGATAATCAAAGATGTCAGTCTACTCTGGAAAGTTTCCTTAAATGACAGCTCATATAATCTAGTTGGACTGAGTAGAGCTTTCATGCAACTCCCTTATCTGTATAGTCTCTTACTACCTGACAAATAATCACTGCAGATATGCTTTTCACTTCATTTTCAACACATCTCAAAAGGAAGGCATACATCCTTTCTCCCAGTATGCCAAAGGAACAGAAAATATTCTTTGAGTCTGAAAAGATAGACAAAACAAGCAGAATAAATTTTATATATATAAAAGGCTGTTTATGTTTATTTGCTTTAAAGAAGTGTGAAGCAATAAATCCTAATCATCAATAATGCTTTGACTTATCACCACTCTATTACTTCAGCTGCATTTCAGTATACTTCCATTGACTTTATGGGAAATCTACATCACCATAAAGGTAGACTAAAACATTCTTTAATCAAATCCTCTATTATCTGCCATATCTATTTTTTTACTGAATTTTCATACATATTATAAACTCTTGTTTCATTATGTACATATAGATGCAGACATATAGTGTGCCCTTCTGTGGGTTTGTACACATGTTCAAGTATATATATACTGTGTACACATACTGCAATAGGTTCACTGTGAGCACTGGTTCTTATCAGATAATTGCTGAAGTGTAAACTGTTTCCCATGTCATATTTTAGCAGGTTGCTAAGGATATTTAACATGCTCTGAAGCTGCCTATTTCTGGATCCACATTTTGAGTCCATAATATAGCCTTTTTTTTTTTTTTTTACTTAATGCTTTGTATTATGTGTTGAAAATAAGTATTTAATTTGCACTTCAGTTAACAGACATGTATTATACAGTAAGAATCAATTGACTGCTACAAAGACCTTTTTTATGATTTAATCCATTCACAAGAAAATTCAGTTGCTATCATAATATCCTCAAAATTACATCAACAATACATATAAAATTAATGTATTATTAGCAATAAAATGTGGGAATCTAACTGACGTGAAACAAGATATATAAAGAAAATTAGCCATCAACCAGCATACTTCCTTAATGTCAAAAACTATTTAAATTTATTTTGTCTTGCATTAATTAATTCAAATTAGATTTACTTTCTTCGTTTATAAGACAACCAAATTGTTTAAAGGCTTATATTTTTACAGTGTGAGTAGTGGAAGCACAGTTATACCCACAATATTTATGCATCTCAATTCAGCAGCATTGGATTGTGATTTATATTGCCATTTTCTAAGACAGACACACAAATAGCATACTACATTTGCCTTCAAAAAACTATGGAATTGCCATAAAACTGGCACAAAATATAGTGAGATAGCTAAACATTTAAATCACCAATAATGTCTATCCAGTTAGATATTTAACTTCACTGATGCTGCACTGTCAGGAGAAGAGTGGAGGAAAGCTACATAAAGTAGTAATATGAAGGTGAAGGATGCTGAAAGTATGGTAAGCTTACTCCTCTAGTCTCCCCCAGTTGCCTGGCTTTAGTAGGTATGATGCAAATTGTGATGATAAGTGGAGATAGTCTGTGGCTGCTGAAGCAGAAAACTTGGACACATGAAAAACCTTGTGAGAATGCTGAAGAATTCAGCATTGACAAAATGGTGTAGTTGTTTGTTTTATTTATGTAAGCTTATCGAACATTAGGATGAAGTTCCTATGGTCTAGCTGCCCTTGACAAAGTAATTAGACTGAAGCAAAACAGAAGCACAAAAAGCAAATAAACAAGCATTCTCTGCCCAAAACCCGCACATTTTCCACTTTCTCACACACAAAGCTTATTTTCCCAGAGTTAAAATCCATTCATCTTAGCTTTTCTCGGGCATCAGCTCAAATGCAGAGGCTTCACAGGCTGTCATAAAGGTCAGCACACATAAGCTATTTCCTTTGCCAATTTTGAGAACAAAATCCAAAATCATTTTTTTAAATCAGCAAGCCCTATTTTATGGCCCAAGAAATGTGAGGATGTTGCAGATGAAAACAGAATTCCTCAATCTACTGTCAGAAACCACCAGGCAAAACCTGCAGACTTAAAAGAACATATGTCTCCTTTGTCGCTCAGAAAGTCAGATACCATCACCACACCAGCATGAATTTCCAGGTGAATGAGGAGCCAGACCTAAGAACAGAGTATGCAGCTGCTGAACCTTTAGGTCAAGGACTGAATGACACTTGTAAAGACTGCACCAAAGACATACAGTCTACCAGCAGCTGATAGAAAGGTTATGCTGATAATTGTTTAATATAATTGTATTACAGTTGATGTACAACAAGATAATTAAAAGCAATGACTTTGTTAGGCATACTTAGTGGCACACAGCTTTAGCTGCACCCTGAATTGATGGGACACAAATCAGATCATGCCTGAACAATGTTTAAGTACATCGGTGAAAATTGTACCTACTCTAGTTCCTGCCGCTCAGCCCCAAAGCCAGCTCACCTCCTGTCAGCTTAGTGACAAGTGGTAACCAATGCACCTAACCAACTCTCACTTTGCTGCTTACCTGTTTTCCCAGGCAATGTCGATTGTGTTACCCAACTCTGTAGACAGTTAATTCTTTATATCTCATATTTCAGTTAGTGCCAGGCACAGAGAAATGCATTCCACTGTGTCCTCTTTATTAACCAAAATTAAAAGTGGAAATAAACCATTTTGTATACTGGAATTACATCAGAGGAGTTAAAGATTTTTATACCAGTCACAAGGAAATACACAGCTTAGGCTCTTTGTCCATTGTCCAACACCTGGTGTAGTAGACACCTGACTGGAGGCGGTGACTCCCAGATACCATTATTGTTCCAATAACTAATAAACATTCCAGATTTCAGCACTAACTTTGTCTTATTTGCAAATGCTTTCATGTTCAAATATAAATTTAAAATCTTTACTAGGTACGGCAAAGAACTTCTGTCTCTCACCTACTCTTTGAGCTAGTATAGTAGGTTGCGCTGACTCCTCATGTGCCAAGAAAGGCAAGAGAGAGGAAAAAGTTATCCTATGTTCAGACCTTACCCCAGCATAAACTCAGAATATAACAAGGGCCATATCATGCATTGGTAACAGAAATAATAGATCTCCAAAAACTAGGAAAAGTCTGCCTATATCTTAAGAAATTTCAAAGTTAGCTTTCATACCTTTTTTCTCTAGCTTGATCAGAAAACTAGCCTGAGACTTATAAATTGCTCTGACACAACCAGAAGTTTGTTACTTAACTTCAGGTCTGTTTAAAGTTATTGAAAATAGGATTTACATAGCTCTTTAGTCACCAACTTCATAAAAAGTCTTATGACAATGATTGTTAAGAGTTCTCCAAAGTCAACTAAACCTTGCAATAAAAGCTAAGCAAAAAGTTCTATTAAAGCTGCAGGTGGCAAAATTATCTAATTCACTCAGTCTTTCATAGGAAACCTTAAAGGCAGCTTTTGCTATTTCCCGAGGTTTCTTAAAAGGTGTTTTAATAAACACTTTTCTGTTGTGAATCTTTTCATCTACCTTATATCTCATAGACATTATCAACGTTAACTTATCTCAAAAATCTTCATTAAGTCTCACGGTTATTTCTAGCTTGGACCTTTCTTTCCTATTTAGTGTTTTTAATCATTGGTTCCACAGAGACTAGCTTTGAGGATTATTTTTTTCCCCCATTTTGGGTCACACCAGGGCTACTTCTGTGAAATTCAATTAGAACCTTATAACAGTTCTCTATAAATTTCATCACTTCAAAAAACAAACAGAAAGCTCTTGAAAGAAGTACTTTGTGACTGCCAGAAGGGGTTTATTAGCACTTTGTCAGAAAATTGTATTTGTTTTCAGCAGATCAATCAAATCTACTTCAAATGACAAGTCCTTGAGCTCTGAATAGTGTGGGCCTCGTATTCAGATTAAAAAAAAAAAAAAAAAGCCAACACTCCATCTTACCATGAAAGACTATAGAATGAGCTGGCACTTAACTGCAAAATTACTGCTTCAGAACACTTACTTTTACCTTCAACTTTAGGTAAAGGCCTGTTCTCAGAACATTTGTTTTGTCACCTTGATCTGGGCCACCAGAATAGCCATTAAGGCTTGGCAAATTATTGTTTTTCCTTTTTCAAGCCATCATTTCCCGAGGATGCCCTTTCAACCTGCAAAAACTGCTGACTGATTTGAAAAATTTAAGGCCTGTCTCCATTAGGGTTATTTGCAACAGAGTCATTATATCACTGCCACTTAAGTTAACAACTGAAGTCCCACATTACAACTGAACAGAACATTTACACCAGGAAATTGCAGTGATGTTACTAGCTACACAGGTGAAAATTTCACCTGTACAGGTATGCTGCTATAGAGAAGGCCATCTCTAGTTTTTTTCTTGACCTCCACTGCTATAGAGAAGGCCATCTCTAGTTTTTTTCTTGACCTCCAAACTGTCAGAGATGGAAAAGAGCTGATCAGAGTGAAAGGCTTTTAAAAAAGGATCAGCAGCCTACACTAGTTATGAGAAAACCTGAGCAAAGTCACAGTGAAAAAGTAATCTCTTCACTGGTAAGTTAAAAAAAAAAAAAAAAAAAAAAAAAAAAAAAAAAGAGAGAGAGAGCAAAAAAGAAAAAAAGAGGTAAATATGATCATGATCATTTTACCTTTTGGGCTAAATCTTTTTTCCAGCTTCTGACATATTTTGGGTAATTATATTTTTGTCACTTGTCACCGTAATGCATGAACCATCTCAGGAAACAAGACCATATTGCATCGATAGTTGTTAAGGCGTTCATTTGGGATATGATAGAACTTTTCCCACACATTAGAGCAGAGTTGAATCCAAGTTGCCCAGCGACCCAACTGTTCTGCAGAATGCCTTACATCTTGTCCCTTATCTACTTTATGTACACCATTAAACACTCAAGAGAAATAAAATCTCAACATAATCATTACTGTATTCTGTTAGATGCCTGAACTATACTATTACATACAAAAAAGAAAAAAAATCCAACAGGAGTAACAGACTGTTTAGGTAAATGATTAGGGCAATCACTCATTCTGTGAGATACCCAGTTACAAATTTTGGCCTGAACACCTTGGAAGTGAAACTTGCTTTGAAACTGTTAGGTTAATATAGAAAATACCAAAATAAAAACAGAACAAACAATCACTTACAATAAATTGCCATTTCAAACGATGTGAATCACTCACAGAAAATTCCTAAGCAATTGTATCTTCGGAACTGTTTTATACCAGTGTAATTCTATTGGCTCCCATTTTTTTTCTTCTAGGTTATGTTAGAAATCAGCTGAAATCACCACTGCACTTCAGTGAATGAGCACAAGTCAACCTGAGCATTGGCATCATCATTCAAGAGTTCTGACTCTATGTTAATGTTTTACAGATGGGTGAATAGAGGTAAAGGGAGGATAATTATCCAACATTGCTATTCAATGGATGTTTAAAATTTCCAGCAATATTCTAAGAAACTGCCTTTTCCAATCGAGTGTGTTTTACTAGATATCCTCAGGCCCACCCACCTGAACACCCAATACTCGCTAAAATTAATAGGAGCTTACAGCTTGTGCGGCTTAAAAACTTAGTACCTTGGTGCTCTGGATCATGTTCTGTCATGATTTGCCCAAGAAAGCAGCAAACCAGTAGCAGAGAAACACTGAAGTCAAAAATTCTGTCTCCTGGGGCCACTTTTCTAATCATTCATCTATACAATTTCAGCTTAAAATTGTCACATTCCTTGTTGCATGGAAATTTGTAAAGAAGAAAGTAACAGAGTTACTACATAAAATATCTAGAGCTATTCTAGAGAGCTCCATTGAAAGGAAAATAATATTAATCTTTACTTAGGGCACTAGAGTCTTACTG
This sequence comes from Falco peregrinus, assembly GCF_023634155.1. Lineage (NCBI taxonomy): Eukaryota > Metazoa > Chordata > Aves > Falconiformes > Falconidae > Falco > Falco peregrinus. The sequence goes on along the minus strand of NC_073725.1, from coordinate 35,411,717 downwards.
TTCACACATCTGTGCTTCAGCATTCATTTTCTATTTCTATTGAAGTACATCTGACTTTTTTTAGTATTTGTTTTTTGTTTCATTTTTATCTCTGATTAAATTTGTGTTGGTTTCCTGAGTACAGTGTATACAATATGAATTGTTTATGCAGTCACTGTTCAGATTATCATTACTTTCCTTTTCACCTTAATGTCATAACAAATATCACACCTTCTTTGCTAACCTGATTTGATTTAATGACTTGACTTGCTCATGACAATAATGCCTCTTATCTTCCCAGTTGCTTAATGTATTTGTTTTAAGAATAACTGAGATGTCAAGTGACTGCGCAAGCAAATTAAAATCACCACAAAAAGTTTTGTGGTAAAAGATGATTAAAAGAGTTTGAATGCCGAATTAATGAAGAATCTGAAGATTTTATGTAGCTCCCAAACTACAAATAGTTTCCCCAAATAGAGCAGCTGATAATTAGCATTCTTTAGCTTTTGTTTTTATAGGACTTCAACTGCAAATTCATAATCCCAAACCTCTGATGCCATTGCCAAAATTCATGTTGAAAACCTGTCAGTTGAATTATATAGTTTTCTGAGGACAGTGATTTCCTGGATGGAAAAATCATTCTGACTTTTTAGCCAAAATAGCCAAACTGACTGCCACAGCTGATGGTAACAGAAATTGTCTCAATCCCTGGACTGAGTCTGCCAAACACAGCTATCATAACTGCCCTCTGTCCAGCCCTCCCCTCTGCTTTGACCAACTTACTAACACGGAAACCTTCTTGACATCTCGTAGTACCCCAGCAAGAATTCAGATCTCACACACACAGATAACTTTATGGTACAATAGAAATATTCATTAGTCAAGAAACTAAAATGGAGAAGTACAAGCAGTACTCTATCCGTTCTTAAGGTGCATATATTTATGACACAATCAGACCAGATGTAAATGCTTTGTTTCCCAAATTAACCTTTCAAGATTTAGCTACATCACTCCAATTCTTAAGTGCACATCTGCATAATCAAGTGTACTTGCTTAACAAGTCCAGGAGTAATTCTAACAGTGACAAAGGGACTCCCATGCTTAAAATGAAGTGAATGTATAAAACCAGATGTTATTGATGAAAGAGGCATTGTCAAATATGACAAAAATATAAGCCCATGATACATGACATTTTTTCCTCTATGTGTACATACCTGCAGTTTTATTGTAAGCACACATTTCTAACTTCTCTGTTGCACACTAAGAGATTTCTTCTTAGCGTTCTCTTTATTTTCCTATCATTGTATATTAAAAAAGTGCTTGTCTTGCAAATATGATCATAGACTCTTAAAATATCGTTATTTTATTGTAACTGATTACATCTGTTTTGCCATATAATGCTCATGACCAGCACTTCTCCCACTGGGAGGAAATTTTATCTTGCTATTAGCTTGGCCTACATCAAATAACATTATGATGACTGTTTCACATTACTGCTCACAGTGGCAAAAAACACCAAAAACATTTGAACACTTGAGATACAGGGCCAACTCCTGTGCAAAGCTGGTCATATGTTATTTCTATACCAGTTGGTTCCCTCTTGGTTAGTGCTAGAGTCTAGACTACAGAGGAAATTAAGCCTGTCTCCAGACACCACGTATTTATGCCAAAGTTTGGGGTTTTCATGAGTTAATGGCTTGAAAGGCATAAAAAACAGGATGAGCAAAAAGGGTATAAAATGAATGTATAGTAATTAACAATGAGTATATAGTATTAACACTCATTATTTCTTGGACAGCATTTCTTGGTTTACCTTCCTATTCGATGATCATTATGTCAACAGTGCTATGCTGTCATGAGGGGGGATTTGAATGGTGAGACCATAAGGAAAAGAACAATATAAGGAACAGAAAAAATAGAGATATTTAAAGAAGTTAAATGCAGAACAAAACTTTTCTACAGTCTTGTAGAATTATTTGTTTAGAATTCTTGTGAGCAAGTCTGAGCCATCTGTATTCAGATTATCCAAATTATGATAGAAGTCAGGGAAACAAAGATGACTGAAACATTTTAATGCAGAGCTACTTCCTATAAGACACGCAAATCACATTCTGAGCCCATAAAAATATCCTCTCCCTGAGCCTTCAGTCTGCCATTATTAGAAACAATACATACAGAAAAAAAGCACAATGTTTTTTAAGATTCTCTGCAGATTTGTATAAAAGGGCAAAACGCTCGTCTACAGAGAAAAACAGCAGAGCTGGGTGTTTTGGGTTACCGAATCTGCAAATATGTTATTTGCAACAGAATGCAACACAGCAAAAAATAGTCAAGATTACAAAATTAAGTGCAATACATAATATATGCATATTTTAGCATCTGAATTCTATTTCAGGATTATAAGATATAGTATATTTTAGAATTTTAGACCTAAATCTTATCTTTCCTGAATGACTACACTCCTCCCTTGGCAACAGAACTAATGCAGCTATATTAGTTTACCTGAAGAAATCCTTCCCTTTGTTGTTATAGCTGCAGTGTATTAAGATCCATGTAAGTATAGAGGACTTGCAACCTTTTAATGACAAAAATGAACCTTCCCTGTTACTTCAAACAAGTAAAAATGAAAAGCAGATTTGCCATACTGTCTGTAACACATGCAACTTGAACAGAATCTAGAAAGACAAAATCTAATTTTGGATTATGGAACTGCTGCGGTGAGTTGGTCCCATCTAGCAGCCAAGCACCCACAAAGTCACTTATTCACCCTGCTTCCCCAGAGGGGCAGGGGAGAAAATAAGAGTAGCAAGAGAAAGAAACCGCACAGGTTGAAAAAAAGACAAGGAAATCACTCACTAAGTGCTGACACGGGCAAAAGAGACTTGAAAAATTTAAGTTAATTTAAAATATTTAATTGCTGATTTGGTTTGGGGAAACAAAGACAACAAACTTTTAAACACTTGAGGAAAATACCTTTCCTCCCCCTTTCTCAGGTTCAGTTGCACTACAGGCACCTCGTCCCCACCTACTCATCTTCTCCATGTTATTGCTGCAGGCTACGCTCATTCCCTTTAGTGAGGCTACAAGCAATGCAGGATGCTGGGGTAAGAGTGGAGTGGTTTCTTTCAGCCTATCCTTGTTTCTCACTCTATTCTTCCACTGCACCTTCCTTCATACCACTTTCCTCTGCTCTTCTGCTCTGGCATGAGCTCCCTACAAGCCACGGACCCTTCAGGATAGCAGCTGCTTCTGGACAGGTTATCCATAGTCCACTTCTGGGGTATAGCTCTGCCAGCATGGAGCACCTCCTACAGCTCTGACCTTCCTGTTTCTGTTTTTTCAACTTTGTCCTAACAGGGTTGTGGGTGGGGAGTGATGAGCAGCTGTGGGGCTGGCTGGTTGCCTGCTTGTTGGGGCCAACCCCACACAAACTGTAACAACCAGATACAAAACCCTGATGCTCAATATTCTTTTTTAGAATTCATAACCTTTTGTAAATACAAACTGAATTACTTCTTACAGGTCAAGCCACAGATTCCATTTTCTGAGCAGAAATGGCTTTGTCTCTCTACTTCACATTTATTCACATGATGGCATGTCAACACAAATATCTGTTGGGGTTATTTTTCAGAAAAATAGCAAAAATAATGCATAGCTCTGAATTTCAGGGTTGGCAAATTCAAATTGAAAGCAAAATGAAAGCCAAATGAGATGAATGCAAAAGCTACTCACATAACGAGCACGAATCCTCCTGGATTTTTTTGTTACTTGTTAAATCTTACTCCTCCTTAAACACAATACAAAACCTTGTATATTTAATTCCATGGAAATATATATAAATCACATTTTTTAGGCATCCAGTTGAACACAGTCTTATATTGGATTAGAAGCTGGTAATAAACTAGAATGAGCAAAGGGTGCATATTTTTGCATATTGCAAAGGGTGTAAGTCATAGTCCTGACTGGGGAGACTGAAAGAACATGATGATAGCAGAGGGAATATCAGGAAGATTTCAGGCTAAATCTGCAGTTCTTGCAGCTTTGAACAGCACAGACTGCAAGTAGGATTGTCCTACCTTATTTTGCTTTAGCTTTCTTTTCCACATCTATGATTTTTCTTCAGGGTAGATGCTGCCATTATGACATACTTGTGTCAGGTAATGACTTCAGTCCACTAGGCACAGTGACCAAGTCAGACATAAGTTATGCCTGGATATGGATATGTTCTCTCTTTTGCACATGTGTGCTGGTTAATCTTCACCAATTTTAAAATACACTCAACACACTGCATGGTTTGATCCCATGCATAGCTACAATTTACATTATATGTGTTTTTCTACATGAAATACTACTACAGAACATTTTTCACTACAACATAGTCACAGAAGTATGTTTTCTTGTATGGTCCATCCCACCACTACATAACTATTCACTCTGTAGGTAGAACCTTAGTTCCTTTCACAGAGACTGATAATCATGCATTCACAAGCTTGAGGAAAGTCTGAGACAGCTTTTCCCTGTGTGTAAATATAGAATAAAGGAAAACCACATTATGGATTTCACCACAACATATTCTATTTCACCATCACCATGTTTTGGACTTTACGCTAAAGGATTATCTTCCTTTCTTTCCCATTTTTAGCTTAATATTAAAGTCCTTGCTCCTAAATCAAAATACCATAATTCTGCATATATTGGATTATTTCTTCCCATTAAACAAACCAATATTAAATAACCACCATCAAAATTTACCACAATCACACAGTTCACAGCACAGGAGAAGCTAGCTGCAGAGTCCTGAATTTGTAGCAGACTTCAGTTAGTCTTTTGCTACAGCACCATAAGCTTTGCTAATTGGCCATTGATTCCAATCAGGTGTTGAATGGAAACCTCACAAGCCCTCCTTCCTATTAGTGCCATGATGTTTACCGCTTCAAATTACAGAAGCTTCTTTCAAGTTTAGATCCACTTCTTTTAAAGTGAGAAAATACTAAAAGCAGTCAATTTTAGACTAAGTAGATAAAAACTATTGCATCACAGCATAAAAACTTTGAACCAATAAAAATAAAACTAATGATTCTTTAGGTGGACCTCCTATGATTGCTAAGCAATATAAATGGAAAGCAAACATCTGGCATAATTAGTACAGTACTCATTATTTATCTTGTCCTGGCTGAAATCACAGAGGAAGCACTCCATCTACCTCTGGGGTGAAGCCGTTCTTGGACCAGAATACAGTGGTCATTACAGGTTCAATATCAGCCTTTCAAGAGGAGATTACCTTGTTGAAAATATATGATTAAATAGCCTACAATGCAGCTACAGGGGCTGGAATCTGTCCAGGACTGGAATCTGTCCAGGACAATAATAACTCCCACACTTTTCTTGCAAAGAGTGCCCTGGGATCTTTAATGACCCAAAGTGGCTTTCTCTTTGGTTCTATCTCTCAAAAGCCCTTCAGGTCTTCTTTTAGGATCCTGAACCCTAGATATCCCACTGCAGTGCAGAGCTAAAGGAAAATGAAAAGGGCAAAATGTCAATACTATGTATTGTTTAGTATAAAGAATCCCCAAAAGCTCAGGAAACATGTCTTTTTAATGAGAAACAACAATTTGTGGCCAGCTGTTCCACATCGTTATGAGCACGTTAGCTCCAGCAAGATGTACAAATGGAGACTATAAACAGTGCCTTGAAAATAAGGCCTGCATGGATAATCATACCTATTAATATAAATGGCACTGAGAAGAGACAGACTGAGCTCATATACTGACTGACAATTTAGAGCAAAACACACTGTTTTTCTTCACCATCTCAATAACAAATTAGATGTAACATGGGTCCAACAACAAGTGAGCCCCCTTAATGTGTTTATTAAAATGTGAATTAAAATGCTGAGTGGAAACATGGTACTGCATATGAATGTGACAGACACTCTTGAGTTCTTTTACACCATTAAACTGTACACACAATAGGATCTTGCATTGGATTTATTTTCAAAACACAGCATAAGTGAGGGTTTATGCAGCTTTTCTGAAGGCTATTATGAAAAACATACAAGTGCAAGCAAAGAGCTAAGTTTATCACAACCCACAGAACATTTTCTTCCTTATTAATAACAAGGGGTTAGCTAGAGATGATGGAGTTCCAGCAGGTATTTCAACATTTTCTGTCTTGTGATTAAAGAATGTTTACTGAAGAAATATTCCTGTCTAACATTAAATCTTTAGAATTTAGCTGGCAGCAAAACAACTGAAGAAAAAAATCAAGATCCTTATCCATGAGTTTTCCATAGCATAGCAATTTCCTCTGCTGGGTTTCTTTTTATTTTAAATATGTCCATAATAAACGGGGGGGGGGGGGGGGGGGGGGGGGGGGCGGGGAGCATAACATTCACTAAGCTATTTTTCCATAGAGGTGCATTAATGCAAATTAGATAGAATGATTTCTCCCAGTTATAATTGGGCTGAAATGAGGTGGAAGGAACAGAAAGACAATTAACTTTAGGGGGTTTTTCTTTCTTTTCTTCTTTTACTTTTCTTTCCTTTTTTTTCCTTTTTTTTTCTTTTTTTTTTTTTTAAATCTCCAGCAGTTTGGAGTATGTTTGGTGCCTGATGGTACTAGGCTGTTAGTGCTGCCAGGCAAAATTATTCTGAGACCTTCAAGGGGCTCTGTTTATCGCATTTTTCAATTAACCTCTGCATTTTAACTTCATCATAATGTATGTGCCAATTCACACCAAAGAACAAACAAAAATCCCCATTTATTGTCATTATTTCCTTCCTTCATAAAATCAAGTGGCTTGCTTTTTTTCTTTTCCCTTTCTCTCCTTTATTTAATACAGGGAGGAAAAGGACGTAAATTTCAGATTACAGGAGACCTCCATGAGAGGCAAAAGGTTTAATATAAATTACATTTCTACATTAACCTTTCTTTCTTTTGTTTCCTTTTCTGCCAATGAAGTAAGGAAAATATTTTCCATCCAGAAAGCGTGTTTTATTAGTTTTAAAGTTTGACATGAGGGACTTGAAGTAGATACACACAGTTCAATAGTAAACTAAACTCAAGTTTCAGGAATGCAGTCACAAAGAGAAAATCATAATTTTATGACTTTAAGCCCCTTTGCAAGGCAGGAGATGCACTATGGCTAAGAAAGCTGGCACAAGATTCACAGCAGCCATAATGTTAAGCAACGTTAGCTAAGCAAGATTGGTTATAAGGTATTACTGAAATCTCATAGCTACAACTCAGATGATATATTTAACTGCATGGAATAATCCTTTTCTACCTTGTCCCCTTCTTTACCTCTTTCCCCCAAACTAGTGCTGACCATCTGGATCTAGAACAGAAAAGAATGTCACTGTGTGCCCAAATTTGAGCACACAAGTATGTGATACCAAGTCTGCTGAAATAAACACTTTCGGTCCAAACTGGGATTACAAACCTGGGCACCCAGCCTTCAAACAAAATAGGTATGTACATAACAAATTCACAGGTACTTTTACACACACACCTGTTAAATACTACTAGTTGCATGTGACAGGGCTCAAATCATCTACCATTTGCTGACTGGCTGCCTACATGGAAACCAGTCCCCCTTGGTTCACTTTCAAGTCAGGGGAGAGTAATGGCACTTTCAAGGTTTGATTCATTTCACTTCTCTTAGCTGCTTTAGGAAGAGACAAATTGCACTTTAGACTCTACTCACTATATGACTACATCTCTGCTGGCTGTAAATGTAGCCCTAGGCACAGATACTACCCCTGATGAATCCCATCCTTTCTGTTTTTCCCATCATCTGCTCCAGGTACGTCAACTAACAGATCGCTGACTAAATTCAGGAAGTTAATGATTATTAAACATGAGGTAAAACTGATAGGCAATAAGCAAATTTTAGAGAAAAAACTGAGGTAACAGTTTGGAGTGGGATTTGGGGGACTGCACTGAATTTCAGTACACTGTTTTTTTAATTATTATTGTCAACTGCCTGCTGAGTGTTGACAGCCAAATAAATTGTTAATTCTCAATTCCTTTTTTTTTTTTTTATCCAAGTCACAGGTATGTGAATTCTCAGATATTCACTAATAATAAATCATTTTAAAAGCTGTGAGATTTCACTGCATGGTCAGGCATATGACAACTTGTAAAGCAGGAACTAAGCATGACTGATACTTAGAAAGATAGTTGTCCAATGTTTAATCTGGGTAGCAGCTGCATAAAATCCAAGGAAACTTGAAATAAGCCTATATCAAACCGAGAATGGGGGTAAGTTTTGCACTAGTATTAGACTGATCAGTTCAAGTATATTTACATAATCTCCAAAGCCAGGACAGAAAATTGCCTTGCTGTGCAGTCCTTAAAGGACATGGCAAATACTATAATCTGGGCAACAGGACACTCACGTCCAGACTCAGAATTATAGCAGACCAAGTTAAGGCACATATATTAGGACACATTACTATACAGTGTAGGTGTGTGTACACCTCACTAGGCAGGGCAGCTGGCTGACAGTCAAGGCTTATTAGTTTGGTTGCAATCCTATATTAAAACAAAAATCTCACTCTGAACATTCAAGTATGTAAAAATCACTCTGTGTACCAGCTCTACTTGAAGGCAGGTTTACAAACTTTTTACACACTCAGCATCTAGATAAAGCTAGGTGTCCATCACTTTCCAAGAACCACAGCTGTGAACCATCTCCTGAGATTATGCGAGTAAATCAGGCCAGTCCTTGCAAGAAAGAAAAAGTAAATAACATTACTGTCCCCATTTTCTTGCCTCCTTTATTTACTCAATAAATAGACTCAACTTAAAGCAGTCATTTGGAATTTGGGAGATCAGGTTTAAACCCTTTTTTGTCTTAGGTGACTAGAAATCACATCCCTTGCCTACCATCACAAGTGTACCTTAACCACAGAACTGTGGACTATTTTGAGGTGACAATTCTGTTTCTCTCCTGTGAAAACTTTGGTTAGTGAGGTAGGTTTATTGCCAATATATTCCTTGGCACAGATTAGTCTGCAAATGTTGTATAACCTGCTCATTAAAGATTGTCCAGCTCCCAAAGCAGACATGGAACTCAGAACCTGCTCTATGTATTAAATAAGAACATAGATTCCGCCAAACAGCAATTCATGTCAGAAGGGACCATTGACATACAGTGTATCCCAAGTCACTATAGCAGTATAGTTCCATTAAATACTTCAAGCCTCAAAAATAAATGAATAGCAAAGGTAAAATCATAAATTGTAATGTAAAGTAGTATTCCATCAACAGAAAAAACAGAAGGACAGTTCCTTCAGTCTCACAAGAAAATGTAGAAGGTTTCCCTCGTAAAAACTGCAAGTTCAGGTTCCATTAGGACTTGAGTTAAAAGCTTTAGAATCAATTTGAAAAGTATAATCTTCATAAGGTACACATTAAGTAAATGATTCTGTACAAGAATTGACAGAGACAAATCTCTCCTGGCAGCATCTCTGTTCATATTTTCCTTGAACATAGTAAGTCAAAAGTACTTGAACATTCTGGTAGGACAAAGTTATCAGCTAGTGGTAAAAGGTCTATAATCTTTACTTTGTAGATTGTATCAACTTGATTGGAAGAAAAAGGACCATAGGTAGCAGCACATCTACTACCCATGGACTGGTGATCAAACAGGAGGGAAAAAAACAGGTAGAGGACAATGGAAAATTCTCATATGTAATAAGAAATTTACATCAAAGTTGAGAAACTTGAATGAGTGGATTCATTCAGGTATCTCAGAATTACCATCACAAAGGAAAGTCTGAAGCAGAAATCAAAAGTAGAAATGCTTTTGTGATAGCAGCACTTGCAAAATTCAACAGAATCTGACAAGACAAGAATATCTCAAGTGCATCAAAGGTAAAATTCAGAATAATTGAGTATGCCATAGGTCTAAACATACGTGAAACATGGACTCCAGTGGTGTGGATCAAATGACACATTCAGGCTTTTACATTCAAATGCCTCCAAATACATATATGAATAACATATACTGTATAGGACTAACAACTCTTAGAATTAATATTATTGCAATAACTGTGACCCATGAGTCTGTGCACAGAATTTCAAAAAAAGACAGCTGCTGGGTTGGCTTCATCACATGAGGAGAACAACAGGCCTTGCAAACAAAACACATCAGGAACAGTCAAAAAGTAGAGGAAAAAAGACTACCAATGGCCATACAAAAAGAAGCTGGCACACAGAAAAAGTGCATTTGGATGAGGAAATTGTACTAATTAGACTAATTGAACTAATTAGACAGTTTGTCCAAGCTAATAAAAACCACCTTAAGGCCCAATCAGTACTTGAAAATAATAAATCTATGATCATATAAGTCACGAAAAAAGACTGGAATCTTTTCCAGTGGGCTGAAAGGAGCATCTGTATGTGTAAATTCAGTTGACTTCATCTTCGTTTATAGCATGTTGAAACTGATATACCAGTCTAGCATTTTAAGTGTATATACTCTGGATGGCTCTACTAGTACTCTGTTGTGTGGAGGTGTTAAAACACTGTCCAGAATTGCACTTAACATTTCGTCAGTCAAGGTCATATTTTAAGGTGGTATTGCTCCAGCAATTATTACTTAAAAACATTTGTTATAAGACATGCACTTAAGCATTAGTTTAAATGTGCATTGCAGCTTAACTGTTGATACAGCTAAATACATACTTCTTCCATAAATATTAGGGTCTGGGAGGCAACCAGTTTTCCCTTGAGTTTGAACAGAACAGTAAGTTGTACATGTCCTTGTTTACTGCAAGCAGTTTCCTAAGTCATTGGGTTTCACTTCTCTCTTGACAGTTTCTGTAGCAGTTACACTACAATACAGTGCTGTTCACAGATTCAAAGGTGAGCGGAGCAGTCAGTCATCTGTCGCAACAGAGGTTGAACACTCCTTTGGAAAATGGCACTGTTAAAAATTTGTTTTGTTTGTATTTTTTCTATCAATTTTTTTATAGACAATTAAATTTACTGCAAGAAATTCAAGTGCAGATACAGCTGATAGAACAAAATCAGTTAGCAAAAGTCAGACTTTACAGCTCCTATTGCTATTTTTCCTGTTAATTTCCTTCAGAAGTTTGCAGCTAAAAACTGCTGAGCATCCCAAGCACAAAACCCACATAATACTGAATCATATATGTTATTCAGGACACAGAGTAGGCCATAAAATAACCATAAGAACCCATGAAGGAATGTTTTTTTTCTAAACAAGGTACACACTCATGGAAGAAGGCACAGGAATGTTGCACGCCAGTTAAATTAGACTCTTTAGAGTTAGATTTTCCTGTGAGTTAGGAAGTTTTCATAAATCTGAGCAGGAAGTCTGAATGGAAACTATATTTATGGCTTCAGGGTAGAATCCAAGGAATCCAAAGTTTACCAGAGATAAAGATCTACCCTATAGTAGGTTACATGAATTTGGAAGTAGTGAGACTAAAGGAATGGAATATATTTCTTTCAATACTGCATTTTGACAGTCTTCTTGCCTTTGAAAAAAAAAAAGGGGGCCAAAAACTTTACAAATAGTAGGAAATATGTTTATATTTTAAAAAAACTAAAAAACTTCAAAACACTTTAAATTAAATATTTAAGGAATACTTTGAATATAAATGCTGACTATACAAATACTAGTTGTATAAATTATATAATTATATTTGTTTTACAAAGGTAATTACAATTATATGATTAGATATAAATAAAAAAATATATTGTGCTTTTAGGTTATTTTAAATATAACTTGATAAAGATAAGATAGGATGCTAGCACTTCAGGAATCTATTGCAAAATCTTTGTAAATAAGAAAATAACCAGATTTGCCTAATCCAGATATAGTTTTAAATGTGACTATATGGACTAACTTCTGTGCTGCATATATGTATCTTTAATGATGTCAAAGGAAAGCTTCTTACCTGGCCCTACCTTCCTAAATCTACACAGGCTTATGGATGAGCACAGCAAAAGGTTGAACATAACTCTGATATTTTCTTTGTGTGTTGATTTTACTGCAAAAATTAAATCCTAGTTAATTATTCACTCAGTTTATAATGGAATAATTTCCCTCAAAATGATGGAACTAATCAATATAACCCAACTGGATATCTATCCAATGGTGTTCTTAGAGTAATTTTAACTCATTTTAGTTAAATAGTATGCAACCTTTTTCCTTTTTTTTATTTGTATAACATTATTGTTTTGTTGTAAATCATACAAATTCAAAATGTTAGTTTTAAAAAACCCTGTTTCTGTGGGAGTAAGATGCTAGATATTTTATTATTTTTTTAAGCTTGCACATTCCATATGAATACAAATTAGTGTGTGTGTATTTTCCATAACATGCTTGTGCATCCGTCTGGTAGTCTACCAGGCCATCTTCCACCATAACAGCTGAAACTCCACAGGGCTCTCAGGAAAGATACTGCAAGGCAGCAAGCTACAACCAGCAGAACAATTCATCCAGTATTCACCTTCTCCCCACCTTTCAGAGCAAAGTCTGCCAGGTTCTATGCATTGTTTTGGTTACACAAGGCAGCCTATGGATCCTTTCATTCCATTACCCAGGCATCCCACCACGTCTTCAGGCACAAGCCAAGTACATGTACAGTGGAGTAGCCAATTTGGGAAGTACAGTAAATCTAGCAATGCCAGTAAGCACTGGACCTGTTATATCCGCGCAGATGAGCTGCAATGTATGTTCATCATGATGAGATGGAGAGGTAGCATTGCTTTTAGGTTGTACTACAGGTCAGACATCATTCAGACACCATTTAATGCATTATGGTATTTTTAAACTATACAGGAGAGGTCCAGTCTGTTCTCAGCAGTTCCTTCTGTTTTTTACCATGTTACTGAGAGCAGCATTTAGTAAAGGGATTAACACTTGTCTCAACAGTGAGAATGGTTTCCCACACTGCTCCTGCTCTGAATTTGTGGTGCTCTGGAGTACTCTATTCAGTACGTAGCAGTACTCTGAATATGCATAAAGCATTAAAAGAAAAACTCCATCTAACGTTTCCCACATAAATAGCTTGGGTAAATTATTTATGGCCTCACAGTCTCCTGTCATGGCTAATGTCAGTGATTAGCTAATATGATCCCTTGGTACTCTAGCAACAGGTCTGACTGCCTAATAGGAAAACATTCAAACTTATGTCATGGACATCGATTCTGTCACTTCAGAACAAGCTTTCACAGCTTCAAAGTATTCCCCATTGCCAGAGCACTGCCACTTTCTCCAGAAAATTGACTATCTCATGATTTACTCCTCTTAACAATGATCATTCCCTTTGGGCTTGACCTGTACTGCCCTATGAATCTGAAGAACATTAAAGATCATGTCGTGGACAAATAAGGAAATGGAGGTACAAGTTACTAAGTTCCTTTTAGCATTCAGTAGGCATCCCGTGCTAGACAGTTAAAAACCTCTGCAAGATTGAGTTTCCAAAGGTCTGAGACCCAGCATTAAGCTCTCCCACCAATTTTCTCATAACTGTCTTGCATACAATCTACCTGCAATCCATGTAGGAGAAGTTCTTAGAACTGCGGCCACCAATGCATAGAAAACCTGAAGAGGAAAATATGGTTTTAAATAAACAAGGAAATAAGTTGTGCAAAACGAAGACTACATTCCCCATTTTTTGCCACTGTCACCTGGATACAGCTCTAAAGCCAGGGGATTTTAATGTAAAATGCTAATGCATTTCCTAGGAACCTAGCTTCAGCAAAGCTGAAAAGCATCTCTTCAGGCTCAGTGAGACCTGAACACACTGGGTACCCTCTTGAGAACTCCTGGTACATCTTTGGTATGGCTAAAAGAGAAAAAAAGCAAACCTGAAGGAGTCAGCTAGGCTACTAAATATTTTAATGCAACTGTTTTAAAATCCCAAATCCTTGCTGAGTTATGAAAAAGGCAATCTGTTAGTCTGACCTGCACTGAACTGAACATTTTCAGAGCTCATTAATATAAACATTCTCAAGAATTGCTGGCATCCACATCGCACCTATTCAGTAACTGGGGAATGTTGCATCATAGGACAGCTTGCCATCATGTCTAATCTATAATAATCCACTACCTTATCCCACAATTATATATCAGAAAATCAAAAAACTACAATTGATAGTAAGAACCTACATGTTTCCATTCCTAGAGAAGAAAAAGTAACATTTTCTTTAAGCACAGACCACACAAAAAATCCAGACTGCCAGGAAGTCAGAAAATCCAGCAGTGTATCCTCTCAAAGGACCTTGAGCTACTGAGGGTTTTGACAATATAAGAGCAGTCAGGTGCCAAGACTCTGCAGGACTAGTCATATCTTGGATAGGTTCCATCTGGCTTCAAGCAAAAAGGCACTAAGACTCAAACATCTGCATGTATGCAAATGAAACAAAGCATTCGGCAATACCCAGAATATGTCCAGTATAAAAACTGATTTAATTCATTTCTAAACAAGTCAGTGAAAGTGTATGCATAAGCCAGAAGACCAAAGAGATTATGTACCTCCCTGTTAGTAATGCACTTTGTAACACAATATTAGTAATGCACCAAGGTCCAGCAGCTTGACCAAAGGAAAAGTTTTTTCTAGATCTTTTTGTTCCCATTAGAGGTCAGCCTGAGATGTCATCTTGTATGTATTATGAGATCAGTTATTTTGTCAAAGAAAGTGAAAGCAGCTACACTATATCCTAGATATTTCTCAACGATAATTTTGACACATGTAAGAGCACCACCCCAACTATTCCAAAAACAGGAGTCTGTGGCAGGCACTGTGAGGCCAATGAAACTTACTTAGAGAAATGCTGGACTTCATTATTTTTCGGCCTTTTGACAGGGAAGGAAGAGCATGGAGCACAACAGGAAGTAAAGTCTCAACAAGAGCTGGTCTGTGTGAGCTCTCCTTCATCAATCTGGCTACAAATGCAAGATCATAATAGCTTGTGACCCACTTAATTTAGTTAGAACTACATAGAGGAGGAAGAACAGCATTGGTTGTAGTGGCAGATTAGGGTATCATCCTTCATTTCAGACAATCACAAGAAGCCATTATCTGACACGAAGCATAATATAGTAAACACAATGTCAGTTTATATGACATAAACCTGCAGTAGAAGCTGGGAAAGCTTTTCCTTCATACCCTGACCAGATAACATGCCACTAACTAGCCCAGCCAATTATGTTAATACTATGGCTTGTGCCAGTGCTGTTCCAGAGCTTTAGAGACCCAGAACATAAAAAAAAAACCCACAAGTGACCACTTATGGATAAGTTGACTAAATCTGAGTATAAACAGAAGTCTCTATATAGCTTTGAGCAGTTAGTCCAGTAGGCCTGACAGGAAGCCCAAAACCAGAGCATATGGCTTTCCAAAGAAAATTAAAGGCAATTGCATTTATATCCCCAAACCTATCTCCAAAGGAGCCTACCTAAGAAATGCTTGGAAAGATTATCCAGACCAGAGGGCAATGGTAAGAAGTTTTGTTACAAACACTGGTTTAAAGGACAGAAGTAAGTCTGGGGGTTTATACAAGATAATAAGCAACTGGAGAGATAGCCAGCTGCTAAGTATTTTAATTGCTTTTGTTTCTAAACTTGTCTTTTCAGGTTTTTACCTTCAGTGCTGTTACATAATTCTTTATTTTGTTTCAGTGCTAAACCTAGATGGTGTTAGGGCAAGAAAATCACTGCGAAATCATTCAGGCTGAAGGTGCATTAACTCCACAGAGTTGGCACAAATAAAGCAATATGTTCAGACTCCAACAGAACAGAATCCATCAGCATATATCTGAAAATCAGAAGCTGGAGTCTCTTTCCTATCAAGCTGAGAGAGGGAAAATATGAGGTCAGAACAAATTCTTTTTAGAAAGGGAATTGTTAACTAGGGCTTCTCCTGAAAAGTCAGTAATGAGACATCCCAGGGATCCAGACAGTCCCTCAAACATCACAGGTAAGAGCTGGGCATGTACACGTCTCTGTCAGAGAAACAGTAGAAAGGCAGAAAAACAGAACCCAAGAAAACACACACACACACAAAAAAAAAAATCACTAGAGCAAAGCTTTACAGCAAGTGATTTCCTGTTTGAACCTTCCTATTTCAGGGAAACAAAACTTATGCACTTTTCTGTAAGTAAATAAGAGCAGCTAAAATCCTCCACTACCAATTTCTCCATCTAACTGAAACTACCAAGAGGTCCTGAACTTTAGTTAACCATCACAGGATGAAATGGACAACTAAACAACATTACTGTTGCTGCTTGTACTACTGCTAATGCTGCCCAGTCATGATTCTGATTCATATGTGCTGTGAAAGAGACAGTTTTTGTCTCCAAGAGATTAACACCTAAATTATCTCCAACCTACTGAGGGCTCACTGCTGAATGAAACTGTAGATGTTTTCCAAACCTCATTTACAATCTGGCTCCTCATCAACAATGATCCCAACAATCAATGTTCCCACACCAGCTGAGGCAGCCTTCATCTACTACTAGAAGATGTTTTAGCAACCTGATGGACCATATTTCTTATTTACCTTCAATAGGATTACAACTTCTGAATTTCTGAAAGAAAGGATGCATGTAGTGGTGTACTTACCCAGACTTACAGTCACACAAATTACTAAATTAAGGAAGAAAACAGAGTTGCTTTTTGGATAATTTCTCTCATTCCTGTAGATAATGCTCAAGACAAATACTTACAGTTAGCTTCCACCAATTCTGCCCTCTCAGCCAATATTCTACCACTGGACAAAGCGCTTTCCTCCCAAATCACATCAGCAGTGACTACATCCAAGTACCGAATTAGTCAGGACCTTGCTCATTCCATGAACTCAGCTGAGAACATCTCAGCTCTCCAGACCGGTACAGCATCCTGTCTTCCACGGACCTGTTCATTCTAGTGATTATAAATAGGCAATAGAATAATTTAAAGTAATCTGCACCAGAGGTCCCTTTCTCTCCTCTACAAATGTAGAAGTGCTGCCTGAAACATCCTTAACCTCTAACTCTGTGGGTGCAATACTATACAAAAGACCACACAGAAACAAAGGCAGTAACTTCTCTCAGGAAGCACTAGATAGAGATGGATTTTTGATAGCCA
The DNA here is from genome assembly GCF_023634155.1 of Falco peregrinus. NCBI lineage: Eukaryota > Metazoa > Chordata > Aves > Falconiformes > Falconidae > Falco > Falco peregrinus. The sequence continues at coordinate 35,394,628 of NC_073725.1, read as the reverse complement.
GGCAATAAAAATCTGTATTTGTTCCAGAAATTCTGGTTTTCCTATTCCTCTGCAGGATAGAAATTGGAAATACCTGATACTCTGTACCATTTCAACAGGTTCAGCTGAAAAAAAGCTATGAACCCACCATGACCCCTGCAACTTGCTGTGTATCCTTCTAAAGTTTGGCTTAGACTAATATGTCCACATTATTTTTCATTACAATATCACTTATACCTTATTAAAAAATGTGTCTTCACACTCATGTGCACATTAGCTAAATACTAGCTATAATTTAAATAAGATAAGAATCATTATGTCAGCAAAGCTTCACTAGCAATCATTTTCCAAAAGAAAGAAAATACAGGATAAAATAATGGAAATAAAAACCCAAGGAGACAGCGTGACCTTAAGAAGCTATCTGTACATTGACATCCTTTGTATATACTATTTTATTGAACCTCATCTGTTGTAGAAAGGAGGTAAATATGATAGGAAAACATTTCAGTTATTATTATTACAATTATGTTCACACCAAAGATGAGCTCTAATTAAAGCTAGAGTCATACACTTTCTGTGTATGACTTCCGTAGAGAAGTCATACAAGCTAAAGCCATTCTACAGACAAAAATAGAAACACACGTACTGTTGATGTTATTTTAAAACATGGTATTTTAATACTATCCTTAATATCCCTTAATCCATCCAAGGAACATCTATAGAAAAGGTGACAAAACCCTTTCTCTGTATTTAGTAAAGAAGCTATTTATTAGTGCTATACAACACTGCGGTCCCTACAGTGTTAATACTTGTTTCTTGAAGAAAAAGAGTTCCTATCAGAGAAAAAAAACAAAACCAACCCACACTACTTTTGATTAGAACAGTTTAATCCTAATCCTTTTTCTCTGATCTTGGCAGAGGATTTTTATTTAGCAAGTAACTATATTTAAATAACTACCCAGAATTAATCCTTTTGGTTGCTCAAGGCATGAAGGGAAAGCAGTCAGAAACAAAGAATACAGAAAAGTGTTGCAGCTGTTTCATTGAATTCACTATTTATAATTGAAAAGATTCTTTTTTTTCTGTTCTTTTCTTTCTTCTCTTTTCTTTTTTTTCCTGTGTGGTGTGAGGGTAACCTTCAACTGCCTTACTTGTCCTTTATTTTTCACAATAGCAAATATCAAGAGAGAAACAGAGTAGATATAAAACATTTTCAGCATGAAGCTAAGTGTTTCTGACAGTTTACAGCATGCAGCATAATGCTGTATGTAGAAAGAGGGTTCTTTCTTCTGTATAGCTTGGGTTGATTTAATAAAACTGGAAAAAAAATATTTTCCCATTTTTTGTCTCAGCAGTATTTGGTTGAAAGTGCCAAGCTCATTCCTAGTTAGCAAGAACAGGGTTTCATGTACTAAGAAAGAATTCTATGTATAGCTAGAGTCCCCCTGCTTCTAGCTTCCTCTCACAACACTTTGTTATTTCCAGATCCAAAACTACCATGGCCAATTTAATCTCAAGAATGCCATCCAAGGTGAAGTGAATCTTTTTTAGACCCATGTTAAAGAGCAAACAATGGAGCCAAAAAATACAGAATACACATAAGTATGTGTTACCAATGAAATACTGTCATATTAAATAATCTTTAGCACACAAGCTTCTATGCCTTGCTCAAAGACTAGGTCCTTATAGTAGGTTTTGAATAGAAAGAGAACTAGGAAATGCATGTCTGTTCTCAAGAATTCTCAATCTGCAGAATATGCTTCAAAAATGCAAAAATACAATTCAAAACATACAAAATAGAATGAGGAGTGTTGGGCGGATGAAATATTTGGGTACTCCACCTATACCGTTGACTTCTGCAAATGGTAGTATGCATAAGGATTTGTAGGTAGAAAAGAGAAGCTGGCAGGGGTTTATAGGGATTATTTTCCCAAGACTGTAAAAACAAAGCTGATCAAAGAGTGGGAAGAAAAAGAATACTGCATAAATTAACTTCCAATTTTTATAAATAAATAAATAGTATTTATACCTCCACAGAGTGAGCTGTATTGGCACATGTATCCTATGATTATAGCATTTCAACAAATCACTAACAGTGACATCTTTACCGTATCACAGATAAAGATGTGCCTCTGTACACATTAGGAATCAGAAGCTTAAATCCAGAGAAAAGCAAATTATTCAAGGTCATACAAGGAGCTAGGGGCAAAGCTAGATTTTTTTTTTCTAGCCTTAGATAATAATATAAAAATTATTATCTTAGTTAGGAATTAATGAAATAAGAAAGTTATTAAAAGTTATTCTAAAAAATTAGGTTTCCTTGTCTAAAAGAAATACAAGTTTTTATAGGAAGTTCCTATGGTTTGGTCATTCATCAGACTTCAGTTCTATGTTTCTTTTTCTACTGTGTTTTCTGAGTTTTCCTGAATGCTATGCATTGGATCTCCTTTACTATTAACTTATGGCCTAGTCCTCATTTTTCTTTCCTTGCACACTTATGTAAATGTTTAAGAAGATGTCAATAACACAAACCCTTTTATAAAAGATTCCATTATAATTCTTTCATCAGAACATTTTCATATTCTTTGGGCCATATTTCTTACATTTGCATTGTAAATTCATATCTCTGTAAATGACAGGTTTTCCATTTTATACATTTTTATATCCTTTGTTCTGATTATATTAGCAAAACTTCAGATCCAATTATAAAGCATTTCTTTAATGCAGAAGTAGGTAGTGTTCTCAAATTCCAAAGCAGTCTCTGTAAAAGCTTAGACAGAGAAGACTGGAATTCTTTAATGCTTCTGTGTTTTAGAGCATGATCTATGGTGCACATGAGAGTAGGATAACATCTGCTGGGAAACCAGTCACACTTTTACCCCATGGGCTAAGAGATTAGATGGAGCATATCATTAAAAGTAATAACAAAGCTGTTCAGAAAAAATAATTCATTGTGTGATACACACAAAATGCAAAGATTACAGATATTTTCAGTTTTATCAGCATTTCTCCACTCTTCTGCTGAGTGTTTAGAAGTTGAAAGCTCCTCAGTTACTAGTACTCAGCGTCATTCACATGCCTTTTACATGATCAAGATTTTAGATGAAGCATGATTTAGATTTAGAAGAAGCATGGCCAGTGCATGGAGTGGATGCACTAACCCAAGGAAAAATCATGCTTTTCCTATGCTAAGCAATTACCAAGATCTTGCACTATTAAATGTAAACATTCTGCCTGATCAATTGTCACTGCAGAGAAGTTAAGTAAGTTGTTTCACACATGATATAACGTGTGGGTCCCACAAACATGGCAAAGGGGGACCAGTGTTGCTGGTAACAGACAAGTAAAGTGATACCTAAGGGAGAGGCTATGGAAAATAAATAAAAAAATAATAATAATTGGGAATACAAAGCTGCTAGCTGCTTTGTCTGCTCATATTATTTAAGAATGTACCATGACTTTCAATCCATTATAGTTATAGTAAACCATCGTCTCTCTACAGTTAAAAATGACACTCAGAAATATTTCTTATCTTTTTTTGATTTCTTCAAGCATGTGATATTTTTAATGCAGGAGAAAAATAAATTCCAGAAACTGAAGTCATGCTTTGTAGTCTATTAAAGCCCAGCTGTCAGCCAGAGTTAAGGAAATGATTGTGCTGTTTGTGCCACTTCTAATTAATAATAACTAAGGATTAATAAAGCAATTTGGAAAAAGAATGTACCAGGTAAGGATTTATAGACAGATGAAAGTCATTTTATTGTAAATAACCATGGATAAAATTAAATGGGCGCTGAGACATTTTATGGTGCAGCAAAAAATGTTTAACACATTTTTCAAGCTCTGCTTCTCTTGGAAGCATGTTAATGGAGGTGGAGGTACTGAAAAGTTGCAATTTCATCCCTGACAGACAGATAGTTAGCTCAGAGATATCTACAATGTTTAGCAGTTCTCTGCATTGTTCCAAAAAAGCATGAAAACTGATCTTACAGCAAGACTTTTCTCTGTTCTATTGTGCATTAAGCCCCTTGGAGGTTTCACACCAGAACGGGCAGCTTCTAACCACACTGCTGAGAGAGAAATGGTTTGGCCCTTTCAAGAACCACCTGAGCAGCTGCCCTCAGGAGTTCCTCTTGGCCTACTGCAGAAGGATTTTTAGGTCTTGTAGGAAAAGGAAGAAAAAAAAATATTCTTGGTCATGATTTCTTCTGCCCATAAATGAAGAAAAGGGCAATTCCCCATTTACTTGCTAAGGCAGCTCAACACACATGAGTATGAAAATGTTCAGGTCTAGGGCAGTGTGCCACAGCTGCACTGACCAGAGCCAATCCTGCTCCACAGACCTTCTGCAGGCTGCTGATTTTTACATCATACCCTAAACACAGGCCCAAACCTACTGTTTAGTCCTGGCCTACCTGCCCATACAGCTTACATACAGCATCAGCTCAGCTCAGGCATCGAAATTAAACTCACCTCACACACCACCAGCAGATAGCCAGGGCTCCTCTCCAGGAGGACTCACAGCAGCTGGCCGATCATGAACTGTTTCTGAACTACCCCTAGGCAGACTGCCCTCCACACCGCTGGGCTGTGGTAATGGGGGGCTGTGGGGTGCCTCATGTAGGGAGATGGCCATGAAGTGCCCAGTTGGCTCTGACAGCAGCATGAGTTCCTCAGTGCCCGCCAACACCTCTACTAGTTGAGGAACACCTCGAGCCACTCTGCACACAGGTGGAAAATAGAGTCCCAGGGGACCCACCAGTGCTCTTCCTGTATGGGAATATGCAATTGGGAAGAGATGGGCTGGCGCTTGCTCCAAGCCCCTGCCCCGGAGCAGCAGGCAGCAGCTGGAGGAGCTGCCGTGGCCACATTGCAGCTGGGCCCCAGTCTCTGAGCTGGGGGTGACCTCCCCCACGGGAGGAGATGACCCCTCAGGTGTAGAAACCGAGGGCTTCAGGGTTGTGAGAGAGTAACATTTTAATGTCACATGAATTAGGAGCCTATACTGATTATGTGTATAATACTTTGAGCCCAGCCACGGGCACAGTCTGCACTATGAACTGAGAGCGCATGGGTAACATCCTTGGGCCCTGATATTCACCTCAGGGTGAATTGGTTTTATATTTCAATCTCAGACCACAGACAGAGCCCAAATCTGCTGTCATTCATTCCCCTGTCAGACCCCAGTTTCCTCTCTGCCTCTTATGGGTGGTCTCTAGCTCACCAAAATAGTTATGGAGCAGTTAATGAGCCAGAACTTTCTTCACAGTCACTCAAAAACCTGCAAATTTTTTTTGCAGTAATGTGTACTGGTCAGGGCCAGTAAGGCCTAGCAGTGCTGTCAGGACCCTGACAGGCATATTGTGGCCAGGAGTTCAGGCTGGATGAACTATTACATCTCTTACACTAAGTATTTCATTAGATATTGTCTTTTTTCATGGCAGATACTGGCAGATGCTCAACAAGGAGGAGCACCGGGTCCTGCACTTGGGTCACAACAACCCCACGCAACACTACAGGCTTGAGGCAGAGTGGCTGGGAAGCTGCCTGGTGGAAAAGGACCTGTGGGTGCTGGCTGACAGCCGGCTGAATATGAGCTGGCCTGTGCCCAGGCGGCCAAGAAGGCCAACAGCATCCTGGCTTGTGTGGGAAACAGTGTGGCCAGCAGGGCTGGGGAAGTGACTGTCCCCTGTACGAAGCACTGGTGAGGCCGCACCTCAAATCCTGTGTTCAGTTGTCGGCCCCTCACTGCAAGGGGGACATTGAGGTGCTGGAGCATGTCCAGAAAAGGACAATGAAGCTGTGAAGGGTCTAGAGAACAAGTCTTATGAGAAGCAGCAGAGGGAACTGGGGTTGTTTAGTCTAGAGAGGAGGATACTCAGGGGTGATCTTATTGATCTCTACAACTACCTGAAAGGAGGCTGTAGGCAGCTGGGGGTTGGTCTCTTCTCCCAGTTAACAAGCAATAGGACAAGAAGAAACAGCCTCAAGTTACACCAATGTCGTGATTTAACCCCTGCCAGCAACCAAGCACCAGGAAGCCACTCACTCACTCCCCACACACCCAGAGGGATGGGGAGGAGAATCAGAAAGGAATGTAAAGTTCCTGGGTGGAGATAAGACTGATTCAATAGGTAAAGCAAAAGCTCCACATGCAAGCAAAGCAAAGCAAGGAATTCATTCGGCACTTCCCATGGGCAGGCAGGTGCTCAGCCATCCCCAGGAAAGCCGGGCTCCATCACGTGTAATGGTTACTCGGGAAGACAAACGCCATAATGTCAGATGGGCCCCCCCTTCCTTCTCAGAATGATGTCATATGGTAAGGGATACCCCTTTGGCTAGCTCAGGTCATCTGTCCTGGGTGCGTCCCCTCCCAATTTCTTGTGCCCATCCAGCCCCTCTCGCTGGCAGGGCCCAAGAAATAGAAAAGTCCCTGACTTAGTTCAAACATTACCAAGCAACAACTAAAAACACCGGTGCGTTATCAACATTGCTCTCACATCAGACCCAAACCACAGCACTGTACTAGCTACCAAGAAGAAAACTAACTTTATCCCAGCTAAAACCAGGACAAACAGGGGAGGTTTAAATAGGATATTAGAAAAAAATTCTTCAATGAAAAGGTTGTCAGGCATTGAAACAGGCTGCCCAGGGAGGTGGTGGAACCACCATCCCTGGAGGTATTTGTAGATGCAGTGCTTAGGGATATAGTTTAGTGATGGACTTGGCAGTCCTGGGTTAACAGTTCAACTTGATGATCTCAGAGGTCTTTTCCAACCTAAATGATTCTATGATTTAATCATCTATTGACTTACTGGAAAAAAAATCAGATATGTATTTAATGAGAAAAATGCAAAACCACTATAGTGCATAGAATCAAGTGCATGGCATTACAGAGCTGCCTCTGCTCAAACTCTTACTAGTCTGACTGTATCAGGGCCCTAGTTTCCTTCTGGATGTATAGTTCTACACATTTCAGAGCATTACTGGTACATAGAGTTTTTACACCAGCACCTGAGTGCCCAAAAAGGCTTTACAGTCATCTATGCATTTCTCTGCCACACCTTGGAAATAGGATTATGTTCTCCAGCCAGTAAAATTGTTTGTTTCTAAAAATCTCATTTATTTAAAATAATAACAATAATAATAAAAGGCATACAGAATCTGGTCTACTGACTGCCAAGGAGTTTTGGAACATTTAGTCCTTGGAGCAGTTAGTCCTAGTTTCTTCTATGGTTTACTCATATATTTATATACATGTACAAACACAAACATATGTATAGAATAACAGAGCCTTGTAGCTAGGAGAATGCACAATTCCAGTTTGAATAATAAAAAAATAATGCCTCAGGAAGGATTAGCAGAAGAGTTCAGATTGGCTTTATCAGTATCTATTCATGTGTCCACTTTGTAGAAGTGGGACACAGGTATTCATTGCTACTAGTGTAAAGTTTCTGGAATTACCTTCACCAGGAAGAGAAGCTTTATATAATTTAAAGGTGAATTTTTACACACATGATAAATCTTGGCCATGCACTGATAACAAAGAGCACTGATAAATCTGCCAAGCTGTAAATCTTTTCTTTTTTTTTTTAACCTTGAAAACTACATTGAGGAAAAAAATGTTATTTAGGTTACTACATTTTTCAGGGGCAGTTGTGATTGTGCTATAGTGATTTTTGCATCTTTCTTTTTCCTTGATTTCCATATTCACAAGGTAAATGCTTAGACTGTCAGCTGTTCAGGTTAATACTTTCCAGGACAATAGGATGAGATTCAAAGTAAACGGTTTCTTTCTTTGATTAGCCATATACCAAACACAGCTGTAGTTCTGATTATCTCCCTGCTTCAGTTTCATTTGGAGGATAACTTGTGTTAATAACAGAACAGATCACTTTGTCTAGATGCTACACAATATGGATACATTTTTTGTCTTTTGGAAATAGCTACTAATGCTTAGCATAAAACTACCCAATTATCAAATATAGGACTATAGGATAGGTTGGAAGGGAATAGTGTGGTCAGTTTAAATAAGACCAATATTTGTCTTGGTAAATTTATTATCCTGTACACCATCTTAAATATATTTTTAAATGTAGGTTGAGCAGGCTGTTTCTTAATCTTTATGCATCAGTTCACAGAATCTCAGAATTGCAGAATCACAGAATGGTTGAGCTTGGAAGGGACCTCTGTATGTCATCTTATCTAATGCCATTGCTTAAGCAGTGGCATCTAGACAATGTCTTGATGGCTTTTGAATATCTCCAGGAATGGAGTTACTTAGTCTTTCAGAGCAACTTGTTCCAGGGCTCAGTCACCGTGACAGTACTTGGAGGAGATTAGCTTTGCATATCAACCAACTTTCCTGGGCTCCTCTTCCATCCAGGGCTTTATCCCATGGGGGTCTTCCATGTAGATCCTCAAAGAGGCCTAAGTCAGCCCTCTGAAGTCTAGGGTTGTGATCTTGCTTTTTGCCCTGCTCCCTCCTCTCAGAATCCTGAACTTCATCATCTCATGGTCACTGCAGCCATGGCTGCCTTCAACCTTTGAACCTCCGGTGAGCCCTTCCATATTTGTGAGTATGAGATCCATCAGAGCACCTCTCCTCATTGCCTCCTCTTATCACTTGCATCAGGAAATTGTCTTCAGTTCTCTCCAGGAACTTCCTTGATTGCTTACGCCCTGCTGCGTTGTTACTTCAGCAGATACCATGGAAGCTGAACTCCCCCATGAGGACCAGGGCCCTGTGAATATGAGCCTTCTCATAGCTGTCTGTAGAAAGCCTTATCCACTTATTTTTCCTGATGAGATGGCCTTTAGCAGGCACTACAGTGTCACCCACACTGATCCACTCTTTAATCCTTACCCATAAGCTTTCAGTTAGTTCATCATCAATCCTTAGGCAGAGTTCCATGCAATCCAGCTATTCTCTTATATAAAGGTCAGCTTCCCCTCATCTTCCTGACACAGACTAACAAAATTCAGAATTTAAAACAGAAAATATATAGGGGAGTTATTATTTTGACATTCTTCTGTTGCTGTAAATGTGAATACATTTGTAATTACCAGTAGATTAATTCAACATATGTCTATTGCTGATTCTTGTGATGAGGAAACATTACACTTGGAGTAAGCAAGCAAACTGAGAATATTATAAAACCAAGATATTTGTTTTCTTATTTATTTCATTCTTAAATTGTCAGAACTTTACTATCAATAATATGTTAGATAGATATACTAGGCACTGTAGAAATGAAGGAGTTCTGCAAGAATGTAACCTGAATTGCAGATGACACTACAACAAGCTAATTGTTTTAGCAGTAGAAAAGACTTTGACAAAGAGTAAAGGAGGAAGCCAAAAAGAAAACACTTTTTTCTGTAAGGGAACTGGTTCATTCTAATACATAGGTAAATAAGGAGCACATAATAAACTCTCTCTTCATGTGGGATTTTTAAAATGTCACCACAGGTGTTAATTGCTACAAACATGCACTTCAGTGTGCAGAAGGTAAAGTACTGTTTGCTACAAGACACAGGGGAACAGGAAAGAGAAATTAGGACTTTGCAACTTCACAGTCTGTGCTTGAAGAAAAATATAATATTAGGTCTTTATGATCTTTTCATCTTGCCTACATTCAATGTATCTGGCTCATTTGAGTAACAACTCTGGTCTTTGTTGAAATGTTTACTTGTGTAAGATCTCTGATACATGACCAAAGGAAGCAAAATCATCTTAATAATTTGCCAAGTACATGAGGCCCTAGATAATTTTATTTATGACTAAATATAATGTAACTTCATAAAGACTGTCATTTAAATTGTTAAAAATTAATTATACTAAAATGTAAATAAATTTCCCCAAAGCATCCTTTCAAATCATGCTGCTATACTAGAAGTGGAATACCAAAAAACCAAATCCTTCTAGGTATTGCATGGTTTGTCTGTGGCATGCAGTATACTTTCAAGGTAAGGATTTTTCAGATATAACATTAGCAGTAAGGTTTGTACTAAATTTATGCTGTTGGCCCAATTTTCACAAAGGTTTCTTTTTACAAAAACTAGAACTCAGGTGATGCTGTTCTACAACAATTTTATAACATTAATGTGGGTCACTGACATGATGACAGAAAACTATGATTTCATGTCAGCAGGGTTAAAATTTCAGGCTTGAGTAAAATGTTTCAGTCAGAAAGGACAATACTGTCAATGAATAAAAAGGCATTTCCATTTGTCTTATCTGGTAGTAGAAAATATATGGTATTAAGATAGTACTACAGGAGCACTTGCTAGCACCATTACAACTAAAAAGGACTTTCCCACCAGGGAATGTTTTAAGTATTTTACTTCTAACATAATTCGTTTCCCTTGCAATTACCTTTAAGCTGTTCTGTCATTTTGGCTGCTTCCAATAGCTACTTCTACTAATGTATGCCCTCTGCTTCTCTTGGTCTACATTGCAATTACATTAGTTTCAGTGCCATCAGAGATGTTACTTGATGTACCCTGACGTCAGAATTAAGCCTCTGTCCTATAAAAAGGGGGCATATAAATAAAAAGTACTTGAACAGGTTTTCCATTCTGAAATACTAAAAAAAAATATAGTTAATAACATAGCACATCTTTGCTGAAGATCCAAAATAGAAACAAATGAGATCCATAACTTGTAAAATGTACAGAATTTTAAACTTCATTCAGTGAAATTACACTCAACTAAATCTTCTAATATTCATCCTCAGCACCAAAATGGACAATTTTTTTTTTTATGGTATTATCTCTATCCCAGCCTGATGGAGATATTTGCAGATAACTCCATTGCTTCAAATTAACAGTTTATATAAAGCTCAACTTTCTACTTTGTTACTCCTTACTTACACTCACAGATTCACAATAGCATAATAAAAAAAACACACAGCAGAGAATGAGGTAGAAAAAAATTGCTGGTAAAAACTAACACAAACCTTAAACTGTGTTTAGGTTTTCCAATTTAAATATGGATGGAAATGTTTCCTGGAGTCCACCTCTAGCAGCCATATCATTGTCTCTCCTCACTGCTGTATTTATTGTAAGCTGTTAATTCACCTAAAATCATTTACTTGGCTGCACTTCTACCCCTAACTAGAAAGTTAGCATGGGCTGCTGAAAATACTAAGGGCATTGCTAACTCAAATCTTCACAAATCAAAGACTTGACTTAAAAACTGTTAGATTTTAAAAGTTGTGGAGACTGATTAGGTTTTTTTCATTCATTATTGGATTTTGAGAATAAGTACAATTTTCCTTAAATTATTTATAAATTGTCAGTTTGCCTTTGCTGTGTTTACCATCCCCTCTCCCACCAGAGGAAGTGTTCTTGGCTTATATACAGACTCTGAATCCACAAAAGGAGAGGTAGAGCCTCACAGCCTCACATCCTAGTAAGGCTAGATATCCCAGGTTTCACGGGATTAGCATTACTGCATTAGGAAAGAACTCATATTTCAACCAGACTTTGCAAAAAGCTACAATGATGATAATGCTAATACCAGTATTAGTGATGTTGGTGATGATGGAAGGCAGAAGTTATTTTGTCTCTTTTTTTGCAGAGATGGCAGTGGCAGGTGTGTAAGTTATCTTGGCCAAATTGAGCTCTGATATATGCAATCTTTCTGTGACATTCAGTATTGGTAATAATCTACCACCCATGAGAACAAATGTTCTCGCAGGAGGTAAAAGCTACTAAAAAATGCAAAAGACAAGTTTCCAGCAGGACAGAGTTTCTGCTGGTAAATTCTTGATCTTACCTTACCCTACCCTAAGAGACATTTCTGTGGAGCTATCAAAGTATGACTGAAAGAGATTCACGGTTCAGTACAAGTTCATTTTTGATACCTATAGTAGGTTACAGGAACTTCTGGGCATGTCTTATTAACAGATCTATCTGATAGTTTCCAGTGACTCCATTAAATCCTTGTACAAATGAAAAAGTGTGGACTTAATTGCAGGAAGCTCAGGTATGAATGTCAGCAAAGCCATTCAAGCTTGGCTTTAAGCCATAGCAATTCGGTATTCAGCTGCTGGGTAAGTACAAACAGCCTCTTGTGTCAACTCTGCTGAAATTTCACTGGTGAAGGGAAAAACGCTGTCAAACAATGTCAAAACAACTCATGAAAAATTAGAATATTTCCCTGTGAAATGTTCTCAATTCATCTGTTCTTAACTTTTTTTTTCTGTAAAATGTTACAAAATTCATAATAATTAAGTTCAAGACAAAGTTCTGGTTGACTTCAGATAACCAGTTCTTTTCTAAAGGCTTCCAAAATAAAATATAGTATTAACCACTTTACAGTTTGTAAAAAAATGCTTCTTCCAAGGTCAGTTCTATATGGTCATGTGTGCTGTATGGGAGTCACACTTTAACAAATTCTTATTTTTTGAAAAAATTCTTTAGCACATCCCACAGAGCAGGTAAGAGACATGCTCCAGCTGTTCTGACAAGGTTATGTACTCATGAATTGCTGAGTCACATTCAAAGATAAACCCCTAGTTCTCTGAAATCTGTAATTGAAGAGCTAATATGAGATCCATAGCAAGTAAGAAAAGACCAAGCTGAACAACAAAGTGGTAGACTGTAAACCTAATGCTGTTCTATGCAGCATAAATACTCAGATATTTTAAAACAGGTAAGCCATCTTTTATATATATATTATAAAGTATATGCCTGAAGAAGCCAAAGGGAAGCACTGTAGCTATGAGTGCTCAACAACAATATAAATTCTGGAGAGCTTGCACCAGCTAAACTATGATCAGCCTGTCTGTAGCATCTTTATTTTCACAACTTATTTCACACAACATCACATTTTAGATTAGCTTCATATGGCCATCCACTAACCATTTATATGCCTGATCATCTGTCAAAAGTAGATAAAGTGAAGACATTCGTTCCTTTGCTCTAAAAGGAAACCAAAGGAAACAACCTTGGTAATTCCATATTTGTTCTGGTAGAAATATTACTGGTGACAAATAAAAGGATGTTAAGTTCTGTGCTCCACAATAAAAGGAAACAATTTCTATTTTTGCAATAGTCGAGTTTTCAGCAGAAACATGACACAGATTGCAAACTTTCAATCATTTCTATTAATTAAAAAATCAAGATTCTGGAAAAAGCGTACTTTTCTACCATTTTCCCTCTCAGCATGGAAATAAATGTCCTGTGCCTTGGATCACCAGTGACAGTTATAAATTTGTGGGGCCTTGGCCACAGAACATGCTTTCCGATTGCTTTGAACACAGTATGCATGGCACCATGGCCTCTGTCACCTTCTAGTTGCTTGTGCCAGACTCAGCTGTTCTGGTAGCATTTGGCAGACGGAGGAAGATGGAAGCTATGGGAGTGGAAGCTAGTAACCTTGTCTGACTACTCTCCCTCTCTAAGTCTTTACACTGCTTGGGTAAGGCTGATTTTCTCACACAAAAATTGCTTTCAGATGGGGTCACTGACCATTGACAATGTAACGATAGTCTAAACAAGTTTCAGGAATCTGAACAATTAAAGGATAGGCTAATTAGGGACTACTCATTTGTGACACGACCAATAAGTAGTTCAAAGCTAGCTAGTAGAAATAAATGGATTCTTGAAGGGCTAATATTGTGTTTTGCAGAAAAGCAAACAAGCAGAGAAAGAACTCAAGAGCATATCATTACAAGTGTCATAAAGACAAAATACAAGAGTAAACAAAAACTGAGATCAGATAGGTTTGCAGTAAGCATTGAATTAATCGCAGCACAAAATAAAGGTACAAGAGTTCAGAGTTGTTTATTCAATAAGACTTCTTTTGATGTACTTGAAAGCACAAACACACAGATTTGTTGTAATGTACTCCAGTGCACATGTGCAGAACCACTTTCACTTTGTCACAGCCACAGTACACATCACCAAGCCTCATTGAACCCTGAAATCCTAACATACTGGTGAGTCTGCAGAGTGACTCACTAGCACTTTTTAAAACATTGTTATCCCATAACTGTGCAAATTCATACTGGTCAAGTCCTTCACTCATGTTTCGCCCTTTCATCTTTCCTCTCAGAACTATATTCTTACATATTTTATTCTTCATTTTCCACATATAGTCTGCTCCACTTAATTTCCTTTCAGTGTACTCTGGTCCTGCAGCCACTTATTTTAAAGAACCAGACTTCCTCTCTTACCTTGCCTCTTAAAGCTTCCAAATGATCACACTAAAGTTGATTTCCCTAAAGGTTGTTTCAAAGAGCCTCCAATATAATAGTCCAGCCTCGTCTTTGGGATTTTGGCTAGTGTGTTCTTTCAGATGTTAAAATTTCCCTCAGCGATATCTTGTGTCAGTCTTAGCATTAGGCTTATAGGTAACAATTTCCTACAGAAAATCTTTGAGTAATTGTGCCTTCTCATGGTTGTAGCAGAGGCTAGGCCAGACCTGGGTCTGACCAAATGTCGTGTTTTCTTCTAACACTTCAAGATGTGAGGGTTGAACATGTGAGCTATCTTGAGATCTGAAGGGGCACAGCATATTTATTTCTTGTACTGCTATATACAGGATAGCGAATTTGTATACTTAATCCTCCAGCCTTCTAAAAATACTTTTACTCCTTCTTTAATTCTCAAGTGTTTCCATATTACCACTTACTTTCATTTTGGTATGACAAAAAGAGACAATACATTGCAAGTTTCAGCTCTCAATTTTTTCAGCAGGGTTAACCTTACATGCAGCTTAGTGACTAAATCCACACTTTTGAGAGGGCAGAGGCATAAACACTGATAACATACGAAGATGCTTCTCTCTACACAGGCACAACTCAATGTCTTCCGCCAAGTGAAGGAAAACATTTGGTCCATTTCACTCCTTTTGTATTTGCTGATTGAATTTAATTGTTAGGCCTATATATGGTGGTAGATTTTCCATTTTCAGGACAAGTACATGCAGTAAGTATGCTCTTCATTTAGTAAAATGGATCATTAACAATTGATGCAAAGTGGCATAATAGATATTACTGTTGTTCTTCTGCATCCAGTGCTGGGTTCCTCTGGGGATTAAGTTGCCTCATGGCCCACACATTAATTGCTAAGGCTGACATTTATGAGGGTAGCATGAAGGATGTTTCAGGTTTTCAGATGAATATCATTTCAGAGACTGCATTTAGATGTTTACATGCTCATACAGCTGCTAATAATTAAAATAAGCTTTAATTATTGGATGTACAGATATCAAAACTTTCTTGAACAGTATTAATAAGGTATATATAATACATATGTAGTATATATATAATATCACTTAGGGCAGGTTTTCAGCAATAAGCAAGTTATTTCTATATTCTCAAGTGCAAATCCACATTAGGCAAAAATATTACGTGCTATTTAGTTTACTATTTTTAAAAAACACAATCAATCCCCGTTTTTTCATGCAGAGGGGATACAGTTTTTCTGCTTTCATAATGGAATGGAAAGTAATGATGCGTTCCCACAAAGGCATAATCCTTTCTTTTGGTGTTTATGATCAGCTTCCATAAATACACCAAAGCACTAAGATCAGTGTATAATACATGAAGCCTGTACTAGCAGAGATGGAAGTGATTATGCCTAAAGAGATATTAGAAAGTAAAAATGAATTGTCTGTAAAACTATTTCTTCATGCTGTAAGACTGTGTGTTACAATGATGAACTTCTACAAGGTTTCTGCTGACATCTATAATATTGTGAACCTACATTGCAGGCTCTGGGTTGAATTATTGCCCTTTCTGCCACTACCTTAGTGGACTCGAGTTTAAAATTCAGTTTGTTCTAGTTTCATTTTCCACTTTCCCTGCCCATCTAGCATTGGCCTGCTTGTATTCATCAAGAAACTCCATAGCCTAGTTCATATACATTTCCTTCCAGCATCTCTGGTTTAGCTACTCAGCAAAAGGAGCTTTGATTCCAGAATTGGTCAGTGTAAGTGATTTAGCTGTAATCTTCCTATGGATATGCTGGGATCAACACTGGGCTGCCTGAGTACTCAGAGTCCCCGTTCTGCTTTACAAAATGCAGTGAAGCTGAGCTGCCATGGATTCATTTTCTATGCTTAAACAATCTAGACTAGAACTGCCTCTGGTGTAACACTTCTGTTGATATTTCTTCAAGGCTGTGGACCTACTTGATGGCAGCTGGGCAAAAAGTTGTCCACTTTAATCAGGAATTCTCTAGCTCATTGTAAATGCTATCATATTTTTTTCAATCACTGTTTGCTATCTTTTTCCGTCTGAGATTGTTTGACACTGTAATTACAACACTGAAACTGGGGATACTCCATATGAAGGGTTGTACTGCATTACTCCAGACATTTGATCTGGAAACAAATTCTGTCATTTCAATATATGAAAAGCAAAAATATATTCAAAAGCAAAAACTGGGAAAAAAATCTAAATATAATCAGTAAATTTTATGTATGTAGTAAGAAGAATATCAACCATGCTTCATAAAAGAAAGGATGTGAGATTTTAAGAGTCTGTTTATAAAAAACAACCCAGATAAAATAGTGGTTCCTTAACAACCTCCAAGTGACAAATTGATCAGATGTTTAAAAATGGGCAAGCAGGAGCTGAAAAATGCCATAAATAAATGTTTTCCATTCTTACTACATTTACTGTACCTGAAGTGTACTCTCACTGCTCTAGCTTAAGAGGTAACATCAAAATTTCTAAGATAAGCATAGCTAGAGGAAGGAAACCTCAAATAGACCTACCTTGGAACAATTTTTTTTAAGGCTTTAAGAACTAACAGTGCCATCTTGAATTTATTCTACTGTTACGGGCAGCCAACTTAGAGAATTCTGGCAGGGGGTCATGGTATCAGAATTGTTCAGACAAATAAATGAACACGTTTCTGCATTCCAAGAAGCTGCAGGGAACAGAAAAGTCTGCATAAGCTGTTAGAGAATTACAGTGAACATGCCTTTTGATAACAAGGGCACATATTGCTGTTGTGAGGTTAAGCACAACAGAAATAAAGTCTGGGTGGGTTTTTTAAAACTGGCCAGTTACGGGGAAAAAACTTATTTTCTACTAGAACTAATACAGTGTTTTCCATTAGAGGAGTTTGTGCTTAAACAATGCTGAGGGGTTTGGTGGTTTGTGTTTCCCACCCACCTCCCCTACTCCCCTCCCCCCGCAAAAAAAAAAAAAAAAAAAAAAAAAAAAATCCATTTTTGCTAACTAAGCCAAAACAAAGAAATTACAGATGTACTCAGTGATTGCTCAGTTACTCAAAGACTAAAAGTGGCTCTATGGCCACATCCAGTTTGGTAGAGCAAACTTTCACCATCACATTTTCCTTGTAGCAGTTGTTCTCACAGGTGCCAAGTATGATATGGGTCAGACTATGTGTGGCACATTATGAACAGATAATGCTGTCATCAACTGTAAAGATTTCATTATAAGGGTACTCACAAGTCGTGGTTTTTCACAGCCCTAGTTTCTGAAGTTGTGTGAGGATACTAGATTTTATTTTCCTTAAGAAAAAAATAACCTAAAATTATTTTTCCACTATAGACATATATATTTTCCCCATATATATAGACATATATTTTCCCCATAGACACAGTCTATGGGGAACAATTTCACAATGTAAAGACTCAGAAAACAGACCAAAAGTACTAACAAAAAGTGTGGATTTTTATCAAAACTTTTACCTCTTCCTATGATTCTTTTGAAGCTTGTGTTTTGGCTATATTGTTACTGTGTCAACACAGAAAAACCTGCAATTACTATCCAAAAGGTACAAATATGAAAGAGAAGTCCACACTGTTCAATGGACTTGTTCGGGTTTTCACAGAAAGCCATAGTCTGAGAATTTCCTAAACCACAAACCAGTCACTAATTCATAAGACTATCTTTACCATTTGGGTAATGTTTACTTAAAATGAAAACTAGTAAGAACAAGTGACTTCTGAAACTGAGGCTTTTGGGGATAAGTATTTTACATAAAAAATACTTACAGATACCTATGCAGGGAAATAAAGGGACAATAATAACTTGTTGATCCACAAGCTTAACAAGGGAAACTTAGAAAAGCTTGTAGTGGAAAGTTCAGTAACATTTCCCAAGATTTTATTTAATTTTAAAAACTGAAGTATTTATCCTCATTCACCCCAAAACTAAAACAAAGTGCTTTCCGTTTTTTGAAGTTTGTCTTTGACAGGAGGCAGATAGAAAAGAAAGGTCACATTAACAAGTTTAACTTTTGTTGACATTAAATATTTCACTGAGTTTGCACTGTTGGCATATACATTTGAAACACATGAGGGCAGTTTGGGGAAAATCAGCAGATTTATTTTGTAATGCTACCTATGGAAACCAAAAAGAAGTGTAGCAGAAGGCGGACAGTCCTGCAGATTAGGTAAAGGTATTGAAAGTCCCTATGCTAATAAATGTTTGACAAATCCTTTCTTATTATCTTCTATCTAAATAGCTTTACAAGGAATTGTCTTCACTGATTACTACTACCACAGCTACTACTGTGGGTAAATTGGTGAAAGGTATATTACATACAGTAAGTATCGAAAGGGCTGAATTCAGGAGTAAAAGTAGGTTTACATAGCATGTACTTCAGGATTTATAGCACAATTGTCCTTTAAAGAAAGGGTCACTTTGCAATAAAATAGTTGTTTCATTTATCTTCTTCTGAGTTACAATACAGAGTGGACTCAAAGTTGATTAAAAATTAAAATTCACTTTATTCAACATAATGGTAAAGCAATGCTGCATAAATTTAACCGACTTTTCAATTTCTCTCATCACAGCCTGCTTTCTGCTTTCTTTTCACATGCTGATATTCTTAAATGCCGGACATTTTCTGAGAATTTAAATGTTAAGGATTAGAAGAGCTAACTGCTCCCAGGGCTAATGGCCACTATTACATGGAGTATAACTGGAACATTCTTCTGCTTCATTTGTTTCTCTGATATTCCCTTCCTGTACAGTCAGGAGGTCACCTGCTATACTCATATGGTATAGAAATACAATGAAAGTATTTCTTACTCCATAAATTTCATACAAATGTATGATAGAAATACATTTGTATTGCACATAAATACATAGGGTCTCAGCACATGAAAATTTCCACAGCTGGACTTCACGTGAATTCATTCTTAATGCTAGCAATATTTTTATTTGATACTAAAAAAGACTTCCTTCTTTTTTTTTTTTTATCCTTAGAGTACTTCTTTCAGAGTATAATCACAGTTACGTTACACAAGGTACGGTAAGTCACAGATAAGTAAGAATACCTTTACATTCAGGTTCTTTCATAGTCCTGTTCATTCTAGGTAAGTAAAGCACTTAGTTGGCATTTTCCCCCACAACACATGTAAAGATCTAACTTCACAGGCATCTTTTTCTATTACAACCTTCTCTTCTGAAAATGTGATTGCTTTATCTTGAATGTGGCTTAAGTTTTTAACTTGTCTAAATTTTCCTAAACTATTGTTAAACAGTATCATCAGATTTACTGCCTATATCCATTTGTTACATAAAGCAGCTTCTTGCCAGTGAGATATTTCATGTGACTTTCATTTTTGGATCATTACTGTTTTTTCATAGTGTGGTATCTACTTCCTACCTTCAGAATCCTCTTACTAAACATAATTAGCATTTCATCATTTTGAGGTTTCTTCTTTACATTGTTGCTGGGTTTTTAATATATCCTATGGAAAATGAATCTGTTAATTGATATTGATTTGTGGTTAATATTTATTTCTATATAAAAAGGAAATATACTGTTAGGTGCTTTTAATGCTTTTCTGTGACGATATTTATCACTAGAAATCATGTCATGAGACACCACATTTTCCAGATAGTGAAGGAACTACTCAAAATAGATTAAATTAATACTCTAAGGTCCCAGAATATTCAAGGATACCCCTCTTTCTGCTTCCCCTTTCCTAAGGCCTTGGATTTCAGGTCAACCGTGCAACAGTTTTTAGGGTCAAAACCCTTGTTAGATTATTAAATGAAACCAGCTTCAAAGTGGAGAGGCCTGAAAATCACCTTTCTTCAGCACAGCCTCTGTTAAAACTCAAAACTTTATATCAGAGTGGAGGAAAAGAGAGAAAGGAAGAATTATGTGTGACAGATTCCAGTATCCTCAATTAATGCACGCAGTAACACAGTTCTGAAAATCATCAGGAAACATAAGTATAGAATCGTAGGATCATAGAATCATAGAATCATTTAGGTTGGAAAAGACCTTTAAGATCATCAAGTAAAACCATTAACCCATGGTTATCAAGCCCACTACAAACCATGCCTCTAAGCACCATATCTACGCATCTTTTAAACACTTCCAGGGATGGAGATTCCACCATGACCCTGGGCAGCCTGTTCCAATGCTTAAGGTAAGCATAAGTATCAGAAAAGAATAAAATTAAGCTAGAGTCTAGTGGAAAAATGTAAATGACAAAACAACAAACAAAAACCCCCTCAAATGCATCAATGTGGCTCAAAACACATACTGGAGTCTCTCACATCAACATTATTTTGTGTGATTCTGTTTCATACATGATATAGCTGCAAATTCAGTTTTGAAGCCTCTCTACTTCTCATGCTTTTTGCACTGAAGCTCATTTTCCATACTTTTTTCTTGTTCCCTCATGCAGCTTCACTTTGTATATACAATGAATTATGTTTTGGATCAACCTATCTTTGCCTTGCCTCTGGGATTCTCTTGGATGGGCTTACTCTGCACTGCACTTAGGCTTTTTAGTCATTTTCACCCGTTTCTTTTACAGCTTAGGAGCCTGTGCCATTTGGAAGGATTTCTCTCATTTACGTAGAGGTATCTGCAAGGGAATAAGATAGAGCACAGATAAAAAATTGTTATTAATTTTTTGCATATGTTCAAAACTTTGTATGTGGGCCATGACTCTCACATCCATCTGCCTTATGGTTCCATTTTTCTACCAAAAGCTTCAAGTAAAGAAGTATTTCATCATTTTATCCTCTTGTTTAAGATCTCAGTATTCATGAAGTCTTTGGTACTTTTTATGGTGACTGTGCAGAATTTGTGCTGTTCATTTCTTAACCCTTTCACAGTTTTCCTCCTTTTGAACTTTAAAGTCTTGGTTTCTTTTCCTATTTCTTTTTTTCCCCTTGATTTTTTCTCTGTAATATTTCAGTTCTTCATTTCATCTTTTAAAACCAAACTAAAACCACAGCTTTCTTACTGACCATTCTGTATGTCCCTTTGACTGATCTTAATTCCAAATAGTGAGCAATGTGTTTTGACATCGTTAGCCTCCTCATTAATGTTTCTGTATTACATGATATGGTCAAGGCCACATAGTCACTGAGCATCTTCCCCCATCAGACTGTTATCAGTGTGTAAGAGCTGCCTCATTGTATGTTCAGTCTCACAGAGGAACGTGGGTTCAGATCACTGTGGGTACAACAGTTTGTAGACATTATATAACATGTAGCAACTCCAGCCACAGGATCAGAAGTGATATAGAATAAAGGAGGTGTTTACATCAGTGGGCTGGTATTTGGCCCACATACTGAGGTCTGCCCAACTGGATACCAGGGAACAGTAAAGAATGAGACAGAGCAAAGAGAAAAGAGAACAGCAAAAATAAAACATGAAATAAATAAGAAAAAACATGGTGAATAGAATCAAAAGGCCTATATGAGACAAACTATATGGTGTTTAAGTCCCAAAAAAAAGGAGAATGGGTTTCCCTAAAAGACTCTTCAGGTTGGAGCTTGTCAGTCCTGTTCATCTAATACTGATAGTTAACTAGTCTGGAACTATACTAAAGAAACTCAACTTCAAGGAATTTATTTTTAAATTTTCCAAAACCACATCAGCCTTCCCAAATTAATGAGCATATGTTTTCATTTGAGAGCTTCCTAAATCGTTGTCTGCCTATGATAACTTAAACTACAGCACTATAAAATGGAATTTACAAAAAGAATAGAAATAACAGTGGAAGGCAGTGTATACTGCATGGAGTGCTGCCATCTTTTGGTTATAACAAATTAGGATTGTTACAAGAGAGCTCTGACTATGTTTAAGCAAGATGAATACAGTCTGAAAGCTAAGTATTAATTATAAATATAATTATCATTCTTAGTAAAATGACTAAATATTGTATTAAAGACTCACTCTGAAATCTAAGATTGCTACTTAAAATAATGTGTCATTTCATTCAAACTCTTATTTCATTTATTTCTTAAACTTTTTGCTCTCTCAAAGATCTGGATAAGCAGAGTAATGAAAGATTTCTTCTCCTCTTGTTGCAGAGAAAGTTAAACCAGCATTTAAAGCACATAAGAAATGACATCAGTTAACCATTTCTCCAAGTCCCTCTATTAAAACCAGCAGATTGAAAGATAATATTGTAGTATCCATATTATAAGTAGGGTTAATTTTACTTAGATAATGATGTGTAGTTGTTTTCAAGATTTTAAGAACAAGAATCTCTCCTTAAATATGATATGTTTTATTGTTATATTTCAGAGATAGTATACATTTCCATAGTCCCATAGCAGAACAGTAGGCAGCCATTTCCAGCTATTTTTATGGTAACAAATAGTGATTGCATTTGTGAAATAATCATCCTTTTGAGAGAGATTTCTAGCAGTTTGTTCTTACTTTTTCCTTTCTGTATAAAGATGCAAAATATTTTTATTCTGTACATAATTCATTTGAATTACTGGTATAACCAAGTTCCATCTTCATCAGAGCCATGTCCGTACAAGTGACTATCATATAGTTACTTTTCTTTTTTAGCATTTCCAGAAATGAAAAACTGTATGCATAGAGCATTTGTTTAGCTTTAGTAGAGCTTGAAGTGGATGGGGTTATTTTGTTTTGAAGGAAGTAAGCCATTGACACTTGAGCAGAGTATTTTTATTTTGATTTTTCTTTCAAAACTTTAATGTTTCTTTACAGTTAAGTTTAAGAAGCTTAAATATAAGCTTCTGGATTCATGGCTAATAGCAAAAGCTTGAAAATGTGACTTGAAAGGCAGGAAAGTTAATAGCCAAATAAGAATTAAAACCAGCTAATTTTCTCTGGAGACTTTTGAATACTCAGGCTTATAAATTTAAGATTTTATTCAAAGTGGAAATGTACACATTTGCCCTCAGATTTCTTTGTTTTTTCATCGTAGACTAACAGCTACAACGGTGTAGGGGGTGGGGGTGCAGGGGGAGTTGGAATGAACGGACATGACATGGAACAAAAAACGAACCGAAACCCTGTGACTTATAGTGAATTTTTGTTGTGTTCTGTGCAAAGCAGGTATTTACTGTGCCTAATACTGATATTTCACACTTATTTAAAGTGGTCTACTTACCTTTTAAGAGAACCAGTGGAACATCTTAGCTCAGGCTGTTTCTTCACTTCACTTAACAAGCTTAACAACTGATTTAGGTTTCTTTTTCTTACTTGAGTGTGTTTTCTTGGTGCAAAGACATTGGCATTCACTCTTCCATGTAGTGTGTGTTCTGTCATTTTCTGGTTCTGCTGATGCAGTGATATGTTTTCTGTCAAAGGCAGTTTACAGGCACATTACCCTGCTTGACAGGAACAGCGAGCTACAAGGCTTTCCTGAGGAGAAACTTCCAGATGCAGTGTGTGAGATTTCTCATCTTCCAATTACATTAATTACATTATCAAACTGAAACAACATTCAAAATGAAATCATTCACTGGAAGCCTTACACATAGTCCAGCTGCCTGGACTTCTGTAATGCTTCTGTCATCTATAAATAATTCACAGAAAGCCAACTGGGAGACTGCATACTCATTTTCTGCTTTCTCAGCTTCTGCCAGTCATGGGTAAGAAAAGATTTTCAACCTGGCAGCTTTAGGGAGATAGAAGTTTACCAATTTCAAGTCTTCAAAAAAATCTCAGGCCCAGTTTTAATAAAAAAAAATAATTGGTTTTTAAAAAAAGTATTTTAAAGTAGATTTTTAAATATTTTTGCTCTTTTTATTTATTTTTAAGTTCACTCATGTCACGTTTTCACAAGCTTTATTATAACCAAGAGGACAAGAATTCTACTTCGAAAGTAAAATAAATAAATAAATAAATTGCACACATTCACATATCTCTGGAAACTGGAGCTTTCAGAAAAAAAAATAAGAAAAACCATGAGAGGTGGAATAAAATTAAGAGAATTAACAACACTGATATAGAAAGGTTCTTAACTTGAAAAGACAGAGCAGTCTATTAGAACAGACCAATACAGTTCCTTCCTTATGCAGAAAGATCACACATAACGCTGCCTTCAGCTCTTAAATGACATGGATGAAATGTGATACATATAAAATGGGAAACTGTATCTGACAGGAGTGGTTATTTTGGTTTATATGTGTTTTCTTTGCACATAAACGCTATGAGGTGAAAAATTAATTATGTCATCATTAATAATACAATTTGAGTCAAAAGATGAGGAGGTTAAACTCAGATATGGTGTAACTGATTTTGTACTTACTTATACCAGTTACAAATTTGGCTCATTATTTGTATTTTCTTTATTGTCAAGTGGCAAA
This sequence comes from Falco peregrinus, assembly GCF_023634155.1. NCBI lineage: Eukaryota > Metazoa > Chordata > Aves > Falconiformes > Falconidae > Falco > Falco peregrinus. Next base: position 35,370,107 of record NC_073725.1, on the reverse strand, counting down.
AATACTTTTTGACCTTCTGATCAAAGGGAAAAACACTGGCAATTTCCCTTTGAAAGGCAAATGGGACATGCAGCTCTCTGAGTTATCTCTTTTTATAGTTACATCCTAAAAACTTTGATAATAATAATGGGAATTTTGACTGAAGATTATAGTATTGGACTAATCATAGACCTAATTTAGCTCCAAATTGATACAACTCCATTGAAAACAATTGGTTACATCTATTTACACCCAAACAGATTTTGGATCAGTTTCGCTGCGAGCCTGTTTTCCCTTCAGCTATTAAAATTTTGTGTCCCAAAGGTAGAGACATTATCATATTATTTGCACAAAGGAACATCATCAAATACTGCATACATAAGAATGGAAAATGAAGTTTAAAAAAATCTGCATGTTTCTTCCTTTAAGGGCTTTGAGGAAGAAAGTATACAAGTGTGACCTTATATTCCAGTATCTATGGGATGCTCCATGGAATGGAGAGTCCCAGATTCCAGTTCGCACATTCTCGCTCTGTTTACTGTTACTGATTCTACAAATTCTCATTTAAAACAGTTCAAGAGGAAAAACCGGTAGCACCTGCAATGATAGTAGTACTTCAACGTGTTCTTACAAATGGTGCAGAAAAAAATAATACATGACTTGATGACCCTTTTGGAAAAAAAAACAGTATTTGCTGTTACCATCACATCATGGTAGGCATTTTCTGCATCTTGAAACTGTGTTGTGATTTTTTTCTCTCTTCTTCATTGTCTTGTTGCAGGTATTGTTTTCATGTTTCCTGTGGAGCTGAAATGAATAAAATGCACAAAAGAGTGATGGTTAATGAGAGTAAGAGAGAAAATGCAGCAATAATAGGAGTCATAAAAGGTGAATTTCAGTTCAGAGAAAACATAAGTATCTCTGTGTAGTATTCTTGAGGATAGAATTGAAGCAACAAGACTCATTCAGTGGCTTGACAGGATCAACTTGCTAACAAATATCACCTTTTACTGCCTCAATACTTTTATGAGATAGTCTCAGAACCATCATTTTTGGTGCTTCAATCAGTGATCAGTTTCAGCATATATAGTGGTATTATTATTGCTCTGGACTTTAATGGGAAAGTCTTAAAATCCATTTAAAGTTAAGATTTAAAATTATGAGACTTGCATTTAGACACAAAATATTATGAATATGCTCCCCAAATACTCTTTGATGATCTTTATACTCTGTGGTGCATCCTTTTCAGACTATAAGGTCAGATTTGTATGTTTCTCTCTCCTGAAAGCGAGCATTTCTACTTCAGAAGTTACATGCATGTTCATCAGACGTTTGAAGAATGAAGGCCTGAGATTCTTTCTCAAATGTTTTTAAAGGATATTTTAAAATACTTTATTAGGGGTTTAAAAAGTAGGTTCTTTTCAAGGAAGGGGTGGGGGAAAGATCATTAATATAAATGTGTATAGCTTTAATAACACCCTTTAAGCATTTTTGCATTTCGTAGTATAAAGAACATCTTCAATAAAGACTATTTATGTAGACTTTCAAACAATTCTTCCCTCTTCCTTTCTAAAATATGACCATATGAAAAAGTTATTTTTCTTAAAGTACAGGTTTCAGGATCTGGATACTAGGCTGGTCTATCAGCTTGGGAAAATGATGTGCTCTTGGAAGAAATAACCATGGTTTTTATTGTCTTTCAGCCACTTGGTTTTTAGAGTATGTCTACATTCACCACAGGCCGAGTTCAACACACCAAATGACTCCTAAAGTAACTATCTTAACAAACTCATAAAAATCAATTGTGGTCATCCAAGTAAGTCTGAAATTTGCTGAGTTTGATAAGAGGGATAATAATGGTACTAAAAGATTCTTATCTGTATAGGTACCATAAGCATGCTTCTGTCATTTTTATGTAAAGCAGTTACAAAGATTTTGGCTGGGAAGTAAATTTTATTCCATTGATTATTCTGAATGGCTAAACAAAACATGGTTTCAGTACAAAAATCCACACAAATAATACTTATTCAAAACCACAAGATTATAACCAGTATTACGTTTTCTACTAATTGCTATATTTTCTACTCTTTACAAGAGATTAATAATTCCCATTTTGAGAGATTCAACCAAAGCCTCTGTCTGTAACAGCAACAGACTACATAGGTTGTACATAGATGACATAATACAGTTCACTAAGTACATCCAAGAGAGAAAATTCGTCTATTCTGCATCAAATATATTTGTCTGAGTTCTTAACGCATAAGGATGTATCATCGGAGTAGTAGCTCTGCATCTGGACTGCTGCAGTAAGTGGTTTCAGCACACTGCATCACTGACAGGGACACTGATTATGGCTCCAACAATCTGGGCCAGCAGTGCTTGGTATCTGCCCATCATGTCAAACAGGTACGTAACATGCCCATAGCTATGGGGGTAGCCAGGTTTTGGTATCAAGCCACTCCCAAAGCAGCGCTTATGCTGTTCATCATTTGTGCTGCATAATGTAAAGCCAAATATGACCCATGAATTCCTTGGAAATGAACTGATGGTAGGTTTTCTGTTGCCACATAAATATTCCGACTTAAAATACCAGCACCTGCTAGTTATGTAGACATATTAGCTTATGTTAAATTAAATGGTATTTTGTGAAGTAAAAGCCTCACTATGCTGTATTTCTCTCTTTTGAAAGACAAAATAAATAAAAGTAATTTAAGTTTTTAACTAAATATCTGTTAACAAATTTCCTAGATAGTAGAGATAGTCTTAAAAATAGTTTAATAGTTTTTTCTCTTTAGATTCTGAAATGATGTTCCGTGTCTTCTGAATCTCTCCCTCTCTCTGTTTCTTTTTTGCCCTTTATCTGTTTATTCATAGTTCAGAACCAGTAAAATATAGATCCAGAAAATACAAATATATACATGTGTATATCTATATTTTTCTCCTTTAGTTCATTATCACTGACCTATTATATAGATCAGTGCATTTTCTTTCAGTGCTTTATTTTCCTCTGTTTCTGACTTTGGATGTTGTGAATGGCTATGCAATTTCCTTTGCTATATTAAAACTAGCCTTTTTTTTTCTCTTAGTGCAGCACAACCAAACAAAGGACAGTACAAGGACATAGAAACCATCATGAAATGCCTTTTATTTCACAGCTCTTTTCATCTGCTCAACAAATAACAGAAACCATGGTTAATCATTGCATACTTCTGGTTCCCTGGGCACTCATGGAGCTCTCCATATGGTCTGTTCAAAATGGAGGCACTTGCATATATCAGATCTAATTTATGCAAAGAAATATGATCATATAGTGGAACAGAGTAATAATAGAAAAGATACCTGCTCAACAAAAACAGAAACCTAGCTAATAATCACTCTACATTTCCAACTCCCAGAGTAGGAGAATACTGTACTAAATACATAAATCTCCATTCTGACATTAATTTCATTATCTTAAAACATATCCACTCTTGAGCTTTAAATATTGTTCTTCCATGCAAGAAACCAAATAGCACAATGAATATTTTGTTTTCTTCATTTCTCTCTTCTTTTTTTAACCTTGCTCTTGATATGACCAAGCTTCTCTAAGTCCTTTTCTTTTTCTTTACCACTTATTTTGCTTTTCATTCTTGTTACTGTTTTCTTTATCCTTATTTTACCACTTGTTTTTAATTAACATTCCCTAAGACAAGCAAGGTTCTAAGCAAACACAGCATATGATTATTTTCTACAAAGAAAAATTTAAAATCATTTTATTCAGGTACTATAAGCACGTCGAACAACCTGTGGAGAAGGTTACAGGTACATGTCATCAGTGAGCAAAAGTGGGTTTGATTAAACTCTTTTGCTTCAGCAGGTTTTGAGATGGTACATTAATATGATGAACCCAGGGTACTATTAAGCAAAGGAGGCAGGCCAGAGCAAATGAATGAGTTCAGTCCTCATTGGCAGTAGTAGGTCAGACTCTCAGATGGTGTAAACTAGCATCAGTAAGGTGATCAGATCACTCATTAGCAACTACATACCCGGGTACAAGTTATTATCAAGGGCAACTAACAGATTCAATAACCGCTGTAGATTAGCCTGTTCAGGTGAAAGAAAATTATTCAAAAAATGTTAAATCTTACCCACCCCCCACTACCACCCCCCCAAAAAAAGAAGCATGAACGGATATTCTGACTGAATTCAGAAATCAAGAAATGCCACAACTAAGTTTCACTGTTAATTCAGCCTGTGTGGGCTGTGGGCCTAAGCCTTAGCCTAACTAATGTCAGTGCCTACCTCAGCTGGAGGACACTTGGCAGGCTGAAAAGGGGTGCAGGAAAATTATATGTGCCTTAATTTGAAAAGTAACATAAATGGTATTTCACATCTGGCAGGGAGTGAATAAGGAAAGTAATAATAAGCTTCCTTTCTCTTGTTTGGATTCAGGTTTTGATTGCTGCAGCTTGTAGTTAGTATATGAGTCACACTTAACTAAGTTCAGCAGATCAGATAAAAATTACTGGAAAGCGTGGAAGTGTAAGCTAATATAAAACTTTGGGAAGCTATGAGGAGTAATTTGAAAGGGTTGTAACTAAAAAAATCCACATACAATCTAGGTGACTAGTATTTGCTTGGACCATGACAAGACATTCCCAATCCTCCATTTGATAATGATTTAGGCCAGGGGTCCTCAAACCTTTTAACGAGGGGGCCGGCGCGCGGATGCAGTGGCAGGCAGTCATCTGCGGCTGCTTGGTTTCCCCCCCAACCCCCAGCGGGGGGGGTCTGTAAATACCGGGGGCCAGATTGAGGACCCTGGGGGGCCGTATCCAGCCCACGGGCCATAGTTTGAGGACCCCTGATTTAAGCAGAGTATTACACCTTTGCAGATAGCTCTTCTCCACTAAAGTTTTTCCTTGACAGCTATACTGCAGTGTTTCTCCAAGGCAAAAGGACGTCATTTTCCTATAGAGGTAGCAGAGAACACATGCTCTTACACAGTCTTAAATTAGGTAAGCACATACTACTTTTCCATGGGACCTAAGACTTATTCAGCACATAAGATGGACAGTTACCTGGACATGAACCAGGATTGTGCCGTGGGAAGAAGAAAAAACAAGTGAATACAGCACAGCCTTGTGCCAAACCCAGCAGTTCAGCTGGTGCTTTGACATTTAAAGGTCCAGAACGAGTAAGGAGAATAATAGCAGTCGTGCAACTACAAACTTACAGTTCAATACCTACTTTACACTGACCAAGTGAATGGCAGAGCTGGCTGATGACAAGATTCCTTCTGATACATTTTGAAGATGTTATAAATAAGTTTCAACAGGGCAAAACCTGCCATCATGTTGGAATCATCAACGTTAGCCTGAGCCACCTTCACCAGTGGGTTAGGCCAACCCTACTAAAGGAGGCAAGGCAAGTTTCCTGTGTTTCATTCCTGTGGTTTTGCAGGGAGGTGCAAAACACCTCTTGAATGGTAATAATAGTTTATATTGCTCTACCTGCTTGCAAGAACTGGGAAGGAATTTTCTGAAACATCTCTCAATTTGGTTTTAATATTGCTTTCACAGAAAAGATATACTAAACCTTGTTTACTTTTTTAGAATACTCATAGAGTCACTTTTGTTCTTAAAACTTTATGTTAAAAAGGCAGACTTTTTTTAAAAAATAAGTTGATTTAGGATTTGAATTTCATTAAAAAATTCTCATTAATGGAAGATATCAATAATCACCTTAGGGTAATGTACTGTTAAATACATAGTAGAACAGCCCTTACCTAGACTAGCACCATTATTCAGGACAGACTCAGGTGAGTATTTTTTTGTTGGACAGCTTTTAATGTGAAACTGTTCTTGATATTGCCAGATAAAAATTTGCCTAATTATATGCATTAATGCATTGGCCTATGTGCTGATGGAGACTGATGATTTTCAGGGAGCTAGAATGAGTCCTGAGACTTACTGTCACAGTATCCGCTCTTCCACTAGTGAATAGAAGCCAGGACCTGTCTTTCTATTTTGGATACATCCTGCAGTTCAGCCTCTTAATGGAAAACTGTACAGCCTAGCAATGCAGATTCACTCCACTGGAATATACGTTCATCAGCTGCAGCTGTGTCCTCTGTTTTACGTGTCCAAATAATTTTGGACATTTTTAATCTTAAACTGAATTGTCACTGGCACTAAGCACAGGTAGGACAATTTAGCTAAAACTTTAACAAAATAACTCTAAACATGCAAGGGACTTAAACAGTGTTTTCTTTTCATCTGGATTTTGTTCTTCAGCATTCAAATGAAGACTTGAATTCCATCTCTTGTGCTTGATACAATGCATCTTTCACCCCACCCCCCACCTAGGAAGTTCAGATTACCTCAATTAGATTAAAACTATATTTTTATGAACATCAAAGTAATGTCACATTGTTCCAGTCCTAAGAGTGACATATAAACAAAAAGCCTGTCTACTAGTACTTCTGGTTCTACCAGCTATACTGTTACTAGAGTCTGCTAAAGGAAATTATTTGTCTAGGACAAGGTACTGTCATTTAGCTTAGTCAGAAGCTAGCGATTCGCGTTTAAAAAATGTGTAATTCAACTGTATCCAGTAATTTGTAAGTTGTTATCCTTTCCATTTTCCTTATGTACAATTATCACAGTTTGATCAGTGAGAATAGGGACTGTATTCCCATAAGCATCTGTGCACACACCAACACACACAGAGAGGCACACATATACACACCCTTCATGACACCAACAAGAATGTAGGAACAGAGACCATGCTACTCCACCGTGCTTTCTCACCTCCTCCTGCTGGCTGCAGCTAAAGCCCTCTTACACTATTTTTCATCTTATCTTCCTTCTTTCTCACTTGCAAACCCTTATCTGTTTGAGGGGGTGGTTTCTTCTCAGCCATTTTAGGAAATTACTTTTCTTTTTCAAAAACTTCCTATGTAGAGTTAGGTTTTATCCTTTTTTTTAATGTTCCTTTGCCCCAACATGGTTAACAAGTGCATATCCTTTTCTACCTGTTTTTAAGCCTGTGGCTCTATTTTAGGGCACCAGATGTTTCTGTGCATGAAAATAGTCTCAGGAGGTCACTGATTTCCCAGTTACTTCGTGCATTTTGTTTCAAAGTTCTGATCTGGACATGGTGATACTCAAGAATCAGCATGGAGCAGAATTCATTAGAGATATGCTGATGTATACTGACTCAGACTGCAAACTGCTGCAAAACAACAAAGCATTTTAACCACAGATTTATTTAGAAGGTGCTTTAATGCAGATAATTTTTAATCTTTTGTTAATAGCACAAGGAAGAGAAGTCTAAGGTTCTCAGATACAACTTTTAAGAAAAGCTATGGGTAGATGGGGAGAAAGCACAAAGAACTAATTCAAGGTGAAAAGACTCAGACATATGGAGCCATATGGAGGATGGCCTAGATAAGAACAAGAGAAAAATTCAAAGCAATTAGTTGTGAAGCTCTGGGAGAACACCATGGATATGAATTTATGAATGTTGCTTGTCTCAATCTCAATTTGAATTCAGTTTATCCCTTATCCCCTTCTCTTCTTACTTGCTTTAGTAGTGCAGAATAATAAAAAGAAATAAATCTTCCTAGTCTTTTTCTATTTTGGATAGGAATTAATCAAATTGACTGGTTGTTCTGAATAACACATTTTGTTATGACTATTTTTGCCGACACATGCAGATTTGATACACTGTGTGATTATTGTTTCTGCAAATCTCAGACACCTAATCATTTCTTTTCTTAAATATAGTGAGAACAGATAAGATTCAACTAGACTCCTAAGTATGTGAACTTACACACCTTCAGTGCAATGCTTCAGTATTATACATACACATCTGTATACATATAGTGAGCTGCTTCACTGGAAAAGGGACATGAAACTTCTTGTGCTGTTAAATTGATGTCACAGAAAGTTTTAGCTGAGCTGAATTTTAGAGAGATGCCAAAACTCACCTATGGTTTATCAAAATATTGTAGTGAAGCTATACATGTCCTAAGAAAACTGCAATTTTTCATATTGGCTTAACAAACCCAATAGTGATTGAAAAAAAAAGAAAATTTATGCAGATTTGCATAAAAACAATGAAATCAATTTGAATTCACAATCTTTGAAATTTCCATTATGCGTTTCACAAGATCTAAATCTAACTGTGGCAAAAGCCAGGATAAAGGAAGTAGAATACTGACAAGAAGGATAAATGTTCAATTTCCAGGTATGTTAGAAATTGACTGTGTGGTCTCAAAAATATGCAGAACTATATGGTACTTTCTCAGTCAGTCGCCTGTTACCACAGCCAGCTGTGTCATTTAGAGCCTTTCACAGACGAGGCGATCATTTCTTCTTGTAATATTATCTACCTACAAACCTGAATAACTATGTCTACAAACATGTTAAAAGGTTTAAATAATATTTGAAAATACTTTGAGATGCACAGATTGCAGATACTAAGGAAGCCCAGAATATTTAGGAGTTGTAACAGTGTTGTATTTATCAGTGTTTTTCTCTTGTACTTTGATCTTCACAGTCACTTTCCATTTCAAAGCAAAAAATACTGAACAACTCCCTCAGATGTGGTTTCTGCATAAGAATTCTCTGTTATTTCTGAGACACCCTGCATGACAGCACTGGGATAACAAATGGGCATATGGTTGAATTATGAAGAACAAGAATTGTATAAATGTAATTAAAAATATTATATCAGATTTCCCTATTTGCTCCAGATAAAGTCACAATTAAGAAAATAGTTTGCATTTCTACTTACCCAAGATGTGATTTGATGAGGAGTTTAAAGCTAAAGTTATGATTAATTGCTTGACTAATCAAGACCTTATGTACATATCGTCAAAAGACAGTAAAGGTGTATCACAACATGCCTACCTTTCCCTTTGTATTTATTAGCCATCATATGAGCTTACAGTTTATCAAAGACTCCATTGGTTTTGGTTCCCAGACAATGTTGTGAGGAATTGACTAAAAGACCAAATGCCGCTCACAGTTATTACTTGTGTGACTCCATTAATTTAAATGCACCCACTTACATGTGTAAGGTGAGAAACATTTGGCCTATAAACTGCATACCTTCGGTACTATAACTCCCTAATTTTCCAGGAGTGGCTCCGCTAACCCACAGAAAAGGGAATGTTGTATTCAGATCTAATAATATTCATATACTATTTAATAAATTTGTACATGCTCATTTATAACTGTATAGATAGCAAAAATGAAGATGCATGTTGTCGTAACACAGACAGTATTGGAATGCTTCTCCAACACACTCCAATGTCTATATTAAAATGCAGAAGAGAAATGTCATAAGTACACTTCTTGAAATAGAAGAGCACATCAGTAACAGTGTTTAAAGAGATTCTCTTCCAGAAATGAAATGTTCATTTCATTTACAGTGAACCTGAGGTGGGTTTTTTTGCAGGAAGGAGGGGGAGAGGAAAGGGAATGTTGCCAAGCGAGCAGAGATGGGTATAGTTGCAAAGAAACATTTAGTCAGTAAAACACCGTGCTTTCTCGTAATGTCATGCATTTCACTCACAATAATTCTTTCTTATTAACTGCTTGGGAACAATTTATTTTCCTCTCAGGCTATGAAGGCAAGTGCAAGTGTAGCAGACTCTGGTTGGAGCTGATAAGCCATCCTATAGAAGCAACACTGCTGGCATGATGAGATTTGTTAAGAGGACAATATCCCATTGGCTCAGACAAACCATGTTGTATATCAAACCTATCAACAATAATATCTTCAAAATAATGCCTTTATGTATCTGCCAACTGGCAGAGAATGCTCTCTGGTGTTCCTTTGGAAATGTGGTTTGATTTTTTTATTTTATTTTTGAGGGCCAGAGGGTTTGACATGTACAACAGTTGAAGGCTCACCATAGTCTCAGTTACATTTTACAGTATTTTTAAACACAGCTTCTAAAAACACTAAGCAAAAATGTCCATTAAATAAAATATAAAATGATCAGCCACTGCTGTAAAAGAAAAAACAGCCTTTTCAATATAAACAAAATTTTAAAAATTAACACATTCGTATTGTTAATTTTTTGTTATATCACTGTTTAGAATGTTTAAATGGAACTGTATGATCTTAAAAGCACATAAATAAAGCAAAAAACTTCTAATCTCATGATTAGAACTGTATCTCCATTATGATAAGTTTTTTTAAACACTATTTTTTTGTTTTCAAGTGATTCTGCTTACATTTAAAAAAACTGTTTCAGATGTCATACATTCAAACACTGAGGGACAAATCCTTCAATTTATTTACATTAAAAAATGCTCAACTCTTTCTAATGAAAATTTGTGTTGGCGAAGGTCAGCAGAAAAATATAGCTTTATTTTGGCAAAACTACTATCAAAGACAATAGAAATTTGATCATAGGAAGTAAATTTGCATCTCAAAGAGTTATAAAAGATTAAAAAAATATACAGATCTCTTAACATTTCTTGGAGAGAGTTTCCTGTCAAGTCTGTTGATAAGTCTCAATTTGAACAATCCAACAATAGTTTGAGTGACAATATCATGAACAATTCAGACAGAAATTCTATTTGTCTCTCTCCAATTATTTCATTATAAATATTTCTGGGAAATCAGCACCAAGTGGACTGCTCAGCTTAGATCATAAATTCTGGGCTCTCAGCAGAGCTTAATTTGTTCAAAATTAAATTTCTTGCTGCAAATTTTGCAAGTATCTCACTTTTCAGTGTAAAGCACAGCTTTCAGATTTATAAAATGGGGACAATAGTATTTCTGTAGTGGGGGATAGGAAGGGTGGATGTGAGAATTCATGTATTGGATATAGGAAGCATTCCTCTCACCATTCACCAGGGCAGTGTAAGAGCAACATGTAGGCAGATGGACAAGCAGACAGGCACCTCCTATTGCAATGAAAATTAACATAGTTTTTCATTCTTCTTCAGACACAGTTTTCCTGGGGTGGCCTGAAGGTGTCTGTCCTGCTCAGTAGCTCCTGTCTGTCACTTCCACTGAAGTCTTGACAATACCTAAATGTTTACCACTGTACATTAGTGCCTCTCCAATTCCCAGAACCCACCTGTCAAATCTAATCAAAGTGAAGCTGCAATCACTTGGATCTATGTAAACAGGGGATGTGGAGGCTGGGATTAATGAAAAAGTAGGGCTAAACCCACTCCCCAGCTGAAATCCCACATTGCTGGCACAACTGTATCATGTCACCATTCACATATGGAACTGTCTCTGCTCCTGTTCTTCATGACTGCACAGGGAAGTCAGCCACACTGACAGTGGCTCAAAGATACAAGGGCTCAGAGACTGTATATGCAAGCTGCTCCTGTGTCCTGTATGCAGAATACATACATGCACAGGGGTGAAAGATGGATTAACTCCAACAGACTGATATTGTCACTGTAGCAATTTTTCTAAAAGATAAATCCATTTTTATTTTTTTTTCCTTAAACTTAAAAAACTGGTAGGCTTCTCTACGGTTACAGTTCACTGTTGGTCTTCTACTTTCAGCCTTTTGATGCAAAACCATTCAAACACAGGAAGCACCTCGGGTGCTTTCTCCTTACTTTTCCTCTGGTTCCACATAAACAGGGCTGTTTCACACATGAAAGAGCAGCGGACACATATGCTATTGTCTCAGCCTTGTAGAACACGATGATAGCTGCCTTCATAGAGTTTGCATGCCCACAGACTCAAGCAAAATAAAATCTATTTTTTCAGCAGTTCCAGACAAGTTCTGATGACAGGCTCAAATGGGCATGATCCATTTAATCATGATGGACAAGGTCTGAGGCTCTGAGCTGTAGCCTCGTAGTGTGGAAAAGAAAAACTACAGAAGAAACATGTCCCACGAAGTTACACTTATGCTGCTGGTTGAAAGCCTGTTTTGCCCTGCCTCTCCACAAACACCCACCACTCAATACATAATGGAGCATCGGCAGCACCACCTCCTCCCAGTGAGATCTACCTGTTGGAAACATTTAATAAGGAGCTCTTAGCTCCCCTCAATATTTGGGCTGTCATCCTCTGTCATACTCTTTACATGGGCCACTCAGAGGGAAGAGGGTTTTGATGTAGCTTAATAGATCAATGCTTTTTGAAAATGGAGCTTGTTTACTAATTAGCACTTTTTGATTAATGCAAGCAATTTATGAAGATTATACTCAGTGTTCAGTTCAACAAAGTACTTAAGCTCATGCCAAACTTTAAATTCACCTCTAGTAAAACATGTTAAGAACATGATTTCCTTACTGTAGCAGAGCTGATACCAAGAAGCAAAAGAAAAACTCTCTGTTAAAGGACTCTTTACACTACTGAAATTATATCAATAGCAAACAAACAGTTCATAAGCAGGTTGAAATTCATCTGTATCAAGAGATAACAAAAAAGCTGACTAGCAAAATAATTTTTTTAACAATCACAGCTTGACACCACTCATTGCACTGCAGCCTGAGTTCTCAGCTCCAAACAATGGCATTGAGAGCTAGTCTGGAATATTTGTAGCTGAAATCGTGTCCTGAATTCCTTTCATAAAAGTATTTCCCCTGCATTCAGCTTCTGAAGAAAATATTCTTTGTACTGCTGGACCTCAAAGTTTGTTTTACCTTGCTTACAGTCTTAAAGAATCTTTCACACTGTCCACAAAATGCAAACTGTCCTTCTGACAGCTATTACTCTCAAAATCTGTTTTCTCTTCTTGTCTATCACATCTTTGGCATTTATGTTAATAATTAAAAACCACAAGAAAAGGCAGGCGTTGACATCTTCATACCATCACCTAAGTAGTAACTCCTGCAAACGGATTATATTTAGTGTCACGCTCAAGCTGCCCACCTAAGCGTATCTCCAGTTTATCCCAAGACTTGAAAAACTGGCATATAGCACTGTTAACCGGCGTATTGCCATACTGACAGATGGGCATGAGTTAAAGCAGCCAAGAGGCAGAATATGATGTCTAATGTGCATTTCAGTTGTTGTTTTCCCAGCCAAGAATGTCACATCTGCAGCTTGTTCCCAGTGCTTACACCTATGGCTAAGGGATATACCATCATTAGTTCAGCTCTGAGGTATATTCATTTAGAAAACTAATGTCTGTTGTCCCTGACATGAGACATGGTTTCAGAGATCCAAGATGTGCTCTCTGTAGAGGAGCCCCTTTTTCTTTGACTCTCTACCAATGGCTTCCATTGAATTGGCTAGTAAAACCCACAGTATGTCAAGTGAGAGAGTGAGGAAGGTGTCTGGAAGTATCAACAAGGTAAGATTAAGTTTTGAAGCAACTGTTACTACTGATCCATAGTGGTGATTGAAGGGTGCCATGCAAAATCTTTAATACGCCATCAAGTTGCAGAGAATCACACAGAACAATTTTGGTTGGAAGGGATCTCTTGGGATTACCTAGTCCACCACTCCTACTTAAGCAGAGTCAGGTAAAGAAGATATCCCAGGACCATGTCCAGACAGTTTCTGACTATCTCCACAGATGGATGCTTCACAGCCTGTCTGGGTAAACTGTTCCAGTGTTTGGCCACTTTCACATTAAAATGTTTTTCTTGTGTTCAGACTTAATTTCATGTTTCTTAATTTGTGTCCATTGCTTCTTGCCCTGTCATGAGCACTACTGAGAAGAGTCTGGCTCCCTCTTCTTCATTGTCTCCATCGGTTATTTTGCACATTGATAAGATCCCCCTTGAGCCTTCTCTCCTCTAGTCTAAACAGTTCCAGTTCTCTCAGCCTTTCCCCACAGGAGAGATGCTCCAGTCCTTTCATCATCTTCATGGCCCTTCACTGGATTCTCTCCAGCATGTCCATGTCTCTTGTGCTGGGGAGCCCAGAAGAGGAACCAGCACTTCAGGTGTGTCCTCGCCAGTGCTGAGTAGAGGGGAATGATCACCTCCCTCCACCTGCTGGCAACACTTCCACTAATGCAGCCCAGGATGCTGTTGGCCGCCTTTGCCATGAGGGTGCACTGCTGGCTCATGGATAGCTTGCTGTCCACCACAACAGAGGTCCTTGTCTACAGAGTGGCTTTCCAGCTGAGTGGTCCCAGCACACATGGTACACATTCCTCCCCAGATGCAGGAATTTGTATTTCTCTTTGTTGAACTTCAAGAGGTTCCTGTCAGCCCAATTCTCCAGCCTGCTCGGGTGTCTCTGGATGGCAGCACAACCCTCTGCTGTATCAGCCACTCCTCCCAGTTTTGTATCATCTGCTAATGTGCTGAGGGTGCACTCTGTCCCATTCTCCAGATTGTTAATAAAGATGTCAAACAGCTTTGGTCCCAATATCAATCCCTGTGGTACACCACTAGTTACTGGCTTCCCTGGGCCTGGCCATTTAGACAGTTTTCATGGCTAACACTTGTGTATTTCCAATGAAGGTTTTCAGAACCAGGTTTCTACACTACATATGGAAATGTACATATTTCTCTTTTTTTTCTGGCAGCAGTGTATGTAACCCCAGAAGTTAAATTTTACTGCTGATTCCAGGCAATGCAGAACAACCTGATGGTGCCAAGATGTATCCTTCTAGAAATAATCAATTTCATTCTTAGTTGGTAGTTGTGCTAATTCTGGTCTTTCTTTTAATATACAATTGTGCTAAAGTAGGTGGTAACTGGGTGTAATTTAAGTTTTCATCCACACGTGAGAGTACACCAAAGCAAGCAATTTAATCCCAGAGAATTTGGATTCAGCTGCCAAACACAAGCAGAAAATTGTGATATGTGATTTACTAAAACAATTTCAATAGGAAAAGACTAATAACATGTAAAAAGAAAGGTCTAATGGCTCCCACTAATTAAGTCTCAAGCAAAGTGTTATTGTAGCACCCATTAACTTGTCATCTTTCTCTTTCAAATCTAAACTGTAGTAGATAATTTGTGTGAATTTTAAAAAAGTAATTTTTTTTTTACCCGGAGAATTGCGGTTTAATTATAAGGGTAATATGCTCTCAGTTATACCACCAGTCATATCAGTAATTTTTCAGTGACCCGTCAAAAGATAAAACTTAATGTTTCTATTCAATCCTTTGGCTGTGAGTATTATTTTTTTTCCTGAAGCTGAATTCATTAATACTTTCTGAAATGGCACTATTTGGTTTTGACTCTCTGCTACTCTGGATCACTAGTTTAATACTCTGCACTGCGTTAAAAGGAATCCACATCAAAGTGGTAAGCTTCCTTCTGCTATACCAGACCAAAGAGTTGCTAAAGGATAACAATGCCCCCTGGGATGGAAGTGAAAATGCATTCCTAAACTGTGGTAAGTCAGACCAAAATTGTAATATTCTCTGTATTTGGAGGCAAAATAAAATCAAGAAAAACTATCCGAGGGGGACTTGTCAGATACCAAACACAAAGTGCAAGTTATCAGGATCAGAAAAAGTTTTATTTCTATTTGTTACAATTTCAAAGTAAATAGCTCCACAGGGTTAAAAAAAGCAGTAACTTTTAAATGGGAGAAGCAGCACCTGAATGTGGCAAGTGAGTGTATTTCTTTTTCTTAAATTGTAATCCATTTGTATACACAGAGACATAAACATATCTATTTGTCAAATTGTATCCATCAAAGCAGTCAAAATAGTCTTCCACATAAGTTTATAAAATGATAGCACATTACAGAGTTACAAAATTTATTGAATATAGCAAAAGTGACTTTTGAGTATTTTTTTCTCTGCTATACTTTTTACTGAATGATCAGCTTTTAATATTAAGAGGAAAGCCTTACAGAAGACAAAGCTGCAAGAGGAGTCATAGATTCCAGTAACCCTTTGTCCATCTCTAAGCTTTCAACTCCACATTTCCTTTATTTCTTAGATGAAATAAAATGCATCAAACCCAGTTCAGTTTCTGCCTTTTAAAATACCAAAGGTGAAAAACAGGGAAGCTGCGGATAACGTGGTAAGCAAAAAAAAAAAAAAAAAGCTCTGTGAGAAAGGAATCTTTGTTCTGTATCAGCCATTGTCAGAAAAGAAAAGCAGCTGTTGAAAAAGAGAAATGAGATACTACTTTTCCTTTTAAATATAAGGAATAATAAGTTCTACAAAAGTGTATGTGTGATATGTAGATCTCTACTATAAAAGTATTGTAACAGAGGTAGAGGGTGGGGGTGAAGATGATTATGGTAATAGAACAAAGGCAGAAGTATTGCATAAGGATGTGCAATGAGTGTCAGTTGATTAGGCAGTACCAAAAAATACTTCCAAATAACGTCTGAGGACCAAAAATCATGGATGTTTCACTAAGCAGCTAGCAAAATTTAAGTCAATGGCTAGATTTTAGCAAATACCAGTTCTTCTGCATTCAGCCGCTACACACACATCTATTAACTGTCTCAAGAAAGTTCCCTTACCAGACAAGACTTCCCATACGAGTCACAGCCCCGTCATCAGCCCAATCTTCAGTTCCTAGTGTTGGAGGCACACATAAAGAAAATGTATTTACCGTTCTTGAGGCCTGCTGAAAGTCACGCCTCACTGGGGACCTGGCTCTGTAGGCCTCACATGACCTCTCCCACAGACTGACCCTGTTCTCTTCTGGAATACATTGGGATATTTTTCTTATTTGTCATTCATATTCACTGTTTTTAAATATTGCTCTGACCTCCATCCTTCTCTTCAATGGACATGGGATCAAATACCATCATAAAAGCTTTCCTAAAGGCACTTGTCTAATGCTTCGTCATTATTACAGCTGAGCTGGGTTCTGCTTTCTCAGCTGTCTATGGATTTGCATAGACTTCCTATTACTTATTAGAACTTAGTCTCCCCATATTGTCTTAGTGGACCCAAAAAATCAAGTCCCTTTTATTCATGTACTTGTCCATACTTTTCTTCCTTAGCACAGTGACTAGGTTCATGTTCATATGGAACACCTGGCCTGGCACAACTGAAACAAGGTCTTTCTTGGCAGCTAAATAGAGTTATACTTTTCGACAGGCAGAGAGGATAAGAATTTGAGCTCTTTGCCCATGCCTAAACTTCCTCCCTCACCAATTTTTATTAGTAATTAATGGTCCTAGATAGCAAATTATCTCAGTACTGAAATAGGGGATTATGACTTTCTGTTTAGATTTGTCCAAAATCTGGCAACCAGCTGTCAAAACACAAATGCTATTCCTTGCTTTTGCAGCTTTTTTGAACAAAGGATACAGAACCAAGGCAATGTAAACAATTTATTAAGAGCTTCTAAAATACTTTTTTTATCTCACAAGTCATTGCATGGGACCTTATTACCTGTTTCTGAAAATGATATAGTATTATGTGAATATTCTGGTTATATTTCTTACTTTTCTCAAGTGGTAGCTAAATTTGAACACCTTCTGCAGGAATTCATATTGATTTTACAATGATCTGACTTGTATTGCCTTTCTAGGATGAATCAGTCAATGTAAAAGGACTTCAGAGATGTGCTGTTATCAGGCATGAACAGGAACATAATACCTTCACACTTCTTCCATTTTATCTTCCTTTTTCAAAACTGGGTATATAACCACTTCTTTTTGAAAAGTCCTCTGGTTTCTTTTCAAACCTCCAAACAAATTAAAAGAATGCAAAAAGAGTTTGCTTGACTTGTCCCTTCATGTGTTTAATATTTCTGTGGAATTCAGTGGGTTGATACCAGAAGCTTTGCTGTTTGAACATTCCTGATGCTTCTTGGAACTTGTCAAAATTCGGTTCAACAGTGAGCTCAGCCAATGGTTATTCACCTTTACTGAGCTCTTCATTAAAGCACTTTAAAATATCTCATCATCAATCTATAACTGCATTCTGTCTGTATTCTATTCATGTAATAATTCCATTTTTCTCCTTTATCGAGTTTTGTTGTTGTTAATATTCTTGCCTCCCACTGGTGACATCCCCGTAGAATGACCTCACCTTATTAGTATTTCTATCCTGTTCCATCTGCTCTACCAAGCTAGGCAAGTATTGTCATTGGCATTGTTTTATGTCTCTTGGCATTTGTTTTATCTTGATCATATTCCGCAGCAGGAGTCTGACTCCCGTTCTGAACACATGCTGTTCTTACACTGTTGGCAGACAGTGTAAATAATTAACCTTTTTACCATTCAGGTTTGCCCACAAAAATGGCTTCAAACAGCATTTACTCTATCTTCCTTTACACTTGCCCAGAGCACAGGAATCACAGACTGAGTCTCTCTGTTGACCTTACTGTACAGTGGTACCAGCCACGCTGGAATTAAACAGAGTTTCAACCATCAGCCATGATCACAGAGTGGAAGTTACATGGGCTTCATGATGAGACCCAGAATTCAGGCAATACTGAGTGTGAGTTTTATCCCTCTATTTTCACATTTTAGGCAGAGAAGTAGCTGACTTATTTTGGGCCAACTGTTCTTTTCACAGGTATCCTTCTGTTTAACTACAGTGCACTCTAGAGCACTAATGGCAGGCAACAAACCCTTCAGCTGCTCAGACATAGACCCATTAAGTAACTCACTTTTCTGTTCCTCCCCAGCATTTCCAGGTAATTAGATTTTGGAACCAAGGATGCAACGTGGCTTTCCCTAAATAGAATGTGATCTTCACCTGGGATATTAAAGCAGCACAGCTCTGCTGACATCACTTTATATCAGCTGAGGATCTGCTCCATTGAGCCTTTATTGAGATATGAGTATAATCAGTACCATTAATATCTTGCCAGAAGGCACTAAACCTACTTTCACAGCTTACTCTTTTTTTGTAATTTTTTTCAACTGTCTTTGCTGCTGATTGAAAGAGGATGCTTGCATTACAAATTTTGATGAGGCTTAGAGGAGTAAGAACACAAAAAACCAGGTTTGCATGTGAAGACAGTTCTGAATTTATAGCATATTTGTTGGTTCATCTAGACTATATTTGAGAGGGTGAATTAGTGTGTAAGTTGGGGCAATTCTAAGAGCGATTTTGTGCCATGCATAATTTTACCAGCAGATAAAATTGTTCTTTGTAAACGTAGAAAGCCTCATGCTCTGCTCCACTCATCTGACTTCACAGGCAAAAGTAGGCAAACAGTAAAAAATACAAGTAAAATAAAGTGGTTTTTTTAAAAAAAACAGGGTAATATTCAATAAACAAGCTAACAGATGAACATTGTCCAAGCACAAACATTATAGGGCAAAAGAAAGATGCTGCTGAATAAAAAAAAAAAAAAAAAATGTTTTATAGACTGAGTTGTTTTCTGTGTTGTTCTGCACTCCTCTGTTCTTAATTTTCCCTCTTTTTCCTTCCTGTCTCTAATCTGACCTTCCCTCTGTGTGGAGTGGATAAGCCCCTCATTGCTTTTTCTTTTTTCTTTCCTTTTCTCTGCTTTTTCTCTTCTTCCAACTGAAGCTCGATTTATCTTTACTACATGATCAGTTTTCAACTGTAAACACATTTTTAAATGCCTACTTTGTATCAGCAGAGAAGCATTTTCAGTCTCAAACAAATCCTGTTGTGGTTGCACTACATGGCTATTGTGTGAAGTAGAAGGAAAACAAGCATGAGAAGTCCTTAGAGCAAGTTAGGAAAACCTGCAGCCTTTCACAGAGTCAGTTGCCCTCAGAAGAGGTAAAATAGCTGAGTCAGTATGAAAACAAGGTCTCTGAGCATGCATATTTCCCTTCCCACATCCTAAAGTACCCATGCTTAGAAAACATAGGGCACATTTCTAATGTAGTGATATGTAATGTTCCTACCAACAGATCAACACATTTCCTCCAGTTTGAGGTCTGGATCCCACAACATGCAGACTGCCAGCTGGGATCAGGAAAAAAATTTCCCTACTGACTGGAGTAAGGTTTTCAGTCTTCCTCAGCTGGTATTCAAGTTATACACGGTAATATACAGCACAAACCAGCTGTCCATCACTGGGTGTCACTGATTAGTGCTAGTGTGGAAAGCAACAAGTTACCTAGTCCACTTTCTTGAGGAATGCTGTGAATTCCCGTGGAAGCCAGTGGGACCTCCACTAGTATTTAATTTCCCAGTTTGGTGAAACGTGGCAAAAGGCAGACGATTCAGCTGCAATACCCTTGACAACTGCAAAGGATGCCACATGGAACACTTACGTTATTTCATGAATAGGTTTCTTCCCAATCAGCATGGTGCTGAGGGTGCCCAGCTCTGAAACTAGAGAACACATACATCGCCTTTGGGTATGGCTGGGTTTTATGTCCAGCAGCGTGCTGGCAGTAGGACATTGCACGAGTTCTGTTGAAACAGGTTTTCACAGAGATGCAGCAGGACTCAGCAGAAGGAAAGATAGTTGCATATTATCAGTAGAGACCCACTGGGAAAGCAGCTACATAGACACTGGCCAAATCAAAAAATAAAATATATAAAATATCCAGCTATTCTGACAGCCTAGCTTAAAACAGGAAAACCAATGAAAGGCAGAGTTTAAGCTGCCACTTCATTTTTAATTTTTGTTTTTATACCAGTACAGCTGACATTCCCTAGAATTTTGCAGAACAGGAAAGGAATGGAAATAAACTAATGATGAGACATGAAAATATGATCAGCATTTTCTTGACACAAACAAAACAAAAACCAACAATTCAAAACCAAACACATGGCATTTTAACAAAAGGAGGCAATCAGACCTGTTGTATCTTATTACCTCTGCCACAGTGTAACCAAGCAAATTAAGATGTTGTTTACTGACTTAAAGATATTTTGGTGAATCACTGGGATTGCTGGATTTTTTGCCTAAGGTCTGAATGGTAGGATCTTCAATTCTTCAATGTATTTTCAATGTCATTATAAATAAAGTGAGAGAGCTATCTATTGATTTATCTCAGACGTTTACCACATAAAATTGTGGAGTTTTTGGAAATCATATACACATATATATATGATACAATAAATGACACCTGCCTAATACAGCTTCTAAGTGCTCCACAAGGAACACTGTGCCTTTCTCCTTTGATTTAATGGATATTTGTTACATTCAGTGAAGTACAGTGAAGTGGAGACACCAAGTTCTTTTTTAAATGGGGGAAAATACGAGCCCCGTTACCTTTACATTTTATGAGTTGCTTGCTCTTTAGTGTTTGGCAAGACAAATAGAATTACATACTGTGAGTGACTCACAACAGAACTTCACTATCAATCACCTGCCTGACTCTGCACAAATTCTGTAGGGCATTCAGGACATTTTGCTGCCTATGAATATTTCAGACAAGATGAATCCCTAAAAGCTTCCTGATGGATTAATACTGGAAAGTAGGACTTTTTCTTGTTTTATAGCTGTTTGTTAAAATACTATTGCCACTACTGTTCTGCCGCAGGAGCATGCCTCTTTAAATGAAGGAATTAACGCAGGGGAATATTGCTGAGTCCCTTTACCACAAGTAATTTGAAAGTAATTATATTTAATATGTTAACATTGGGTGGACTACAACAGTTCAAATGGAGAGTTGTAAGCTTCTAAGCCTTTAATACAGCGCTAATTAAAGTGAACTACAATGGATGCTTTAATAAAGCCAGGTCAATAGCCAGAGTCATCCAAAGGTGCAGGCCATGGGCCTGGGCCTGGTTTAAATCTCTGAAGGTTCCCCAGGAGGCACTATGGGACAAGAGTCCCCTACACTGCACAGGCAGATTCTCCCGTCCCAAAAAAACTGTGTGGCTGTTGACTGTCTCTTTTCTTGAAACCTTCCACTGCCAGAAGCTCTGGAATGGGACTATTTCATGTACAGAAATTACTCTGATAACTCCAACAGACACACTCATCACTACCAAAGTGCATATGATAGAGAATTGCTCTGTGAACACCTTTGCCTGCCCAAAGACCTCCAGTCACTACTGCAAACAAAGCCTCCAGAACACTTAAGCTACCTCTATCAACAGCAATCTTATAGTAGGAAATTACTGTATTTTGATTTTATATTGACATCTTATTATTTGAGAACTAAAATGACAGCTCTATTTTAAAACGTTACTTCTGCTCCTTCATGCATCCTCAGGAGACTGTTGCAAAACTAATAGAATAGATTTTCTCTGATTGTGATGCTTTGCTCACACTGGGGAAATCAGAAGTACCATTTGGCACATCATTTTCATAAAAATATAATTTTGTTTGCATCTGATTAATTTAATTAATTATCTGTCCATGTAAGTACATAGAAAACATACATTAGTAAAGTGACTACTTCTCTAATCAATCTACAACAAACTACAGTTATCATAAGCCAGGCATATGGAATCATAATACAGTCAGCAAAGCATTCACCATACTGTCCACCCTTCAATCAACCTTGGACACTATATCTTTACCACTGAAATTTCCACTTGCTTTTAGCTCATCTCAAGGCTTAAACTGTGCTTCCACCTCCTTTTAAACAGCTGCTGCCTGCTGGTCCAAGGACAGCTGCATTTCAATTCATGTGAAAAAATTCCTTTATCTCCCATGACTACCTCTCCAGGTTGTTATAAGTATTAATTAAAATTTCCAGAAGTCTTAGAGACATTTGGATGCCTGCAAAGTATTATTAGTTACAACCTCATGCTAAAAGCAGATGTCTTCAGACTTATACAAGTCCCAAACAGACTCATATGTGCCTGAGAATTCTTGAACTTTGCAGTTTTCACAAAATGACATGACATTTGAAGGTCGGATGTACTTTCAGTCAGAATATGAGCCTTTGCAGAACAGAAAGAAAATACATCAAGTTTTCTCATTTCAGACTTTACCAAATGACAGAATATTTTTCTTTATTAGCACAAATATTAAACATGATCTGACTAGTATCACTGTGGTACATCTGTTCTAGTAATGGATATGAATTTGCCAAGCTATTCTCTCATTTTGTTGTAGTAAGAATAAAAAGCCCAGCCCATTAACAAGAGCAGGGTAAATGATCACACTTCATCATTTTCAAAAGGACTGATGGAATATGAAATGAGTTTCATGGCAGTAAAGCATCATGGTATTACAGCAATTGTTTGATATTACATAGATAAATGGACAGAAAGACAGCTGCAAACCAGTCTCTTGCATATTTGTGTATATATATATTTTAGATATTTCTGCATGTATATATATATACACATTTATATTTAGGTTGTAAAACAGAAATAGGATAGTATTGTTCAAATATACTTCTGACATTGTGTATGTCCTTACTGGACACATACTCATCCTGTGACAAATAAAGTTGGTATAAGTGATAACTGTTGTTTCCATTAACTGAGGATCTGGCACTGCATGCGTGCATGCTTGTATGCATGCATGTATGCATATATACAGACATATGCATCTATGTCTATGTGTACCAACATATATCATACGGAAACTTGCAGTGAGAGAAGTTTAAGGTTTTCTTTTTCCATTATAAAGTATTCTATGACCTTTTTATATCTTCTACCTTCTTTCATGTAATAGGCAAAAATCAAGAAAGCAGTGAGAAATCCATGGGAAAAAAAAAAGCCTTTGAAATTACATTAAGGTTTAGCTGCGGGGCTATCTATCTATTTATTTATTTATTTACTTATTCATTCATTCATTCATTCATTCATTCATTTATTTATTCATTTATTTATTTATTTATTTATTTATTAAACATGGTTAAAATCCTGTTTTTTCCTGCAGTGGCTGAATTCCTTAGTAAAGTTTTGGCCCTCTTCCCAACAAATATTCCAGAATTGGTCTCCTCATGATATGCTATACCAGAGATGCCATGAGGTTGTACAATGTTTCTGGACACAAATCCAGGTTTGTTACACTTTCAGAAAGATTTCATTTCATTTAAACTTAAAGTGGTAAAAGGCACCTATTAAAGTTCTGGCTACCATAACATATTCCTTACAAGATACAGTAAAATTCCAACTTTCCCTTGGCACGTAGCTAAAATGCTGAAACTCAGCACAAATGGGTCACAGGTTTAAAGCTCATAGCTAAATGAAGAAAAACAGGAATGTAGAGTTCTATGAAGTCTTTCCTTTAAGAAAACTAAGAAATAACAATTTAAGTCCTGCTGTAAACAATGGGGGGTTAGTTTTCAAAATCAGTTTCATGTTTAAGAAGTGCGAAATATGCGCTTTCTGCTTCTTTATGTAAAAATTTTATGATGGCTTAAGAGATTATACACTATTTTTACATAATACTTCAGCTTTCGTCAGTACACAACCTGCTTACACAGGGAAGGGGAATGAGGTTTACACAAGCTACTATGCACCTCAGTGCATCTTAATCTCCATAAACATGATTTTGCAACTTAAATAGGTTTTTTGTTGGTTTCTTTTTTTTTCTTCATACTCATACGTACATAAATATCTCTCACATCATGACTTTCTCCTGGCTCCCTGTCCCTTAAGGGCCAGCCAGCCCTCGTTGTGCCCTGACAGAAGCGTATTGACAGCTGTAAGACTGGGATGACTGTCCCTGGCAAAAACTATGATGAGTTATAAAAGTCATTAAAGAAAAATTATGTTCAGATTCACTACTTTGCTAATCAAGCAAGAATATGTTGTATTCAAGCAATAAAAAATGTTTTCCATTCAAATCTGTTATCATTGTTCATTTAAGATTCCCACAGAATTCAGCAAAATTATAGAATCAGAATTATAGAATTCTTTGGGTTGGAAGGGACCTTAAAGATCAACTAGTTCCAGGGCCCCTGCCATGGGCAGGGACACCTTCCACTACACCAGGTTGCTCAAAGCCCCATCCAGCCTGGCCTTGAACACTTCCAGGGATGGGGCATCCACAGCTCCTCTGGGCAACCTGTTCCAGTGCCTCAGCCCCCTCACAGTAGAGTATGTCTTCCTAATACCCAATCTAAATCTACCCTCTTTCAGTTTAAAGACATTACACTCGTCCTATCACCACGTGCCCTTGTAAAAAGTCCCTCTCCAGCTTTCTTGTAGACCCCCTTTAGGTACTGGAAGGCTGCTAGAAGGCCTCCCCAGAGCCTTCTCTTCTCCAGGCTGAACAACCCCAGCTTTCTCAGCCGGTCTTCACAGGAGAGGTGCTCGAACCCTCTGAGCATCTTCATGAACCTCCCCTCTGGACTAGGTCCAACAGGTCCATGTCCTCCTTATGTTGGGGGCCCCAGAGCTGAACACAGCACTCCAGGTGGGGTCTCACCAGAGCAGAGCAGAGGGGCAGAATCACCTCCCTTGACCTGCTGGCCACGCTTCTTTTGATGCAGCCCAGGATTCCGTTGGCTCTCTGGGCTGTAAGCACACATTGCTGGGTCATGTTGAGCTTCTCATCTGCTAGCACCCTCAAGTCCTTCTTCTCAGGGCTGCTTCTCTGCCCAGCCTGTATTTGTGCTTGGGATTGCCCTGACCCAGGCACAGGACCTTGCACTTGGCCTTGTTGAACCTCATGAGTTTTGCATAGGGCCACTTCTCAAGCCTGTCAAGGTCCCTCTGGATGTCATCCCTTCCCTCCAGTGTGTCAACCACACCACTCAGGTTGGTGTCATCAGAAAACTTGCTAAGGGTGCACTCAATCCCACTAACCATGTTGCCAACAAAGAGGTTAAACAGTGCTGGTCCCAATATTGACCCCTGAGAAATACAATCATCCAACCAATCCCTTATCCACCAAGCGGTCCATCAGTCAATTCCACATCTCTCCAATTTAGGATATCATGTGGAACCATGCCAAATGCTTTGTGCACATCCAGGTAGATAACATCACTTTCTCTTCCCTTATCCATCAATGTTGTAACCCCATTGTAGAAGGCCACCAAATTTTTCAGGAACAATTTGTTCTTAGTGAAGTCATGTTGTCTGTCACCAATCACCTCCTTATTTTCAATGTGCCTTAGCATAGTATTCAGGAGGATCTGTTCCATGATTTGGCTGGGCAGAGAGGTGAGACTGACTGCCCTGTAGTTCCCCGGGTCTTTATTTTTTCCCTTTCTAAAAATGGAAGAGATGTTTCCTCTTTTCCAGTCAGTGGGAACTTTACTGGACTGCCATGACTTCCTAAATATGATGGATAGTGTCTTAGCAACTTCATTTGCCAGTTTCCTCAGGACCCACAGATGCATCTCATCAGTTCCCACGGACTTGGGCACCTTTAGGCTCCTTAGATGGTCCCTAACCTGATCTTCTCCTACAGTGGGCAGTTGCTCTTTCTGCCAGCTCCTGCAGAAGCCTTCTGTAACTTGGGCAGTGTGGCTGGAGCACTTGCTGGTGAAGACCAAAGCAAAAGTCATGGAGTACTTCAGCCTTCTTCACATCCCGGGTCACCAGGTGTCCCCTTCCCTTCTGGAGAAGGTCCACATTTTCTCTAGTTTTCCTTTTATCAGTGGCATACCCATAGAAACTTTTCTTTTCACCCTTGATGTCCCTGGCCAGGTTTCATTCTGTCAGAGCTTCGGCTTTCCTAACCCGATCCCTACCTGCTTGGACAATTTCTCTGTATTCCTCCCAGGCTACCTGTCCTTACTTCCACCCTCTGTAGGCTTCCCTTTTGTGTTTGAGTTTGTCCAGGAACTCCTTGTTCATCCACTGTCTGTCCTTCCTAAAGATCCTGCATCCTTCCGTTCCAACACTCCAGTCATAGGAGCCAAGACACCATGTCTCCATGATGCAAATAAAATCATAGACCTGCAGGTGTGTGCATGTCTCTAGCTCCTCTTGCTTATTCCCCATGCTACATGTGTTTGCATAGAGGCATTTCAGCTGGGCCCCTGATGAAGCTGGCTTACTGGCTGGAGTGGTGGAATTCATTTTTGCTGCTCTTCAAGTGCTCTCTATTTTTCTTTTTTATACATATAATTTTTTCTTTTATTATTTTTTTTAAAAAAAAATTTCTAGCACCTTGTTCTGAATATTATTCTTCTAAATATCCTAGCATATGAAGAGTTGGTTCTACAAGATTCTACATCCTACTCTGGTGCTAACCTACAAAACATATGTCACTGTTCAAATGTAAAAATCTGTTTTGATTTTTTACTTTATTTTATTTCTTCCTGGACTGGGAAAAAGCATATATATATATTTATATATATATATATATATATATATATAAAACTAAACATTTAGTATCTTCTTCTACAAAACTTTCTAAATCCTAAAACTATTTTCATTACTTTATTCTCAAATAGCAACTTGCAAGAAGCTAAAACACCTGAACACATGACAATAATAACTTAAAGCAAATGATCAAAAATCATTGGGGAAAAATAATGAATCGGTTTCAGACATAATTTTTTAAATTTGTGGATGCTACTAAGTCTTAAAACCATTACATATATTTTTAAGCTAAATATTATATTGCATAGCTATGTAAAAACACCAATATTTTTTGCCATTTGTTCCCACTCTAAATAGCTCTTGTACTCTTTTTTATTATCATTATTTGGGATAAGCAGATGTTAAAGAAATATGGCCCCCAAAAAAAGAAAGCAAAAAAAGTGTTATTAATAGCAAATTATATTAAACAGCTTCAGATGGATAGAAATTAATATTTTAGACACATAAACATCAATTTTCAGTTTGCAGACTGTCATCTGCCAGGTGTAAATATGAAATGATACCTATTTCCTAAGAATCTGAGGTATTCATTGCAGCATATTTCATGCCACATAATATATTTTCTAATATTTTGTAAATTAAATGTATGAATACATATCCCAAGTTCAGTGCTGGAGGTGTGAAATTAGTTCTGTACTCACAGGTGGTTTTGATTGTTGGGGATTTAGAACATCCCAAAGCTTAGCTAGGGAAAAACTGTTACAATTCTATTATACTAAAATTAAAGCAATCCATACAGAACACGAATAAAATCAGAATAGATTTTTTTTACAGAATTTCCCATGTAAAACTAAACTGATTTTTTAATACTGTTTTGGGGATTCAATGCATTTTAAAGAAACCCTTTTTTTTAGGAATTAAACATGGTAGTGTGTCTCATTTCTCATAGCCTCTGAGCCTCCTTCACATTACAGTTATCACAAATTCTCTATAATAAGATCATTTTGTTTACAAAACCATAATCTTGCAAAACATTTGCATTACTAATATAATTAAGTACTTTTGCACATGCTAATGTGTTCTACCTAATCTTAGGTTAGCAAATTTTCAATTCTGTGTAAGGGATAGAATTATAATTTTTTCCTTTTAGTAAATGCTTCAGGGTTTAATGACAAAAATTAACTGGATAGCATTAGTATATTCCAAGAGACAAAGAAATCCAGGCTGCAGGAAATTATCCTGCCACAAATAAACAAAAAAATCTTCCCATGTAAATTTTATGTGACTAATGCTAAGCGTGTGCTGAGCTTTTAAGAAATTAAATTGCTGTGCTATGTTGAACCATCATTTCATGCTCCAAACTCAGAGAAAGGCAATAGCTGCTGATCAGAGTCCTAATCCAAAACTCACTGATGTCAGTGGGAGACATTGCACTTGTTTGGCAGCCTGTTAAAGTGTAACTAGCACTCTAGAAGCATAGGCTAAAATATAACTCCATTTGAAATGTTCTTATTGAGACTAGGTCCTGTCTGTTAAAGCAAATTACTTTTAGGCATCTGTGGTACACCCTAAGGTGGAACACTTGCTCACTGTTATATTAAAAGCTCATGATTCTTAAACAGACCTTTCATTAATTACCGCCTAAGAAAAAAATTTGCCTGAGCCAGAGAAAATGCAGAATAATTATCACTGCTCAGTCTCTTGTAGGACTGGATCCTCAATATGGCAATATACTACATTGCTAATGAGGCTTCATTAGAAAGCACCCTCTTAGTATAACAAATTTCTGTATTTACATTTATTACAAAATAAAATACAAAGGTGGTTTTGGTTTTCTGAGTAAGTCCTTTCTGTGTTTTTAACTACAAAAATACTAAATCTGCTTACTTATTTCTGCACATTAGGTTACATGTAATACTTTAGTTATCGTTTACCACACAGTCGTTAAGAAGAAATTGGTTTCTTGGCCAGATGCTTCTTTGTCTCAGAAACAAGAGTTTCCAGGGTAGGGACAGAAGTTGTATAAATAAAACATGATAAACATATTGCCAAAGTAGCAGAAAGGAGAAGTCTCAACTCTTCCATTATGGTCAAGCTATAACCATGCAAGGAGTGAAGAAACAGGATTTGAAGGACGATAAACTCAACTTTAGGCCACCTCCAGCATTTCTTATTAAATGACCTAACAGAAATATGTCCCAGCTAGACTCCTTCCCCAGTGCTTAGCCCAGCTGTGCTGGAGACCAAACGATTCAGTTTATGTGTGCTTTTATCTCCTCAAGACACTCAGAGTATTTGAGTAGCCAGAAGGTAAGTCAGAAAGCCCATCTTCTCAGGCACTTAAGGTCTTTTATTCATGTAGTTACAGTTACAATTACTGCAGCATTTACTGTTTCTAAAGAATTTTACTGCCAGGTCCTTGGCAAGGCAGCTCCCTTTTTAGGGTTTAGCGCTTCCAGAGATGAAAAGGTTATCTAACAGAACTGGAGATTAAATATTACAAAAGCAATATTCTTAAGAATTTTTTAAGATTCTAAGTGTCCTGATCATAACATTTATCTTTCATTAGTCACTATAAGTGAACACTTTGTGAACGATTTCTTCTCCCATAATGTCTGCCTGCTCTTGGTACAAAGTGTCAGATCTACATTCAAATGTCATTCACGAGCTAGGGTAGTCTCTTATTATTGGATAGGCATTACCTGAACCTGTTTTCTTTCTTCTCCTGTTTAAAATAGTACCCAATTCAGGTGCAAAAATACTATCACATCAGCTGAAGGATCAACTTAACTTCAACAATAAATATTAACACTGGACACGACTGAGCTGTGTTCCATTTATTACCAATTATTTTTATTTCCAGACACTGCTGAAGCAATAGGTCACAACATCACTGCTCGCAGAAGCACAGCTCCTGTTAGAAAAGGGGACTACTCAATTGCTTAATAAATGACTAACAGCAGAAGGGGTGATAAATTTTGCTGCACACTGGAGTGTCTTTACTGTCAAGCACTTGGCTTTATAACCTTAGCATTGTTGTTTAAACATCTTTTTTTTCTGTAGAGTTTTATAATGAAGATATTTACTGAATATTTAGAGCTTGTCATATCCACTAAGAGTGTACTTAAGTATACTTCAGGCCAAGCAAAGCTATATTCATCATACTCTAGAAGTGGAAGACAAGTAAAGATTCAGTAACGGCAAAGCATTATAAAGCCACAACTTTCAAGAAGTTCATATGAAATTAAAAGATTTTCAATATAATTATAATTTAACAAAAGCTGTTTTAATAAAAACATGTATCTATAATTATGAGCTTCATATTAACACATAAATTATATCATAAAATTATTTAATACTCAAGCAGAAAAATAACCCTCAAAGAAGAAATAAAAAATAATACCACCAGCATCAGCATTTTACTATTGTAAAAATGAAGGGTCTAATTTCCCACATAGTGAAGTTAATGAAGACTGTATTTTTGTTCATACAGTGAAGTTTAATGCTTCTTCAGTTTCTCTGATGCATGCAGATAACAATCAGTGCCAAATTAAGATAAGCTTCCAACCCTTTTTTTTCCCATTGATTCCTGGAAGCCAAGTCTATATCAGAAATAACATTACGGGAATTTGCAAAGAGATTCCATTGTCCAAGTTCATATTTGCTCTCCACCCTCCTGCTGCTCTTCTCTATCACCAAAGACTTTGGCCACCTGGCCAATGCTATCTCCTCTCTCTGGTTTTCTGCCACGGCCCTTGGAAAAGCTTTCATCCTCCTGCATAAAGGAAAGGTCCTCTAATTACAGCAGACAGAGTAAACCAGCTGGTTTGTACTGGATCATGGGCA
Source organism: Falco peregrinus (assembly GCF_023634155.1). Taxonomy (NCBI): domain Eukaryota; kingdom Metazoa; phylum Chordata; class Aves; order Falconiformes; family Falconidae; genus Falco; species Falco peregrinus. The sequence goes on along the minus strand of NC_073725.1, from coordinate 35,339,344 downwards.
AGGACAGAGCAACGTACAAAACCAGAAAGGCTGTGTATCAGAGCAGTTACACAGACACAGCCCAGGAATCATGTATGTACACTGGGAGTGGCTGGTGTGGGCTGACTCCTCCACTGATCCTGGGCGATGTGCTTGAATCAGGCGTTAAACAACACCACAATGGGTGGAGAAAATGACAAACCCCACAAATTAATGTAGTTTTCTTGTATATTTTTTGAGAGGAGAAGCGTGTTCACCTCTGCTGTTAGGTATGTTTTTCATTATTTGTTGCAGCTTGCAGCCCCCATGTCGATCCCTTCAGAACAGTCTCCTCCTTTTAGAGAAAAGAAAAAGCAATACAAGTTGTAAAAACCCTGGTTATTCAAACGTGCATGCAGAAGCTGATTTATTTGTGATAGAACTGCAGTACTTTACGTTTAAATGATACTAATGTAAAAGCATACTTCCTAGCCCATTAAAGCTTAAATTGTGCAGATTAATATACTTCTAGTGCTGCGGCTCTATTTTGGAAAGCAACCAAATTGAAAATTCAGTTCAGTCTGAAACAAACATATTTTTATTATTATCTTTGATATAACTGGTCTTGTTACTAACAGTATATATTGCCAGTGTAATCTGAGGCAATTGAAACAAATGAGGGTATAGTTATGCCAGATAAAATATAAGACCATTTCGTTTCCTCTGTGAAATGTCAAAGTTTATGATTCTGGTGTCTTGAATAGAATAAAGTTGAGATAACCACAACCCACACACCAGTTTCATTTGTGGATTGCAGACACCCCTTGATCTGTGCCAATAGATTACAGTAGTATGTTTTTAAAGAGCTCATCTTTTATATAAGACGACAAGAGTTGAAATGAAAATGTGTAGAGGAGAGCAGCCCTCATAAAGTGAAAGAAGCCCAAGATAGCTGTAAGGTGACATAACATCTATCAGTGAAATGAAACGGCTGTCTCAGGCAAGACAGATAAAAAGTAAATGACTTCAAACCAGAGGAAGAAAGTCAGGACCAATCCTGGATTCTTCAGTCTTAAGGGATGTCTGTAATGAAGAAAGGGGTTTGAACACTAAACATTAAGATTTTTAAATCTTCCCCACATCTGGCAGCTGCTGGACAAGTACTGGAGTAGATGGTGTATTGCTGTTATTCAGTATGGCAATTTTTGTCATTCTTTGAGTTCTTGGCATACATATGACAAATCAAATTATTTAGACACAATTTAGAATTTTTTTTAAAGCATCACTCAATGACATTTCAGAAGTTTCTGAAAGTTTGGGTTTTTTCCACAAAAAAAACCTGCTATTATGGACACAGCAATAATATGAAAAAAAAAATAATCATTATCTATCTTAAACACAAAAAGTCATTATGAAAAGTTGAAAATTACTGCTGAAAGCTGAAATTTTTAAGTACTTCAGAGCTGAAACTATTGGCATTCCAATTAAGTGAGAATTAGTGCCTGTTTCCTTAAAGTTTCCCTTGAAATTAAGCAAGTGAACAAGAACTAATGTAGTCTAGCCTGGAAGGAAATACAATTTTTAATGCCCTGCAGCAGATCATGCAAAATAATCCTATTTTAAACATTATGTCATTAGAGTTGATCAGGATGATTAGTTTTGATTGGGCAAAAAATAGCCTAACACCAAAGTAAATTATCTGTTCAGATGGAATAATGGAGACAGCTTTAAAATTGTTGTTGGGTGTTGGGTATTATTTTTATGCAAATTGAAAAATGTGCACTTATATCCATGTTTTATGTTCCTCATTATCTGAAATCTTACTTCCCTACATTTGCATGTGAACTTAAATTTCTGGCATAGTTCTAAACGCATGCCGGTGAACAAGTCCATCACAGTGTGTATAAATAAAAGTGAAGGTGCTTGAACTCTTCATAAAGCTAAGAAAGACACAATTAGAACTGCTGATTAACACCCAAGAGGTCCCTGATTGACTGTGTGGTAACAACACAAATACTTTTCCTGTCATCAGCCCACCAGGTCACTGGAAATGGTAGTTAAAGGTGAAAGACTTTGTTTATTCTATTTTCTTGTATTTGTGCTGAAGGTGATTTTTGCCAATTAAATTGGACCACAAGCTATTCATAAATACAAATGTAATTTGTGATATTCAAGCAGTGTGATATATTCATATAAAGGAAATTTTCTAAAATAATGCCAAAGAAATATTTCCATGACAGGCTAATATAAAAATAATTATTAGCTGCAGTAGTAGCACAGCCCATTTTGCTAAATACCGAAAAAAAAGCAGTCTTGCATATAAAGAAATTATTATTTAAGGCAAGACAACAGATGCAGCAGTAGAAAGCTACATTTACAAACCAAAAAGGTCAGAGCTTAGGGATTAGCACATTAGCACTGTCATATTACCGGTGAGGTCCAAGGGGCAGCTTTGGTTCAGCACCCTCCCAGGCCATGTCTAGACATGGTACTCAGTTTAATTCAAGCCAGGAAACAGTCCTGCCATGCAGTGTAGATGCAACCAATCTATTCTGAGATGTTAGATTAGCTGTAAGGATTTAACTTAATAGCTTCCTTGAAGCTAGAGAAGTCTTCATGGGTCATTTCACTTACAGGTATGTTTTGCTATCATGAATGTATTACTGAAAAAAATCACTGATTAGTGATACAGTGGCCTCCAAAGCAAATTCTCCCATAAGTATTACTGTAAGAGAGAGGGGGTGCATGCTGTGTCTTCAGAAACATTTACAACTGAAACACATCAGGCTTGGAGGATGGAGAACATGTGCATCAGGACTGTCAAACAGGGGAGATGCTGGCTTTTTAGAGGCTGACTTTGAGGTGTGGGTCGCTGCTCTGAAAGATCTCTGCTTCTTCATCTGTGAGACTGGCACCAGACAGTTACCGCTTTTTCCCAGCCTCCACCGTTGATTGACTCAATTGGACCTTCACCCATCTAAGGAAGGTGGTGATGATGATAACGATCATCAGCATGGTGAATATTAAAATGCAACTGTTGAAAAAGAGTCAGCAAGGGAGCTCACTGTAAAAGGTTTACTTCGGGCAGTATGTTTCCTAGACCAAGCAGCTGCTCTGCTCCACACAGCCACCTTCCAAAAATCCCATTGACAATCCTGCTGATGCTCCTCCAGCCTTACCATGCTCTCTGAGGTATACTGTCCCCACCAGATAAAACACTACATATTTGCCATCATGTTGTTTGCTAATGTCTTTGATATCCTGAAAGACAATTCATTGTCAATGCATGACGTAGTGTAATTCTTCATGCAGTAAGAACAATACTCATTACCATTCCTGTTTGCATCAGCAATCACTCTTCGGCCCCTATTGTATCTGAATCAATCTGAGCTCATTTATATTAATCATGAATTGTTTGTATAGAAAAACCCAGTTGCAAATTGTATGCATAGGTACCATACAGCAAAGGAATATATAGAGAGCTGAGTATTAGAGAAGATAAAAAAGGGAAATGAAAAGGATGTTTTCTTTTTTTAGGTTTATAAAGCAAATAAATAGATTAAACAAACAGCATATAATTAAATTTTGAGAAATAAAATGTTCAGGAAATCTAATGTGAAAATGCAGATAAACTCATTTAAAAAAAATTGGCTAAGAACTTTCAAACTGTCAGATTTTAAAATTCCCTTCCAATCTGCACTTTTGAAGAACTGCAATACAAATACTATGAGATATTGCATATACCTTTTCAATGGTATGGTCTCTAAGCTATAGCTCTGTAACAAGTTCAATGCATTTGCACTGAGATTTATCAACCTCCTCTTGGAAGCTGGACATTTATTTATTTTCATTTCCATTATTAAAGGTTTCTTATGTTATACATTAGCTACTGGGATGAATGCGGTATTCTGTTGCTTATAAAAGAAGATTAGTTGTGACTCTTTGGTTTGTAATTAAAACTAAATATAAAGGCTCCTTGCATTTATGTGTTACAAAATGCATATGCCTAATTTTAAATAAAAAAATAATTTTACATCCAAAATAGTAACATTGAAATTAAGTGTTCCATCAGAAGCGAGCTATATCCTTAAATAATTCTCTGACTCATGGCTATTGCAGTTTTCCATGGATATAATGTCATAAACCAGTGTATTTTAAAGATGATAGTACAAAATAACCCTACATAATATTTCATACGAACATTTCTCAAGGCATAGTATAACACCAGGGTGTAAAAGGTGCTATATCATTTAGAATTAACTGAGTCAAGAATTCTTATTTTTCTTATTAGCTTTTAATATTTATTAACCTGCCAACTCGGATGCAAACCAAGGCTGATTTCCATATTTCTATTAATGACTTAGAAATTTTCTTTTCCAGTCCTAAACCTTATAATGGAGTAGCTCATAAAGAGCAGTTTCAGACAAAAATAAGAGTAATCTAAAAGTACAGTTCAGCTACAACCATACTTTTTACATTGTCAGTCCCATTTCAGTTCCCACAGAGTATTCATAAAATCCCTTGTATGGTTAATGCCCATTAAATATTAGGAAACCAAGGGGAGAATGTAAGCAACCTTAATATCAAGGCAATATTTATCAGTAAGCTAGTTTAATATATAGCAGAATATTAGCGTTAAAATAATTGCAGGCAACAGAAGAATGAAAACACACTGGTTTAAGTTAAGTCATTGGCTGACAGTTTGGTAACCAGAGCCAGTAACGGTGCCACTTTAAGTGCCATGAGGATGCCTTTATTCTCTTCAGTTTTTATTCACCAAATACTCACAAGATACAGCACCTTCAAAGACATTCAAGTCATACATTTCTACGTGCTAATGCCCAAATGCAAGTTGCAGCTGAGGAAAGGACTCAGACTGGGGAAACAATCAGAACCTATTCACACTGAAAAACTCCTAGTACTGCAAGGCTTGTATCATTATGCAAACTTTTCAATGAATTTTTCATCATTTTTCTATTTGTTTGTTTTCAGTAGTTTTTAACACAGAAAGAAAGAGGTTGTCCCATTACTGTCGTATGTGAGAAACTGAAAATATTGCACTGGCAGCTGCCCTCAGAGGTAAATAAATGTGGTTTCACTATAGTAGTGTGGTTACACTGGACTTGGATTTCAGACTGAAAGTTTCAGTAAAGTAGTAATAAAGGCATTTAAGGCACAGCAATAGTCTCACCTAAACATTTCCAGGCATGACTTAGAGTATCAGACTGTTACGAGCACTGGGTTTTCTTAGGAATAGCACATAGAAAAATTTTATCAAGGTTGAAGTGAAAAAGGCTTGGCCTGAAAGGCATCAGTACTAATAGGAATTATTGAATGGATAGGCAAACCATTAGATTATTACAAGATACAAAAATGTCTTTAAAGATCCGATCCATCTGAAACAGGATTGGAAAAATATTACTGAAGACATTCTCTTTGAGCTGTATATATGTTCTGCAATGTGATTTATGAAATAGGAATTCCATCATCCTCTTTTTTGTTCTGCTAGCTAAAAAATAAGACTTTGAAATGTCAGCTTTCTTCTAAAATTAAGATTTATTGAAGAGATAATCAGAAAGATTAGACTTGTCAATGTCTCCTGGATGTAGGGTCTGAACAACTCATTTTTCATTTTGCCAACAATTTTTTTAAGCCCATAACAAGTTTTCTCAAAAACACCCTTCTTTGCATGAAGCATTATTTCAGTAACAAGGTAGCCACCAGATTTTTAAGACATCCAAAATAATCCAAGACTCCTAACAATTCTTACATTGCTTCCAGGACTATAAGGCGAAAAACCAGTGCCTTATTCGGTTTTGTTTCTATTTATTCCTTTATTCAATAGCTTTAAATAAATGTATATAAGAGAAGCCTTGATAAAAGCACATTATGTTTCTCAAATAGAAAGAAATTCTACTTGTATCTTCACTATTTCATTCACTGTATTAATTAATAAGTTTAGTCACATAATAGCAGCCCTGAAACATGACAGGGAAGTAAATTGCTCCATGTTGTAAGTGGTAGGGTATTTACATATTTGTCCAATTTTTCCACTGATGTGGAAACATCAATACAAATAATATAAACATATTAGTGCTTTACATGAATTTTTTACTTTGCAACTTGCACATAAGGTTTCTACCTGAATATCATGTAAAAGCTTACAGCAAGGCTTGGTGTTTTAAAGGAAAACTTTTCTCACTTAGCAACAATTCAGCAACCAAGCCTAAGACCTCCTGAAAACAGCTGTAAAGAAAAGAGTGGATATTCTGTTTTTTTCACTTGCTTTCTGGCTGTCATTTAGCAACACTATAGGGACCAATTATAACAAGAATAAACAAGATATCTATTCGGGGTTTTCATTATTTGACTACTGCAGCTCCTTTTCCCCTGTTAGAGGTTTTGAGCTGAAAACACCCTGTGGTTTTGCCTATAAACAGGATTTTGGAAGCATACCTAGAGTCTTCACTGGTGCAGAATAAATTCAATCATAATGTTAAAATGAAGTCTTTGAGTTTGTTTCTGCACAACTGCAAGCTTAAGTGTGAATTACAGTCTGGCTGCACCGTACACTACCTTTAAAAGAGTAATAGCAGTGCTGCCCTCTTTCAAAGACTTTTCCAGAGAAGAACAGCTTTAGCCAGTGGTCTCCCATAGACCATTCAGGAGATGTACTTCAATTAAATAATAGCTATGCCTATGCATTCAGGTCAATGTTGTCAAATTTACAACCTCTGTCAAAGGCAAGGCCAAGTCTAGGCTTTGTTGGCCTATGACTTATGACTTAACTTGTATATCCTTATGGCTTACAGTATTTGTCCTGCTAGCATAACCTTAGAGCACTACAAAGAGAAAATTTTGCCTATGCTACAGCTGCTTAGCATTGATTCACTGACACATTTAGACTTAAGTCTGTTGATTCTTTTGAGTCAGCATGGAGGATCTTTGTGGGTTTTTAAAAAAAGAACGTAAAAGATGTTGCACTCAGCCTGCCAAAGAAAGTAATTTATACCATAGCGAGCCTTTAGCTAGTGGTTGGGCATAAAAATTTGGTGAAAGGACCATAAAAATTAATATTTTTTTTCTTTTTCCTTTGATACTCCAAACACAGGCTGGATGCAACCCCAAGGTTTGGCCCTGCCAGAGTTATTTTTGATGATTGTGATCCTGGCCATAATTTTCTATTAAAGTCCAACAATTTAATACAATCTGGACAAGAACTCAGAATAAAGGAAACTATTCATACATCTATTCACGCTAATTAACACTTACAAGATCTGTGAGAGTCTTTGTGTAAAACTTTGCATTCTTGCTTTCATCTTTTTTTTTATTATTTTATTTTGTATGAAGTTTTCCTGTCTTTAATGTTTATATACTTCCAAGTTAATTTGTCTCACAGCTGCCCCATGTTTTTCTAAGTCTGTAAAATACCTCCTTCCTTGTCACCATATGTGGAATTCTTCTAGAAGACCAAAAAACCACCAGCCTACCTATCATCTCATTATCAGAAACCAGTGATAACATTCATATTAACTATCAGTAATCACGTAATAGGATGAGTTACTGTCTTTGTTAAATGTCATTTCTTATGCCCCATATGTATTTTATATAGAACATAAATCTTCCAGACAAGAGCCCTTCCTCTGTCTGAAAAAGAATGAATAGTTGTAGCTGTATGTTTTGAATAAAAGTAGGGCGAGGACAATAGTAAGGATGATGTCGTGGTTTGCACATCACAGTTTTTGAGTATAACTTCATGGCTGCTGGTTTTGTGATGATGTGTACGTTAGTCTGAGGCCTCATACGCACACAGTGCTATCAAAGTAGGTTGCCAGATTCTGTGCCGAAAATTGTATATGTAAAGATGATGTCCTTGGGGTATTTCAGCCTACTTAACTTTGAACTTTGCACTTGCTTGAAAATATCTGTTTCTTATTAGAAACCAACTAAAAATACTATTTCTTCATATAAGCTTCAATACAAACAATTTTGTTTCTATATTGTTTAATTTTGTTAAATTAACTTCACATTTATATTGCACAGACAGTATCTCTACACTTGACAAAAAGCCTAAAAGAGTACAATGATTCCATTTCATGTGATTATTACTACAATTTTACTTCCCTAGAGAATAAAGTGCAAAGAAATTTATGAACTCTGTTCCAGGTTCAGAAAAAAATATAAAGGATGATCTTCACCCAGTGAATTTATCAGATCTATGATGATTAACTATAGGTGAGGTTCTAGCTTAGGGTGTTGGAGCAGAAGGTAGGAAATACACCACTGGAATTTCAATTTGGCTTTGGATTTCACCCAGTATCACTTACTAAGTTTATGAGGGTGCTTAGGGAGTTAAAACCAATCTGATTGTGGTATTACGACACATGTTTATGAAGCCTATCCTTCATGACTGACTAAAACTAATAGAGAAACATGAGCTTCTTATTGATGAGATTGATACTAATGATTCTCAAGAAGTTAAGCAGCCAGTTCCACATAAACAAGCACAACATTTTGCTAAATAAGTCTTCCTCACCTATTAACAATCTCACCAGCTGTCATTCCTTCTTGAACTTGGCAGGAGTATAGAAGTCACAAGGTCTCTGTTCGGCTATATTTTTGTTGCACACATTTATGTTGTTTCTCCTAATCTAAGTTTGTAACTTCATAAAAGACTCCAATGACTAGATATTTATGACTCATAAATACTTATTAGTCACAAATCAGAGATATCTATGAATATCTATGCAAGCTGTACTGTTGACCACTACCAATTCACTGCAAGACCTTACAGAAGTAAATAGAAAGGCTCATTAAGGAGTTCATTTATCACTCCTGAAAAGGCCCTGAGGTTAATACTGTAGAACTGCTTTTCTTCATCTGGGTCTGTGTATGCTTTGCTCTTTATAATCATGTCCATCTTGTCATCTTTCTCCTTCAGTATAAAGGTGAATCCTAGATACAGCTCTCAGAAACCTTTCCAAGTGCCTTACAAAGAGAAGAAACTAGATTAAAACAGCTGTACGCATTTTAACAAAACACAGACATGCAAGTTAATACAAAAAATATGTATTATACCCTGAAGAGATCACAACGATTGTAGATAAAATCCATTAGAACTATTGCAAAACCTGGATTCACACCACCAATAGCTTACACGGTATGTGGCCATCTGGGAGATGATGTCTGTCCAGTGAATACCTCACAGTGACCACCTACACCTTTGTCACACAGCATCTTCTTACTAGAACGAGAAGGGTATTTTGAAATCTGACTTGTAGGCCCATGTCAAGCAGCACTGCTATTCCCATAACTTAAGTGGTATTAATTTGTAATGCATCTACTTAATGCTATCTCTTGCGGTTCCTGTTTATTCTTGCTTTGATTTATGCATTTGGCTGTGCTTTTTAAAATCCTCAGGTTTCAATGAATCTTCTTACACTTTTTACTACTTTTCTAAAGAAAAGCAGAAAGCTTAACTTGGCATAGATGACACAAGGTGTTCAGTTTTGAGCCCCTCACTACAAGAAAGACATTGAGGTGCTGGAGCACATCCCAAGAAGAGCAACAAAGCTGGTAAAGGACTGTATAGTGTTTGCATGGCAAGGTTTTGGTAGTGCAGTGTGGGCTACAGAGGTGGCTTCTCTAAGAAGCTGCTAGAAGCTTCCCCTATACCTGATAGAGCTAACACCAGCCAGCTCCAGGACAGGCCTATCACTGCCAAGCCCATCAGCAGTTGTGGTAGCACCTCTGGGATAACATATTTAAGAAGGATTAAAAAAAAACTGTGTAATTGCAGCTGGGAGAGAGGAGTGAGAATATGTAAGAGCAACAACTCTGCTGACACCAGGGTCAGCAAGGAAGGAAGGCAGGAGGTGCTTCAGGCACCAGAACAGAGATTCTCTTGCAGCCCCTGGTGAAACCCATGGAGAGGCAGGCAGGCTGTGCCCCTGCAGCACATGGAGGTCCACAGTGGAGCAGGTGGTTGCCCAAAGGAGGCTGTAACCCCACAGGAAGCCCATGCTGGAGCAGGCTCCTTCCAGGACCTGTGGCCCCATGGAGAGACGAGCCCAGGCTGGAGCAGACTGTTCCTGAGGGACAGCACCCCATGGAAGGGACTTCCGCTGGAGCAGTCTGTGCAGAACTGCAGCCCATGGGAAGAACTTGTGTTGAAGAAGTTCATGGAGAACTGTCTCCTGTGGGAGGGACTCCACAATGGAGCAGGGAAGGAGTGTGAGGAGCCCTCCCACTCGGGAGGAAGGGGCAGCAGAGACAGTGTGTGATGAACAGACTGAAACTTCCATTCCCCATCCCCCTGCACCACTCAGAGGGACAAACTAGAGAATTCAGGAGTAAAGTTAAGCCTGGGAATAAGGGAAGGGCAGGAGAAAAGTGTGTTAAGATATGATTATATTTCTCATTATCCTACTTTGATTTGATTGGTCATAAATTAAACTAATTTCTGCATGTCAAATCTGTTTTGCCCACAATGGTAATTGCTGAGCAATCTCCCTGTCTTTACCTTGAGCCACAAGCCTTTCCGTATGTTTTCTCTCCCCTGTCCAGCTGAAGAGATGGAAGGATAGAGCAGCTTTAGTGGGCACCTGGCATCCAGCCAGGATCAACCCACCACAGGGGTCTACAGAAAAACTCTTACAAGGAGCAGCTGAGGGAACTGAGGTTGTTTAGTCTGGAGAAAAGGAAGCTCAAGGGAGACCTTGTTGCTCTCTACAGCTACCTGAAAGGAGGTTGTACTTAGGTGGTTGTTGGGCTTTCCTCCCACTTAACAAGTGGTAAGGCAAGAGGAAACAGCCTTAAGTTGTTCCACAGGAGGTTTAGGTTGGATATTAGGAAAAAATTCTTCACTGAAAGGTTTATCAAGCATTGGAACAGGCTGCCCAGGGAAGTGGTTGAGTCACCATCCCTGGAGGTATTTAAAAGACATGTAGATGTGGCACGTAGGACATGGTATAGTGGAGCTTGGCAGTGCTAGGTTAAACAGTTGGACTCAATGACATCAAAGGTCTTTTCCAATCTAAATGGTTCTATGAATTTTTCCCATTCCTTGGTTGACTTCAACTGCTCCTTTAGCTGAGGGCTCCTACCTCTGAAAATAGACTTATTAGACCTTTATAGAGAGACTCTTAGGCTTGAGGCAAAATGTTTATTTCCTTTAGAATTTAATGCTTTTGTTTCTGTAATTTCCATACTTCTTATTACTTTCATACTTAACAATTGCTACAGCAAAAGCAAATGAACAGTGTTTGATTTGATTGAGAAACCGCAATGCTTGAGGCTTATTATTTGCAAGTTAGAGCAACACAGCCAAACAAAGCTACTTCTTTTCAGCCTATTTCCCTAGAATTTCCATATGGAGTCCTTACTCTCAGTGCAAGGATTTATCTAGATAATAATGATATTAAGAGAAATTCTTTATTGGGTTTTGGTGCATCTTTGGACAGTTTTTGTCAACGTTATCTTACAGAAGGAGAAGGATCAGTCATTCTCAGGATGCAAAGGTCAAAGACAGCAAAAGCTGCAGTGCACTGGTGGAAAACTAGCAAAATCCAAAACTATAATATAAAGAACTAAAGACAGTAAATGCTAATTAATTAATCTAGTTTAATTAGTCTATACAGATCATAACCTTATCAAGTTTTTTGACTTGATTATGCCAAGCTTCCTGAGTCTACATTATTTTTCTCTTATTCTGTGCACTGAGTTTCCAATGTTCTATCTGGAAGCCTACTGTAGTAGAAGTAATGATAGAGTCATGCTTGTTTTATTTCATCCTAATTTAGTGGCTAGGAAAAAGGTTTCATATGGTCCATATAATAAATCCAAACTACTACAGATCTAAATTACACTTTTTCCCCATGTTTTTCAGTATTTCTTGAAAGAAGGATGAGGTTAGGAGGATTAAAATCTCTGTGCTGTAGCGAGAATTAGATTTTGCAGTTCTTCCTCCTGCAAAACTGCACAACTTATACATTGTACTGAAAGAGGAGACTTTTATACAAAACGTTAATAAAGAAATTCCCTGAACAACAACAGATCTCTATTTGTAGTTTGGGCACAGGCTAAACATTGATATTTTGGTAAAGTAATTAAAATAATTAAAATAATAATTATCTCAGTACTACTTTGACATGGAATAGAGCACTCAATAGTAATGAGCAGTCACAAGCCAATGAAGACAATTTCAGTCATGTAGGAACTATTTTTCTCTGATAAAACTTTTCTAGATTTATTGGTCTGATGCCTCATATATGGCAGCAATTAGAATCAGGGCTCTCCAGGAAAACAGCTAATAGATTATGAGCAGTATAATGGTACACCTAATCCTGAAAGATGAATGAATGACATAAACAGTTCCAGATAAAGGTTTGTTGGGGCAGAGAACTCTGCAAAACATTGAGTTATCCTCCAGTAAAGCCATTTCCACACAGCAGTAGGCTCTTAATGCTATTCCAACTTTATAATCCAAATCTAGTAGTCTCTCTCCATTGCTGAGAAACATTTTGATAGGTGTACAATGCTTAAGAATTATCATTATGATTGATTAAACTTATACTGTGCCAAAATAAATAAAATGTATGTAGTGACTGATTTTCTAATCAGCTTTTGAAAGTAAATATAAGTTTCTTATAAAAAATATGACTTTGTTTCTATACCTGCCCATCTCTCCTTCCCTACCAACATGTAAATCTCTTGATCCACTTTTACAAGACAGAAGACAGTGGTTTAAGTTTCTACAATTACTAGTTTACTACAAGTGTCACAAAAATTGGAAGAAAGAGGCCCAAATATGCCTCTCTGATGTGAAGGGAGACAGAAATTCAGAAGTCAGTGGCTGTGGTTGGAATCAGCCAAATGGCCATGCAGGCACGTGTCTAGCACTCTGACTAGCCACAGCATGTACTTCTGGTGGATGTCATGAGATGACGGAAAACTTGAGCTTACTTTTCTTGGAAGAGTTAGGGGACAAAGATAAAATCTGTAGGCAATGAGGCATTAATAATTCTACTACTCCCAAAATATTCACTTTTATTGTGTTTATACATGTACTTGGTAGTTCAAAAATGTTAGGGAGTTTTGTATTTATATGTGAATATTTATTACTAACATATAAAAAACAAACAAATTGCTCCTGGAATAAGTGGACTTTAATGGGGTACTCTCAGAATCACAGAAAAAGTAATTTCTAACAGTGAGTAGAGAATTGTATAAGAGAAAAAAAGTGTTATTTTCCCAGAAACTAATTCTCCATCTCCCTGCCTCACTGCAGAGATTCTGACTGTAACCTTTCCCACACCTCCTTCTCCCTAGTTCCTTACAACATCTTAACAGAGGGAGCCTGTCTGATCCTATTGTTTCACATGCAAATCTTTTGAAAGAAATACTACATTTGAGAGAAGAAGGAAGAATCTTTTGTCTAGCAAATTTGTTTAGTTATTATTTATACTATTTACTCTTATAGCTGCTTCATGCTATTTAAGAGATAAACAAATAGTAAAATAACTTCTAGAGGAATGTAATAGCTGCAGAAGGACTGAGAAAATATTCAGCATTGTGTATTAAATGTGTTTTTTAAAAATTATTATACCATTTCTTATGTGGCTCTAACATCAATACATATGGAACATATATCTACTTACATAGAACCCTGGAATTTTTCTATGTGTTGCAATTCTGCTTTTTCTTCCTTCCAAAATGCTGAGATTTACTATGAAGCTACCACTGTCTCGCTAATGTGTTCCAGTACAATCGTCCTCAGTACCAAAAACTGAGGATTTCTGGCATAACTGCTAAACTTCCAAGGAGTTGCTTGGGATTTACAAACACTGCTTTCATTGACTTTAACAAGATTAGTGAGACCCCATTGCATGCAAAGCTTTGAAAATTTAGGTGGAACCATTAAATATTAATGACTGCAATGGTTAGACTTAAATAAACTAAAACAATTGAACTAATAATACCATAGTGTCTCAGCAGAATTTTATGATAGTTTCTCATAAAATAAAGAATAATTCATCAAGGAATTTTATTTTGTCCTTCCTTCAAATATTACTTTTTGATGTTTCCTGTCAGCCGTGACAAATAATTCCCACAATAGTGCTGTTTACTGTACTGGTGCTGTAGAACTGGGTAAGCTCTTCTTTGTTTTCTGTTGTTTATAGATAATTAGAAGTATTTTAGAGCTCTTAGGAGACATTGCTTAAGTATTTGCCATTGTGGTATTACATCAGTTCCAGAATATATATATGTATATAGAGAGAGACACACACACATACATCTTAAACTTTGAGGAAACAGAAAAATACAAAAGGAAAAATGGAAAGTGGTGAACTAGTTCTGAAAAACAATATTTGTGTTAAAGTGCATCTAAGTGATAGGAATGGGGAAAGTGGTGGAGAAATAGTACTAAATTTCATTGTGGCTTGAAAAAAGGAAATAACAACAACAAAAAAAAATCAGGGGTGAAAAGCCGAAGTGTACAAACGTATTAACAAATAAATGGCAGGCTTTACTATGATAACTGAGGGAAGAAAGGACCATAGCCACTAGGAAGACTGGAGTCAGAGAGTTTGTTTACAGGGGAATGTGAATTCTGCAGCAAGATGCACACATCCAGCTGCATCACGGACGGAAGTAATGTGGACCTCACACACAGAGCTAGCTAGTGAGGAAAGCATTAAAACAGAGGAAATGTCCATCTTCTTTTCTGCTCATCTCTGCCTGCTCTTGTCCCTGACATATCTCTCTAATAGCCTGTCTGCAGATACTGTCCAAGAGACCTGTAGCTACCTGCTGAAAGCCTTCAGAAGTGGAGAACAGGAAGGCTGCTGTGATTGCTCAGTGGAAGAGGGTTTTGTATGACATTGAGGAAGCCTCAACAACAGAAGAAGACCATGACTGCTGTGCTGGTGTTTGCTGAGGTCTCTGCTCTCTGTTGAAAGTACAGTGAGCTCCGAAGTGTTGATCCTCCGGAAAGCTTTACACAGAACAGGACTGACTTGTCTGGGACACCAGACAAATCTGACCAAGCACAGCTCCATGTGCCATGAAACAATGGGACTGTGAATTTCACATGTGAAGCAGCTGGGAGAGAGTGCAGTCAAAGTATTTTTTTCTTGGTCAACGGCCCAGACATCTGGAAGCAGAAAAAATATGCACATTGCATTATCACCCAAATAAATTCTGTATCTGTTGTTTTCTGAGCTTTCCTAAGAAGGCATTTTATTAGCACCAGCTTTTAAAGTAACCATAGCATGTGACACAGATAAAGTGCTTTAAGTCCATGTCTTCTGGAGGGTACAATGAAGGGCAGTTAAAGAAGACAATTTTGTGTGAGTAAACAACAGTGAGTTCCATCCCATCTTAAGTTTCCATACCAAACAATCATGTTCCCTAGCCTGCAATTCACCACAAACCTCTACAAATACTTGGGGTGCTGCTGATTTGCCCCTGAGATTTATAGAGTGAATGATGGGATTTATGGGCTACATTGTGCTTCATGATAAAAGACAATTTTGTCAAATAGCCACATTAAATTTGTAACTGGCACTAACTGTGCAGTAGCTAGACTTAATGGGTTGGATCCTGTGAAAACATATGAAAGCAAATAACTTGCCTATTGATATATGGGTGCATGCCTTCATTTCGGAGAGGCTAGTCATGTAACTCAAGCTGTGTACGCTGTTTTACATATATTAAGTTGGATCACATTGTTATCTCAGTTATTTCTGTATTCGGGCAACATATTTATTATTCTTAAATAATCCTCCTGGTTAAACCACAAGAAAAGAAGTCACTTAAGACAATAAAGCTCTCCATATATTTTTTTGTAATTCACCTAAGTTTAAAGTAGCCGACTTCCCTCCTCCTTTTCTATATTTGTCATTCAAATAAACAAATAAT
Organism: Falco peregrinus; assembly: GCF_023634155.1. NCBI lineage: Eukaryota > Metazoa > Chordata > Aves > Falconiformes > Falconidae > Falco > Falco peregrinus. Next base: position 35,323,465 of record NC_073725.1, on the reverse strand, counting down.
TAAACAGAAAGTATTGCTTCTGGACTTAATTTTTTTGTCATTTTTCATCTTGAGACATTTTTTTACAAATGCATTAAAAGCTCCTCAAAGGTCTTCTAACGAAAGTGCTGATGTAGTTTGGTAAAAGCTTTGGTAGGAGGATGCTTTAATTGGTGCAGATGGATAGCTACAAAACTGTCAGTTTAGCTCCACAGCAGTCACTAAACAAAGGAGTTTATGTATAAACTATATTGTTTCCTCCTGAGTTAGTTTCATTCTGACATTTATTTCCACTTGTACTCATTTTGCTTCTCACTGATTAAATTATTTCCCAAATCACTTTGGTTTTCCCATCATTCCTTATGGTTAAGCACTACAACCAAATTGGTTTTGCTCAATTTACGTATTAAATACAGTAAAATGTGTTACCACAGAAATACATGCCTTAGAATGTGGCAACCTAGAAACACATAATTTTCTGTGTTAAAGTGGGTTCAAAACCTGTGAAATGTATGAGTTTTCTTCTTGCTAGGCAGCTAAATTTGCTCTGTTTCTAGTCTGCCCTGGTCAATTCTTAAAGTAATTTCTAAGCATTTAGCTCACAGTAAGAGAAATGCTTTATTTTATAAAAAATAAGTTTATATTTTTAAATTTGAAGTTTATAATCTTGGCCTAATTAGGTAGTTATTCAAAATATTCTGAGGGTAAGTCAAACCTACACTAACAGCACTGGTGAAATTGCACTGATGAGAAAGCAACTATGTTTTAATTTGGTCAGAAACCTGAGTGGAAACAGTAGCTTCACTATAGACTTTAATGCAAACTCTGATTGTTAAGTAAAAATTCCCAATATTTCAATGCAAGTTAGCTAATTTGAGTTAATCAGATATGTTTGAAATATACAAAGATTACAGTCCTTTTAACTGTAGGCACACCCTCACTGGGCTCCTTAGGTCACTCATCACCACATTTTTATGGTGCTCATTCTCAGTCCTTCTCTGCCATGCTTTACACCAGAAGGATGTGTCTGCTCCTGCTTGGTTATAAACTGCAATACAGGAGTGTTTTAGGGCTTTACAGCATCTCTGAACCCTTTATGCTGATCCTTAACAGCACACTGATTCCTCTGGATCCGTTAGGCTTAACAAAAGGAAGCTCTGAGTGCATCATCTGGGCAGAGTTAAGCATTTGCTACAGTTGGCAGGGAAAAGAAATTATACTGAGACAGAACCAAGGTGAAGAAGGATGAGTTGTGTTAATCCAAGTACCTATGTTAAAGAAGGAAGATAATATTTCATATTAAATAGGTACCAGCTTGTTCAATTTAAGGACATGTTCTCCCTTTAGACAGCATGCTATTAGCTCTACCCATTTCTAGAACAGAGGCTCACCTGCACCTCAGGTACCTGCACTTATCCAGGATCCTAAATGTTGTATACACACTATATTCATTAATAGCAATAATTCCATATACATTTTCTATCATGACAGCATTCTAAATTGAGAGTTAAAAGGATATTTTTGGCATTTTCATAAATGCTATTCCTAGTATCAGAATGGAAATTGATAAGGATAATTCCTTTCACTGATTCCACTGACCTTGGAGGTATTCAGTAGATCAGCAAATCTGTAAGTTTGTGTGCTACAGTTATTTTAGTTCCTTTTGTCTTATGCATGTATAAAAAGAAGTGCTTTAAAATATCAAAAGAAATTCTCAAAAGTTCAAGTTTTATATTCCTTTAAACCAATGTTCCTTAGTTTATCAGGAAGAAGTTTACCTAAAAGTACAGTTTAATTAAAATCCAGAATATGATTCCTTGGGGTTTCACTGAAAGGAGTGAAAACTCACCAAGCAGTTTCCCATTTCTCTCACAAAGAGAAAGCATCATTGAAAAAAATTTATTGCCTTTTTTCCTCCCCACCTTGGTAGCCACAGGAGATGGAAAGCAAGCCCTTGATCCTGGCCAGGTATCCAACAGTACTTATCCTGAAGTTTTCTTCTTAGTTCCCCCTTCTAACAGCAGATAAGTGCAAAGACTATCTGCATGCAATTACCAAGTTTGGGGGTTTCTTATAGTGACTTTGGTTTTATGTACCTTGGTTAAGGTACATGAGGCTAATGGAAAAATAATCAACTTCCTATTTCTGCTCGACCTTTGACAAATGATTCTCAGCTTTTCCTACAATTTATTAGCTACTCCAGTTTATACCCAGCAATGACACAGATGCTACAAGAAATGCTTTGAATCTTTTTCTTAGCCAGAAGGCTTTTATCCAACTTCATATTCAAGGACCATGGTTTGCGTTTTTTCTGCAATAGGAACCACATTGCTCTATAATGTAACAATGCCTAGAAGGAAAATTAAGTTCTTGTAAGTGCCTGAACATTTTGTGCTGAACTATATATAATAGTTCTCTTTTTCCTTGTAGAAGGACTTGCTCAGGATAGGCAATAATACACCAGAAAAGCAAGTCTGTATGAGCTTTGGGGGCAGATATTCATGTATTCCTTGATAAGGAGTGATGGCTGCATGGTTAGGTATCTCTGGCTAACAAAATGCTTGCTCTCATTTGACCTTCCGTTTCTTAGGTCAATTAATTACATTCATTTTACAAAGTCATTTCAGCTTTGGCTTCCCTCACTAATGCCACCATCAGTAGTTAACTTCATTAATGAGGCAAAGAGACAAGAACTCCAGGTACATGCAAACCTTTCTCTTGAATTATGTGTTTAAGCTTCAGTTTGAGAGACAATGGCATCCTCACAGAGATGTCCATGTTTAATTCCATACTCTTCAGTATTTTCAGAGGAACGGCCATTTGGAGTGTTGGTAGATATATATAGAAATTAAATGAGTATTCTTAACTGAAACTTGATTATGTTTCACAGAACCAGAAAAACAGGAATGAGGGGTCATGTCTGGATGATTCTAAGGACATCTGGACTTACTTTGCATCAGGACTAACCTACAGGACATGTGGGTCTTATGAGTGTACAGGGCATGATGTATATGACACACATCGGGCAAGACTTAGCACTGGATAGGGTTTCTGCTGAGCCTAGCCTTCATGAGAAAGTGCTTTATGCAGCATATGTGTATGTAAATGTTTATGATATAGCTGTAGATGTAGATGTACATACAAATAGTATCCCTTTTTAATTCCTTGGCTGGTCTAGAAACATTGTTCCATATCTATGCTATCTGCTGTATTTTGGTTGTCTGGTCATTCCGAACCTACTTAAAAACAAGTACAAAACAATAAAATATTTACTGGTTTCTTCCTTTTTTTATTTCCTTCCCTTCACCATGCTGGTCTGTATATAAATTGAGTGGATGTTTCTTTCCTGCTCTTTTCATCCCCAGTGTAGCCGCAATGCTGAGTTTAGGGTTGAGGTAATTTTAAAAATATTTATCAGTTCCAATGTTAAAAATAAATTGGACCAACTTGGTGTTTTCAGCTCTTAGAGTTCAAAAGTGAGAATTATAACCAGCTATGCTGGGAACCAGAGATTCAGTGAACTCTAAGCTTTTCTTCAGGCAGAGGAAGCTACACTCATGCTTGTCAAGGAGATTAACGAGAAATCTGATTTAGTCTGGAAGACTATTGCTGCAGTGGATTACAAGTCTGATCTTCTCTTTTTTCAGGGATAAACAACCTCAAGGGCTAGGACACTGGCACTGAAAAGCAGATAATATCACTGGCTATGAAGAAAAAGTGTGGCCATATGGCAGGCCCAATAAATGAAAGTAAATGAAAGTGAAGAAATCCATTCAATCAAAGCATGGTTATGTACTTGTTGTTATGTATCTGTTGTACAAAATCATTACTTTTATTTTTGAATTCATAGATTAACATGTACTCTTTCTCCAGCTCCTTTCTATCTTCTTTATTCAGACTGCATATTCTTTGGGAAAGGCTGATCTAGTATCAGGAGCATGCATTGGATACTGGAGCTATCATAGTGCAAATGTTTAAAACTGAGTATTTGAATAATCAGCTTAGAATAAACACAGGGATAAAGATTTATAGCTTCTGGTGGAGTGTGGAATTTCTAAAACCACATAGTACACTACATAATAAGGAGGGAAATTGAGGAGAACTTAGCAGCTGACAAAAGAGATGTATCCCCTAACTCTTTGATCTCAAGGACTACAAGAGTATTCAGAGAACACTTAACAAATAAAAAAAATTATATAGAAAATAAAGAATGTCATAACTGATCATTTCCCTCTAAACTGTGTATGTTTCTGTTTCTTAAACAGGCCATATACCTGAATATAAAACCAAAAAGCCCCCAAACAGCAGAGCAAAAAAAAAGATAATGGCAAGAAAAGTAGGATTTCAAAGTTCTCCTTTGTAATTTTTTATTGTATTCAAAAGCTATCACAAGACAAATCATCACATACATATTCTAGCTACACTTATTTGCAAAAATAGGGCTGCCTGCCTACCCTAGAATAACACCCAAACAGTAAATCAGAGTAACAGCAAAAGCATTAATTTCAATGATAGCACATCTGCACTAAATGCAGCTTTCTCACTTCTCAGTGAATGCTTTAGGAGTAAGATCAAGAAAAGGATTCTGATCGTTTTAACTCTATCTAAAAGCAAGATGATCACTGAATCAGATAAACTATTAATCTGTTTAAAGCTTGTTACTTCTATTTTGCCAAGGCTGAGACGCTTTGCAGAGAAAAGCAGCCAGGACATTTTCTGCCAAGAACCAGATATCTCATGCATGTTTCATAAATATGCTTCTCCACTGAAAACACAAGGATTAAGCAAACACTAGTTCAGTTTGCAAAAGCTTCCACTAATGATTTTTAAATAACTCCAAAAGAAATCTTGGCTCTATTTAAATCAACAGTAAATTCTCATTGCATTCAGTATGTCCGACATTTTACCTTTAATTTTTAGCCACAACACAACCCCCTTCAATTTTAAAGGACAATAACAATAAATCATACCAGTGGATTGAATATGATGATGCCTATTTTTAGTACACTTGAATAACTTCTAAATAACCCAATGGATGCCTTTTTAGTATTAAGTGAAATCTTCTTAAAATTTAGATAGATAAATCCAAGCTTATGCCTGCATTAAATATTCATAGTAAATATTAACTGAAAGAGGCCAAGATTTCATAACATAGCTCTTCCATTTATAAGTAAGAACACCACACACCAAAATTTTGAATTAAATGGATCAGTTCTCAAGGAAGCACCTTTTATAGCAAGAAGAAAGACATTTCAACAAAATAGCAAGGCTATGTTTAAAATAATGTTGATAAAGAGTCCTCCTTTACTTCAAAAATCATAAACTTTGGGCAAGAATGGAGAAATAAATATAAACAACAGCAAGGTTTGCTTTTCAAGAATGATGGGATACGAACATGGAATATTAAAATGCACTAAGAAATAGCCTTATTGCCTGATACGCATTATGAGCATAATGACTACCACAGCACCTCACACACCTGGGAACCTAGTAGAGAGAAGATAAAGAGAATTTTTCTTTTTGAGGCAGTAAAATGGTGAGAAAGTTGTTCACAAACAGCCACTGGGTGAGTGCAGTAGCCTCCGCTGCTCTAATGATGCACAGATGTAAGTGCAGCTGGAAGGGCTTGGTGGGCTAGCGCAGCACACCGTGTGGTGGCCCGCTTCCAATCCTGGCAACACACAGCTCAGCCCTAGAAATCCTGCCTGCTGCTTGCCCAGTGTGACCTCTCTCAAGAACTGACATCCCCATACAGATTCAGCTGCAAAAGGACACACCCTGGTCATGAAGGAATGAACAGCATATGCCATTTAAGTGCCACAGGAGATGAATGCCCTGTATCAGGTGCATGCCATATTAATATGTAACTTATCACCTGACGCGCAAATATTAAAATATTTCATGTGCATACTATATCTATATATAAGGCATGTATTGTGTGTGCATATGTGCACACTTTAGTAGGAAGTAGAAGTATACTTACAGCTGTACAAAAAAATTCACGTATTTATAACGCACGTTCTTCGTCCTGTTTGTATTTTGTAGTTCACAAACACACACACACACAAAAATCCTTGTGGCTCCGTTTTCTTCCAATCAAAAACCATCATAGAAATAGTCTAAATCATTAAGTATGTTCTAGACTGCAAACATTCAGAAGGCAGAGAGCAGTGCTGCACAGCGGTAATTGAGACAGCTCTTAACAAAGTGGCCTGGAGACCAGCAGCCGTGGCCTTACAGACGTGTTAGGCAGCTCTGGCCTGAGCAGGTGGAGTGTGCTATGCTCATGTGGCTAGACTGCTGCTAGTGTGAAAAACCACGCTTGCTTTCCCAAAGTCAGACTGCTGCAGAGTACAGCATTTTGCTGAATAGGTTCCTTTAAGGCTTAGAGCATACTTGAAAGTGAACCGTATGGTCCCTTAACTGGCAGCGTTAGCCAGAACACATAAGCACACCTCCCACCAGAAATCAGAACTTAATTTTTCTTCTCTGTTGGAAGTTGCGTGTGCTAATTAGTCCTAAGAAAATTAATATAGACAAGATTGCTTAAAAAAAAGGAAAGTTTATTTGGCTTACAAAGCAGAGATAAAATCCAAAATAGTATACAATCTACAGAATTCATGTTGTTGAGTCAAAAATTTATGCAAACACTGACCTTGCTAAAGTTAAATGTGTGCATATGCAAAATAGTAAATATACAAAGTAGCTCTAGAAGTCACCTCTGACACCTTGGATTGGTAAAGCAGGTTTTGTGAACCATCTCTACCCACTGTGGTTTAACCCCAGCCAGCAACTCAGCACCACACAGCCACTTGCTCACTCCCCTCCAGAGGGACAGGGGGGAGAACTAGAAGGATAAGAATGAAAGAACTCATGGGCTGAGCTAAAGACAGTTTAATAAGTAAAGCAAAACCCATGGACACAAGTAATGCAAAACAAGGAATTCATTCACCACTTCCCATGGGCAGGCAGGGGTTCAGCCATCTCCAGGAAAGCCGGGCTCCATTATATGTAATGGGTACTTAAAAGACAAAATGCCGTAACTCTCAGCATTCCCAACTTTGTTCTTCTTCCCCCAGCTTTATACACTAAGCATGACACCATAGAGTATGGAATATGCCTTTGGTCAGCTGGGGTCACCTGTCCCGGCTGTGTCCCCTCCCAGCCGCTGTGCCCCCCCAGCCCACCCACCGGTGGGTGGGGTGAGGAGCAGAGAAGCCCCTGGCTCTGTGTGAGAGCTGCTCTGCAGGGACTGGAACATCCCTGAATTACCATCTCTGTTTCCAGCACAAATCCAAAACACAGCCCCATACTGGCTACTATGAAGAAAATCAATCCTATCCCAGCCAAAACCAGCACACTACCCAACTGAAAATCCTATCCTAAAGGGTAATGTTGGTCTCATTCAAAGTAGTCACTATACTCCATTTCACTACAGGGACATGAAAATACCACCCTGGATACTCCTTCCTTCCACCCTGACCCTAAAATAGTCAATAGGCTCTTAATACAAAGCCAGTGGGAAAGCTGATGAGGAACTGTCTTCTAATTTCAAGAGGTTTTGTGTCACTCCTTGCACAACATTACACATACTGGTTAAAAGCAAGTAACATTGTATAACTCACGCCTGAATCTACAAAGGTATCTGCTTGGAATTAACAGTCTGTCAGTAGAAAACAAACCAAAACAGAATACAAATACTTTTGTGTCCTTTACAGATGCACTTTTAAGTCAAATTATATTTTATTATATTACTTGTATATCTGGTACTAACTCTTTTTGGTTTTAAGGTGCTAAGTCCCATATTCATACAAACTTGAAACAGCTAATAATCTTCTAGCTATTAATGTACAGTTAATTCACTTTTTCAGATATTGTTTTGGCCATGATATGATATCCCTTCTTTTTCAGGGAGTTCAGGCTTCCATCAATGATCCTCAGTTTGTTGGTAGATATTTTTGTTTCAAGCCAGTTTTCTGTCACGAGTTCTGCAAAGTTTTACTTGGTTGGCTTAACTTTCCTGCTTACTCAGAAAGTTGGTGTTACATCTGTAATGAGATGTTGATGGCAAAAGGTGTATTTCTTTTAAACACAAAAGAAGCCAGTGATTCTAGCATGTCAGGAAATAGCATAGCCTAACGGAAGGAAGGCTCCTGACAAGCAGAAGATACATGAGTGAAGAGGATTTCTCAGGCTAGTAAGCAGAAACCCTGGTTATCTAGCTGAGGAAAGGATGAAAATAAAAACTGAAGACAAGAAAAATTGAGATCTTAGGCAACATATCTGTACACATTCATATACTGCTGTCACTAAGCTTTTTTCACTTTCAATAAATGAAATATACAAACAAACAGAAAAAACATCCAATTTTCTATGTCAAAATTCATGTACAAAAACATTTCCCTGTGACAATAATTTGTAATGGAGGAATTCATTACACTTCCACTGCACATTTTACATCCTCTACTTTCTATGCCTGAGTGAGTAGGCCACTTGTTTCTGTCTCTCCATTCTCCTTGCTTTGGATGTCACAAATCTCTTTCTGGGGTCTCAAAAAGCTCATTCTTCTTTCCCATAAAAGCTCTCTGTAATGACTAAGAAACACAGCAAAATACATCCAAGTAGAATTTCAGATTCACTACTCAACTGTTTATTTTGCATTTGATGTGCACACAGGTGGATAATGGAATATTAAGCTTCATCCAGAAGAGCTCCACTGTTGCTGAAGCATACTGTTTAAGCTACATGAGCCGGTGAATGCAGCTACATGACTCTTTTGACTGCTGGGGCAAGCACCTAGGCTTCAGGATTAGGATGTCTATTGCTATGTACAATATACATCATACCTAGCTGCCTGACCACTGCATGCTGTGCTTGGTGGTGGAAATATTTATTTGGCAAGATACTCTAAATTTGAGGATCCCATTTTAATTTTGTCCTGTATCCCCTACTCATTGTCAGCGCAAGTTCAGGTTATTAAATTGTAGAAGATGTAAAAACTTGAGAATTCTTTACTCCAGCTGCCAGGCCAGCTATGAAAGATTTAATGGGAATCAGGTGAGGTTTGAGTCTTTTTTATCCTCACCGTGTAAATGTTGCATGGCACTCTAGATCACCTTTAAACATGCAGCTGTTGTAGCCTGGGCCATTAGTCAGCTCCCGACCTTATTCCCCTCTTCCTGGGGAGAATATAAAATGATAAATTGTATATTGAATGATATTGAATAATAAAAGCAAACAATTGCCGGGGCCCTGGATAAAGAGCAGGTCAGGTGGTGGTTCTTCACTACCTGTCCATGCATCCATGCAAAAGACTTTTTTCATATTCAGATGTGTCACCAGCATAAAACAGCTCCCGGAAATTTTGTCTCTCCTTATTTAGGGGAGAGAGATATTAAAATGCTTACTTTGTTACATTGCATAACACAAAAAGTGCCAGGGTCCCTTCTCCAATGCTGAATAACAATTTGTCAAACAACTCTTTCCAGTGATGCAGGCCTTTAATTCTCATACATCAAAATTAGATTTAAGATGGGACATCTTCTGAAACCCTTTTCCTGTCTGAAGGTGTAAGACAAGCTTTGTTCAGGTACAATAATGTGAGGTGAGATATAAAATATTACGAACTTAAACTAATATAAACAGTTACTGACACTGAAATCATTAAGAGAAAGCATATCAAATTAAAATACATACAGTTCAAAAATGATTCATATTTGTAAAACATTCAAATAATGAAAAATATATATGTTAATCTTTAAAGAATGCCATTATGAGGCTATGTAGAAAGAAGGAATGCTATTTTCAAAATTAATCATAAACTTGTTTTTATTTCACACTACTGCACTAATTCAAACTTGTCATGAATAGTCTAAATGCAGAACAGGGTGCATCAGACCTTCTTCTGCAGTTATGCTGCTAATGCTTTTTTATTTTGAGTAATAATTTAAACCAACTGGAATAGCATGCTTTTGTTTTTACTCTCAGCTTAATTCTCACTGCATCCTAATAGGCCAAGCAGCCACGGTGTGTGTAATGAACAACTTCATTTGTCAAATACATGTAGAAACTGATGAACATAAACAGAGAAAGCTCCTGAACTAAAACCAAGAATGTGATGTAACTGATGTAAAAATTGATGCAGCTCCATGTGCCTATTCTGTCACATGTATATTGCTCATTTTTTTCTGGAATAATTCCCAAACCTACCTGGGCTTTTATAAAAGGGAGGGAGAGATATGATCTGCATGCGCAGAAAACTGCTTCGGTGATTCCTGGTCATTTTAAGCACACTGTCTCCATTGCAGGGATAAATTTTCCTCCCTTCAGCTTCCAGAACGCTAGGAAGTTAAATCAGTTTGATGCATCATGAAGATAAGAACATCTGAAGCAAATTATCCCCTTAATTTTCTATGAAAATTCCACAGACTACCACGAGATGTAAGTGGTACTAAAGTAGGAAGTTTGAAATTTGGATGAAATTCCATTTTCTTCCTGTTGATGAGTTCTGCTATTCTCCTGCTCTCAGTCTAGAAAAAAAAAAAAGAAAAAGGAAAAAAGAAAAAATAAAAAAAAAATAAAAAAAAAATGAGGAAGTCATATAAGAATCAACCCTATTTTTAAACAGCTGGGACCAAAATCTTTATTCAGACACACTTGTGTCACCCCATTAAATTCCAGCAGTGACACCACTGGTAGAGAAAGAATGGCACTCAGATTTTTCACCATTAAGTAATCTGTTTTCATTACCTTCTCAGCAGTTTGTTTCATTTGCCTGCAGTAGGGAAACTAAAATTAGAAAACATTTCATGTTCATAGTTAGTTTGCTTCCAATGTGAAAAAAAACAAGTCTATAAATTTGTTTATTGGGTTGTGTCTTATGCAGTTCCCTTGTAAAGTTGTCTTTACATTATAGTGATGAACTGTAAATGGCGTAGTGCATTATTTTGTCCAAAGTAATTTAAATTAATGACCCTAGAAATATTATTTGAGGTGTCTAAGTTATAAAGCATCGCCAATAGTCATATTACCAGCAAAAATTCTCCTCTCCTTTGTAATGTATGCATTGCCATGTGTTAATAAACTATTTTCTGATCATCTTCAGAACTTGCTGTCTCTTGCAGAAATTCCACATGCCAGTCTTGTATCAGCTGCAGTAGCAAATGCACATCAGGTAAATGCTGATAGCAAACCATCAAAAGTTTGAATGTATTGGTTTTGCCTTTACTTGCATACTGAAGTTCTCATTTCACATCACCTAAAGTAATACTGATTCTGACTGAAAAGAAAATAGAAAAAAAAAAAAAAGAGCAAGTCGAAGTATGGTGATCTCATTGGCTCTTCAGCTTGTAACTGTGAGAATAACAATAGCTTAGAAAATTTACAAATTACTTTTTAGTTTCATTTACACGAAACTTTAAAAAAGGAGAAAAGGAAAAAAATTTAGAAAACTTTTCTAGTTTCAATAAATGTTGCTCTGGATGCTAAAAATAGATTTGCTGTTCAAGAATGGAAGGGGGTGTATTTTCTTGCATTGTGCTGGCTCATGTCACTCTTACTAAGAAAGCGTTAAGCTTTACAAACCCTAGATAGTAGTATTTTGAAATTATTAAAAAAAACACACCAAAGTTCATCCAAGCCAGATGGCACCAGAATTAACACACATTCGGAAAACATGCCATCATACTGGTATCCAGAGACATGATTAAGAAGCTTAGAGATCAGAGAAGGAGATGAAATGATTTGAGCTTCATAGGAACTTCGCATGACTAAATACTGACGCCAAGACCACTTCTAAAGAAAAGTGGATGGATTGTGAAATCATGAAAGCATGAAGTCAATCAACTTCTGGATTTCAAAAGAGGGGACTGAAGAGTATTCTTCTGTATGAAGTAATACAAAAAAACCTACTGTAGCAATGATGCAAGTAAACATCTATTTTTTTGAGTTCTCACAGACTTGCTGTGCTTCACTTTGTCCTGGAGAAGGGGTTTCCTACCTCATACAGCTGCTTTCATAGTAAGGCTGGCCAATGAGTAGAAACAATAACTTCGTGTGTGCTTGCACATATTTAATCTTTTCCAAAAACTCATTTTCTGTTCTAAATACCTTTTTAAAATCCCTGTAATAACTTTTCAACCTCTTCTTCTGACAAAGTATTACAGTTCAATCAGCATTAAACATACATTTGCTTAGTTTTAAAGGTCATTCAATAGTCACACACCAAACTAGCTTTAAAAGTAAAGCACAGCTTGAAAATAGATCTGGAATGTATTTTGCCAGATGACATTTGGCTATAAATCCTATGCAAAATTTAAATTATTCTTTTAATATCAGGCACACCCTTCTAATTTCTTAAAGGCAGTTAGATATTTTATACTCATGAGGAACATTCTTTATTGCATGCAACTAACATAAATCCTACTTACTGGCTATACTAAAAACACAACCGAAAGAAATACATCACAACATGCTGCAAGGAGTGTACGTTCACGTGCTAAAACTATGGAAGCATGTAATTCTTTCTATCCTAGCTAGGCAGAATTAATTTCAGATTTGATCATTCTGCTGCGTATCAGGATCACTGATAAGGAGTCACAGAATAACTGCATTAACAGAAATCTGACAGTGGCAAGCACAAAGCTGTATTGCAAAAAATACCAGACAATTCTGTACGTGGCTTGAGAGGTGGGCCCATGTGAACCTCATGAGGTTCAACAAGGCCAAGTGCAAGGTCCCACACCTGGGTCAGGGCAATCCCAAGCACAAATACAGGCTGGGCAGAGAATGGATTGAGAGCAACACTGAGGAGAAAGACTTTGGAGTGTATTGGCGTATCAACACGGCCCAGCAATGTGCGCTTACAGCCCAGAGAGCCAACGGAATCCTGGGCTGCATCACAAGAAGCGTGGCCAGCAGGTCAAGGGAGGTGATTCTGCCCCTCTGCTCTGCTCTGGTGAGACCCCACCTGGAGTGCTGCGTTCAGCTCTGGGGCCCCCAACATAAGGAGGACATGGACCTGTTGGACCTAGTCCAGAGGGGAGGTTCATGAAGATGCTCAGAGGGTTCGAGCACCTCTCCTGTGAAGACCGGCTGAGAAAGCTGGGGTTGTTCAGCCTGGAGAAGAGAAGGCTCTGGGGAGGCCTTCTAGCAGCCTTCCAGTACCTAAAGGGGGTCTACAAGAAAGCTGGAGAGGGACTTTTTACAAGGGCACGTGGTGATAGGACGAGTGTAATGTCTTTAAACTGAAAGAGGGTAGATTTAGATTGGGTATTAGGAAGACATACTCTACTGTGAGGGGGCTGAGGCACTGGAACAGGTTGCCCAGAGGAGCTGTGGATGCCCCATCCCTGGAAGTGTTCAAGGCCAGGCTGGATGGGGCTTTGAGCAACCTGGTGTAGTGGAAGGTGTCCCTGCCCATGGCAGGGGCCCTGGAACTAGTTGATCTTTAAGGTCCCTTCCAACCTAAAGAATTCTATGATTCTGTGATCATTGGGGGGGGGGGGGGGGGGGGGGGGGGGGAACCAAAACCAAAACCCACAACACCAAAAAAAACAACCAGAAAAACCTGTCATAAACTGGGACATAGCAGCTTTATCTATCCTAGTTGAAACGTGAGCCAGCAGAGTATCAGTCTCTTGCAGATAACACCTGCTCAAGAAAAATCACATGCCATGCTGCTAATGAAGGGCCTCAGTTTTCCTGTTAATGATGGAATTTTGTTGTTTCATAAAAGTTAACAGCCAAAGATGAACAATAGAAGCTAAAATCCTAAAAAATCCAGACTCCAATTGTCCTTCATGCTGTCTTCAGGGAATACCATCTTTGACTTCATGAAGAACAAAGAGGTAGAAGACTGAAAGAAGCTTTAAAGATGGTTGAATATTTTAATACAGATAGAACACTGTCAAGCTGCAAAAACAATTCCCTTTCAGAAACAGTAAAGTACAAAACTGCAAAGAAACGTACTGGATACTGATAGACCACTACCAAGCAGTCCTAAACTAGGGGCAGGCATATGCTTTGGTTTTACGTGGGGAAAATGGTTGCTCTGTCCCTGAGGAAAACTCACAGTAGAAAAAAGTAAGCAGCAATTTAAGGCCTTGTAGAACTGGAATTTTAAGAAGAAAACCAATATATGTGATAACGAAAAAAGAAGCCACGTACTAACAAAGTGCATTTGTATGTTAAATGAAAAAAAAAAAAAAACCCAACCAAAAAAACCCCAAACAAACAGAAAAAAACCCCTAACTACTGAGGAAATAGCAACAGATCACAGAACTGAATTAGTATGATAGGTCTATCAACCCTTAATTATAAAATATCAAAAATCATGGAACTTGTAAGAGATTTGAACACACACTGTCATACTACCAATAAAGTTGGGGCATTTCAATGCTTCTATCTCACAAAGCTGAAGATTTAAGCAAGTGCTTAATTTTTGCCCACCGAATAATTTAAGATTTACAGTAAGTTGGCCTAAAGTCTGTATAGGTGTGAAGGTTCAAAACCAAGAAAAACATCTGCAGTTAGAAATTAGTCCCATGGAACCAAAAAATAGGATAGTACGTTTGTATGTTACTGGTTGAGTTGCTAAGTCATACAAAATATGCAGGTATTCTTCATTTGACTCAGGTTCTTTTTGGAAATTATGTAATATTTTCCAATCACCGAATATTTCAAACATTAAAGATTGAGAAAAACCCAAAATCTTATGACATTTATTAGCTTTAAGTTTGGCAGGTAACAGCGACTATTGTCTGTTAACATTTAAAATAGGACAGACGCATACCCCTAAAAGGATCAAGCATCCCCTCAAGATAATGGCCTCTATAAAGAAGTAAGATGGTTTTAACATGAAAAACTCAAAAGTTTTGTGTATTTTCTGCAGCAAGTTATGCTGCTCATATTTAAAGCTTTAAATAGCTTAAGTACTTGTTAAATATATTTTGAAGTATATCAAGGGCACACTTTTTCCTTTAGCTTAAGTACCTTACATTAAAAAAACCATGAGCCTATACCCTCTTCAGCTGTGACCAAAAGGAATAACCTCGTCTCCCTTATGAGGAATCACATTTATTTCCTGGATATTGCCCTTTCTTAATGTCCAAGGAAATGATCTGCATTTGAAGACCATGGTAACCGTGGTCCTTTTGGATTTTACTGCTAACTAGCAAGTTATAACACTTCCCATTTTTTTACACTACATACTTTTTAAAACTGAAGGACAAAATGTTCTACTTCCTAAAAATATTTGGATCCATAAAGCAACCACAGTCCCCAAGGACACTTTCAGACTTTGCCCACCATTGTAATCATCTCTGTCACAAACCCATTTTCTTCTTCAGAATCTGTGAAAGCCTCCCAAACAAGTGAAAACTTTAAGTCCACAACTTCAATATTTAATGATCTGAACTGCCACCAAATAACACACATACAGTTGACCTGTAAGACTCCTGTAAGACCCTATAAAATATGAAGCCTTTGCAAATGTTTGTTATTTTGCAATTACCACAGAATATTTTTCTTCTCCAACAAAAGTTCTTGCTGCTCAGTTTCTTTGACTTTATTCCTTACTATTTATAACAACAGCTATGATTATCTACATTCAGAGTCCACTTGGACTGAAATGTATCAAGATAGGAACAGCTGTACTGTCAGGCCAGAATTATATCCCTTACCCAAAGAAACACCAGATCTTCACAGAAAAGAAGAAAGAACCTACCATAAGTTATAAACTTATAAAGATATTTTCTTTTCTGTGTCCCCATAACAAGACTCTTACCACGTCCTGAAGGATGAGAATTTGCCCTTCCTGACAGCTATTTTTGTTCTTACATGAAAATCTGATTGTTTCCTAAATCCTGTACCCTATTCTGCTTACTGTGTGCTTCCATTCCTTAGAAGGGTGATCCACAGGAAATCTTGAATGTTTCTGGAATTTTATTTTTTAAAATATTTAAGATTTTCTTTTTGTTTATTAACAAACTGCTTACGACAAAAAAGAAAAAAAAAGACAAAAAACCCACCCAAACCAAACAAAACCATTTGCAGAGAGCTTGGCTTTCCCCCCTCAACCCCCACTCCCTCCAGCAACATATGGCAACATCTGCTGCCTTCGTGTCCGACAATGACTTGTTAGCATTGACTTTTCTGCTACCAGAACTTCTTAAAGTGGCAAGCAGAAAAATTCACGTGCAAGTAAAAAAATTATATATGTATATTTACACGTATATAAATACATGCTTTCAAGTTATTGCAGTTTGGTATAGCATGTGAATATCCAATTGTTTCTCTAAAGTTGACAGACTGAGTATAAAGCCCACCAAGACAACTTGCTTTCTTGTTGAGGAAACATGAATTGGCTTTTGCTTACTGTTTTACTGACCATACAACAAACTGTTAATAGGAGGATATTCTCTTTTTGCAAAATTAGAGAGTAGACACTTCAAGTTTCAGACATTTATTAAGCCTCCTCAAAACACTTTCAAACAGAAGACCAAGTGCAGCGTGAGGCAAGTTTGATTATTTCCTGGATGATTAAGCATGACAATTGTGCGGACGGCTTCCGGAAGACCTTTCTGTGCAGCTTACAGAGATGAGTGTGTTGTTCAGAAGTCAGGACGGTCCTTTTTCAGTCTACTGTAGTCTACATTAACCGAGTAGAACTAGGAAAGACAGATGAAAAAAATGAGTAAGAAGCTCAACTATCCGTTTTCCATGGTAGTTACAAAAAAACATGGATCATTTGAACTCACATCTGGAAACTGAAACCATAGTTTGAGCCTGTACACTAGACAGTAATAATTAAAGTTACTGCTCTTCAAAGGTTTTTTTGTTGTTACCTTCATTCTGCATACAGCATTAGAAGCTATGCATTTTAAGCAAGGCAGTGCTTGTGTCTACAACTAGAGAAAACCCCCAGTACCTCTTCTTTAATCCCCAGAATTAAAGGTCCATTCACAGCAAGTTCTTACAGTACTGCTGAGTTTATCCTTTTTGCCCTAAATCTATGTACTCCTGTATACCAAAGGCAACCTAACTTGCCAAGTGACACAAAGCGTGGTGTATGTGAACAGACAGTGTCACAAGGGAATGTTTTGAGCAATGCTGTAAAAGCCAAGCTTGGTTTCAGCAGCTACATTTAGAACTGCAAGGTGTAACAAGGAGGAAGGAAAGTAAGAACAGATCCTTTCACATTCTCATTTTGTATCAATAAAGTTGGATCCCATTAAAAGCAATTCAAAACAGCCTAAATAGTCACTGAGGACAATGAAGCATACTTTGGCATTTCAGCCTGACATCAGGCATGAGATGCTAGTATTTCTTAATAAAAGCTTGATTATTTTATTTATGCCCAAATTTAACTTTTTTAACTTCCTCAGATAAAACAAAACAGCCTACAGCACATTCAAATGACAGGTCTCTGTGCAGCTCCTATAGCAACGACCAAGTCTTCAACTCTTTGGGAAAACTGAGGAAGTTGATATGACAAAGACAAGTTTACCAAAAAACCTATTTCATCAAAAGCTAAACTTTGTTATATCAAAGCTTTTTATTAAACAGACTCCCTCAATTTAAGAGTATCTGCCTTTCCAATTGCCACAGTGCAGACCTGGAAAAAAAACAAACCCCAATGATACACACACCCAAATATGGTAAAGCCCGAGACTGTTTTCATGCTAAGACAGAAGGGGAATGCTACACAAGGCATGCACTCTTTAAAAGAATTTCTGCTGCACATTAACGTTGAATTTGCTTTTTAGATATTTAAGAAACAGCAACATTCCAGAAGCAGCAATGAAAACAGAGTATTATGTTTCTTCTGGACCTTTAAGGGAACCACAACATATTTTAGTTTGGACTATGGGGTTTTTTTTGCTTATTTCAATGATTGGAATAGTAAGATATGGTACTAAACAGACACTGCCTTTGAAAACACAGTAGACTGGCTTTTTTAGTAGCCTGAGGATAACCTTAAAATATTCTTCACAGGAATCTACTAAAATACCACTTTAGTAAAACGTGATTTCTGTAAACTATTAACCTTTGTATGCTTCCTTATTAGTTCAATGAAATAACTTGAATATTACTTAAAGAACATTTCTATTGCATCCAGTTACTTACAACTGGTTTGTTTTCAAACAATTAACTGTAGAACTGAATTAGTGTTTAACACTGACGTTTTCCTTTCCTGCTTTGCTTCTCATGAGTAAAGGCCAACAGTTTAGAGCTTAAAAAGCTTTAGTTCAGAACTTAGAAGGTTTTGTTCTTCTCCCTGTAGTTTATTTCCGAGTTTTATGAGCAAGTATATTCTTTCTTTCACATACAATTCCTCTTTTCCTCACAGTGCAATATTAAGTGACTGCTTCTACAGATTCCTTTCACCCCATTATCAAGCAACTCTAGGAAAGTTTTAAATCTCCAGCTTGATGCTCTCCGCTCTGAGTTCTAGAGACAAACAAATGTTCCACAGAAGAGGAAATACATCACTCAGCTACTTTCTAATATATTCAAACATCCTAAACCAGTAGGCTACACCTTTGATACTATGTTTCCTAAAAATCTGTATTTTTCATTTTACCTTGTACTGGTCGCTGGGAGACAGTTTGTTCCAAGGTTCTGGATTATTCGTCTTGTCCCAGCTATTGAAAGAAATGCAAGAGATGAGACATATCAGCAGATTAACAGAGTCATGCTATCTTTAAAATGAATAAAATCTGTATGTGTACTGTGGTGGTTAGGCCATGGAAAGTCACCCAATCAAGTAAGTTTCCCCAGAAAGACACAGCCCCTTGTTAGAAATCTCCAAATCAAGGAAATCTCCAGATCAAGGAAATCTCCAGATCAAGGAAATCTCCAGATCAAGGAAATCTCCAGATCAAGGAAATCTCCAGATCAAGGAAATCTCCAGATCAAGGAAATCTCCAGATCAAGGAAATCTCCAGATCAAGGAAATCTCCAGATCAAGGAAATCTCCAGATCAAGGAAATCTCCAGATCAAGGAAATCTCCAGATCAAGGAAATCTCCAGATCAAGGAAATCTCCAGATCAAGGAAATCTCCAGATCAAGGAAATCTCCAGATCAAGGAAATCTCCAGATCAAGGAAATCTCCAGATCAAGGAAATCTCCAGATCAAGGAAATCTCCAGATCAAGGAAATCTCCAGATCAAGGAAATCTCCAGATCAAGGAAATCTCCAGATCAAGGAAATCTCCAGATCAAGGAAATCTCCAGATCAAGGAAATCTCCAAATCAAGGAAATCTCCAAATCAAGGAAATCTCCAAATCAAGGAAATCTCCAAATCAAGGAAATCTCCAAATCAAGGAAATCTCCAAATCAAGGAAATCTCCAAATCAAGGAAATCTCCAAATCAAGGAAATCTCCAAATCAAGGAAATCTCCAAATCAAGGAAATCTCCAAATCAAGGAAATCTCCAAATCAAGGAAATCTCCAAATCAAGGAAATCTCCAAATCAAGGAAATCTCCAAATCAAGGAAATCTCCAAATCAAGGAAATCTCCAAATCAAGGAAATCTCCAAATCAAGGAAATCTCCAAATCAAGGAAATCTCCAAATCAAGGAAATCTCCAAATCAAGGAAATCTCCAAATCAAGGAAATCTCCAAATCAAGGAAATCTCCACACGCTCAGTGCCAGTGATACTGGAGGAAGACATTAAGGCCTCCAGAAACATAAAGACCAGGGCAGCAAAGTTTACTTTAATATAGGCAGAAAGAGAACTGGGTGCTGTGAATTATTTTTATACATACCAGACATCAGGGTTGAACATTGCCAAACGCATGAGGTACAGGCCTGCGCCAACACCTCCAGACCCAATGATCAAAAACAGAGGTATCAACTAGAACAACAAAGTAAAAATTACACGTCACACCACAATATAACAAAGCAGCATTGTTACATAGCACTTCTGACTACAGCGATGACAAACCAAAGAACACACTCACATACTTTGAGCCACAATGCATGGCACTCTCAAACCCTGACACAAGCTCCCTGTGTGCGGGACATCCCTGGGGTCTGAGAGGGACTAGCAGCTACGAAGAGACAGATATGAAAAAAATATTGCTGCATGCACAGCAACCAAACGTCCTGTAACATCATGTTTCTGAAAAACAAACATCAATCACTCCGCTGCCCAAAACAGCCCCTACCATCCGTACCCCTGATCATAAAGTAAGAAAGTGGGAGTGGGGGCCTGTAAGGAAAGAGATGAGCAAGAAGGAAAGAGACGCCTTGAGCCTTGCTGCTGCGGCAAGAGACAGCGCCGCACGTCCTAGCGGCGAGGGACCTGACCGTGCCTCGCCCACCACCCCGAGCCGCCCACACGCCGACAGCCCCGGCCCCAGGGGCCAGGCAGCCAAAGGCAAAAGAAAACGAAAAGCGATGAGGGGGGCGACCGGCGGGGCCGGGGTCACCGGCCGCCCGCAGGGGAAGACGCGAAAGAGGGGGGTGGGGGGGTACGGCCCGCCAGGGCCGAGGCACAGCAGCCCCCGCGCCGCCGGGGCACAGCTGCCGGGTACTCACGCTGGGGTGCTTCCTGGCGTGGCTGACCATAACGCGAAACATGGCGGCAGCGGGCAAAGCTCTCGCTCTCTACCAAGCTCCCCAGCCCGTCCTCCCCCTTCGGCTGCCGAGGCCCAATGTCACTGAGGCCCCCGGCGCGGCAGGTGCCCGCCGCCGCAGCCCGGATGTAGCAGCTCCTGCGTTCGCCTGTTCGCCCTCCGCCGCCGCAGCCCCAGCCGGCGCCCCGCCGCGGCGCCGAGCGCCGACACCGCCGAGCACCCGGGCGTCGCAGCTGCTGCGTTACCGCGGCCCGCGGCCGGCCCGCCGCTCGGGGAGCAGGCACCTGGCGGGGCAGCCCGGCCCGCTGCGCTCGGGCAGCTGAGCAGGCGCCAACGCCGCCTCGCCCCGCCTGCGGCTGAGGGCGGCGGGTGGCGCGGCTGCGGGCAGGGCGCGAGGGCTGAGGGCGGCCGGCGCCTCAGGGCCGCCTGCCCGCGCCGGGGCCGTGCTGGCACCGGGCCCTCCTGGCACGCCGCCTTCGGGCCTCTGCCAGGCAGGCGGGGGGCAGAAGCCGCCGCAGCCTTCCCCAGAGGCGCCTGCCCCCTGCGCTGCGGCACTGGCACCGGCACTGCCGCGAGGGTGTGCGGCCGCCTGTCGCCCGCGGCCGCCATCTTCTCCTCCAACGAGGCAGGCCTCCTTGTGGAGGTCTGGCTTTACCATTGCCCCGGTTAGAGTTGAGGGGGTGGTTTAAAAGTGAGGTGAGAGTCAGGGTTTCATTGTCTTGGAAAAGAGTGGAAAGGGTTGAAATTCATCATAAAACAGCCAAGTGATTTTCAGCTACAGTCAGGATGGCAAAAGTTGGGTGCTTACGCAGGGTTGAGAGACACCTTTGATTCCCAGTTTCAATGAACACATGACATGCAGTGAAAAATCGGCTTTGGCAGAGAGGTTTGTAATGAAATGTTACATATTTTGGCCAAGGTTGGATTGGATTTCATTATTTTTCTTGTTAGGTAGCTCTAAATAAGTAATGGGGCACTTAAACTCTTTAATACTAAGCGTGACCAAGTGCTGCCCAGGTTTGGTCTCCATTGCTGTGTGTGCTGTTCCATACACAATGGGGAACCTCATGCCAGCTGTTGGGTAGGGTCACCAGCAACTTAGGTGCATGATTTCTTTCACAAAAGGTGACCCAGAAAGTAAGTTTGTACCCAATCATGAAGAAATCCATTTTTGGGTAGAGGGAATATCAGCATGCTACTAATGTAAGACAAAAGAGTCCCTTTCCTAGACTGGAAGCAGAATAGCTTTACATGTATGCTAATGGTCTCTGTGGGTGTATATCAAAGGAAAAATCTGAAGTAAAAGATAAATGGCAGAGAATACATGTATGTAAGCAAACAGATGTCTTTTATTTCCTTACCAGTTCAGACTGGATTCTGCTTGTTTTCAAGAACTGTCTCAAATTGGCCCTGTCACAATAAATTCTAAAAAGATCATATTCCTTGCTTATCATTCCATAATCCAGCCTGTTTCAGTTTGTCAGAGCCAGTTTAATCTGGCTAACAGATAGGTAACCATGGACAAGACAAAAATGCTGGCAGTTGACCATATTCAGTAATCTGTACAGATATACCTGACAAGTCATAGGATGACACCAGAAAAATAGTAACACTCTTTTCTTTGGAGCACTGCAGTTGTTCAAGAATCTGTTAACCATTTCAGTATACACTATATGGTGGGGACAGTATTTTTCCATTTTTTCTAAATGAAAAGAACAATTTGCCCATGCAGTTAAAGGTATTGAAAATAATAGTATTGCTGCCATTTCTTTTATGAGAGAGAAATAACTGAAACCTCCATGAATGACTTGGTAGGTTGCACTGCTCACTCTCTACAAGTACAATAGTTGAACTTTTCACCATATGTTTGGATCGCAGGAAATCCTCGTTGCTGAAACGGCTGTACGATAACCAGGAAGAGACCGAAGGGTAGATGGATAGCCAGTAACCATGTGGGGACGCTCAGCAGAAAACTGCCTCAGACCAAAACAGTTTGCTTTCTTCTGTGCAGCCAACACAAAACTAAGTGGCAGAAATTCAGAGACTTTGAGCAGCCTGTTTCTACAATACTAAAGGAAGACCATCAGGGATAAATTATTTCCACTATGTGGGTCTTGGGCACCGATTTTTAGGAAACACATCATGTTTTTTTAATTCTTCTCAATCTATATATTTATTTCCTGGCTTCTTGTGCTTTTATTAATTTAAACAGAGGAATAGTACCGCATCAATTTGCAAAATCTGTCACGCATTTTAAGGACTTTCATTAATTTTACCCATCAGCTTGTATTGCCTGGGCCTGTATGGCTCAGCTGGTTCTTTGTTCATATACATGCCTTATTATTTATGTTACTTGGATTTGTGTGTGTATTAATGAATTTTACAGTCAAAAAAAATTAAGGTCTGAAAACAAGCAGAAAACAGTCTTTTTTCATTATAGTTTTAGAGATCAGGAGTTAATAGTCTTCAAGTACACCCGGTGCAAGCATTGCTAAAAATGCAATCACTCCATTTCTTGGCTTGGTGGAATTCTGTGTATAGACTCCAGTTACCTCATGGTGTCTTGATGGTGGATCCATGCTTCCTGGAAACACCTACTTAGCTGCCATGTTTGTGTGCTTAAACTATGCTATAGTTGTATAAATTGTATATGTTAATTTATAGTAATGTTGTCAATATGTTAGCCATACTTGAAAACTTAACATTTTTCTGTTACTCATTAAGAATCCATCCATTCCCTTAAAGAGAGTGAACACTAGGTAAAAGTAGAGAATTTTACCACTCTTTTATCTGTCGCTTAGCTGCTCAGGCTGAAAGTAAACACATTTATTTCCTCTTAAAGTTTGGTGTCTTTGTGTTCACACCTGACAATTAAATTTATGATGCTTTAGTTGTACTAGTCACTTCTTTTATTCTGAGTAAAGTTATTTTTGTGTAGTTTTCTGCTTTTTAAATAAGTGAATCCATAAATCCTTCAGGTATTTTTGCAAGGTTTTGTGATGAACCGATCCATTAAGAAGTAAGGGGATAGATTTGCAGTAGTGCTCAGCACTGCTGCAAATCAAGTCCTCAGGTTATTCCAGTGCTTTATCATTTATTTTTTCCTCTTTCATTTTGTTCTCCTGTACAGCCTTACCTTGTGCCTTATGTCTCTCACTTGCCCTTCTTTGATTGCTATCATACCTTGTTCCTATCCTTGGGCTTATTTGAGCTTTTGGTTTCAGAATAATTTCTTCTATTCCAGATGCTTTGTTTTTGTATGTGGTGGCCTTCCTGTTTCCAAAGCCTTTCTTCCCTAAACCTTTCCTGTTATTATGAATCGTATATCCACAGATTTCTAGTCTGTTTAACATCATTTATGGTGTGCTTCATTTGATATAATCATGCCTGATCTCCTTGAAGGAATAAAAAGTCATCATAAAATCAGAGGTTATCTGAAGAATTGCATTCTTAAGGTTTGACAGAATCAGTTGATTAAAAAAATAAATAAATAACAGAGACATAATTAGTTACTTTGAAGTTACATATTTTGATTGGAGGAAAATAGGAAGGAAAGACTCCTTGGTTTGGAGGTGTTCCAATTGGTCACAGATCAAGGAACTAAATTCATTGTGAATTGTTGTATACCATCAGGACATGTCTCTGTTAATCAGAGAAATGTATAAGCTGAGGATTTTCTGTAGAACATACCAGTTTTGATAAAAGACAAAGACTTCTACAAGTAATTCTTAGCAGAGAAAATGAATTCTAGGAGAGCAAAATGTATTCAAAAACTTTGAAAAAAAATAAAAATGGAAATATAAACACTGGCTTACATGCAACAAATACACAGGGATATTTGTGATTTTAATTTTTTTTCAATTTCTTCTTGTTCCCATTTGTATGTCTGTTCCCTGTGTTCTAAGTCCTTCTATTCCTTTCTCTGCACTTTTTTTTTTTTTTTTTTTTTTCGGGGGTGAGGAGGGGAGGGCCAACAGCAGAACAGTATATATGTATGCATACTTCTGCCAAACCCATTCGGAGTAGTCCATTCACATCTTCTTTAGAGTCTGACTTACATTTGGTTTTAACACTTGAAATGGAGTGGCTGCATACTCTATTCTTGCATCCCTGGCCTAAGAGCATTAAGGGAATTTAGGAAATTGAGGTGCATGTGTAGGGAGGGGCAGTAACATTGCCATACAGCATCTTGTGATAGAATCTTCCATTAAGTGTAAACACTGTAAATACTGTAACAGTTCTGGAAAGAATATCTAGGACTTCCAATATGTTACAGTTAGTTAAGTCAAATCTTATGTTTACAAATAAAAAATCTGAAAGACAAAATTATGGCTGTAGACCAGGGGTGTTTATAAACTGCAACAAAATATGTGAAGCATTTAAAAGGTGAAAGGAAAACAGTTACTGGAAGTCTTGGATACTAATAAATAACACAAGCTATGACAAAGAAGAAATGAATAACAAATGGTACCGAAATATATGGTATAGAAATATTCTACTTCTCATTTATGCCTATCAAAAGTTTGGGTTGATAAAGGTTCTTTTCTCCATACATCAATCAAAAATGTACAATAATCTTAGTGTTATAAATAGATCATTATTTTATTAAAAAATATGGGATTTCAGTTGGAATGAGTTTATATAAAGACACATTATGCAGCATAAGCTGCTAAGCAACCATACAAGCAAAATTTGTTAAATAGGGGTGCTAGTGGTATGGAAAAGAAAAAACTTGGCAACAGTGGTTGTATGTCCTATTACTAAGGAAAGAATAATTTTCTAGAGCAGGGTTCCTCAAACTTTTTAACCAGGGGGCCGGCGTGCAGATGCAGTGGCAGGCAGTCATCTGCGGTTGCTTGGTTTCCCCCCCCAGACCCCGGGGGGGGGGGGGGGGGGAGGGGCGAGGAGCCAGGGGTTTCTGTAAATATGAGGGGCCAGATTGAGGACCCTGGGGGGCCGTAGTTTGAGGACCCCTCTTCTAGAGTCTATAGTCTGCTCAGCAAGTCAGTAATATTCTATCAAGGCAGAAAAAGGGGGGGTTAGATCATTTGCATTTATATATATATATATATATGTATGTATATTATGTATATATAACTGATGATTATTCATTTATATTACAAATACAAATTGTATCCTGGGTTTTTACAGTGCTATTTATACACTTAAAGATACTAGCCCTAATGTACAGAACTTCTGTAATATTACACTTTTTATTAAGTGTAGTTACATAGAGTGCTGTAGCATTAAATTAATGATAATGACTTTAAAGCAAGTAAATTGTTACTTTAAAATAAAGGTTTTTATTTTAAAATAAAAATAAATACACTTTTTACACATAGATAGTGAATATGTGAGAATGTGCTATTTAGCAAAAATTAAATTACCAGTAATAAAATGAACCAAGGATTTTCTTAATCTTTCTTTCCTTAAACATCTTCTGGCAAAATGTGGATATATGTACAATTATTTTAAATTTTTTCCTTGAACATAATTTTTATAAAATCCCAGTTCCTCAACTGTCATAAATTGTTATTGGGGAAACTACATAAAAAAATCTAGAGAGATGTTCTTTGTGTATATAGAGTATAAGAAGAATCATTGGGCAGGACATTTCTTAGCATAAAAATGCTCTTACGCATTCCTTGCATATAAAACCTGTTGAAGTGTATATTTCACAGGGAAGCAGGTGGCTATATGGGTTGTTCATAATGGAATATTGATGATTTTTACCTGTCAGTTAACAGATTCAAATCTGGCTCAGTTCAATCTATTTAGAGATTTTGGAGCAGCATGAGCTGAGACAGTAGGAAGCACCTCAGGTAACAGATCCCACAGGAGCAAACAGTAAAGCAGCTGTCAACAGCAAGAGTTCTTCTTAGTCTATTGAAAATAAAACATTTCAGTTGAAAGACTTCTGTTGTTATGGGAGAAAACCAGAAATAGAGATGTGTAAGAGTAATATGACATTCCAAAATACATGAAAATATTCAGGTTTTAAGTACCAACATTTAAAAAATGTATGTTTTTTGTTAAAATGCAGTATCATTCCGTGACTATTAGAACAGAAAAGAAAGAGAATGACATGGCAAAAGCTGAAAATCAGATACTTCAAAGGAACTAAATAGTGGTCCCTGCTTACTGTTTAGGTTCCAGAGTGCAAATAAAACAGCTGGTCTTTATCTTAAAAATATATTTTGTTTTAAATTATATAATCTGCCAAAAGTTACAGTGCAGAAATACAGGCTCCACACAGCTTGCACCTGACTGGCAGGCTTGAACCTAACCAGAAAACCACAAGAAGTTGCTGGAATGTTCCCCCTAAAAACCACGCTGATTCAGTACCCTTCTACTTACCATGTCTTTCCTGTGATTGCATCCATAAATGGTAAGCTGCTCTTGTGTTTGATTTGAAAAAACATCTGAACTCTATAAATAACAGTTTAACGGCTCAATAGGAAGTCAAAATCTTCACTAAAAATAAACAGGACTAGTACCTGGCACTATTTCTAACTAGGTGCTGCTTCAACTATTTAACAATTTGTTAGACACAAAACTACTTCTGTTTCTTATGCCTGTAATTGTCTTAAGGTTTTTGATCTTTCATCTTAATATGGGAGGTTAAAGAATGCTTTTTAGGTTTTGCTATGGAGTAAGGAGAAGCACACTTGAATAATGCTTTCGACCGTTCTGTGCTGTTTCTTTTACATATGCTGGGGAAGAAATAGATAGTCCTTACAAGTCCTCTGTTCTGATGTTCAAAATTTAAGTTAGCCTTTGATTAATCTTTTGTTTGCTTATAGTTTATCTAAGTTTACTCAAATCTCAGCAGGTATTTTTTATGCTGGGAGTCTACACCGAGACAAGTAATGAATTTCCAGTCCAGGGCTGGCATGACAATCAGATTCATGCTACCATAAAATGATTGTATTTCACCAGCTGTTGGCTAGTTATTTATAAAAAATTTTATCAGAGTTTGCTCTCTGAATAAAGCTGTTCTCCTATACAGGAAAAGGATAATTTGGTATTGACAGCCCTTTCCAGGACATACTGATGCTTAGGAGGAACTGATACAGCTGCTGCAGGAGTGACTCAAGCAGACAGTCTGGAACAGAGCAAGCTGCTTATAAGCAGCTTCTGAAATGTAAAGAGAGAAGGTAAAAAAAAAGGTATAATTGACTGTGCAACAGTTGTAAGGAATGATGTATGAGACCTCACGTTCGCTATGTATTCCAAACATTTAAGAGAACAATATAATGTTAACAAAGAAATATGAAAACAGCATATGTTTACAAAGTATAGTCTTATTGCTGCGGCGTTATCTGCACACACTGTGCCAACAAAGGATTACACAGTTAGAAAACTATAAATAGATTTTGTATTCTAATTTATTTTCCCATATTTTTTCTTTAATACAGAATGTCAGTATTTTAATGGACACACAATTTACAGAAAGAATAAGGCTTCCAAATCTAACCCTATCAATAAGCCAAAACTTGTTCTCATTTAAGACAGTGATAGAGCCTTTAGAGGACAGGATGAGACATAATTCTGATCAAGCTATTTTCCACAAACCTAGGTTGGAGAAAATCTCATCTGTCTTCCACTAATGTGAGTCGTACACTTTTGTTGTCTTCATGGAAAGGGTAAAGAGTGATTCTTGCAGTTTATGAACAGGACAGATACTGCTATTTTGGAAGTAAGAATGTCATTCATGTACTTTCCAGAGAAAACATTATTTGCCTCTCTTTTCCACTGTAGTTTTTGGAGGAAGGTTAATGCTTGCAAAGTAGAAAGGTTTACCAAATAGAAATTGCAAAAGAGTGTTTTGCAGGTACTTTAGAAATCCAGTATGTTTTATGCATTGCAGCATGAAGAGACACATCAATCCAGCTCCTAATACCAGATGACAGAACTATTATTGGTTACTTTAGGAGTCTTTGAATTATGTTGCCGATCCTGACACTGTTGGGTAAAAGAGCTATCTGAAAAGCATGAATGCAGAGTACGCTTTGCTTGTGTTTCAGTGAATGACAGTGTAGGGTGGCAGTACATTTCACAAAACTTTAGAAATGCAGAAGTTGGGTTTAGTTTAAGCAAGTCTCCCTTCTGAAATCAGTAGAAAGATACAGGCGTCTCCCAGAGGCAATCTAAAATAGAGCTAGAATAAATCACTCTTTCAGGATGTCATTGTTGGCCCTTGCCAAAATCTCTGGAGATACCAGCTGATGCACAGGGCTAGACTTCAGCTGCATTTCAGAAGATCTTACTGGATAAACCTCATGCTTTCATTATCCTTCAGAGCAAACCCAAGATACCTGCAGTATCCTGGTATGAACCTGGTAAGACCTGAACAGCTTGTGCAGAACATCTAATAATACCTGTTTCTTGGTATTCTCGCATGGTTCACACTGTGCAAAAACATTAGTCTTAGGGTTCCTCCTACATGGACTACAATGTCAGACACTGCAAGGGCTGATCAGTTTTGTAAGCAGCCTGATTATGCAGACAGTGGCATTTGTAATAGAGGATAAACTACTGATATCTTGGCAGTGCTTTAAACATTTCAAGGCTTTGCCTCCTGAAGTACAATTTAGGCATAAACAAAATCTGCGTGGAATAGCATAGTGCCAGGTTCTTGTGAAGAAGCAAGTAGTGGATCTCCAAACCATCACCCTTTTACAATTACAGTATCTCCAATTATAACATTCACTTGAATCATTAGTACTTGGTGCAAATAATTTCTAGCACAGCAGAATATGAAATTCAGTCACAGCTTGCCTCCTTTCTGAGTATTGGCCACTAAACATATATACTATACTCACTCTGCTTGGGAGCAAGAAGACCATGTTTCAGCCTGGATGCAGATTAAGTGCTGCATAGTACTCCAACTCATCTGTGACGCATTTTGAGAAATGCCATTTTTTGTCTGTACATGCATTTTCCTAGAATAGTACAAAACTCAGCATTCTAAGAATACAAGTGTCCCATGAACTCTCATAAATAAATCACAAAATCTTTATCAAAAAGTGCATGAAAAAGTAATTGCTTTGGCTACTCTATAGAGTTCTACTTGTGGGTTTTTTTGGAAACTTCTGCTCTGTTAAAAATGGTGTGATGTAACACCTATCAAAAAGTAGTATTCCCATATGATCCTTTCTTTACAGTTTGATTTAAATGTAGGGAATTCTATTACTGAATTTATGGGAGAATGATAATATGTTTTGATGTGTGACTGAGCCCATTCTTGTCATTTGAAGGGTATACACAGGCTATCTTTAAGACTTACATTGTGTGATTGCATTAAGTGCATACCTGTAATAAGACTTCTGAGCAGGAATTTCTTCTTTTATTTGAACAACAGAAGCTAGACTGAAGTGAAAATTATGTCAAGGAGAATATCTTGACATTTTTTCTTGTATCTACTAAGACATCAAAAATTTTATTTGAGAACCAGCAGAACATAAGGTTTAATAAATTTAATTTTATTAAATTAGAAGCTTCATAAAGTATTTTAATTTTTTTCTGTGAAATACTGTTTTCATCTTACATAGTACAAGAAATCAGATTAAAGACAACAGAATGTTCTGTTTGTTTACTTGTTTCAGAACATCCTTTGTCCAAAAAAGTTGACTACCGACTTTCCCTAACCCATTTATCTGACTGCCTTACAAGCTTATATATTTTGAGATGTTACTCCATTGATGCTGTCTCTGCCTATCTGTTTTTCCTCTTTGGGTTGCCCTGAAGAAACACCTCCCTCAGGCTGCCATCCCTATTTACAATGACATAAGCAGAACACTAACATTTGTGTGAAAGAGCTGTCTTAAGGAACACATGTAGTACTACTAAAGTGTTCAGGCACCCAATACTCGTCTTTTCTCTATGGAATGCAGAACAGATGTAGATAAAATGAATAAATCTTAAAATTGTTATCTTTTGCAAGCATAATTTCAAATGCTGGAGCTCTGAAAAGCAATAGCCATAACAAAAATATGTCTTATAGGGGATACGTTTCACACAAGCATTCCACAGCAGAATCATTGCTTATTAAAAAAAAAAAAAAAATCCTGTAAGGAGGCCAGTCTAGAGCTGAACTTTTTTTTAAAAAAAATAGTAAAATAAAGTGTGTTTAAAAGAACAATGACTTATTACATGTGGATTCAGTATATTTGTTTGTAGGGTAAAGTGAGCTTTGATTACAACTTGGCCAAACTGAAATGACTCATGATTTAAAATCAGGAAATTCCAGTGCAGTGAGGTTTAAATGAAGTAATCCACACTGCATTTTCTAAAGAAACAGATGAGGACGGTGGGAATTTTTGCTTCCTGTCTCTTCCTCTCTGCTCCTCCATTTAATCTGGGAGGGGAGGAAGCATGATTTTCAAGGTCTTAGTTCTTTTAAATCACCTTGCTGGTATACTGTTTCATGGCCACAGAATCTGGAAGAGAGAGAAGAGTCATTTAAGGGGCAACTGAAGAGACTCTGTACTGTGGATTCCCCGAATCTTTTTTTCTTTAAAGCCACCTTGAGTCACAGAATACAAGTAATAGTAGTGAGAACACAGGTATGGTTTTATTACATGGAACAGTAAAGGATGTAGTGATTTACTAAGGCCAAGGTTACACAGTCATTTTAATTCACCGTAAGTCAAACGTGCTACTGGGAGAGACAGTTTTATCCCATAGCCCTTGGCTACTCGTGTGCCAGCACCAGGTCACCTAAAGCTGTGGAAAAGAGACGAAACAAAAAAAAAATATCTGGCTCAATTCCAGCTTATTGCTAATGCTAATTGCTACAGGATGTGATTGCAAAAAGCAACCAGGAGAAGCAAATGGGAGATGGGCGATGGGGCCGTAACCTCTCAGTGCAGGCCTCACTTATCTGATCGCGTAGCCACAACTGGCTCCATGTTCACGCCTGATCTGCCATGGACTGCTGGTGGGCTGGGCAGTCATGCCTGCTTTTTCCTCTCCCCATGTATTCCTGTCCCGGTGTCCCTGCCCCTGGTTTGCACTGCATCAATTGGTCTTAGAGCCACAGGGCTTCTTGGCAGGGTAGATTTCTGTTAGATCAGAATCTGGCTCACTGTATAGTTGGGTAATGGCAAAATTTGATACAGGTATTGAGAACGGAAGATGGCAGATTTCATGTGAAACTGCACCCTACCATCACAGTGATAGGGAGACATCATTGTGGTCAGACATTCTCATTAAAAATAGAAAAGAGTATAATCACGTCAACATAATTGAAAAGAACTTTTCTATTTTAATTTTTACAGCATTTCCCAAGTTTTACAAATATTTAAAGCAATCTGGAAATTGATTCCATTCTGTGTTTGCAGAGAAAAATCCCAATTGCCTCATGTTTTTGTTTGTGTTTTCTTTCCCTTTCCAGTATAAGTATTGAAGGGACTGCGTTTAATCCAGGGTCTCTTATTTGTCCCCTTCTCCTCATCTGGGAGTGGGAAGAGGAGGGGAATGAAGAAGGGGATACCAGTCCTTTCACAATGAACTAAAAAAGAAAAATAAAGCTTTTGAGACGTTTAAGAGGGCAAAGAAAGGTACAACTTCAACACCAGAATGTTGTTCCTGCTAAATTTTGGGGACTGTAACAAAAAAGATCTTCTCAAAGCTCCTCTATTATTTTCTAAAATTAGGCTATTTTCTGTTGAATAATTTAAACAGGGGGTTTCTGCTGTTTCTCCCTATAATTGTCACAGCTTAATACACGTACTTAATCTGTATAAGCATAAAAATGATCATTGCTATAGGATGATATTTAATGTCCAAATAGCTTCTTGGAAGATGGAGTAGAATCTTGTAGCTAGAAGTCTATTCCATGTTTGGGACTGGTGATGCTCATGTTTCTTGAGGATTTCTGGTGTACGGACCATCAAAATTACAGTAGGTTCCCTCTCCACTCACTGCCACTAAACCCTCCAAAAATGAGTACTGGCAAGCTAGATTTTGAATAATGTAGAAATAAGAATAATAAAAAAAAAGTCAAGTGTTTCTCTTTTTCACATGGAACAGGTCATCACTCTGAATGTTTGGCTCAGCAATATGACAACATGGAAGAAAATCTGCTTATTTTTCAGAAGTCCTGCAGGTGCAGGATTTTATTCCAGTTCTTAAGAAATACTTGAAATTGAGACTGACCTGTAAAATATTAAATTAGCACTATTATTTCTTAAACATGTATACCTTGAAATATTAATTTCACAGCAGCATATAAACCAGAATTACACAGAGACTTCTGAAGGTCCAGCTCTAACAGGGACTGTTCTGGAGGCTCTACCATCACTTAGGAAGGTAAAATCTCTTTCCCTGACCTGCAAAACCAGTTTGCCTCACCACAGCTGTTTTCAGGAACTTGTGCTTCTTGCTTCTTGCCACACAATTGACAGTCGCAGGCCATAAGACTGGCCTTAACTGTAGTCGATTTTCTCCCCAGCCACAGAATGAGATTAGATCTATCAGTTCTTACTGCACTTTCCAGGCAAGGTGCCAATATTTTTGCCATACGCCACCAGCAGGGTACGTTAACAAAGACATGTCTTAGCAATTGCTTTTCTCTTTTAAAAAACAAAGAAGACTGTGTATATATGTCTTGATGAAGTGGAGCTCTAACATAACTGAATGCCTTTTCTTTTGCAATAAATAGGGCCTTATATCAGCTCAAATTCTTAAAATACAGTTTTTCAAGAAAAAAAATGCATAATTCAGCAAAAACAGATTAAAACCAGAGTAGTTTCTATAAAATCTGTGATAAAAGACATCTGTGTCTTTGCTACACGTTGTGCTAATTAGTGAAATAATGAATATTAGAAAAAGAAGCAACTTAATTCTTAAATGTCACAATTACATTTAACAGAGAACATTAAAAGCAGTTATTTCCTTTATTTATTTATTGCTTACTGGTTTTATTATTTCATTATAATTTTTCATACAAATCCAAACCAGGCCAGCTCAGCTTCTTTTGTTTACAGATAATAACTAAATAGAATTTAAAAGGAAGCTATAAAAAACCCTTCAGTAGAATTTATTTTATAGCAATTCACAAAGATTTTTGTCAGTATAGCTGAAGCATCTTTTGTCCTCAGCGAGACCAAAACAAGTTTCTATTGGAAAAGCTTTATGTGAAAAGGGTCATTGGCACTCACATTCAAAGTAATTATTCTTGTAAAATTAATTAACTTTAAAAAAAAAAAAATCCAAGCCCTTAGAATACTTCCCATTAGTAACAGCAGGTCTGTGCTTTTTATGTTCGTTGTGGCAGATGTTCTTTACATCCCAGATTTTTTCAGAACAACAGAATGGTTTGATGGATGAAAGACTGCGTCTGGAAAAAGCGTATCAGTCAGAGTCATTAAAAGCCTGAGCCAGAGCCCACTGAAATCAGTGGGAATCACTGGCTTATGTTCACATTTTTCATATCTTGTTAAAAGAGAGTAAGTCTTGATTATTAAAAAAGAATGGAGTGACATTCTTTACTTATATTGCATGTAATTTCTTTCTCCAACAGTGAGGAAGAGAACGATTCTGTCGGTGGAAGAATCTGTCATTGCACCTATAGATGGCTGGGACAGTGATCCCTGAGGCTTGCAGGCTTGCACAGTGACTACCAGGTGGCAAACCCCCTTGGGAAGTCTGGCAGGCTCCTAAGAAGTGCTGGGAATTGGTAACTGGTTGTGGTGCACCAGTACTACTGACAAAGGGAAGAACATTTAATCACTTAAGGAAGTTAAAGACTAAGGTTTCTGTGACAGTATTTTGTAAAATGTTTCCTGCCCTCTTTGGGATCATGGGAAGAGGTAGAAATGCAGATTTTTTTACTGTCTTGGTCAGATAATATGTGTAGGAAGAATGCACATTCATCATGAATCAATAACAGTTTTAGAATAAAGGGGACACTTTATCTGAAATTCATCTGAATGAGGTGTCAGGGAGCTGCAAAAGGGAGTTGCTCCATAAGGGAAGGTGAACAAGGAGCTGGTGCTGACAGCAGGGCAGAGAGGGCACGGTGCCAAGGCCCAAAGAAAAAGAGCAGAGCAGTTCTGGTGATAGTAACCAGGGTCAGCCAGTGGTTTGATGGCTGCTAGCCAGGTACATAGTGATGAGGCAAGCTTATGGTCAAGCCAGGATGAGGCAAGATCCTGGTAAGAGCAGGCAAGGCAATACAGTGTTGTTCAGGCATGGACCACATGTAAGACCAGAGCTTAAATGCAGCTCCAGAGCTGCAGAACCTGCGCCCCCAGCAAGGCTTCTCCTGGCACTTATTCAAGCAGCTCTTCCTCCAGAGTCTGATCCAAGGTCACAGGGCTGTATCACTTCACTGCTGGTCTTCAGAACTGGCAGCCAAAGTGCCCTAGGAGGGAGAAGGGCCTGTTGGTCCACGTCCCCAACAAAGAGTGACACTGTGTGATTTTAAGTGTGACACTTAAAATCTAGAAAGTCATAGCTGAGCATTTAAACTGGAGACTGTTGAAGAGCTCACAAACACAAGAACACATGGCTCTGAAATGGCAATGCTGCTAAAAAGAAAAACTTGGAAGTTCTGCATCTTCTGGTAAAGGATTGGCCAAAGGATGTAAATACTCAGGTAGGAAATGGGAAACTAAGTGTTATTTAAATAAGTTTCCAAGATGGGAACAAAACAGAGGTACACATGCTTAGAGGCAAATGCTAGAAGTTCAAGAAATGAGATTGCGGAACAGGAATGTCCGCCCTTACTTAAAAAAATGACATAAACATCAGAAACTTGGTTGGAAGAAGACAATCAGTGGTGCAGTGTAGTATCAAGACAGAAAATATACATGAGATGATAGAATAAACCATGCCCAGGGCAAAGACATAGTATACATTCAAGAAATCAGAATCAAATAAAATCAACAAATTAATTACCTCACTGAAATTGTATGGATTGAAATTCCAGGCCTGAGTTGGACAGAGGTAGTACTGGGTCTCTCTTAATAACCATCCAGAAAGGATGACAACACAGACTGCAATGTTCTGAGACAAATCGGGAAGGCAGCAGCTGCACTGTACCACCCTTTAGACTGAATGAACGAGATACTGAGATATAAGCAGACATGAAAATGTTAGATGTTATGAATGACTCTTTCATGGAATAATTAGTGAGCCCACATCCAAATCTACAAACCTTGACTTCGTACTGAATAACTAGCAGGATCTAATAAAAATCTTATTGCTGAACTGCTCTTCTCTAACAGTGACGAAGTACTTTATTCAGCATTCCTACCAAGGTGGCAAATCTCAGAAAACCCACACTACTTCTCTACTTAAAAAGGGACAGATAGAAAAATGAGGATGCTTCTTAACAAGATATCTGAAAGGGATAGTCCAAGGAATTAAATTCCCGTAGGCATGTAAGCTACTGGAGAACACTGTATTGGAATCACAGCATTAGTGCTTATGACCTATGGAAATCACAGAGAAAATATAAAAGGAAGCTGAAATCACTTTCCAGCAAAGTCAAGGCTACTATAAACAGGCATGAATGCTTCAAACTGTATTTAAAACAAAAGTGTCATAAGTTCTAATAGATTAAATGTAAAAATACTATCAATTAGGCAGAATAGAAAAGTTTGAGAATCAACAAGATGCAAGAATCATAATTAGTACTAAGTCATATTCCAAACACAGCAAAAAACACGCCAGCATACACTGAACCAGAAGATGATTTGTATGAAATGTGTACTTAGGGAGATGATTTTTTTCCATTGGTATTTTCTGAAATTTTCTGGAAAAGAAATGAAGTTACTCCCATGCTTTAGTGGTATTCTCTGGGGGAAGAGGGCTCAGCAGACGATCTGTCTGAATTTGAAGTTATTGTGGAAGCAGCTACAGGTAAAATATTAAGAAAAAAAGATGAAATGCTCTGATAAAATACTAGGAAACCACCACTATTAGAAAACACCTGAAAGAACTCAGGTATGAAACAGTTCAACTACTAATCATGTAAACTCTTATTCGACTGGGCAGTAAAGAAGATAGCAGATGACATTCAATCTAAATAAATGCAAAGGAAGTGAAACACAGCATAGATAAATGCAAAGAAATCTGAGGAAAAACAATCCTAGCCTCACAAATAAAATTATAGACTCCTGAGCTGACTATTTCCACTTAGGAACAA
Source organism: Falco peregrinus (assembly GCF_023634155.1). Taxonomy (NCBI): domain Eukaryota; kingdom Metazoa; phylum Chordata; class Aves; order Falconiformes; family Falconidae; genus Falco; species Falco peregrinus. The sequence goes on along the minus strand of NC_073725.1, from coordinate 35,286,743 downwards.
GACCTTGGGATTATGATATTTTTATCAAAATGTCAGTTCAGTGCAGTCAATGCTCACTCCACGTCCCAAGAAAAAAAATCATAAAAATTACTAGGAAAGGAATAGAGAACAAACCAGAATTCATTATTGTTCAGATGAAGAAATGCACTATTTGCCTGCATTTGAGTGCTGTCCTTTCATTATAGAAAAGCTATATATAAAGATTGGAAAAGATTCATGGAAGGAAAACAAGAGTCATTGGAGAAACAGAAGTCTATCTCAGTCACACAATCAGAAATGACTGTGTTGGCTGGGATTCTTCAGCCTGGGAAAGAGGTGACTTGGGAGATATAGCAGAAGATGACAGGAGCCAGGTTAAAAACAAGCAAAGCAAGGTTGTTTTCATATATAAGGTAGTAGATCTGTGGCATTCCGCGCCACATAATGTTACAATACAAAATCTGCATGGGTTACAAAGGAGAATAGACAAGCTCTTAGAAGAAAGATTCATCACAGGCTACTAAATGGACAAACCACATCAGGATCAAGAAAGTCCCATAGCTGAAAATAATTGAAGTTGGGAAATCAGTAGACAGTACCATATATACTTGTTCTGTTCCTGCTTTTCTCCGGCTGTCCACTTAGGCTAGATAGACACTTAATTTGAACCAGTACACCTTTGTAGACTAATACTTTCATAATTCTTGATTATTATTAAGTATTTTTATTTTTTATACAGTGGTGCAAATTATATGTACCTTACAAACAAAAAGAACATGGCTTACTTGATGAGCTCACTATCTGAAAGCCACATGATAAAAAATATTAATATCGGTTCTATAGCTTTTATGCCTAGGAGCTTTAAGCATGACTCAAAATTCTGCTATGCATGAAATAAATCATAGCAAAAAATACAATAATGGAAATACTAAGTCTGCCCCAAATGGATTGGAAAGACAAGCACAGAACAAGAAACAGAAACAGACAGCTGTAGCAGGGAAACACAAACTGAAACAATGTAAGAGACAGTATCCATTGGACCGTAACACAGTTTTTGGGAGCGTGGTGGTAGAAGGCTGTTCTGAGGGGAAAAATGAACTGGGTTTGCAGGTATTTACATGGGACACATTTTAAGTATGAAGGATGCTTGGGAAAAAGACCCACAGACTTGGCTGAAAATTGAACAGAGAACAGAGAATGTTGTGTTAAACAAATCTGTATGGCAAATGTCATCTGTAAAGAAATGGCAGATGAAAGAAAGAGTAATCTGTCAAGTGTACTGAAATCAAACCCAAGAAATTTATGACTGATGCAGCAAAGGCATATTCACTGGAGGGATAAAAATGGAAAAAAAAACCAAACCACAAACATGGTACTAGCTGAGAAGAATCATTACAATCGATAAGGCAACACTAGAATGACATTTTTGAAAACCAGAGAAAGGAATATTGATGTAAATGAGAAGGGAAATGATCCCAGACAAGAATTTTAGCTGAATGGGCAGATAGGAAAGCTGCATGTAAGGTATGTTTTGCATTGAATCTTTCAGACAACTTCAGTGCCAGGATCTCCATTGAGGTCTGGGTTGAGGATGGTGTCCTTTGTATGGGCATGAGTGATGGCTGATCTCATAGTGGCTGGGAAGGAGGTAGGCATATAGAGCCAGGGTAAAGGTGGGAAGATCTCTTTTAGCTCTGTCAAGCTTGAGCTGACAAAAATCTACACAATGAGTTTTTTTCCCTAAGTTAGAACAGCTGTTTAAGGGGTTGCAGGACTCTAACTTAACACAGAGTAGGGAAGAGAGGGTATGGAAGGCAGGAGTCTGCTGCCTGTGACGATCTGTTTGAGCACAGATACCTTATGGGGGACTTGACTGCAACAAAAAGACATAGATCCATCTTTCCCAGTCCTTGGGTTTCACACCTGCATCATGTATCAGCAAGTAAAAGAGGGAGTACAGCCCATCTCTACCTAATCCTAAAAGACACACATTGGTTAGCATGACAGTTCACACAGAAATAAAGATACAGGAAGTGCTAATTCTAGTATTTCTTAACCTTTGCAATCTTTATATATATATCTAAATATATATTTTGTGAATTCAGAAAGCTCTTCTGTTGAAGATATATACTGGTTTTACTTTTCCTGGACTCTTCTACAACACATGTACCAGATAATGAAAAATCCTCATAATTAATGGACTGAGGCTGAGCATGGCTCAAGGAGTGCAAGAAATATCTTAGTATCTGATGAGAACATTCCCTGGAAGCATTTGACTGCAGTAGACCTCGTAGCAATCTGCAGTTTGTTATTACAAAGTCTTATTGTTCAGAAACTATTGATACTGAATTTCCTCCTTTTGTAATTTAAAACAGCAAGGACATCTGATTGAGTCTTTTTCTCTTTATACTTTACCATATAATACTAGACAAAAAGCAGAGATCACTGAGAGAGGTGCTTGCTTTAATGGCACAGTTAAAGAGTGAAAGCTGGAACGATTCTCTTTCGAAAGATATTTGAAGAAGTCAGCCTCCCTACTACAGATGGTGATGTTTTGATGGACACAAATAAAAAAAAAAAAGTTTGCTCTGTGGATTCAGACAGGTAGGTCATGGCTTTAACTGTCTGCTCACTGACAGGAAAAAAAACATACAAAGTTTCATACTATTATTTCTCTATTTACAGTTGGTGAGTGACTTAAAAACATACTTAGTCTTGAGTTTATTCCCTTTGTAAGGAAATGTTGTATTATTGTATTTCTTTCTTTGAAAACACTTTCATTAAAATAGGAATATTTTTAAAGTCATTTATGTTAGTGTGACTGTATTCTTTGCTGACTTGCTATTGTGTAACTCCTTCAAAAATGGTCTTTACAGAACCACAACAAAGATTCTTTTTTTCTTAGGGCAGAAGTACAGTCAGAAGATATTATTTTCTCTCTTTCTCCAGCAGCTGAAGAGCAGCATTGAAATGGAGATTCAGACACCTACTCTTGCAACAGGCTGTGCACTGAAGGCTCGATCTGAAGAGAACCACTGGAGTGCTGAGATAATTGACAGACCTGATGTGCTTGACATGACCTGATATACTGAAATATTTCTAGGCATTTTTTTAGGTATTATGTTAGTGATGGAGGTGCCATGACATTTTCATACTAGATGTACTATTTCACCTCTTCATAATTTTGCTCTAAAAATGACCTTTTAAGATAAATTTTTGTATGCATATGAGGGTAGTACTTAAAGGTGCTAAACTGACAACACTTACAACGTATTTAATAGATATAGCAATGTTGGTATTCTGCTCCCAGCAGTATGCCAGTAATACCTCATTTCTTCAACCAAAAAGGCAACTGAACATTTCAACATCCTTGATTATCTGCTGAGATCGGCAAAGACCTTGCAGAAATAAGGGGATCAGACATTCTCTCTGAAGGCTTCTTTCATTTGGAGCATGAATTTTCCCTTCCTTTCTCCCTATTAGAAATAGTCTGACTCTACAAAAGGAGGTTAGCATCTACCTAGGGGGACTTATCTTTTAATAGATGTTTTAATAGCCAGAAACTTCCAAAGAATAATGATCAAAAGATAAACTGGTAGTTCTAGTTAATTTCTATGCTGTATGTTTTATTAACTTTTAATTACTAAATTTGGAGGATTTGTTGGTAAGCCCTGTGTTTGGAATGCCTAGATGTTTAGGGAAACTGAATAAATTTTAGTTACTTCTCAGTTCTTTTCATTTTATTGATGTGTTTTTTCTCTTGAGGAATGAGGGTGAAGTATGCAAGCTGACTACAGAAGATAACAAAGAATGTGTGCATGCTATTTTCAGAAATAAAAGTAATTGTGAATAATCCTTTGGAGAGGGAAAAATACAGAGGAAGAATAAAAAGGAAGATTTGGGACAAGGAAGAGTTAAGACAGAAGGGCTGAGAGGGCTAGAGTCATGGGACAGAGTACAGAGGGAAGGAGAATGGAGTGGCTGGGTGATGTGAGATGCTGCTGAGGAGCAGGGGCAGGCAGCTATTACTTAACTTCTGCTTGATCAACTATTCTTGCCAGAACTGTGTAGGCAGAAACTGGAATGATCCTAGCATTGCAGGCTGCCCCAGAGGGCTGAACTGAGAGCCAGACGGTCCATACATCTGCTTTGACTTTCATGTTTAAAGGAATCCAAAGTTCCTCCACTGCTCTACAGGGTGCTCCCCTCTCCTTGTCTGTGTTATGTGCTGAAAGCCCTCATTCTTCAAAGTTGTCTGCGTCCCTCAGTCTGCTCTTCTACATAAAGCCAAATGTGGGGTCAGTTCTGTTTCCTTTTCTTTCCCCTTACATGTGACACTTGAGTTGTCCTGTCAGTCACTGTGATTTGGACAAGATCAGGGGCTTGTCCATGTGCAGGCAGGGGGTTCCGCAGAACCTGGTGCTGCCCATGTCAGCATGGATCTGCAGAGTCTAAATGAAGGGATCTGAGACCTGCTGCTTGTCCTATTAAGCCTGAAATTCTATGTGAAGAGGAAGTAGGATGGCAATGCCAGTTAAAGGGGGAAAAAAACCCAAACCCTGAAGGAGTGAAAAGCTAAGACATATGCAACTTCTACTGGAACAGGTAAGCCGATCAGTTTTGAAGGAAAGACTAGACTGCACAGACCAACAGCGTATGTAGGTAGGGCTGGCAAAACCAAATTCAGGAAAGGAGTTCATTTACAGTTAAGCTACTGTTTGGTTTAACCCTGGCTGGTAATTAAGCACCATGTAGCTGCTCACTCACTCCCCCCTCACCCAGAGGGATGGGGAGAAGAGATGGAAAGGAATGGAAAACTCAGGGGTTGAGATAAGAACAATTTAGTAATTGAAATAGAATAAAAATGAAAGAACAATAGTAACAGTGATGACAATAAGTTATAATGAAAAGGAGAAGGGAAAGAATAACATCCAGAGGGAAGGGAAGAAAGGAACACGTGGTGCACAACACAACTGCTCACCACCCGCTGACCGATGCCCAGCCAGCCCCTGAGAAATGGATCTGCCCGCCCCGGCCAACCCCTTGGGTATACCAGGCGTGCCGTCCCATGGTATGGAATACCGCTTTGGCTAGTTCGCGTCTGCTGCCCTGGCTGTGTCCCCTCCCAATTCCTTGTGCCCCTCCAGCCTTTTGACAAACAAGGCCTGAGGAACTGAAAAGTCTCACATCAAAACCAAAACACAGCACCGTACTAGCTCCTGAGAAGGTAATTAACTCCATCCCAGCTGAAACCAGGACAGCTACCTATGTAGCCAAAGAACTGGTGGTCAAAACAGGAGGTACCAGTGTGAACACAACTATGGATGTGACAGTGTGCTAAAAAAAAAAAAACCACAAAAAAACCAACTAGGAAATTCAAGCACAGAATGAACATAGAATTCACATTTTTCTTTGGATTTTCAGCCCTTCCAAAACACTTAAAATCTGAAACACAGAAAATTATTATTGAAAGTATTTCAGATCTATAATTACATCATATGCCAATCAGTCATCTCTGTGCTCTATTTAAAAAAAGATGACTAATACACCCATAACATACTACCTCTGCAATACCAAGAGGAGTTTTGGCTATGGGAAGGCTTGTGTGGGTAGCGCAGGCAGCGGTGTGCTAAACATACCACAGGCTCTTATGGACTGTGTAATTGCCAAACTTTATGTTCCCTCCACACTTCATCATTGAACTAGTTTGACCCTACTTGCATTTGTTCATGATTAAACACACATCTTCCAATAACGCTCTTACAATTCTGTTGCAGGCGTTCATGTTTAGCACTGTTCTTGATCCTCAAGCTTTTGAAGCCATACCAGTGTGTGAGAGCACCAATTCTTTAGGATGTTCCCACTCTCCCAATTACAGAAACAAGTTCGGAGAAAAAGCCAATAAACGGATTATTCCCTCAGATTTTTTAAAGTACTTTATAAAGGTTTGCGAGGCTGGGAGGGAACTGGCCGTGCACAGGGGCCGTGGTGGCTCTTGTGATGGAGGCGGCATTGGGACTCTTTGCTAAAGGCAAGGGCCCTGCCGTGCTCTCCCTTGCCATCCACCTCTCCCTGCTGGGTTCTGCCCTTGGCTCCTGGACTCGTGTTGATGTGGTCAAACAAAAATCCCTGGCGTGCCTCCCCCCCGCTCCTCCAAATGAAATGGCTTGCTATTTTTCAAGACTGCAAGAATGAACTTCACAATGCAACGAAGCCCACACGGAACTCGGCGCTCAGAACTGGGGTTAAATAAAGCAGTTTCACACGGCTCCGCTCCCGCACAGGGAACCGCGGCGGTGCCAGACGGGGCGCTCAGCTGGCTCTCCTAACGGAGATCCGGAGCAGGCACCCCTGGGAGGGAACCGGCCTGCGCAAACGCCGCGCATCCCGAGCCCCTGCCCGCGGGAGGGGCCGCTCCGTGCCGCTCCGTGCCGCCGGGGCGGCGGGCGGCGGCGGCGGGGGACGAGCGCTGCCCCCTCCCGGCTTCACCTGGCGCGGCGCAGGCGCGCTCAGGCCGCGCAGGCGCGGCGGGCCCGGCGGCGCAGGCGCAGCAGCGGGACCGGCCGCCGCGGGCGGGCGGGCGCGGGTCTGCATCCGGGTCGCCGCTGTGCCCATTGTCTGGGGAAGGGGCCCGGCGGCTCTTCACCCCAGGGCCCCTGCCCGCCCGCTGCTCACCTGCGCAGGCTTTAGTAAGTGATCCCCGGCGGCGCCTCCCGCCCCTGCCCCGGGGAGACGCCGGGGTGCCCGCGGAGCGCCCCCGCCGCGCTCCCGCCCCCTCCTCAGGGCGGCCGGCCGCGTCGCCGTGCCTCTGGCGGCCCTGGCTGCTCTCTCCCCGCGCCTCTCGCCGCTGGCGCTGATGGGTCACGCCAGGCTGCTGCGTCTGGCGGTGCCGGTGGCTCAGGGGGCCTCAGGCCACCCCTGTGTCCGCCCAGCCCCCCGGGGTTCCCGCCGGTGCCCGTTCCCCGGCACGACGGGAGCAGCGCAGCCCCGCTGTGGGCCCGCCCGCGCCGGTGTGCCGGCCGCCGCTCCCGCCCGCGCCGGCTGCGGGACCCCCGCCACTCGCACCTGCCGGCCGCGCTTCGGGCGCCGTGGCCGAGGCTGCCCCCGCCTGTCACGGCCCTTCTGCCTTTCCTTTTAATTTAAATACCTTCAGCGACGCCGAGTTCTCATTATGCCACAAAGTAACAATACTATGTTTTTTTTCCCTGCAGTGGACCGCAGTTCGAAGAGGAGACAAGTGAAGCCTTTGGCAGCTTCGCTGCTGGAAGCTTTAGATTATGATAGCTCTGATGACAGTGATTTTAAAGTTGGAGATGCTTCAGGTAAATATGCTTCTTCATCTCCTTGGTTAAGAACTACCTCGTTTTTGTTTTATGGTTGCTCATTTAATATCATACGGGAGACAGAATGCTGTAAGTGAACTGTTGGGACTTGGAACCACTTGAAGTTCGTTGACTGGATTGGATAACTTGCAATTCCTATGCTGTGGATAAGAAACAACTGATTAAACAAAACATCCATACAGTATTTCAATTGCAGTTAATTTTTCTTAACAGAATTTTCATGATTTCCAAGTTTTGGCAGCAGCATTTGAATAGCTTCTGTGCTGACTGTCTCAGCTATATTTACTGATTTTTATTTCTTCAAAGAAGAGATAATTTTTGAAATATTCACTGCATTTAGTATTAAAATAACATTCTAAAGCCATTCTGTTTTGAATCAGTCTGGGTAATAGTTTGTTTTGGGCTTAAGAACTTGCCTCTTTCTCAAGGTTAGTTCCACTTGGTGAGTCAGAAGCTTAAGCGGAAAGATAATCTTTTCAGGTTTTTACTGTTTGTTACTGTAGACAAGGTGTCCACTCAGATAGCTATGCATAAAGGTGTTCACATTTCATACTAGAAGGAATTCCTTGCTTCAGACTCTTTTTGTTCTGCAGGCTTTTCTGTGTGTACAGGTTCCTGTATCTGCAGTGAACATCCACAGAAACCAAAAGTAAACAAGATGCCAAAAAAAAAAAAGAATAAATTCAAATATATTGGAAGGAAGGGAAAGAAAGGGCAGGAACGTGTTTGTGAATAAACTGCACATGATGTTCAGTGGCATATGCTCAGGGAAATAAACAAAGAGATGCAAGATGTGTAAGATTTAAGGGAACCATTATGACAGCTCGTCAAATAACTTCACTTTGTTATTCCTGCACTGGGGTTGCTGATCTATGCTTTCATGTGGCTGTATCATGCAAAAATATTCCCAATCTCCATTTAAAGGCTTATTTTTTAACATCTGGCAAACTCCTGCTTATTAATGAACCTAAAAACGCTTAATAATTTCTGCAGTGCCAGTTTTAAGATCAGTCCTAATGCTTTTTGTTTTCTTCCCCGCAAGCCTAGGCATATTTCCCTTGATTTGTCTGCTACAAGCAGGCTGCAGTGACTTGAGAGAGTAAGACTGATGTTATCTTACCGATCTCATGCTAAGATTTTTGGGGGCCTGTTTAATTTACCTTTTAAACCTTGTTTTAGGGTTTTTTGATCCTTTCTTTTGAGTAAGGCCATTGCCTGTTGAAAAGAAAGTTTGCCATAAAAAGTAATGATTTTTAGTTCCCAAAGAAAATCTCCCTATTCTGGAACAGTGGTGTAAGCAGGATTTAAGGTAAAAGGAAAACTGGAAATGGAGTATGGGAGAACGGACACATAAATCAGACCAATATATTATTTGATTAAAAGACAATCAGTAATTAATAAAACATAAGGGATAAAGCTTCCTGACTCAACTATGTCTAAATGGAGAGGATTCACTTGTAATTGATGCCCTTTTTGACTTTTAGGGTATGGTATGTGCATGTGGGGGGTGGTCAGTGTCCAGTCTGACAGTATTTTAATGTCAGTTTCACTTTGAGGAAGTTGGCTGGGTTTTCCCTTAAAAAAACAACATTGAATTGAAACAAGCATATGAGTTAACCCACAAGTTTTTATGAATATGAGATGCAGTAAGAATTTGAGAAGTAAGTACCTTAGGAAAGAGTCGGCATTTCTGAATTTTTGTATTCAGTCTCCTGATGCCTTGGTAAATTTTTTTCATTACATACAAAATGTTTTTATAATTGCTGTTTGGTGTTCATATATCTCATCTTGCACTGTTTTAACGTTTCAGAAGCTGTATCTATCACTTACAGTAGAAATTAATGTTCTGTTTAATAAAATTTAAAATTTGGTGAAAACACTTTGAAATAGCAGCAGAGTTTGGCATTTTACACTTCATTCAAAGATTTTCAGTATGACAGGAGAAAGTTGTGATGGTTTGGAGAACCTGGGGAATAGAAAGTTATTAAACATGTAACCTCTTAAGTTGAAAGAAAAAAGAAACATTTCTTATTTGTATTACAAAGTTCTGTTTCAAATATTCTACAAGTGTTTATTTAACATCTGTGCTGATTTAAAATGAAGCTGTTACAACATAGCCTTGAATTTGGTTGTACCTAGTCCATTTAGATTTGGATGAAAGAAGTGGTAAAACAAAAAAACCTTTTTTTACACACACACATGTATATAAATAAAAATAATTTTGAAGTTTTATATATATATATATATATAAAAATGTGTGTAGATGCACAAACAAACCTACTAGACAAATTCTGGATTGTTGCTAATGGAAAACAGGTTTTCCTTTTTTGCACTGTGGATTCTGCCTTCAAAGCATAATGTTTATTTCTCCAGTACAGGCAGGGCTGTTGCTCTTTTTCTTCTTTCAATGGCTGTAGGGGTCTCTCCACACGCAGCCTGTTGCAAATCAGTGTTTAGTATTTGTTTGAATTCAGAATTTCATTGCATAGTTTGCTTACAAAGGGAAACAGTTGTGACAGAAGGAAGAAGCAGTCTTTCTGCATTGAAAATGACCATAACTTCCACTCATGCACTCAGAAAAATCCTGTAAGTATGGTGATTTCACAGCTCTGCAATGTATATTTGATTCACAAATGCACATATAGGTGTTTAAAAAAACAGAACCAATTTGAAAATTGAAAGTTAAATTTAAAGGACTTTAAATACTGAATTAAAAGAATTCTGAAGTTGTTTACTCTCTGTTGAATATGTTGCATCGATGTGTATGAGCTTCAGGATGTTAACTGATATGTGCTGGTAGGTGATAGTGTGGAGGTCTAGGAGGACTGAGCCTTGAACATTTTAAGCTTTTACGCATGTTCACTGTTCTGTCAGATTTCTGGGAATATGAGATGGAGTGAGGATTTGAGAAGTTGCTATTAAGTACTTTAGGAAGGAGTCGGCATTTCTCAATTTTTGTATTCAGAGTCCTGATGCCTTGGTAAAATTTTCATTACAGAAAACATTTATAACCACCTAACCACCATTTCCAACAGAAAAAAAGAAAATATCCATAGGAGATATGGCCTTTGCTTACAGTGTAGTTAGTTTCTTTTCTTTTGGATTTAGGTCACCAACAGGCAATTACTGCCTTTTCCATTTTAAAGATCTTATCATTCTGACATCTCTTTAGGGAAACTGATTTTAGAACTGTTATAGTCTTTTAAATTTACTTTACGTAAATAGTTTTCAGGCCTGTGGGCTTTTCATTATATAATACTGAATGAAGTAATTTTTTAATGGCTTCTCTGTTTCTGCATAATAGAAAGTATTAATGCCGTATTTTGAAGTACTGTATTTTTCTGGGTTTTATAAACATCTTGAAAATTTGTTCCTTGAGTAAGAATGTCATGTAATCTTTATGTGGGATCAGTCAAAACCCCTGCCCCTTTGGAATCAGAACGTACAAATACAGGTGCTGTAATATACTCAACTGAAATTTTTAAATAATATGTTTCACAGTACCGATCAGTTATTTGAAGTTTTGCTTTTAAGTTAACGAGAGCATACTTTGGGTATTTTGTTGGTGGTTTTTTTTTTCCTTTAATGAGAGCAGCTGGAGGTATACTGATGTCAGAAAACAGTGTAGAATAATTCGCAGCAGGATTCCAAAGCAAGGATTTACCACTTTCTTTTCTCTATTTGGTGGAGTTGGTCAGTTTTGGCAGCTCATATCTGAAATTGAAATGATGCAGAGAAATGTTGTGTGGTCCCTGAACAAGAACGATGTGTGACTTTAAAGACTGGCTTTCTATCTCAGTGTAGCTAAGAAGAGCATAGCTGAATGCGGCCTTGAAGAACTGGGTTCTGTCACTACTGGTGCAAGTCTTGTAGACTCAAATTTTTAGAGACATTTGTAAATGTTTGGGGTTTTGGTGTTGAGTGTGGAGCCTGACTTGCATAACTACTATGTACTGTTACTGCAAATGAGGTCAGTAGGAGCTCTGTTTAAAATACGTAATGATCTATATAAATGCATATATTAGGTATTCTGAAAAAAATGTGACTTGATCTAGAAATAAAAAGTTGCAATTATCTTTCTGTAATTCGTTTTCTCTTAGCACAATGGAGATTCCACTTTTGCTTTCCTGTACAGGATATTGTAATATAAAGGTTTGTGAAGCAGCAAAATACTGTAGTGGTAAACGCTACTGAAATATTGATGAAAAAACTAATACATTTGCTTTTGAGAATAAACTGAAGTGATATGCCGTAGAAGAGCTGTAGGGTGTTTCAATAGACAGCAAAGGTAAGATAAATTATCATAAAGCTAATAATTAGTAAATTATCACATAATTGCACTCTCTTAATTGTTACGATTATTTAAAAACTTGACTTTGCTGCTGTAATGTGTAGTCCCTCAGAGTGGAATTCCCAAGGGCTTTTCCCCATTGAGAAAATGGAAAATACGGGCATTATGTTCTCTTGCGTTATCTTCATCCCAAGTGAGATCTTTTATCTGTACAGATGTCTGCCACTTGAAGTAACACTTTGGAGTGACTGATGAGCATTTTGAACTTGCATTCTCTTTGGAAACACCTGAGTTTTTGGTTCTTCCATGTGTTTACTGACAGGAGTAATGTAACAGAAATCTAGGCTTTCATTCCAGTGTCCGGGCAGGGTGGATTTAGTGATGGGATGACATTATTTTTTGTTGTTTTCCTCTTATTGTGACTCTGTGCCTTGTCTTCACAGTCTCTGTCCCTTACCAGAACCCTTGCTCACCAGTTCAGTGTCATTCTACTTGTTCAGTCAGCCTTGAACAGCATTTTCATGGTCTCCTACTTTACTACTCCTACTTTGTCTTGCATCTCCTCTTTTTTGTGCGTATGTCCATCTCTTGTTATTTCCTGCCACATGGAGAAGATTATTCTGTGCTTTGTTACCTGCAGTGTGGTGGATGGTCTGTTTGCAGCCTGGCTACTTCTGAGAGTCTAGACATGATCAGTGAGGATGGAATGTTTCAAGTGTTCCTTGAGCATATGCTTGTTACAGTGTCTCAGAGACTTAGACTTAGCATGTCCAACCTACATGTTCAGCAGTCTCCCAGATGTCACTTTCTTTGTATAAGATGTGAAGCTCTTACGAGTTTCTTGGAAAAAATATATATTCTAGCTCACTATTCAATAATTTGTATTGGAATCAATTTTTTTGGATTATTTAGGACTGCAGCTTTGCTGAGGGAAGACATGGGATATGGACTACTTCATCCCAAAGAAGTAAAGTTTGGTAACATTAAAAATGAAGAAGGTGAGAAATGTCAAGCAAATTCAAGACATAGGATAGCCAGTTCCATCTGTGTTATCTAACATTGGATATAAGGCAGTTCACAACAACTGAAGTCAAAAGTTGGCAACCTTTAGTTTTGAGTGCTTTTATGGCTTGAATAGACATCTACTGAAACACTGTGTGATATAATTAATGCTAGTGATACCATTATTCACTAATGCAGAAATGAGGAAACGGCTTACTAAACTTCCATTTATGTTTCTCTTCCATCCTTTTTTTTTTGTTAAATTAAACACTTCTGAAACAAGTGTAATCACAGATCAGTGTTCAGTTTCATTTCCTACTCTGCCCAGTCTACATCTGCAGGTAATACAGATTAGATACTTTCTTTCAAAACATGATTTGAGAAGTGAATTTCACTCCTTAGATCAGTAATATTGTAATCTGTATTGGTTTTGTTTTGTATGTTCTTAATCATGTTAACTTTGGATGGTTCCATTTGGTTTTAACTGCCAGCATTACCAGTGTTGAATTTCCACTAGTCTACCGATGTTTAATCTTTATACTTGGCAAAATAGCTTAGAAAGCCAGTGGTGTATATCTAACTGATGTTAGATTCTCTTTGAAGTTATGTTTTAAGTGAAGCATTAAGCCTTCTCAGTTCTTACTTTCAGTATAGTTATGTCAGTCTTAACATAATGGACCTCTGTGGCTTTAGTCTAATAGACAATTGTGATCAGGATTTTGCTGGTTATGTGACTCTGCCTTTAACAATCTAAAAGTTCATATTTTCCATTTATGATCTAGGTTTTCCTGCCTTATTTTTACATTCGGTTATTAATATCAGAAGTTTTAAGCATTTCCTTAAGGTATTTTTGAGTCTTTAGAATTATTTGCAATTTCTAGATCAGATGTACAGGAAGTCCAGCTCCTTTTACACATATGGTGTAGCACATGCGCAAAGGAGTTTTTGTGACTTGAGCTGTTCCTGCAAGGAGATTTATGGGCAGAGGTTGTTGCCAAAAAACACTTTCTGCAACGCTTTCCACTTTCCCTGTCTGTCAGGATGCAGACATGTCTGGGTGAGGGATTGTCTATGGTGTTTAACATGTGTTTTAGGAGACATGCCTGCGTAATTTCATGTTGTCATGTCAAAGACTTTTTTTGTCTGCCTTGTGACTGGGAGAAAGGAGGCTAAGGGATCACTAGACAGGGTGATGGTGATGGAATGGATTTAACCTCCAAAAGAATGAAACTCACTTGTATCCTGTTTTTTGTTACCACCCTCGAAAAGAGGGTACTGTGAAGCATGCTGTGGGCTGGATAACTTGTTACAACGGTTCCTGTAGATTATTATTGAACAATATTATTTAGTAGAAGTAACTTAAGGCATGGTAGTTGTTTTCTGTATTGCATGCTTAGTTTTTCATTTTTTTTACTCCTTTTCAATGTTCCAGAATCCTAGATTGTATTCTTCATATGTAGCTTTGAGCACCTGGGTAAAGGCTTAACCAGATGAGACTCAGTGGAAAAAACCACAGCTTTCTAAAATTATTCCAGATGCTTCTCTTCTGCTATCTAGAGTTCGTTAGGCTTTGTTAGTGGAAGAGGCAAGCCCAAGATTGAGTCTGTGATTCCCTGTAAGTAGGTTATTCTTCAGAGTTCACTTATAAACAAGCAATAAAGCTGCTTTTACAGAGTTACTTGTTAAGCTTAATACTGCATGGACATGGAAGAATCAGGCAGTCTTCTGTGAGTGGGTGGCCATGTACCTGTGTAGCATTTACTGTCTATATACATGAATTCTGTTAGAATTTTTAAAAAAAAATAAAAATCATGAGGTACCATGTTTAAACTTGCTTGTAAAATGGTCCTGAAAAACTCTGGGAGGATTTTTTTTAACTGCTGTAGTGATTTGGGTTTTGAAGTCTTTTGCATAATACATATTATACAAGACTTAGCTGATGTGGAGATTAGTAGTTACTTTTGTTTATCTTTATTACTCTTTTTCTTATCTTAATTCTGGAGCATAATGTTCCATCCTGGAGAATTCCTCTCAGAATTATCCTCTTTGGATTTGACTGCCACCTGCTGTTGTGCTTGGTAAAGCTAAAGATCCAAAGTGTACAGGAATAAATGATGCCTGTCTTACAACTGTTCTCTCATATTTGTTCACAGTGGAACTCTATCTTCTTCACTGTTTGATGGCATATCTGGCCCCATCTTTCATTGAGAGTAGCTTGACTTCTCTCCCATAGGGAATAACAAGATACGGTTGCCAATTTGAAAGAGTAATTTTTTAGAAATTTCTTTCAAGGAGAAAATTGTATACTACAGCCTCTTCCTAACTGAAAGTGCATCTGACAGAACACCACCTGCAAAAATAGCTGTTATCACAGAATAGCTCCTTCTAGAAAAGCACCTATCACAGCGGATGCATTCAGACAGAAGAGCGATATCCCTTACTATAGGTATCTCTGGTGTGTACATGCATGTAGAAAAGAGTACAAAGCATTATGTGCAGGCAGAAGGCAAAGAGAATTTGAAGAAGTGAATTAAACTATGTTTATTTGTCCTCTGCTTTATATTGTTTGCATGGCATAAAGCAGTTAGTATTCTCAGTGCTGTAGTATTGATGTACCATAATCACTGTTGGTAGAGTGGTGCTAAAGGTTAAACTATACACAGACTAAGATTCCCCCCAAAAATGAAGTGCAGACTTAAATTTACAAGAAAACTAAGCATATTTAGAAATGGAACAGCACAGTTAAAGCATCCAAACAAAATGCTGTAATGGAGTTATGGTGGGAAAGTGAAACAAAACGGTATAAGGTAACTTAAAAATCCAGTTAAATTAATTTCAACATGGTAAAACCATATACTTCCTATTTACAGTGAGACAAGTAGTGCACATTGACACTCAGAACCTGTGAAATAAGATACAAAAATGCATTTTGCTTTTAAACATACATATGACATTTAATCTATAATATAAATGCCTAGTGTGAGAGTCTAGCTTTAGGAGTTGTAAAGTGTTTATGAGAGCTGCCAAACATCATAGAATCATAGAATCATTTAGGTTGGAAAAGACCTTTGAGATCAAGTCCAACTGTTAAGCTAGCACTGCCAAGTGTACCATTAAACCGTGTCCGCAAGTGCTATGCTATGTTAAATACGTCCAGGGATGGTGACAGAACTGCTTCCCTGGGTGGCCTGTTCCAATGCCTGACAACCTTTTCAGTGAAGAACGTTTTCCTGATATCCAATCTAAATCTCCCCTGGTGTAACTTGAGGCTGTTTCCTCTTGTCCTGTTGCTTGTTATCTGGGAGAAGAGACTGACCCCTACCTGTCTACAGCCTCCTTTCAGAGCCTTCCATGAGCCTCCTTTTCTCCAGTTCCCACAGCTGCTCCTCATAAGAACTGTTCTCTAGACCCCTCACCAGCTTTGTTACCATTCTTTGGATACACTCCAGCACCTCAGTGTCATGTAGTGAGGCACCCGAAACTGAACAAAGTATTTGAGGTGCAGCCTCACCAGTACCGAATACAGAGGGATGATCACTTCCCTAGTCCTGCTGACCACACTATTTCTGATACCAGCCAGGATGCTACTGACCTTCTTGGCCACCTCAAGCACACTGCTGGCTCATACTCGGCCAACTGTCAACCAATACCTCCAGGTCCTTTTCCACCGAGCAGCTTTCCAGCCACTCTTCCCCAAGCCTGTAGAGTTGCATGGGGTTGTTGTGACCCACCTGACACTTCTCCTTGTTGTACATCATACAGTTGGCTTTGGCCTGTTAATCCAGCCTGTCCAGATCCTCCTATAGAGCTTTCCTACCTTCAAGCAGATCAATGCTCCTGCCCAGCTTGGTGTTGTCTGCAATCTTACTGTGGGTGCACTCGATCCCCTTGTCCACGCTATTGATAAAGATATTAAACAGAACTGGCCCTAGTACTGAGCCCTGGGAACACCACTTGTGACTGGCCACCAACTGGATGTATCTCTGTTCACCACCCCTCTTTGTGCTTGGCCATCCAGCCAGTTTGTAACCCAGCAAAGAGTACCCATCCAAACCGTGAGCAGCCAGTTTCTTCAGGAGAATGCTGTTCTGGAAATGGTGTCAAAGGCTTTGCTAAAGCCTAGGTAGACAACATCCACAACCTTTCCCTCCTCATCCACTAGGCAGGACACCTTGTCTTAGAATGAGGTCAGGTTAGTCAAGCAGGACTTGCCTTTCATAAAACTTTCATAAAACTGACTTGGCCTGATCACCTGGTTGTCCTGTATGTGCTGTGTGGTGGCACTCTGGATGGTTTGCTCCGTAACCTTCCCCGGCACCAAGGTCAGGCTGACAGGCCTGTAGTTCCCCAGATCCTCCTTCCAGCCCTTCTTGTAGATGGGCATCGCATTGGCTAACTTCCAGTCTTCTGGGACCCCGCTAGTTACCCAGGACTGTTGATAAATGACAGAAAGTGGCTTAGTGTGTGATGTGGAGCCTGAATCAGGTGCAGCTTTGTGCCTTCTTAACTCAACCTGAACAGCCTTTCCACACATCCTGCCAAGGGCCCTACAATGGATGATAGGCATGGCCTTTTTGGTTAAAAACAAAATGGGGGAATTGTAGAGGAATGAAGGCAGTGGGTTGATTTGCATTGATAATATGCAGCTGTGGCCTTGCCTCAGCGGCAGTGGGTTGATTGAGATGGATGATGTGCAGCTGTAGCTCGTTCTGATAAGTAGTTTAATAACACTGAGGATTGTGGGAGAGGTGGTTGAATGTAGGAGGAGCAGTGTGGTCTGACCTCTGGAGGAAGAAGAAACAGCATGGGTAGTGGGATCTGACTGATGGTGAAACCCTTGTTGCAGCCTCCTAGTTTGTTTTTGTTGCAACAGGTGAGCACTTCCACCAGCTCCCTCAGTACCCCTGGGTGGATTCTGTCTGGTCCCATAGGCTTGTGTGTGTCTTAGTGGTGCAGCAGGTTGCTAATCATTTCCCCTTGGATTATGGAGGCTTCATTCTGCTCCCCATCCCTGTCTTCCAGCTCAGGGGGCTGGGTAGCCAGGGAACAGCTGATCTTACTATTGAGACTGAGGCAAAGGTGGTATTAAGTTCCTCAGCCTTTTCCTCATTCTTTGTCACTGTGTTTCCTCCCACATTCAATAAAGGATGGAGGGTCTCCTTGGCACTCCTTTTGTTGCTGATGTATTTGTAGTAACGTATTGTCTTTTATGGCAGTAGCCAGATTAAGTTCTAGTTGGGCTTTGTCCCTTCTAATTTTCTCCCTATGTAACCTTAAGACATTCTTGTGTTAATCTGGAGTTGCCTGCCCCTTCTTCCAAAGGTCATAAACTCTCCTGTTGTTTCCTGAGTTCCAGCCAAAGCTCTCTGTTCAACCAGGCTGGTCTTCTTCCCTGCCAGCTTGTCTTTTGGCACATGGGAATGGCCTCCCTTTAAGATTTTCTTCTTGAAGAATGCCCATCCTCCTTGGACTCTTTTGCCCTTCAGAACTGTGTCCCAAGGGACTCTGCCAACCAGGCTGTTAAACAGGCCAAAGTTGGCCCTCTGGAAATCCAAGGTAGCGGTTCTGCTGACCCCCATCCTTACTTCTTTGAGAACTGAAAACTATAATTTTTTGGTCGCTGTGCCTAAGACAACCTCCAACCATCATATCACCTACGTGTCCTTCTCTGTTCACAAACAGCAGGTCCAGCGAGGCGCCTTCCCTAGTTGGCTTCTCACCAGCTCTGTCAAGAAGGTATGTTCCACACATTCCAGGAACCTCCTAGGCTGTTTCCTCTCCGCTGTATTGCATTTCCAGCAGACGCCTGGTAAGTTGAGGTGCCCCATGAGAACAAGGGCTAGCAACTGTGAGACTTCTCCCAGCTGCTTACAGACTATTTCGTCTGCCTCTTCATCCTGGTTGGGTGATCTATAACAGACGCCCACCAGGATATCGGCCTTGTTGGCCTTCCACTTGATTCTTACCCACAAACACTCAGCCCTGTCGTCACCATCATTAAACTCTAGACAATCAAAATGCTCTCTAACGTAGGGGGTTACCCCACCGCCTTTCCTTCCTTGCTTGTGCCTCCTGAGGAGTTTATAGCCATCCATTGCAGCACTCCAGTTGTGCGAGTCATCCCACAGTGTGTCTGTGATGGCGACTATGTCGTGGTTTCCCTGCTGCACAATGGCTTCCATGTCCTGCTTGTTGCCCAGTGGTGTTGATGCACATCAGCTGGGCTACTGATCCCACCGCCTTTTTTGGATGTAGAAGCCCTAATTGCTGTGTGACCATTCTCCGGCACTTCCATGGTTTCTAACACATCAATAACCTTTGCGTCTTTGCTGCCACATGGATCTTCATTCCCTACCTCCACGGCAGACAGAAGAACCTTGCTAGCACACTGTCCCTCAAACACTGGCATGCTGCTCCCAGGTTTTATTACTTTCCCCCTTCAAATCAAATTTAAAACTCTTTCAGTGAGCCCTGCTATCTCGTGTGCAAAGATCCTTTTCATGCTTTGAGGCAGGTGTACCCTGTCTCTTGCCAGCGGGCCTGCTGACCCACAATCAAGACCCCCAAAATTCTGCCAGTGACACCAGATTTGGACAGAATGGTTTTGGTTGCAAAGGACCTTTAAAGATCATCTAGGCCAAGCCCCTGCTGTGAACTGGAACATCTGTCACTAGATCAGGTTGCTCAAAGCCCCATCCAACCTGATCTTGAACGCTCCTAGTGATAGGGAATCCACATCGTCTCTGGGCAACCTCTTCCAGGGTTTCACCACTCTTATTGTAAAAGGTTTCTTCCTTGTGTACAATCTAAACCTTGCCGTCTTTCAGGTTAAAACCGGTCTTCCTTTATCTGTCAGTACAGGCCTTGGTAGAAAGTCTCTTTCTTATAAGCCTCCTTTATATACCATAAGGCTGTGATAAGGTCTCCCTGGAGCCTTGTCTTCAATAAGCAGAACAACCCAAGTCTCTCAGCCTTTCTTCATAGGAAAGGTGTTTCAGCTATCTGTCCATTTTCGTGGCCTTTCTCTGGACCCCGTGTAACAGGCCTATGAATACATATCCAAACAAAGCTACTGTAATGTTAAAAGAATTTTTCAGTTTGCATAGTAGTTAATACTTGTTTTTATTTCCTAGGCATGCCTGAAGAGTGTTCTGATATTTCAAAACTTCAGTGAATGATGTTGTACTTCCATTACTACCATTAAGGCCGGTAGGCGTAGGGAAATGACTGATTTACTCTCTTCTCAAAAGACTGTACAGTAACTTATGTTACTGCATTCTCTCTCCCCTCCCCCCCTCTCCCCCTCCCCCTGGCTCTATAAAGTTTAGAACATTTGCAGGAAACTTTTACTTTCTATTAGCTTGTAAGAGGACTGTTAACTTTACTGTCCTCATCAGTAGTAGTAGTGGTGATGGATTTATTTTTTTGTGGATAATTATGTGGTCTCCTCATCAGATATTTCCACATACAGGTATACGCAGAGAAAGACAAAACTGACCATTATGTCAAAGTAACAAGTGAGTTACTGGCTAGTCATAGTGTTCTGTGGGATGGAAATAAATGCCATGTGAAGTGTGTAGCACACTGGCCCCATTGTTTATTTAGCTGTGTACAGAGATGGATGTCCAAAGAAATTCTTTATGTAAGGTAAAAGAGTTGTGGGGTTTTGTGTGGTGATTGAATTAAGAATTTTTTAAAAAATTTTCAAGTCTGAACGTGTTTCTTCTTTATATCTATGTGACAGTGTGCCTCAAGAACTTGGTGATGGCTCTGGACAAAATGAAAACTAGGCATAGCCTTACTGATCCCTGTGTTGGATCAAGCAACCTTGTATTTTCTTGTTAATTTTAAAAAATATTTTCAGAGGTTTTCTTCATTAAAACTAATACTGTAAATGAAAGGTAGTAGGTGAATATAAGTTGAAAGATAGTAAAGGTGGATGAGGTTTATAAAATTTAACAAGTTCACTTGCCATTTTTTTCAGTATTTTTTTGCATGTACTTAATAGTACAGTTGCCTTATTTTTGTAATTGTTTTTTCATACAAATCCTCTTCTGCTCTTTTCTATTGCACAGATTGGCCTGTGCTAATGGAAGTAGTGACTACATAGAGAACAGTACCTACCTTGTGAGTGGTATAAGGTTAGAATTCGTGCATTTGTTGTGCAGCTGCAACACTGAATGAGTCATAGTTTATGTGGGATTAATAAGTGAAATGAAAAATTAAAAGAGCCCCCAAATCTAGAAAGACAAACGTATATTAAAAATGAAGGTGTGGGATTATTCATACTATTGGTAGTACTTGTTACATAAACTCTTCATTTTGTAATTTCAAACCTCTTCTATTGGATAGCTATTTTATTTTGAAGATTTAGAAAGCAACTCCAAAAATTAAAAACTGGAATGCTCTTTCTTTAAGATGTGACTTCACATGGAAATTATTCTGTGCTACTGCTTATTGTTAATATGAGCTGCAGTTCAAAGGAACATTTAACCTTCATTTAATAAATTCTGCCATCTTTTTTTTGCCATCTTAAAATGCACTCATGTTTAACAGATTCTCAACATACCACTCGAAATAGCAGTATTTGGACACCAGCTGAAAAAATAGGTGGAATACCTTATGAGGGAGGAACATGCATCATTCTTTTGTTTAGCAACTTGCTTCAACAGATTTTATTTTTGGGGGTACATTTGTGTCGGAACTTTTTTTAAATTTTCATATGCTCAACAGATTCTGAAGGAAGTGGTCATGGGAGTGAAGATGCATCAAAGGACAGTGGTGAAGGTTCCTGTTCTGAATCAGAAGAAAATATCTTGGAGGAGGAACCAGCAGAAGAGAAAGTAGAAGAACAACAGCCAAAAAGCTCCACTGAAGAAGAAGTGCCAACAGCAGATAAAGAGGTAATTAAAACTGAAAAGAAAGAGCAAGAAGATGAAGAAGAAAAGCCAAAAAAGAAGAAAGAGAAGGAGAAAGCAGCTGAACCTGATGCTGTGGCTGATGAGCAAACAAATGAGCCAAAAAAATGGAATTTGCGCAGGAACCGACCTTTGCTGGATTTTGTGTCAATGGAAGAACTAAATGATATGGATGACTATGATAGTGAAGATGACAATGACTGGCGGCCTACTGCTGAGAAAAAAAAAGGAAAAAATGCACTGCGAAAAGAGGGGAGTGATGGAGATAACGAGGACGATGAAGATGATGGGAGCGGAAGTGATGAGGATGACAATGATGAGGAAGGTAATGAAGAAGATAATAGCAGCACGGCTAGTGATGGAGGATCAAAGAAGAAGAAGACTAAAGTTCTTAACAGGAATAATGCAGATGATGAGGAATTGACAAATGATAGCCTGGCTCTTTCACAAAGCAAGAGTAATGAGGTAGTGCAACCAACTTTCTATAATATATCTGTTGACAAAATGGAAACTACTCCCCAGTAGCTTTTCTGTTAATTTGAAAGGTTAAACTGATTGGCTGGAATTGTGTTTACAGGGATAAGCGAAGCAGCAAAATCGTGCTAAATGAGCACTGCATATTGAGTAATCTTGCTTGGACCATTTGGCCAATCTAATGCCACTAAAGGCAATAGAGAGACTTCTCTTGGCTTTAGAGGGGGTTGGATTAGTTTTAACACAAATAGGAGGTCCAATATGCAAATCAACATGTATTAGTGAGACTTTGAGTTCTCTTTTAGCGTAATTGTTGCATATCTGTAATGTCGTAAAAGTTAAAAGCATCTGTGACATATTCATAATATAGCTAAATGATAGATTATTCTTTATCTTAGCCCTTCTTTTGTGACAAACAGCAAAGTCTGAACACTAAGTATTCACTGACGGAAGAATCCTAAGTTAAGAAATGTGCACACTGGGTTTAAAATCAAATAGGATAATTGTGATAATTTATGTTGGGCTTGCTTTTAATGCTCACAAATGAAGTAATTTCTTACAGTACTAAACCACATTTGGGAACTAATATTATATTAAATATCTTCTGATTGCAGAATATGAAAATTATCCAAGTGTTTGGTAATGCCATTTTTTTTCCCCTGTGCACAATTACAGTTGCCTTGAAGGTTGTGCCTGTGGAAGAATTAAGATATTAGGCTGTCAAGGTGGTTGACTTCATATCCTGCAGTAGCAAAATTCTGAACAAAGTAAAAAGAGTTGCTGTAAAATCTACATTCAGTTTTCAGGAAATAATTGCAATGTCAATATAACATTTGAAAAATGCTAGTGGTATGACACTATTTAAAGTTTTGCTGTTCCATTTAATCTTTATTTTAACGTGTAAAATGGCAGGAAGCTAAACATTATTCAGAGGAATCAGTTGTCTCTGTTTCAGATACTTTGTTTTTTATTTTATATATATATGTACACATATATATGATTACAAATGAACTGTGCTGTTTTAATTACTAGTAATAATTGTGACTGGAAAAAAATATAAATCTGTTGGGTTTTTAAAAAAAATTTTGCATAGGCATCTTCTTTTACTGTCTAGCTCTGTAATTCTAGTATTGTTACCCGTATTCTCTTGGCTCAGGAGCTGAAAGTGTTCTGCCAGTCCTGATGATCAGACCTTCAAATAGAGATAGGCAATTTTCTTTCAGTGTTTCCCATATCAGAATGGGGGTGTGAGTCTGCATTCTTAGGGATGTGTTCTTGAATATGTCCATAATTTCTATTGGCTTGAAAAGTTAGGCCTGTTTCAGAAATCCAGAGCGCTCTCTGATGTGTCTTTTGCGAAGTTTCTTAATATGCATGGGCCTCAGATTCTGTTCTTGCCTTGGATTTAGGACATTGATCAAAAGATAAAAACAAAGTTTGAAAATTTGAAGTTCAAATTATAATTTTGTACCTGATAATTTATCTTTACTGCATGTAAAGCAAAGTACTGATTATGAACAGGACTGTAACAAGGAATCTTTCAACAGTGAGTATCTTAGAGTGGATTATAGATTAATTTTTAGATTGATACTCAACTGTGTGAGTATAGCAGTATTCTTTCCACTACTACAATATTTTAAAATAGTTTAAAAAAAAAAGTAAAAAGTCTTGTCTAGTAGACAAATCTCACAAAATCTCATTACACTGCAGAAGTTAAGTTCTTAGAAAGCCAAATGTCTGAATGTATAATTAATTTATGAAATAATGTTCCAAGTAATTAACTCTGAACATGTTGTCATATCCTTAATATGCATTCTTCCTTTATTTACTTTTTGGGGGTGGGTGTTGGAGTGGGTTATTTGTTGGGTTTTTTTTCTGTGTGATTTTTATTTTATTTTTTCTACAATTTACAAAAATATTTTGAGGTTTGCATATACACTATTTTAACCTGTGCTGTAATGAAATACTATGTGCTTTTCTGCTGTATTAAGCACAGAATGTAAACTTAGATTTCTTTTCTAGGGTCAGGCATCATTAGTAGATAAATGGTGCTTTTCTGTTTTTATAATTGCTACCACTTTATGGGATTCTTCTGTTCTCAGTGTGGTTGTGTTTTTTTTTTTTTAATTATTCCTTTAAACTTCAAAGTATATAGGCATATAGTTTGAAATGCTCACTTTCTTCATTAACACCACAGAAATGGAAATTATGTAGTGATTCAGCTAAAATCCTTTCTCTCACTTGGGTAGGGAACAGGACTTGTTCAGGAGTTGGCAGCAGTCATCACCTCTATGTAGAAGTTCCCATGCTTTAGACAAGTAGGGTCAGCTTCTGGGATAGGGTCTTTCAGGTGCTTACATGGACTAAGTAAGGGAGGGCAGCATGTTCAGATCACTCCCTTTCCATGTCTGCATAGAAATAGTTACTGTACTGTCCTGTTTGACCTGTTGGCTGTCTTCACACAAGGTAAACAATAATGGATGGGGATCCTAACATTAGATCCAAATTTGTTGCCCTTCCATCATTGCCTGGTGTGGGTTTTTTTTTTTTGCCCATGTTTGCATATGTTCGCACTGCCTAAATAGCTAGCCTTATTTCAGTGTGGCTTTTACAGTGCAACTTTGTTTATTTAATTTAAAGTAATAGTTTGTTTTTTGGTTTCTTGGGGTTTTTTCTGCTTTTTTTTTTCATTACCAGACCTTGGGCTTCTGTAACAGTAGAAGTAGCAGATTTCTTTTACACTTCTCTTAGTGAAGACAAATAACAGTTAAAGTTGAAGGTATTGTCAGAAAAAAGCTGACTGCTGTAGAGTTGTGAGGTGCATCTGAGAAGCCTATGACGTTGCACAATTAATCTGCCAGAGTTAGGCACTGTAATGCCATTTTCCTGTCTATAATGTGAATGGTAAGCTACACATGGGTATTTTGAATTATGATGGGGCACAGTATTTTTGAAAAAAATGTGCAGATTTCTTGCTTTCCTCAAAATGCTTTGCAACTTTGTCCTAAAAGGAGGATATTGGAAGAAATGCTCCATAAATCTGATCTCTGTAGTAGAGAATCTTGTATTTTTCACATTAGTTGCCTTCCTGTAAGCTAGCATGACCATGTAAATGGTGGTATAATCTTTCATTTTCAGTTCTAGATGAGTGTTTTGTTCTTTTATACATCATGTTTCCTTACATTGTTTAGAGAAAATGGATGGGAGATCCAGAAGCGTTTCCTAAGCTATAAGTATGTGTTTGACCTTTCCTGGGTCAAAAACATTGTAAGAAGCCACTTCTGTTAATTCAGGTAAAGTATTTGAGCCCAGCTGTAGGTGGTAAGGATTTTTTACCCTTTTATCTTGCTGTACCCTCTAAATACCTGCCCAGATAAACCTAAAGTACAAAGAAACTTTGCAAATGATTTACTGAAAAATCAGCGTAGAGACTTACTATAACAGATTGAGAGCCTATCATGAAATAATTCCATAGATTGATGTGAGAATAGAAGAACGTTGAGGAAGAACATCCACTTGAGGTAGCATTCCTGATATTTTTATCTGCTTATGCTACACAGGCATAGTATTGGTTCTGTGTTTTATGGCATAAATGGGGGGGG
The DNA here is from genome assembly GCF_023634155.1 of Falco peregrinus. NCBI lineage: Eukaryota > Metazoa > Chordata > Aves > Falconiformes > Falconidae > Falco > Falco peregrinus. The sequence continues at coordinate 35,261,134 of NC_073725.1, read as the reverse complement.
GGGTTAGAATGAGAAAAACATGCTTGAGAGCGCATCTTCCACCTTAATTTAGTTAGGTTGTTTTTTTTTTTCCCTCGTAGGATACCACAGCAGTTTTGAAATATTCTGAGATCTCTGACCCTTTGAATGGATGCCATTTAGGCTTGAACTGTTAGCCTCTGCTCTAAAAATATTACTATTTCTTTATACTGCAATGATTATTTTTCACTAGTATGCCTGATTTCACGCTTCCCTATATGCCTTCCTATCACCAGTGAAAGTAGTTTAAGCTCAGTGTTCGCTTTTAGTATAAAAATAAAAGAAAATGTATGGAAGCCGTGAAACTTTGCAGAAGAGACAGTGGCTGTATCTCAATGAAAATAATAAGAAACCTCAGTGGTGTTTCTGAAAATACTTAAATTTACATACAGATTTATTTGGTTTGTGAAACACTTTTCTGTGTTTCCTTAGAGAAATTCCCTATTAAAAGCCACATTCTTCTTTGGTGATGTAGTTCATATTGAAGGTTGCCAAAACAGAGCAATGTACTTGTTCTGCAGATCATTACTCCTGTATATAATCACAAGAAATAAGTTGTTACAGTTTTAATAATTCATATGGTTTTGCATAAAGACATGTAAATTTGCATTACAAAAAACCCAGAATCGAGTTGAAAATTTGTTGTATTTTATGTAGGTGAAAACTTGGCAGGCTTCTGTTAGTAGCTTATTTTCAGATTTTTCAGATCCATGTGACTTATTTTTGGAAGGCGCAAATTGAGGAAAATTAAGCAACTTTTCTGAATATTGGGACATTTGAAGATCATCTTTGGCCTTGGTGGTGGTTGGGTTTTTGGTTTTTTTTTTGCTTTTGAATGGTTTCTAAGGTGTGTTTTCCTTTTTGTAGAACATAAATGGTTTAAAGACATGTATGTTTCTGTCTGAGGAAATAAGACCCTTCTCTGGCCTTTGGATATTAACAGATCTGTAGGTATACTGAGATCAGATTGTATCCATCCTTTCTCCCAGTTCTTATATTTATGTATAAAGTTTTTTAATGTCTTGACAACAAAGAAGCTTTTAGTCTTGTGAAAATAATTTTCCATCTTTTTTTGTTTGTTGTTCAAAATTTGAACAAATAACAGATCTTGTGTTTGTTTTAAATAAAACTGAAGTTCCTGGCATAATCCATGTGTCTTCATTTTTCAATATTAGGATTCACTGATCCTTGAGAAGTCTCAAAATTGGAGTTCGCAGAAAATGGACCATATTTTGATTTGTTGCGTTTGTCTTGGCGATAACAGTGAAGATGCTGATGAAATAATCCAGTGTGACAACTGTGGAATAACAGTGCATGAAGGTAATACAACCCTTCATTCTCATTGTGGGAGGAAAGCATATACTTTGCTTTTAATAAAATTTTGACTTGCTGTCTTCAAAAAAAACAAAGCCTTTTTTTTTGTAATACTACATAAATCATTTTTAGCTGTGAAACATCCATTTTCTACTTTAGCAAAACAAATATAAGCAATTACAGGACTGGATGCGGTCTACAGATACCTATATAATGAATTACAGTCTGCAAGTATTGGAGCTATACATTGTATTTTCAGGGCTTTAGGATATTATATCAAATGTATTTTTGTCTTATCTGTTTCAGTATATGAATTTGATTGCATAACTGGGCTACAAGATCATGAGAATGGGAGGCCTTCTAAAAGGAAAGGTTTTTTTACATATATTTTTGCTGCATCAAAAAGGCAGAGAGAAGGGGAGGAGCAACAACAGGAATTGTCTGTGGCATTTAGTTACAAGTGAAAATAGCTCATCTTGGGCTTTCTCATGATTTTCACTGACAATTTGAAATGGAGAAATTTTAAAGTTAAAGCATACTCAAATTGTTGTTTTGCTAATTCCTTCAAAATCTAATCTGTGTGTATGTTACAAATGTAGGAGGTCTGGTTTTAAAGAAACATTTCTGGAATAATTCTTAGGTGAGCATATGGAATTTTAACAGCCATGTATGAAAGATGAGTCTATTGTGTATTGCTGCTCTTTCTCTTAAGGATGGAAGGTAGGGTAGATACTAACACAAGGAGACATACCTTATTCTTTTTTTTTTTTAGCATTTCTGATATCCTTTACCTTTTTAGAGCTTTGCTTTTTTTTAAAAGGTTTCCCAGGAAAATGAGATATGCTATTTCAATCCTTGAAATTTAAAGAAAGTAGGCTTTCATTCTTCAAAAGCATGGAAGGCATTTATTTAATTTATATGACTCTCTTAAAATTTTTTGGAGCTGTTTAGCATGCCTTTTCAGGCTGGAAGTTCTTTTATTAATACCCTATTCCCCTTTTGCTTCCTTATACTAGGCTGAAAATTGTTTCACAACAGTATTTTTTATGCACTGAACTGTAATTCAGTTCTTTGCTTAACATCAGTTAGGAAACTGAGGATGGAATTTCCATTTTGTGCATTGTGGTGCATTATGTTAAGTGTCAACATGGAACTCCTGAAATCTTCTTGCAGTCCTTTGAAGAGCTAATCAGTACTGTCAATGGAGCTTAGAGAGCAGTTTTTAGTTGATCTAATTTATGATGAGCTGGATCACACTCTAGGTGCCTTTGAGGGCATTACAAGTGTTAGACTTCTAAATTTAGGTGTCTTGGTACTCTTGCAGAATTCCTTCCTCTGTGTCCATGAAGTTTTTGGAAATAACGTGCAGAGCATGTACAATTTGAGATGCAGTAAGCTACTAAAAGTTAGTTTTATAGAATCTTGATAGATTATTTTTTTTACCATAGCATAGCCTAACATTAACTAATGAGAAAAGAAAACCTGAATGAAAATGCCTCGTCCTGATAGTTGTAAGTGCCTATTTGAGAACTCTCCAAAAGTTTCATACAGTCAACACATCTAAACTCTAAAGCCCTGGAGCTCCCTGAAAATTCTTCTGTAAGATTTATTTAGTAATTGTACAGCTAGTTACGTTAAAGTGCAGAACGATTGTGATAGAAAAATTATCTGCCTTTTTGGAATAAAATGATGGCAAATTTGGTTTTATTCCCATGGAGTGCCTTAAAAATCACCAAAATAACACTTCCTCATTTTGTTTAGTTTACTAAACTTTTGTCCCTACAAGAAGTAAGATTATAGATGGTTTTCCTCCAAAGGAAATAGTTCCATGGTTCAAAACTCACTTGAATTCTCATAGCTGAAGATCTGCCTAAGAGTCATTGTTGCCATTCTTCTTTTTTAAACCGTTATAGACAAAGATTCCCTATACTGTCAGTGATACAGAGAGTACAATGTATGTATGTTTATTTTGTTGTTACTGCAACAAAGTAAAATGGATGAATTCAGAAAATTTAAATTGCTAGTTTGTTCTCGTAAGTTCTACAGTATGTACAAGCTAATTGACTATGGATGTTGGTTAATTTTTCACACTTACAGTTGAATGTTTGGCTCTTTACAGTGTATTTTAATAATAAGTACTTAAATGCAATTTGGAAGTCTACTTGATGTTTTGAGTGTATGTTTCATTCCTAGATATGTATATCAATTTGTAAAGACATGAATATAGTTTTAAGTAGAAATGAGCATTTATTTTGGTGGGGTTTTTTCTGTATTTTGGTATTTCAATGGTAATAGCAGGTACTATTTTAAATTGGAGCTTTTTTCAATAATTTGTTTAAATAATTGCTTGCAGCAAAGCAGAATTCTATAAAAACACGTGGAACTTTTGAAGCTTTAGTTTGATTCGGTGATCTTGCATGTTCACTGTATATGTTCAAGTTACATGTTCAGTAACTTGGAGGTTTCTGCACTCCTGACTGGTGGTCATTGATTCATTGTATTACTTCTGAACGCATGAGTAATGAAGACACAGACTATTATAAAGAAGTTGCAGTTTAAACTAAAATGTGATGTAACAATTACTTTTAGTTCCTGTTGGCTTCATCATTCAACTTGGGTGATTTCTAAAAATAAATTAAGAAGTAGTTAAAGAGAGAATTACTGTCTAATCATATAAACATGGCTTATAACCTTCAGAATTATTTTTTTAATGTTAGTATAGGAAGGTTTACTCTTAATATCATTAGCTTTAATCTTACCTTTTAACTACGTGCTCAGATCATGGACATAGGTTGTATTGTGCTCTTATACGCAGCTGCTTTGTGATTTGAAAAATAAGTTCCAGTAATAAGTGAGTCTGTTTTGTAAACATACTGGAATCCGAGAATTTGTTCTTATTTTTGCAGGTTTCCTTTAGTAGGTAGATTGCTGTGACTGCAGGCACCATGCTGTGTCTTGAAATTTGTTCTAATATTTGAGCTGCTGGGTTTTTCAGAAAATGCAGTTTCTAGCACAGTATTGAGTGAAGAGGCTTCTATTTATGAATCGGATAGAAATTGATGCGGTGATGTTTACCTGTGTTTGCCTGCAGTTGGGAAGAATAATACGCTTATTTCCTGTGAAGTAATTTTGATATTTAGCAGTTGTCTTTTCCCTAGAATCTCAAACCCAAGATGCCTATTATCCTGAAGCATCCAAAGAAAGCTGCTGGAATACTGCAGGGTTTCTCTTCATAGTTTTCGTATGCATTTTCAACTTGTATTATAAATATGTTTTTTCTACTTTTCTATAGCATTGTAGATATTTATTTGGAAGGAAGTACACTGTTTTCACACCCTACTGGTGCCCCACGCAGGGACCCACATAATGATGATATTGGTGATTTGATTGTTCTGTCCCTGAAGACCTTAATTTTTCTTTCTTGTAGATTATTACAGAAACTGTTTTACTTCACAGGAAGGGATCTTGCACCGCTGGCTTGTGCCTTTGTGCTCTGCTGAAGTGGAAGTTTCAGTCTACCATAGAACCTTTCAGGTGACTGGAAAAGGCTTTTCTATGGTGGCTGTCTCTGTATTTAATGCGAAGTTACTCACTAGCCATGAAAATGCTGCCCTTGAGTCGAGCCTATTTCTTCTGGACAACAGGGCTCCCTTCCTTCCTTGAGTGGGGGCTTTTGATCTACTTGTACCTACTGGTCAAAGGGCAGGTGCCACATAGTAGTGCGGCCCCTTCATGTGAAGGTGAGCCTTCCAGTTGCCATCCCCGAGTGGCTGCATGCTGGCATAGTTGTTGGCAAGAATCTGTTACCCTCTTTCAGAGTGTAAGCTAGTGCTGCCTTGTGTTTCAAGTTAGGCATGGTCTAGAACTCCATTCTTTCCTGTTTCAGAATGTTTTGGCTTTTCTAGCACAAGGTAGCTTGCCACTGTGCATACTGCTCCATTACTCATGTACCTGGGTACTTGGTAACTAGCACCTTTTCCTTTTTAGTACCTGGTGCAGTGGGTGCCTCTTCAGTCATGATTTATATTCCTTTTGGTTTGCTTGCTTGCATTAATCAACTATTACATGAGGTCTTCCGTGGGTAAAGAGGGGTGATAACTCATCTGGGAGCAACTCTGCCAGTGCTCATGTGAAATACAGCAACAAGCCAGGAGTTAGACAAGGGTTCTGATTCAGACCTAGAATCATGGCCCCTTAATAAACATTTATATTTGTCTTACTGACAAGTTTTGAGATTGCTAGAAATTCAGTTTCCTTTCCAGTGCAACTATTTGCTGCATAATGTCCGTATCACCTGCATGGCTAGCATCACTTGTCCAAAAGCTATCTTTGCTCTGCAGAGACATGTCCAAAACTCTGTAAACTTTGTGGAGCAAATAACTGGTTCAAAAATGACAGAAATCTGTAACTGCCTCTAAACCTGCCTAAGTAGCATACACATAATGCTAACTTAAGACCCACTCTTACACTTTACATTCACCTTTTATGTCTAAATGGCCTGTAATTCATTAAGTCCATCAATTAAAATTTCGTTCTTATTTCATGTATCAACTTTTTTTTATTATTATTAAAGGAAAAACGTTTGCATTGCTAGGGTTTCTTACTGAATTTGTAGAAGTACAGTTGCTTTTTGGAGTGTTCACTTCTGTGCAGAATAATCCTCATTTCTTTTTATAAAAATCTTCTTGCAGCAGTAATCTGTCATTTTGGATAAATGCTTTTTTGGTAAGATCTTTCTTCTAATAGCAGGACACCCCCAACTGTGATGTCAGTTTTTTTGACATGTTGATTGCAGCATGACTGAAGAAATCGTCTAGTGCATATCATAGCATGTGCCGTAACTGTAGGTAGTACACTTGCCAGCTATTGCCTTGGGTTAGTTGTTGTGAATTAAATGAGTGAAGTTCTACATTTTTCCAGCTGTTTCTTTCCATCTCCTCTATTTGTTTCTTACTTTACTGTGATGTGTGTGGCAGGGAATAAAATTTCTCTTGCTAAAAGCAATAGTGTAGTCACCATATGCTTTACAGTGTAGTAAAACATTTTTGCATTTTAACTGCTTACACTGGTACACTCCTGTCTGGTACAAAAATTCATTTTGCAAAATCATGTACTTTAGTGCTCTTCATTTACTAAATAAAAATACTGTTCTGAATTTATGATGCGTGAACTGATCAATGTCTTTAAACTGGTGGTCCAATTGAGGATTGAATGTAATGTATTTTGAATACTATGATCTCACAGCATTTGATTTTTCAAATGTACGGTTTACCTTGCAGATCATGTTTTCATGATTTTTATAATAAAATCATGTTTCAGAGTATATGTAGATGTAGTTAGCAAATGCGGATCTCCTGTTTGACTAGCAAAAATTTGCCCTGCCAGAGAAATGGAGGAAAAGATGCAACCAAGGCAAGAATTAGGTCTCTCTTCCCGTTTGCCTCAGTGATATAAATTTCAGAACAATTGCTTTAATGGTAGCATTTTAAAGTGTTTGCAATTTCATTTTAATGTCAATCACATTAAATAAAAGCTATTGACAGGGTACAAGGACTTTAAAATCAGGGAATAATTTTTTTTTTCCCCTCTGTATGAAATGATATACATTCAATAGACAACTTGGTTGTAATTGTAATACATATATATGCTGTTAGTGGAACAGTAAATGCTGTGAGAGTTTTAACTTCTTGACTTTCATAGGTTAATACTATACTAAACCAGTTTTATTGTTTAGTGTAAGAGGTATTCAAGGAGGTGACAGACATGGAATTGTGATACAGTTATCTTAAGAATATACAAATATGAGTATTTAATGAACTTTAGTTGAAAAGGGACTCTTAGGTATTCTAAAGATCCAAAATTCAGAATTTTTGTGAACATTGAGGAAAGGCAGCATCATTTTAAGCAAAGTGTTTAAAAGTAGTTTTATTTTCTTCAACATATTTTCCAGTCAAAGGGGTGTGTGGTTGACTAAATGCCGAACAGGTCACAGGTGCAGTGATAATAACTGAAACCAAATACATCGTTTACAATATGTATATCCTTTCCTCTGTTGCCCTTTCAGTCCTTAAGTAGTCACAGCATTTACACAACTGCAGTGCTTTTAGAGAGAACCTGAAGATTACCTCCTGATGTTGCTTGGGAGATTTGCTTGCAGCGTGGCCTTAAATTTCTTTCTGTTCCAACACCAGCAGTTCCCAACAATTCATACAAGGAAATTAGGTTGGACTTTTTCTTGGTCATTAGCTTAACTATTTAATACTAGGATGGAATGATTTATCAAGCAGCAGCTTCGTCTCTCCATGTCTCTGCATTTTAAAGAGTCATTTAAAAAAGTAAAAAAAGTAAAAATTTTAAAAATTTTTGTAATGGGACCAAAATAATTCTTTCTGCATAGGAAAAGAAGGCAGACAGCAATAAGTTGAATTTTAGTTGTGCTTGGCAGTTTTAAGGATCCTAAAATTATATATATAAAAAGGTAATTGCCTGTTACAGATAAAATAATATTACCATGGTAAAAATATGAAGATTTTTAGAACGTGTTTTTAAAAATTCTGAACTCTTGATCTCTACATTGTAACTTTTTAGACAGATTTAGACAAAGGTGCATTTAGATTTTTTATCAAGTGCATTTTGTGCTTCAGGTTTGATTCAATTAAAAAAAAAATCAATTATAGCCATGCAGTAGAAAACACTTCCCCCGCCGCCCCGCCCCCCCCCCCCCCCCCCCCCCCCCCCGGTTTCAAATTATTAAGGGATATACGAATCCCTTAGCCATGACTATTATGAAGTTACTTGAAATTGGAAAGTGGAAGCTGCTGAAAATGTGGTCTAGAACTGCAAGTTCATCTTTTTCATTAGTGTTAATTAATTGTGTTTATCCACAATTCTACATTTTGACAAGGTGTGTATAACATTCTGTTGTTTAAAAATGTGATGTTAATCTGACCAAATGAATTTTTCTGTTGGCAGTTAGTATTACAACTTGTGATAACAAAAGAAGAAATAAAATCAGTATATTGAGGAATTTTGAAAATTTATGAGTTTAATTTTGACACTACAGATGTTTACTAGATAAGCAGCATTCCTCAGCTTTGCCAGGGTTTTCATTATGGTTTCTAGTTAATAACCGGAAAGTAGATAACTATTTCTTGAAAAACTGTAAGGTATAGAAGTTTTTTTTGTTTCTTACTGGGTTGGAGCAATTTTGACCTGCTGCAGTTAGGCTGCAGAATTAGTAAACATCTAGTACAATAAATACTGTAATTTTTATGTATATGAAGTGGAGCAACTCACAGAAGAGACTGAGGTATTTATTCTGGAATAACTACCACGTGATCGGAGCATTGGTTATGGGAGAGCAGATTAATATCCTTGTTCTGGTTTGGACTGGGCAGAGATTTCAGATTCTTTCACATCCCAGATGAATGCTATAATTATCTTAGCTTTTCATTGTTTCAAATACACTTACTTGGACTGAAATTTAAAGTTATAGCAAACCTGATATTTCTACAGTAGGATTTTTTTCTGAAACTGCTTTTGGCTTCATATCTCAATTGAAGTGTTAAAGAGTGGATTTTGGCTCCTTGTACATTTGAAAAACAAACATTGTATCTGCTCCTGACGTATCTGGCATCTTAATGTCAGATGACATCATCATTGTGTTATCTGTCGTTCTTTAAATTGGGACAAATATATTTTGGGACAAATACATTTTGTCATTGATTATATTTTTTTCTGAGTTATTTCACTGTTTTGAATCATGTAAGTTTATTATTTAAAAATGGAACTACTGGTATTATTTTGCTTCACTATATATTTTTGGCCTGCCAAGGTACTTTCACTGCTTTTTTTTTTTTTTTTTTCCCAAAAGGAATTTAAATCTCTTCATATGGATATTGGTTTGTGGTGTCAAAACCACATGCCACGTTTGTCATATTTCTTACAATTTGTAGCTTTACAGACATTTGATGAATACAGCTGTTGAACAGATTTGTATTATCCATATGAATATTCTATTGACAAAATTTGATCTCTCCTTTGATTTCTGTTATCACTTAACAACCCAGAAGCAGACAATGACTTTATAGCATACATAAGAAAAAATCTGGGTTAAAATACTTGCGTATCCTTAACAAAAAATACAGCTTAGCAAGCAGTTCCTAATTAATTTTGGGACTCAGTTCTTAATTTTGTTAAGTATTATTAGATCATATTTAAACTTAAGCTGTTGGGTAATGATTTATGGTGCATTACCTTATTACCTATTTAAAAGTATTATTCTTAAAGCTGAGTTTTGTTTCACTATTTATATATATTAGTCCTAAGTCCTCCTGGAAAGTAAACTTTCCAGACATGTTACGTAGAGTTCAGGCTTACTATGGAGCATACTGAAAATTGCCCATGCCACTCCTCAGTCAAGAACAATTACAAAGTACCTTCGCTGAAACCTTGCAATGAATTTTTTTCCCCCATGGGGTTAAAGGTAACGATCTGATGTATGTGTGTAGAAAACACTACCAACAGCCTTTTTGTTGCTTACATGGATGGCTTCATAGCAAACAAGGCTTTGTCTTGCAGCTTTCATTCTGTAGTTTCATTTGGCAGTGTACATCAAATCGACAACAGTCTTACGGGCTGGATTTCCTTTTCTTCAGCTGTGTTGTGGACAAGACTGTTTTGATACAGTTATCAGCAATGCTTAATGGTAGTGTAGCCTACTTTCTCCAGCTAATGACCACCCCTTTCACTGGGTGTAACAGTATGGTGTTTAGCTTTTGCTAAATGGCCGTTAAGGAAAAAGAGTAAATGCCTTCTTGTCTGTTAGAAATCTTAAACTCTTTAAACTCTAAGACTTACGCACAAATTGGGACAAAAAACTTGGGTTAAAAATCCAGACTATTTTTTTTTAATCTACCTTCAGAAAGGACCTAGATTTGTATTGTTATAGAAACAATGTTTAATGTAAACACATATGATAAGAATGGAAATAATTACAGCACATGTATCATTTTCTAGGAATAAAGATAAAAAAATAATAATCAGGTATAAATGACTGATAAGTATAATAAGGCAGCTATTTTAGAGTAAAGGTAAGACAGTTTGGGGAAGTCACCATTCTAATTTTTGCAGACTGATGACACTTAGGTTAGTAAAGCAAAGCTAATTACCTTCAATTAGTGAAGAAGCATCAGTGTTTGAAAGAAACTAATTTTATTTTGCCATATGAATTGATGACAATATTACTGCTTCCATAGTGTTAGGTAATTTTTGATAAGTACATTTAGGAATATATTGATATGTTAAGAAGTCTGAAGGATTTCTAAAAATTGTAATTATTCATCAGCTTCATGATACCAATGGACTGTGTGTTTGTACATTAATGTAATTGCTTAAAAGTAGCTTTACTATCATGTATTCAAGATTCTGTTATTAGAACTTAAAAAACTCCTTTCTGGAATACTAGTTAAAGCTGATACCACATTATAAAGAAAATGGAGTTATCTTATGTGTGAGATATATGATCTTTTATATACCCAATGAAACGTTTCTGTGAACACATTTCTGCACATTACTTTTTGTTTGATTCTGGAATACTTTTATAATGAAAAGAAACAGTCTGCCTTCTTATTTTAATTCTTATTGATGAGCCTCATTCTGTAATGGAAGACTATAGTTCTTAAACGGTTCCTAAAGTGTGATTGCTTATTTCCTGAATGTAGTTAGTCTATTATGCAGACCTCTGTTTCTGTCACAAGGGGAGTTAGAGCACTGTTGATATTTTATTACAGTCAGTGGGTAATGAACCAAAGTAACAAATCATGTTGCTATTTAATTGCAGAATTCGATAATTTAACTGTTCCGCAAGCACAAATGTTGACTTGATCACTGTATTTGACAAATAGCTGAATTTAAACTGTTAATAAAACCTCTACTGTGTTTTAAGTGTTGACAATGAAATTATGTTTTTCTTGTATTAAAGAAGAGATACAGATAAAGTTTCAAAATGTGGCATACACAGAAATAGTTTTATGGTGATGAGCTTTGAGATTTTCCTTTTTGTCATTTGCAGTGCTAATAATGCTGCTCTTATTCTTGTGCAAAATTTAAATAGCAAGCTTCTAAATCACTTCAGAAATACTGTTTTCCTAAATTTGTGGTGGTTAAGCATGCATAGACACCTTAACAATCATGAAGAATGTAGTGGATACAGCAAAGAAGAATCGAGAAACTGAATGAGTGAGTCTAGTCATAATTTAAAACTGTAAAAATGAGAATGATTAAAAAAAATAATATACTTCATCAATCACCAGTGTGGTGTCTCAAAACAGTTAATCTGTGCTCTGCAAACTATACTTGAGTTTTGAAGTTACAGAAGGTCCTTTAAGCTCAGTCCTACAACCCCTAAATTATGCAAATAGTCTTTTTTATTTCATGTGTATATTCTCTTTTAGTAGATTTGGATGCTTATTGCAAATTGGAAAACTAGAATGCATATTTGTTGACTATTATAATAAATCTCTAAAAAACCTGCAAAAACTAACCCCCTGCCCCCCAGTAACGTTCATTTTCAGAGTAGGGAGAAGGAGAAAGATAGGAGTATCCAAGAGAAGCCTGAGATGCTCACAAATTCCACAGCTTGTTGCATTTAACTTGAAATACATTTGAAAAAATCCTTTGATTTTTTTCCTCACGTCTTTGTTGTTTGCTTTTAGTCTTGGTTTTTTACTTTCCTTCTTAATGGATAGTCTGGAAGAATACCAAGTGTTACTAAAATAAAGTAAACCAGCCTTTTTCTTGTTTTTCAGTTGTGATCTTAAGAGAATCACATAAAGTAGATCACTTCTCAGAATTACAATCTCTAATGTAAATTTGCACTAAAGATAATCTTTGCCAATACATTGCAAGTGTTCTCAGAATCATTCCTCTGAATGTGTATGCATGTATGTTTCCTGCTGAAATTGTAACTGACCACTTGTCTACATCTACAATTATCTTTTCTTATATTGGTCTTCCATCTTTTGTGTGCATAGGTTGCTATGGTGTTGATGGAGAGAGTGACTCTATCATGAGCTCAGCTTCAGAAAATTCCACAGAACCTTGGTTTTGTGATGCATGCAAGTGTGGTGTCACACCCAGTTGTGAATTGTGTCCTAACCAGGATGGGATCTTCAAGGAGACTGATGCAGGCAGGTAAGACTGAAGAAGTGGTGTTTTGAACTTGATGACATCTTGCATTTAAAAGATGTGGGTTTGCCCTAGTCTGTTTCTGTAGGAGCTAATGTCACAAATTAAGCTTTCTTCTTGATGTCCTCTCTCTGTCACCTCACGTTTGATTTGGGTGCTCTTTGGATAGTCAATCACCTGATTTTTTTGTGTGCTCCAAATATTCTTCATGCCCACTATAATATTAGGAAGATGTTGTCTTAAGGTGAATTAGAGCATGAAGATTTATGGACCTGTGAACAAAAGATGTACCTAGGTGAAACAAAGATCACCATTTACTTCATGGATAAATCTTCATGATAAATCCTGTTCTTCAGTATAAAGTCACCATGTATTTTTATATATATATAGATGTTTTAGTAGCTATATAGAAGACCTTTATTTGTTCCCTTGAACCACTTGTGTGATGCATCTTTTTAAAGAAAGAAAACATACTAGTGAAGGTGATGGGAGTCCTTTAAAGAAACAGGGTTTTTTGTTTGCATAAGGAATGCAGTCTACATTTAAACAAAAAGGGTTTCCTGTGTAGAAGAAATTAAGATCATGTAAACTCCTACTCAGTGTTCAGATATCTGCAAGGATAATGACGTGAAAGGCTTCCCTCACTTAACCAATGGCTTGAACTACTGACAGCAGGGACCGGGGATCAGAGACTTGGAGAAAAAACTGTGTACTTGTTTTGGGTTTGCTCAGACTTGGAGGTTGCACTGAGAAAAGCAGGGTTTGAGTCCCTTGAGTCTCACTGCTGAACAGTAGATGTAAGTTCTAGCAAGCACAGCTGGTGTGGCTGGTCACTGGTTCTCTGATGGTGGCTGAGCTTGTAGTGTTCAGTATCTGCTGTCAGTCACTGTAGAATCTGAGCATGTGTTCTCCTAGTTCAATTTAATCAGCTGCCAGAAAGCTGCAATTTATGGCTTGCTAGTATTGTGCTTCTTTCATGGTTAATCCTGAAGAGTAGCAAAACACTGAAGTGCTCTTCTTTAGTTAATAATGCCACTAAAAAGAATGGCAAAAGGGGAAAACACTTTCCAGACTAATCATATTGGACTGGAAGTATGTAGCCATTGGGAAAATCAAAGCATCTGCTCCATTTCAAGGAAGAAAAAGTAGATTTTATTCTTTCAGTAGTATTCTGCTTCATGCAAGGTAACACCACTGCAGCCTTATATGGGCTCTGCTCAAGTCTGTTGACTTTCAAGTATGATGGGAGGGGGAGCATTTCGTGCTGCTTCTAGAAGAGCAAAGGACTGGGTGTTGGTAATGTCAGGTAATGGAAAAAAGTAACAAAACTATATTGAAGTTGTGCTAAAGGTATTCAGACAGACCTAGTATATTATGATTATTTTGTATTATGAAAATCATAGTCTTGATTTTGAGTGACTTTTGATAATTTTCAGCTAGAGATGAGCTTTTTAGGATGGAGTTCAAGTCTAATTTGAGACTAAGGAGGTTAATTTTCATTGATGTCTTCTACTCCTGTCACATTTGGAACATAAATTAAGAGGGAGATATTAACAGTAATTACCAGTGATGTCTGATTTACGGTCAGTGTTACTGGTTTTTGGTGGGTGGTTGGCTTTTTTGGGTGGTTTTAGACCACGACAGTTATGTTCTTTTTCCATACATTTTACAGCCGTAGAAATTGCAGGTGTGTGGTAATATACAAAGCTTTCAGATGCTGGGCCTGTCATAAGCTTTCCATTGATCTTGCTAACAAGGGAAGGCAGTAATTAGTTGGTAATGCTGCTCAGAGGAAAGAGGAGCTTTCTTAATCCTGTTTGAACATATCTGTTAGAGATAAAGAAATATAAAAGTCTGCAGATGTATCTCACTGATGATGATGGATGAGTTGGAAAGAATCCAGTTAAATATTCAGTATTGGTACATATACTTTAAGTACTTTAAAATTTAGAAATGTCAACATGTGTTACTGTAAAACCTTTTGTGTTTTTTAATATGAATTCATAAACACATTACTATTTACACTTAGCTATATATTTTAAAGCAATGTCTTCTGTACTAACAAATCACAAAATACAACCATGTCCTCACTCTTTCTTCACCCACTGGTTTGTAGTGGTCTTCATGGTTTTTCCTACTCATTGTGAAGGGTTCCCTAATTAGATTTGCACAAAAGCTAGGAACTGAGTTAAAATGAAGTAAAAGTTTAATCTTACCATCTGTGTTAGTAAGCTCTTGTATATGTTGTCACTTCAGTATACGGCTGTCTTGGAATGTGTGCGTAAGCATATCCATATTTGTCGTTTTCCCCTTGCTTTTTTCCCCTAGTTCCTTTGTGTTCGCCGTATTTTTATTTTATTATTTTTACTTTTTCAGTCTTACAGACTTTACTGTTGCTAATCCTGTAACGATCTGGTCCTGCCATCATTAAAAGCTCGGCTGAGCTGAAGATGATGTTTAGGAAAGCTTTTTTTGATATACTGAGTTGTCTGTCTTCAGAAAATTAAATATGGTATTAAAATGTCGTAAGTTGATTCAGGTTGTGTGAATTAAATTGTACATCCCCTTGCGTTGCATTTCTCCCTTAGTTTGTATTTTTTCCTGATAGCAAAAACATTTTGAGTTTGTGTTGGGAATAAAGAGATAATGAGGGTATTCATAACACTGAACTTTGATCATTGAATGCAGGTGCCAGCAGTAACCTTTGGAGGCATCTACCTTTCTCCACTGAATGTACACTGAGCTGAACTTCTCAGTTTGTAGCTGAGATGCATTTTAAAGATACACATAGAGCCTGCAAAAACAGATCTTTTTGTCCCTTCATGTCTTCCACATGCATCTTTTAGAGAGGAAACAATGAAAGTAGAGGAAAATACTGTGCTGTTTTTAAAATAAACAAGTAACACAAGTGAGTCAGGATTTGTAGTGAGTGATGTTGAACCCGTAGGAGCAGTTACTCTTTTTAAATACTTCCAGGATTCAGATTCTCAGTTCCTGGTCTGTCTTAGGTTCAATAGTATCTGTGCGTCTCCCTTATAAAGCTGTTAAACAGTTAAATTGTACTTTTCAGTTCTGTTTTCTATTTTAATAATAATGCTGCTATATGGAAAAAAATGTTTTTAAAGACTAAAGTCAATTGTCTAACAGGAAATGTGAGAATCAGTATCACCTGGCAAATTTTATTTCAATCTTTTTATTCCTGTGTTCTGTAAGTAAGTTTAAGTGTTGCGTATGTCATTTCCTGTATAACCATAATAGAAACTAAGTCAACATTTTAAAAATTGCTTAAATTTCTTCTTGTAAAGTGGTGGTATGCTTTTTGGGTAATGTAGAGGTGTTTTCTCTGTGACACTGATTCTCTGTGCAGGAGCACATGCTTGCTTTGGTGATTGTAGGCTTTAACACAATAAATTGTTATGATTATTATTTTATTTTTACTTGCTAGATAATGTGATGACTATTGTAAATAAGTGTATTCTGCCAAATAAATAGAGGTTATGTAATAGGAAAACCAAATACTAACTATGATGTGAAAATTCCTGTGCTCTCGTTCTTTCTACCATGTATTTACAAATTTGAATTCCCCAGGGTAATGGGGCAATATAGGCTAAGAGTAGGGTCTTGGGGCAGGCAACGTCCATTATGTTTTCATTGTACTCGGTAAACTGCAACCCAGTTCAGTTCTTCTCTTGAAATACTAACAGAGAGCCACTACTGAATAACAGAATCCTTGAACTCACCATTGTTCTCCATCCCCTTACCACCTTTAAAAATAAATTCTTCATGTGCATCAGTACTGGAAATTACACAAACCAAACCTATTCAGTTTCTCTTCATAATCGAGTTGGAATAATTTCTCTGTTCCTATGTGAAAGGTGAATCATTAGCATAATGAGGTGCTTAATTTCTCACCACAAGCCTCTGTACATTAACCTCTCAGACTCACAAGCATAAATGTGAATTTATGAAATTTTATTTCTCAAAATACTATTATCCAAGAATATGAATTCTGTCCCTGTTTCGGTATGGAATTTTTCTTCTTTAATCAACATCTGTCATCATTGCTCCAAGCTAAATGGATGGTAGAGTAACAAGGAAGATTATTCTTCTTTGATTATCCAATTTGTCTTAATTACAAGCTTCTAAAACATGTGCAGCTAAACAAATGAGCAGGAAAATATTTAGAACTGGTATTAAAAGCAGCTGAAATTGCTTCAGCTGTGAACTTGACTAACTTGTGTATTTTTTTTAATAAAGATTCAGGTCTGGGTTCATGTATAGGTGGTTAAAGAAACGAGGCACTTGTGTGCCAATCACACTGAAATGGCAGTTTAAATCTGTAATACTCTAATACTTGGGTGACATGTACTAGCACATTTTGAGAAGGTCAGTATGAAGCAAGCAGCCAGCTGTTGGGTTTATCATAGATAAACTCCTACAGAGTGCAGCAACATTTAATACACCAGTGGAGCATGAAGAAAACTGTGCAAATTAAATTGAGAAGCAGCTGCTTGTAGAAGATGTGTATCTTTATATTGAACTTTGGAGGGTACATTTAGGAGGCTGCATTAAAACTTGCTATCAAAAATCTCCAACCAGAACCTTGGATTTTCGTTAAGAATAGTAATTGTGGAGATATATTACTTCTGTTTATACAAATTTGTTCTATGTAATACATTTTGAATCAATAGAAGAGTATTGAAAAGAAGCCCTACAGAATTCAGATGGTTTTTGTTTACAAACAGGCAGTCTCTTTATCTCAAGATTACAGGTCTCATTCTCTGTGTGTGGTATTTGCTTTTTTAAAAAAGAATTTTGATTCCTTTTGAAAATGAGTAGAATATGCTCATTTAAATGAGGTATTTATTTTGGTAAATGCATACTTACCAAAATACACATTCATATATGCACATAGGCACTTTTTGTAGAAGATCATTTCATAAATGTGTGGTAGTGATTTAGGCTAAACTATTGCCAGTTCTGGATATAGTGTGGAGGGGCAGAGATGGTACCAGATGCTCTATTGCTGCCTCGCAGGAATTTCTTGTGCCTCCATTGCTTTTGTGGGGAGGCAGACAGAAGATGTGCTTTTCATATACTAATGAGGAGAACCTTATTTTTTGCATATAACATTGTATTAAGTTAGAGGGTTGTGCTGGCATGCTGGAGTGTTTATGCTGAAGTAAGTACAGTGATGAGCTTTATTCCCTGTCTGAGCAGCAAGAAGTTTGGCAGAACACTCGAGTATCTCAGCTTGTTCTCTGGCAGATAGCATGGTGTCATGTTTGTACCATCTTTTTTAAAGACAAGGTTGTAACTAGTTTTTAAAATTAAAGTTTTCTTTGAGTCTTCTAGTAGTTACAGTGCTGTGACCAAACTATTTTGTGGATGTGGAGAACCCTAGTAAAATCTGTAAAGGCAAAGCAATGCAGTTGTTGCATGTAAGTGTGTATTTGGGATATACGTTATTCTCTTTGGTTTTAAATTTTTATGTTTTAAAGGGAATATACCATTTAGCCTCTCAAGCCTGATTGATTTAGCAATAGGGTAAAAAAATTATTTTCAAATACACTGATCTTGTCATATATGACACTGGATCAGTCAGTGCTGTGGCTTATGTTAGATTTAATGAGAAATTTCTTATAGAGTGAAGTGAGTTAATGGCTTCTAAGTAGTTTCTAATTTACTGGGATTTTCCTGTTATTCAGTTCTTATTATGGACTATTTTGGGGGAAAGGGCTAAATAAATAGTCTGTCCACCAATTTTGTATATTACAAGGTCATTGTTTTCTATTGGAAAGACTAAAATGTATATGTATTTTTGAGCTTGCTACTGAACCTTTCAGATCTTGCTTTTTTTGAATTTCTGTTTAGACATATGAGTAATATATAATTAAAATGAAACTTAATACTACTGAATGTGGTAAATTCCACCTTTGTAGGTCAAAGGACCACTGATGAGAAACATGCAGGTTTGGGAAACATGGGAAATCAAGGTTACATGTAGCTCCTGATTAGTATAACCATCAGTTTCAGTATTTCTCTCATCTGTAGACGGCCAGTTAATAACAGGTTAATAAACATGCTGTTTAAGTGCAGCTGAAACCAGGAACATATTGCTCTGGTCCCAACTGAGTTTTTTTTAATTTACACACAAACAAGCAAGAGGGAGAAGAGAGAGGTGAAACAGTTGTAGAAGATTGGGAAAAATGGCACAGCAGCATGGATGCAAATTTAAGTAGATGGTAACGGGTCTTTGCTGAACCTCTGATATTTAAGGAGATTGGAAAATTGCAGTATGTGAGTAATGAATGAGCTAAGGGAAGAAGTGTTTCAGAAGTGCATCACGAGTCTTCTTGAATACAGAGAGTCGATTCTGTAATTCTATTAAAACAGAACAGAAGTTTTAGTCTTCACTAGTGATATATTTACTGTTAAAAGTTAATGACTGGGAAGATCATAAAATGCCAAAGTAACGTGCTTGCTAGGGGTCAAACACAGCTCAGTTACGCTTGAAGTCTCTAGTTCTATCCCGTGTCACCTGGGAGCTTGTAGGTTCGAAGTGGTATCTACACACCTCTGCAATTGAAAGGCTTTTTTCTTGAATATTATAAGATAATAGAAAGTAGCAATCTTGACCCGTCTATGACAATTTACTCCCCCCTAGTGACTTACCGAGGGTTAGCAAATAGTTTCAGGAATTTTGATAAAACAGAAAGATTATTTTGGGGAGGAACACTTTGGTTTTTGGAGTAGTTTGTCTCAGGTGATTTGAGTCATGCATGCTGTATAGAGCAGATTTTGAGTTTGTCACTAACTGATGGTTTGTGGCAATGAGAGTTGAATCTTTTAGAAAGCATTCATTGTGTAAGAAGAAAATTTATCTTCTGCTAGGAGGCAGAGTTTCAGGAAGTTTATGAAGATGTCTGTCAAAGGCAAACTTGAGGCTGAAGCCTTTACCACCATCGTGTTATATTTAATTACTAGACACTGAAGTCCAGCTTCATGCTGTCTCTCATTTTATGCCCCTCAGGCTAGAGCTTAGTGTTGCTGTGACTACCTGTATGATTTTGTACCTCCCCTTTCCACCCTCTGCCTCATCATGAAAGTATCTGTCTGCCTTAGCTTTATAAGTAATACCAACATCTTCATGTACGTTTCATGCTATATGAAAAGTGGTGTGGAGCCCCACATGAGAGCCATCAGAACAGAAAGGTGGTGCCAGCCCTTGATCCAGACAGGCAGAGCCATCCCAGTGGCTTTGAAAAGCCTTACTCTATGATTCAGTGTGTGAGCTGCCGAATTCCAAATGTGCCTTCTTTCCCTCCTTCTAATGTACTTAGCGTCAGACACGTTGCTTCTAGTTTCTGTAACATTTATTCACAAGGCACTTTGAAATCTGCAAATGGTGAGTATAATATAAGATCAAAATGTTGATAACAGTAACCTAATTTTATCTGCTGTTTTAGGTGGGTCCATATTGTTTGTGCCCTCTATGTTCCAGGAGTGGCATTTGGAGATATTGACAAACTGCGGCCAGTAACACTTACGGAAATGAATTATTCAAAGTACGGTGCCAAGGTAAGTTTAGAAGAGATGTACTGCCAACAAGTAGATTTATTTTACATTTTTACATACGATAGAATAACACATATCTTCAGCTTTATTTTTCTTGTTTATACCAATTGCAGTGAGGCTCAGGACTAAAAAATGAGATTAACTTTGTTCGTGTTTGTTATACCATTGCTCTGTCCTCTCTCTTTCTTTGCATTTTTCTTAACCCCTGTTCTCCATAATTTCTGTCACTGTTTTCCCCCTAATTTCCTTTATGTTTTACACAGGTGCTAATTACTTTCTTTTAACATTAGTTAGTAGCAGATTGCCAAAATATGGATGGAAAGTGAAGAGGATTACATGGAGAAATGGAAGGTTAGGTTGATTAGGATAGCAACAGATGTACATTCAGTAAGAATTACTTTAGGGTCTGTATAATTACAAGCTAGAATGCATACAAGAAGGTTGCTACAAAGCAGTATTTAAAAAAATCCACAACATGAGGCCTCAGCTTGTACAGAAAAATGGCTTTAAAATTAAAATGGTTTTACATGTAAATGTTTTCAATCCATATGAAAAATGATCATGCACAAACCATACAGAAAACCATTGCAATGGGCAGAGGACAGCACTCAGCAATTTGCTCAATACTGTTTCTGTAGCTAATGGAAGCGGTGTGGAGAAGCCGTATCTATGAGGTTCATGTGAGGGAAGGTGGTTGTACTACTGCTCTAAGGCTTCATTTTTGCATAGTTAATTTCATTTTCTGGAATGTCAGTTTGTCAGGTTGAATACTAAATGAAAATACATAGTGCATTTAAAAAAACCACATATAAAAAATAATTTAAAACTTACTGGTTTGCCTGTGTACAACATACCTGTATCCAGGAGCATGTTCATCCTGGGTCTGCTGAGGTATTCAGCATTGTTTAGAAATGTTTGTATAAAAAAAAGTCAGAGCTGACTCCCAAAACCTTACAGACTCTTGTTGCAATGAATCTTTTTTTTTAATTTTTTTTTTATTAATGAGTGTTGTATAGGAGCAGGGCTAAGAATTTGCGTGTATTTTCTTACTGTGAGTAAGATGAAAGTGAAGTGCACAGAGGAGGACTCGTTACTCTCACAGAGCTGTAAACAAACACTGTTTGCTGTATCAGGTGTGAAAGTTACAGCTTACATAGCTAAATTTCACCCTGCAAAACCAGCTTAACATAATATTCTTTTCCACTTCATTTGTTATCTGTTACCTGCTGCTGTTACACAGCTAAAGGGTGCCCTTCTACTGTAGTGCATGTAGCATTCTGAGATACTTCAATCACGCTGAGTTTTCTTTGCCAGTCTTTTGTGTTGCTGTTAAACTTTCTGGATGGAAATATTTTCTGTAGGTGATACAGAGCTTTGCTCTATGTTCATTGTGTGAGAGATTAAGAAATGCGTGCCTGTATAGTTTTAGATCATTATGCACTGGATAGCAGCACTGCTTAAACAGCCCGTGTTCCCATTTGCTTGTTCCTGCTTATGTACTCATCATTCTAGGTTGCTGGCACAGCTGTTTGGTATGGATTTGTGGTGAAACAGACTGAGGAATTGATCTGGCTGAAAAATAAGTTTGTTTTTTTTTCCAGGCCACATTAGGGGATGTCAGTATACTGTGTGGCAAACAGCTTTGCCTAGAATGCATGTAGCTGAAACCATGGTGCAGTAATTAAGTGAATCACAACCTTCTTTATTGATATTTACAGTTCTTGAGTATTTCTTTCTGCATTATCACGTTTACTCCTCAGTTGCTGCTTATCAGAGGACATCTATGTAATTATCTATGGGTTTCAGCTATCCAGAGCACTGCTCTTGTTGTTTGTCCTCTAAACTTGTTGAACAAGCAAACATTTGCTGAGCAGTAGTGGTGTTTCATGATACCATATAATTACTTGTGCATCAGTTCCTTGGGTGGTACTTAGTTGTTGCTCTGAAGGGGAATAGGAGACATGAAAGTTCATATCAAAATTCATCTGACATACTGTTTAGGTTGTTAAAGTACTTTTCTATTATTTGTTGAAAATGAAATTAATAGTGGGGGTTGGGAATGGGTGAAGTTTTAAGTAGTGTCAACTGCCAGCAGCATACTTGATTTCTGTACCACATGAGTTAAACCTACCTGTTTGGTTTTTATATGTAAGATATAAATTATCAAATATTAGGAAAAATGCACCTGAAATACTTACTGTGGTATTTTCCACTCTTCTTTATAAAGGAATGCAGTTTTTGTGAAGATCCTCGTTTTGCGAGAACTGGTGTATGCATTAGTTGTGATGCTGGGATGTGCAGAGCTTATTTCCATGTGACTTGCGCTCAAAAGGAAGGTCTCCTCTCGGAAGCGGCAGCAGAAGAGGTAGCTATGGAAAGGGTAGAATAAAAGAGTTGTATCAGAAGCTTGTGAAGACTATCTGAGATTGTGCCTTTTTTGCTCAGTAACTCTGAGCAAACCTTTTGTAAATCAGTAGCCAGTCATAGGTTGGGTAAAAGGACTGTCCAGGGAAGGCTCTGTGTTCATCAGATCACTCTGAGCACCTTTTGAAATAGTCTGGAAAAAGGCATAGAGAGGGTTAATACGAAAGTTGGCTTAATTGACCGACAGTCAATACAGACATGAATTGTAACTCTAATTCTTGAAGTTCACCTAAACTGACATGCTTTACCTAGCTGTTTGTGCAGTCTGGTAATCTCTGTTTCTTACCCAATAGGAGTGTCTTGAGAAATTAACTACATTTCTAATGCCATTTTTTCATGCATGATTTCCAGTATTTTGTTGAAATTGCAGTACAGGTATATGACATCCCTTGTGGTAACATTAGTCTTGGGAATCAGAATTAAAAGCAAATATTTATAACGTACTGGTAGCTTTTTAATATCACCAGTTTCCTTCCTGTAATAATATTAAAACGATTTAGATTTGAAATTCCTACTTCCAAATTCGTTTTTATGATAGAAGTACTTGCATATTGCCAAATTTCTTCCTGATACATGTATCATTTGGATTAAGCCTGTCATGTTCATAGCTGCACAGTTTAACTTCTTATTACCTTAGGAAGTACAACAGGTAACACACAAACAAGCATTACTTCTGCTTCTGTTTCTGAAAACAATTGACCACTAAGTGATTCTTAAAGGAATCACAAAAATAATTTCTTCTGTGAGAAATAGAACTAGGAACTAGGAAGATAGCCCAATTACCTCGTTGTTGTCCCTAATAAATTATGTGTAATATCAATTCTTCAAATGCTCTGTATGGATTTCTTCTAGGCATATGCATTTACTTGCCTTTCCACCTTAACATTTTTTTACATGTTTTCTGTAACCAAATATTTTTAATCAAGGCCTAGCACAATCTGATTTTAGAGTGCTGCTAGTTTTTGGAAGTTGTCACATGCTATGAAAATCTAAATAAAAATAAAGTATGTCTTTAGGGAAAGCCTGTGTAGATTTTATTGATCTGTGTGTTATAGGTGGAGTAAAGGAAAATTTGATAGGCAAATTATTAATATTTTTATTACTGTATGAAGGAAAACTGCTGTAAGTTTTTCTTCTTAGTATACAGATTTATGATGATGTTTTTACGATTTTGAAAATACACTGTCAATGAATTATACTTCTCAAACTGTATCTCCTCATG
This sequence comes from Falco peregrinus, assembly GCF_023634155.1. Taxonomy (NCBI): domain Eukaryota; kingdom Metazoa; phylum Chordata; class Aves; order Falconiformes; family Falconidae; genus Falco; species Falco peregrinus. The sequence goes on along the minus strand of NC_073725.1, from coordinate 35,237,391 downwards.
GCACGATATTTGTAGTCTGCTTGCAGGGTTTGCAAGTGCTAAAAGTTGCTGTAAACTTACAGCCATGATAACAGGCAGATCTGATGGAGGGAAGAATGAAATATAGGGGAAAAAAAACATATGAGAGATGATAAATCACGTGGAGGTATAGCCACCAAAAACATTTGGAAAATCATTTGAGAAATCCAAATATATTGCCTTTTGTATTATTCAGAATTGTTAACCCCTTGTAGGAAGTAACGCAAGAGACAGCGAAGCAACAGGAAGTTAACGATACATGTTACATGTTAAAGAGATTTGTAGTTAGGAATTTCTTCTGTGTTTTTTTCTGGGAATGAGAAAATAGTGCAAAGATTGAACAGTAAAGAGTTAAATAGTTAATGCCTTTAAAAAGTGTTTATGATCATGCAGTGAAAACAATGGAAAACCCCTTTATATGGTAAATTACATCAACATGACAAAATTGATTTAGAAACAGTCATATTAGTTGTTTTTAAAAACATGTCTATTTCAACATGTGAACTGATTGCCAGAATGTTTGTGCTGTTCAGAGCCTTTTGGCCTTGTGTGTCTTACTCTATTTTTGTTCCTTCCCCTTTGTTTTCTCTGAAACAGGATATAGCTGACCCTTTTTTTGCTTACTGTAAACAGCATGCGGACAGGTTAGACAGAAAATGGAAGCGGAAGAATTATTTGGCACTACAGTCTTACTGTAAAATGTCCTTGCAGGAAAGAGAAAAACAGCTCTCACCAGAAGCTCAGGTATTGTGTTAATAATGCAAATCCGTCTGTGTTAATCATCCATGTTAAACAAGGAAGAAATGGAAAAGATGGGAAATTGTTAGTATAGTAGGAAATGAAATGTGAAATACGTTGATAATGCATGGTTATTTAACATAGCATTGTAGGTTTTTCTCAATAAACTAATTATCAAATAGGCATACCTATCTATGCCTGTCTGAATTGAAAAATCTTGCTTTGGTTTTGTGGCAAAAAGTTGATAATTATATTTTCAGTGTGATTCATAGATTTTTTTTTAAACATTTCCTTCAAGATTCTTAACAAAAATGACAGCCTGACAAGAAACTGAGCATAATTCTACTTCAAAGTTCAGTAAAAATCCACTTTTTCCCCTTACTAATATCTTGAACTTGGCAGAAGAGTTTAACTTCCCTAAGTCTTTTTCTTGTTAGATACTTTTTCACTTTTTGTAGGCCTAAGTAGAATTCTGTGTGCTGGGTTTTTTCATAGTAAAGATTTCCTAGAAGAATAACTACGTAGGTAGAGAAAATGGGTCTGTGCTGCTGAGTGGGAGTCATCTGAGAATCTCAGGTAACATCTCTATCACTGTCTAGTGGCAGATCCATGTAAAAACTATTACTGCAAAAGCTCAAGTGCTGTATGTCCTGTTGATACAGAGGTTTCAATCTTCAGGAATCTGTGTACTTTGGTATGTTTTAATGCCTGTACTTTATGATTTTTTCTGATTCTGAGGAATTTATGGCAGACTTTGCTTTCACTGCTTAGTTAGTACTTCATTCTGTGGAAAAATCATACCTGTGTAGAAAAGCAACTTGTTAACTGAATCCTGCCTAATTTGTTGTAGAAGGTAGCAGATGCTGTAAATAATGGAAGACAGTTATGGGAGAGAAATAACTTTTTTTCTGAAAGGACAACTGTAGTGTAATGATTAGAAAACAAATCTTCATATCATCAAACCTTTTATTTTTTTTAAAAAAATCATACCTTCCAAGTTCTTCAGAGACCTTTGAATAGGAGTAGAGGATATTAATTTAAAATGGCTTGTGCAGTTGAGAATGAGTATGAGCAAACTCTATCGTACAAGAATTTTGAATAAAATATTTCTGTAGGGTATTGAACTCTGTGTAACTTGATTTAAACCTGGTTACATAATTCTTGTTGAATACACTCAGCTCTCAAATATGTGAAATGCACCTGTGTAGTAGAGAAATAACAATAATAGGAATACTACCTAATATAATGGTAGGTGCTGGTTGTGCAAAATCAGCTTGAGTCCAACAGGGCTTATTAGCTTTGTTTTCAGTCATTTGTTATGTGGTGCTGGTAATGCTGGTAAGTTCCCAGCATTTCAGTCTCTTACCCTTCTTTCCCCTAAACCAAGACGCTTTAGATTTTTTAATCTAAATTATTCGGACTAAATGTTTGGAAACTGAAAGAATGAATGATGAAAACTGCAGGTGGAGTTACTTGGTATGGTGTCATAAGTGCCTTGATACAAATTTGATGACTTTCATACTTTTGGTCAAACCACTTGATTTCACTGTTGATGGCTCTGGTGATGTAGGAGTGTGCATTAGTATTTTGTGTGTTTCTGGATTTACATGGATGGAAACAGATTGGATTCTTGAAAAATACATTTCCGTGTTCATTTGTATGTATTGGGATTTTATGAACTAATTGTTTGTCTTTGAGTGGTTTCTGTGCCTTTTTAGAAATGCAGAACTGTAAGGGGTGCTTAATACATACTAGAATTGCCTGGGGAGTTGACACAATAGTATGTATAAATTCACGCTTTACCTTACCATATGTTGTCTGTAGGAGGAAATCAAAATCCCACTGGTAAATTCAACCATCTTTGTTAAATTGGGATTTTGTCTGAGAAATAAGAATCTTGAGACAGCTTAGTCTGGAAAAAATACTTAAGAAAAAAAAAATATATTTCTATATATATATACTGTGTATATATGAATGTATACAAAAGCTCACTTCCAGGGGAGTTTGTAGGCTTAATTAAGGTTTGCAAACATTGAACTAACATAAATAAGCATGCAGTCATACAAGTAATTTATCTGATATTGTGAAAATGTTTTTTTTGAGGTGATCTTTTGAAGGGAAAAAAAAAAAAAGATATTTGGTGCTTTGTAGCCCAGACAGGAATAACTGAGCCAATAATCTGGCAAGTCACGTGGCCCAAGAAAGTAAATCCCTCTGAAGAGTATAATATAGAAATTTGTCTAAGATTGTTACTGATTGTTGGAAGATTTTCTACATTGAAATACTTTTTTTCTATCAATAAAGAAAAATTACATTCCTTGAGTAAAGTATATACTGGCAAATTACTTAAATGCAAGTAACTTGAGTTCAGGTTTCTATTTAGACACTAATCATTCCAATCTGTCATCTGTTTCTGGAATAAGACTCTGAGTATACAGTTGTGTGACGTCTTAAATGACCCCAAGGGTTTCAGAACTGAGCATGTAATCAGTAAAGAAGCATCTTAGCTGAGGAAGCTATAAACCATCCTTCCAGTGGACAAAAAACGAGGTGGTGGCTATAGGTGGATCTGTTGCTTGCTGCTGTGGGTCCAAGACAAAAGCCCTTGGGGTTGGAGCTGGCTTCCAAGCCACATTTGCTGTGTTTCTTGGTCATTAATGTTCAAGACCTAGTAAGGTAGCATGTGTTAAACTCTTTGTAACATGACCTTCAATGATTCTGTTTGTAATCAGAGAAGTTCCTTAACCATAGCATGTATATATATGCATGCTTTTTTGCTTTTGTCAGGAGTATCTCATACCATATGGTGGGGCAGTTGGATTAGTTTAGTTTCTTCTTTTTGCAGGCAAGTAAACAGCTTCTAAGTGATAGATGGAGTTTTGCCTTTGAAGATTTGTATGTTGATGTAATTTTCTGCCAGAATTACCACTACATAGAGTTCCTGCAAGACAGTGTTTTCCAACTGTCAGTAACAACTTGATCTTCTGGTGTAGAGCTCCCAGATGGTCACAAATATACAGATGTTATCAACAATACATATTGTGAGCTTCTCTTGGCTACTTCACTTCTGTTTGGGTTGTGGGTTTGGCACATAATCAGCTAGTTTAACATCTATAAAGAGATACGGAGTTAAGAAAGGAGTTCCTACGAAAGGATGTCAAATAATGCAAAAATGCTCTTCATCAATTTTTATTGCTCTCATAGATACCAATTAAAGTGTATCTAAATGTATTGTTGATAGGTCAGCCAAGGCTTTTCCCAGTAGTGAGTTTTCACAGTCCCATCAAATCATCATTAGTAGAAGGGGCTGTCTGAAAGCCAGCAGTCATTTGTGTTACTTTCATTGGCAGGGAAACCTCATCAAGAATCCTGTGCATAGCTCCAAAACCCAGTGAAAGGATAATATTATTTGGGTATGTGTTTTGAGGTAAAATGAAATGTCTGTATCAGTAGCAGTTTCTGGAGTTGTAGAGTTCCGGAATGAAAATAGCATTGATTAGATCATGTGGTTTTTAAAATGAAAATAAAATGCTGGTATGTTCCAAAAGGATGTAACTCAATACCAATCATGAAATGTTTCCTCATGTTTTTAATATATGGAATTCTTTGTTGCAGGCTCGAATCAATGCCAGGCTGCAGCAGTACCGTGCCAAGGCGGAGCTGGCCCGCACCACCAGGCCTCAGGCCTGGGTTCCCAGGGAGAAGCTGCCACGACCACTTACTAGCAGTGCCTCAGCCATACGTAAGCTTATGCGCAAAGCCGAATTAATGGGAATTAGTACAGACATTTTTCCGGTGGATACTTCAGATACTAGTTCCAGTGTTGATGGAAGAAGAAAACATAAACAACCAGCTCTCACTGCTGATTTTGTGAATTACTATCTTGGTAAGGATGAAAACTGCGTATTTTTCTCAACGAAGAATCATAACTTTGCTGTATTTGTACTGTGCTAATTCATTGGCTTGTTTATTTTACTTGTATTTCATTGTTATTAATAGATAAATATGAGTGATGGCTTCATTTTAGGTCAGGTATATTATTGCTTGGTATCTCTGTTTACACAGAAAGTTAGTTACATGTTAGAAAAGAAGAAAATCTGTCAAATATAAACAGGAGGCTTAACTTTGCTAAGAAGGGAGTGGAAGTTTAGGTACCTTTTTGGTATCAGGTTTTTTTCTTATGTTTTCCTCCATTTCTATGTGGAATTGTGTGACTTTGGGACTGTTTGCCAGTGGCTGATCAAAGCTCACCATTTAAATAACTACTATTTGTGCAGCAAAATGTAAATGTCTTGACTGTTCATTCTACTTAGTCTGTGTAATCAACCTACAGGCTGTAGTTTTGTTGTTGTTTTGTTGTTTATTGCTTCTGTTTTTTTCAGTGCATAAAACTTGAGAATATATCCAAGGATTGGAAATAATGCAGTTTTCTTTTAAATAGAGAGAAATATGCGCATGATTCAAATCCAGGAGAATATGGCTGAACAGAAGAATATCAAGGATAAATTAGAAAATGAGCAAGAAAAGCTTCATGTGGAGTATAATAAGGTGAAGAAAAAGGGATAATAAGCTGTTGAACTGTTTTAATATTGCTACTGTTAACCTCGATGGCTTTTTTCTTTCCAAACAAAATGACTTGGAAAGAAAGTCACAAACTATTCTTTCTTTAAAAGTAACATTTTAAAAATACATTTCTTCTTTTAAAAATATTCTATGGTCTGCACCCCCCCACACAAATAGAATTTACATCTAAAATGTCATATGTTGGCTAGGCACAAGTTCTTTAACTGACCTCACCACAAGCTGCAGTAACAAATTGCACATGAACAGACAGGTCCCTCATGAACGAACTGTGTCTTAAGGCCCTTCTGTTTTTCATTCTTTATGTGCATTTAATTTGAGACTTTGAGACAACAGATTTTGTCACCACACCAATCACCCCTTATTTTGCTTTGCTTTGCTTGTGTGTAGTTCTAGGTTCTTTTTAGACTTGCTTGGTTCTCTGGAACCCTACTTGATAATTGGGAATGTAGGGTTGTCAGGAGTGTTGACAAGACTTTTTATTTATGTTAATTCCAACTCCACTTGTGTTCATCCTAGATTTAATGATTTGGCTAATTTTTCAGGCTGAAATAGTGAGTATTCACACATCCATAGTGTCCCTTGCTGGTTTTGTTTGAGCTTAGGGAATTTGAGGCCCACAAATGATGGCATTGTTCCCCCAAATGCTTAATTTTTTTTTTTAATTAACTCATTGTCATGGTTAAAAAATAATTTTAATTCCATTTTGATTCCATTTTTACTAAATATTATTTATTTTTAAATATTTTAAAATGCAACATAGGAATTCTGTATTTTTTGTGATGGATGACATGCTGCAATTATTGCTGAATTCAGCAGCCTGTCATGTTGTTGTTAGTGGTGACAGAAAATAGGGTTGCTACTAATTCTGGGGGTGTGTTGAGAACACATGGAAATGAAGCAACAGGTCCTTATGAACTGCCCAAACATGGTACAGGAGAAGGAGATTTGACTTTTAACCAAATTAATAGGTTGTATAAGCTGGTGTTAACCAGCAGTTCTTCTAGGAGAATAAAACCTTTTTTTCTGTGTACCTTCTTTAACAAATTGTATCTCTTTCTATGAGAGTGATTGAGTAAGTGTTCTTAGGTATTGCAATATAGACCTTTAATTCATTTATATGGTTACTTGTTACAATCTTACTGCTTAAGTAACACAAGGATAACACAAGGAAGATGTTGCTGTATTTTATTTTCCTTTCTAATTAACTGCATGAAACCTTATTTTCAATCTGAAACACCTCAGATCTTTACAAAACAGGTGGCTGCCCATGTTTTCATCAGGTCTGTTAAACTGTGATTGCACTTGTCTCAGCTATACTGACATGAGTTCCATTGGTTTTTTTTAATCCCACAATAAATAACATAGTCTAGATAGGTAAGAGGTTGAATGAATTTTATTAAATAAATGGATTTTCATTCCTGGCCTTATTTTTTTTCTTTTTCTTTCTTACTTTTTCAGCTTTGTGAGTCCTTGGAAGAGCTACAAAATATGAATGGAAAACTGCGAAGTGAAGGGCAAGGCATTTGGACTCTGCTGGGTAGAATCATTGGACAGGTTGGTTATTTTTTCCCCTCCAGTTCTTCATAGGCAGGCCTGGTTTTCCAATAATAGGCCTTTTTCTTTCTGTCTGTCACTTCTATGGCTGAATAAATTGATTTGATCAGACCCAGGCTTTACTCTGGGGATGTTTCCTGGTTGAAATACCTAGATTTCTGCAAACCACCTACTGGGAACCTGTAACTTTAATTTTGTTGTTGTAAAAGTGATCTTGTTTGCAGAATTCTTTCATTTGATATAACTGATTGACCTGTCATTTGTGATGAACCTTAACGTGAAGCATGAGTTAATCCCACCATTTTTGTCTCCGCATTTTTTTTTAGTTACTGTAGGCTTCAAATGATATGGTGACTCTTTATGGCTTTTCTAAGGTATAAACCTTTAAAACTGCAGTATGTATGGGATGGCTTTTAACTGGACAGAGCAGAATATTTTGGTCAAATGAATAAAAATATCTAGGAGAGGAGAAGATTTGGATTACTTCCTGTTGCCAGCAATTATCTTTGTTCTCAGTGAAACACACAGGGAAAAGAGAAGTGTAGAGTCTTGTAGTTTCTGATATATTTTTTTATGTCAAACATATTAAATGGCAGTGGACATCTTAGATGTCAGAGCGATATTGAAATGAATTCCAATGGTGATTTTAAGGAAGATTGAAGAAACTGTTCATTGTGAAATGCAGACATAAAATTAGGTCACAATTTTGCCAGGCACTTTCATACTGCTGAGTTAGCTGTTCAGAAAATGAAACTTACCCTTTCTTTATGCAGTAGTGGTTCTTAAAGTATGCTAGCTTTTTCCAGTTCTGTTTGTCTGCCTATCTTTTCAACTTGTGAAGAAGTATTCTTACATAAGTTAGCTCTTGAATGAATGATATTTTTTTCCCTCCTTTTTAAGATGTCTTTTAGTAAGTATTCACAAATATATTTCCTGGTGCAAATGTTACTAAATTAGAAAGAAAAGAAGCAATAAAAGTTGAGTAGACTACATTTACACAGCTTGCATGACATTTTTTTTCCAGTTGGTTGAACAGATGCAGGCCCACGGGGCTGCTGAGAAATGACTTTGATAGATGGTTGCTGTCTGAGAAGCTAGCATGCTGCAGATTAGTAGAAACCCAAAGAGAATCTTGTCTGCTTTGTGGAGGGCTTGGTCCAATAAGATAATTTTTCTAATTAACCTATCGAGCACCAGTGTAGCCAGAATGTGGGGGAAAAGAAACTGCCTTAGATTCTTCTGTCAGTTTTGTGAATTTGCCTTTGCTTGTTTCAGCTGCCTAGACAAATGCATTCTTGTATTTGAAGCTTGAAGAAAAAATTTAAAAGCTTGTATTTAAATGTGGTTTCTATTTATTAAAATTAAAAAAAGAGTATATTATTTTGTTTTACAAAATCATACTGGGATAAACTTCAGTAGTTGGTCATGCCTGTAAAATAGCTAGCCAAGTAATTTCCCACTCATAATTTGAGTCTTGTTCTTCATGCACTGAGATTGGAGTGGTATTCTTTATAAAAGTCTCAAGACTCATGTGTACTGCATTTGTTCAAATCCAATAGAAATTGAACATACCAGCAATTTTACGTGCTCCTAAGGAAAGGAAACCAAGTAAAAAGGAAGGAGGAACACAAAAGACATCTACACTTCCAGCTGTACTTTATAGGCAAGTAATGAAGTCTTGACAGAATAGATACAATATATAGTAAGTTACAGTTTCACAAAAGTGTTAAGAGAAAATTGTTTGCTTTAGTTTTGATTAACAAAATACTTGTGTAGTCAATTCATCATCTTAGCACCTGTCACTAAGGGCTGGGTATTTTTGCTAATTTGAAGGCAGTGGTTTAAGGATAAAGGTGACTCTATGGCTGAAATAGAAGGGTCCTTTGTTTCTGTAATGTGAAAGTTTTTAACTGACCACCTTGTCTTTTGAATGCAATTATCTGTGTTCATGGTTTTGCAAACAGTGCTGCTGCTCTTTAGTCACAGTGGCTGGGTGCATAAAAGACTTCTCATGTAAGAATTTTTACTTTGAGCTGATGGGTTGTCAAATGCTTTGGGATATCTTGTGTTTTAAATATCCCTACTTCTATTTCTATCAGTTCCCAATAAAATAAAATGTATTCCACCTTTTGCCTCTTGTATAAGTTGTGAAGCTACTGACCGGGTTTTAACTAAGCTTAATAGTGGAACATATACTACGGTCCCAGAGTATGACTGTGCAAATTACACAGACAGTCTTGGATCTTTTTTTCTTGCCACCAGCTGAGAAGTGGCATGGTCTGTTGCTTATCTACCGAATAGAAGCCAGGCCTCCAGCTATAGCAAGTGGGCAGTATCTTGTCCAGCTAGAAGCTAAATGAAGAAGTTTTGTTACATAAGTAAAAGTTAATTCTAGTGGTGTGAGGGGTGGAAAGCTCGAGCACACGGCAATGGGTTGAGGATTTGGCAATTTGCAAGTATACACGAACAAATTATAGGATTAATGCTTTTTACTAGTTCTGTTTCATTCAAACCCAGTAATTTAATTCCTCCCATTTTATAATGGAATCAATGGACATCTGATCTTTTTGAAATGACTAAAATTTCAATTCCAGTAAAAAAATAGTAATAAAACAGACATTTAATTTCTTATGAGTTGATACCTTGCCCAATGTAATAGCAGCACAGACTTATTTCAAGGAGCTTGCATTATTAAAGTAAGCATATGATTGTTAAGACTGATGATAGCAGCATAATTTTCTATTTAAGCATTTGGATGGCACACATGGTGTTTTTCCTATTTGCCACTGGTAAATTTTGTTGAAGTATCAAGTGATTACTTAATGCTTAGAAGTTCTCAAAATACTAGGTTGAAAGCCATTTTATTTTTAAGTTAACTATATTAGGTGTCTTTTATGCTGTACTGTATACAAGTAAAAACTCCTTAAAAATAATTATGCATTTAAATGATGCATTCAAATTGAAGTTGCCACATGTTGGTATTGAAACTGGGAAATGTGCTGGGATGTGTCATTTATTATTTATAATTGTAATTATAATGCTTTTTTGCTACCCACATTAAAAGTTGTGGAATTTGCAAGAAGAACCATGATCAACATCTACTGCTACTGTGTGATACATGTAAACTCCATTATCATCTTGGTTGTCTGGATCCACCTCTTACAAGGATGCCGAGGAAGACCAAAAACAGTTACTGGTAAGAATGCTGTTGATGTGTTGTCTTGTGCTATCCCTGTACTTAAAGTACAACATAAACATGAATAGACTTGCACATTCTCAGTGTTTCAGAAATTGTTATAACACAATCTGAACTGAGTCATTTTATTTCCAGGTTATTACTAGTGATATTTCACAGTTAAAAAAAGAGTTGTGAAGATTTTCTCATTATTAGCCACTGTGTAGAAATAGATTATAGCTTTAATTTTCTTATCTTTTGAGTTCATTTGTGATTATTAATGCTGCTAGATAATAGGCTGCCTTCAGGAAATGGAAAGCTTGGTCTTTTCTTTCTCATAGGGCCTAGTTGTGCAACTCTGTCCACATTTTTAGGAAAATACTTGTAAATACTTCAAAATAAACTTGTAAGTAGTAGGTCAGTTTTTCGTGATACAGGAAGTCAGTTGGGTTTACTTCTGTCTTATTACTCAAATCTGCAATGGCAGAAGCATATGCATTACTGTATTAATTGCAGTTACATTTCCAAGGATTAAAAGTCTTTTTGTGCCAGTGGAATAAAACAAAAGCTAAGTGGAACAATGAAGAACTGATAATGTGGTAAAGGTGCTGATTTCCAAACTGTCATAAAATGAGTGTGCCACTGTGTTGTGTTAAGATTCTGCATGTTTCCAAACTGCTCTGAACTATGTTAGAAGCAGTTATTCAGAAGCAGGTTTCATTGCACAAGAGGTTAGTGTATAGCACCTCCAGGAATCATTATCACCTTGTCTGAACATTAACTTACCAAATCAGAATAGTATAAAGCTTTTTTTATCTGAGAAATCTTGGTTTCTATTTTTATTCATATGTCTCTTAATATTTTTTTATTATTTTTTAACAAATTCCATAAAACATTTAGTTAGGTCATCTTTTTGGGTAGTTTTGATGTTTGTGAGAAGAGCACGATGGCCAGTATGAAATGAGATGTCTCTGTTTTTTAGTATCTTAAAATGACAAAACCTGGATTTACCCAAGTAAATTCAGTTAGTAGAGATTTCCTTTAAAAGCTGAAAATCTCAGAAAGGTTTTTCACCATCACTAATATTTTTCTGAACTTAATTTTGCTTTAATTATTTAATGTAGTCCATAATTTTTGGCTTTTCATTATTTCAAAGGCATTCTGAGCTCTTTGGTCAAATTTATGAAGTAATGATGTTACATGGAAGCATTTTTTTTTTTTTTTAATTTTTTGGTAGCTTCTGCATTTGCACAGGAGGATCTTGATTTTTGTTCTGCTTTTAAAACAAGTTGAAAAGGCTCACTAAAGCCATCCATCCAAAAGTTGTAAGACTACAGTTCTCAGCAGGTGTTAAAGGCAGAATATGTCAGGTTAGGTGGTAAAACACTTTCATTGCAAAGCTGTAACTTATCTTTGTTGAGAATTTAATGCTTCAATTATATCTCAGATCACATGCTTAGCTTTTACTTCTGATTATCTAAGGCATATTCTGGAGTGTAAGATTATAGCAGACAAATTGAGCTGTATTGATTGCATTCTTTTCATCATTGAACGTGCCTTTATGTATTCTTTTGGGATCAGTACAGAGCATATAGAATGGACTCTCAATCCAAGTTAGAGTTCTGTGGGTTTCCCCCCTTCCTCCCGCTCTTTTCATTACAATTTTAATCTTTTGATTAAGCTATGAAGAAAAGTGTATTTTATTTTTTTTTATGTGGGGCCCATGTACTCTTAAGATACTTGTATAGGACATAGTGGGAATGCAAAAAGATAAAAGTAAGAAAATGGGTAAATGGGTATAGGTGTGAAATTCCTTCAACCGTTAGGCAGGTTGAAAGACTTCAACTAAAATGGTGAAAAATGTTGATTTTAGTCCTCTTAAAATAGTAAGCAGGAAACAGTTAAAAGTAATTGTTTCTTAGTTTTTACTTTGTATTTTATTATCACTGCTAATCATTTACACATAATTGCTAACTTGAGCCTTTACAAAATGTTTGATGATTAGTCATACACTTTATCAACATACATTTATTTAAATATTGGGTGGGTAGTTTAGCATGAGTTTATTCCATATGTTTCATATTTTATGCTGTGTTTGAGGATGCCAAATGATTCAGCTTATGTGTGTGATGCTATGTAGTTAATAGTTACAGTTTTTCTCCATTTCATGATCAGCATTTAATATAAATTTAAATTACAGTATAGAAAAAAAGATTTTGAAATCATTTAACTAAATCCACTATTACATGTAATGGTAAGAAAAAATATATTTAATATTTAAAAGTTAATATGTTAAAGAAAGCACAAATTATAATTAGTTATCTCAGTGTTTATAAAAGGAAGTAATGATTTTAGTCTTAATGAAGTCATAGGAAGAGTTTAGACCCAGTGAGCGCTCGTGTCTCACAGCTTATTAGAAACTGGTTTCTAGCACTTTACAATAAGAATTCCCCTCATTCAGAGGCCTGACAGTTTTCTCCAAAGTAACATTTATACATCTTGAATATTATAGAAAGAAATTGTTTGTAACGTAGCAAATTCAAAGCTTGTTCTCATTTCAAATGGATTTATTTCTAGGGGAAGGGCATAATAACTATTTTAATAAAACATGAAAGCATTGATTACTATCTGTTTTACTGTAGTACTTTCACAGTAGACCAGCGGTTCTAATCATAAAGTATAATGCTGTGGCATACTTCTATTTAAAAAGCTGAAATTGTTCAGTTTCTTAGAAATCCTGTTGATTAAACACTAGAGTATTGTTCTGATTCACATGTTATCATAAAATTAAGTCTTGTAATTCTCTCTGACAACTTGTATGCTCTTATGCTCCTGCCCATTCTGGGTGGACTGCAAACTGTGTATTTTCCTGGTAGAGAATGATCTGAACTGATACAAAAACAGTGTACAAGTGCTGACAGACAATGCAATGAATCAAAATCAGATTGTGAAATACTGACATTTTCATTAAGAAAATAACTTGGCAGCTACCAACAGGGACTAGCTCTTTCTATTGAAATGAGATTGCTGAAAAACAGTGATAACTTCTGGTAGCATACGAAATGCTGGGGACTGAGATGAACCAAACAGGGACGAACAGTTATATTAGACTCGGGTATTTTTAATTTTGTTCTGGAAGGCCAAGTTCTTTAGTGGTAACACTGCTGTGGGGACTATTTGCCACAGTGCAGAATGAGCTGTGGAGTTCCTGACCACTAGTCCCATGGACACTCATTCAGTATCTGGACATTCATTCACATTCCTGACCCTAGTCATTCAGTACTGGTCCAGCATGTTTTGATTCTTTTTTTCATCCTGAGTCATTGGGTAAAGATGTAAAATTATTAATTTATGTAAGTGCAATATAATATTGCATATAACATACACATTTTAATATATTTGTCACTTGTCCTAACTGAAAGATGTTTGGGTCATTACAGATGGCAAATTTTCAGTACCTTTGGTGTCTGAAAGATGCTCGTTGAAAATCTTTGACAAACTATTTTTGGTTTATACGTACTGTCTTTTATCTCCAGAATAAGAACAGTCCTCTTTCCCCCTGCCCCCTCCCCCCTCCCCCCCCTTCCAGTACACCATTCTACATGTGTGATTAATTCAAATTACCAGAGCATTGGTGTCATCTTAAAGCTATGGTCCGTGTTTCTCAAGTTCAAAGTGGTTTAATTATTTGTAAATATTGCAATAAGTGATTTATCACAGAATACGTCTACAAGACCTGTTTCCTCTTAAATAAAAGCAAGCCAAACTCTTTAAGTAATAACAGCATAGTTTTTCTTTTTAAACACTGAGGACAGAGCGGTTTTCTGGAAGCACTGTAGTAGTGTTCACTCAGCACAGAAGATGTAAATCTACTCTTTTCACAGTAAGCTCTGTGTGCAGAGGGTGCTGGTTTCTTTGATCCTTCCAGCATAATGCCCAGTTGTGATTATGAAAACTGTCTTGTTCAGACAGAGTCCTTTGTATTTTCATCACGCAAGCCACTCTGAAACTATGTACCATAACACAGTTAAGGCAGTCTAATTCATGTGATAATTGAAAAAAACATCAATTTTTTCCTAATTTTTGTGGTCTTACTTTTTCAATAAAATAGTTTCATGTTTTTATCTGGTTTTCTGTCTCATATAGCAAAGACGTTGTTGGCTTTGTTATTTAAATTGCAAAACCAAAAGCAGAATCATGTTAAGTTTACCAGTGTGTTGGCTTTGAGGCCTGTTTGTGAGATCTTTAACTTGGTGGCTTTCATTTATAAAAGAATGGTGTTCAGTGTTTCTTCAGCTTTTCTCATCATCATCTCACAAGTGTCCATGTGCCAGGCACATCAGTTCAGTGCATTTAGATTTTTTTTAAGTGTAAAGCTGCAGCATAAGGAAGCATCATAATGTCATAATTTCTACTATTTTTTTTAAAGTAACAGGGTTTTCTCTTTGCAGTTCTCATTGCTGCTTTACCAAGAAAACAGCCCATGTCCAAACTATCCCTCCCCTCCTTGTTTTCTCAGTGATTCAGATGTTCACTTTTTCACTTCGTAAATTAATGTAAATTAAATTAAATGGCTCATGGCATCAGTTTCTAAAACTTCATGAACAGAAACCCCTCTTTGGTCTTTGAGTGCTTACTAAAGCCCTGAAGTAAAGCCCCGTTATAGGTTCACATGTTTCTTGAAGCTGCCCATGCTCAAAAATATATTCACCACCAGGTAATGCAGAGACACGCATGATGCAGTTACACAAAACCAGTGTTTCAGTATTAGCCTAGACCATTCATAATTTTTGAAAATTAATAATGTGTGTTCCTTTTCATTTGATGTTCTTGTCTTTTGCTAGTGATTTGAGAAGATCCATTTACTTTGTGAGATGGGAAGGGATCTCTGATGTCATTGATTCTTGTACCAAGTCAGATTGAAAACACCACAAAACGGTGCAGCTTCTGTTCTTCTGTAGGTTTTTAGCACTTAATCAGAGACTTTCTGTATACTGAAAGGTTTCAGGTCATCACTGAGATTTCTTGATGGATCAAACATTGCCAGTAATTTTTAGCAGTAGGCGTATTATTGCCTACTAGTGATTTTCTCTGTCTAGATTAGGCAAGTCCAGACTAAAAGCAAAACAAAACCTGTGTACAGAAGTTGAATCTTTGGCACCATTTCTCTTGTTAATTTGTTTGTTCTGTGTGGCAATACTTGCTAATTTGGGGGTAGTCAAAGACTGTTGGAATAGTTGGAAAGGTGACCTGTAGTGGTAGGTTGTCTATTCACTGATTGTACTTGAAGAAGTGAAAATAAATGAGCATGACTTCAGTGTAGCCAAAAGGAAGGGCAGCCATTTAGCTGCTTTCTATGAATATATCGGGAATAAACAGCAGAATGGGAAAAGAGTTCTTTAAAATTCAAGAACCACTGTAAGAAGAGCTCAAAGTTAGGCGACTGTTTCCAAGTCAGAGGAGTTTGTGTCTTTAAAAGCTTTTCTGTGGGCCCCATGGAAGCTAAGAACCAAACTACTTTATAGTTGAAACTTGCCTGCTATATAATAGGGTAGAGAAGATGTGGTTGCCTGTGATAGTAGAGGCTGTTCCAGTAAATCAAGAGGTTGCTTGTAAGTACATGTTTCTAACTTCACTTTTTCCCCCTCATCTTTTGGTGTATTTATGAAGTTTTGTTTTGCGATTCACACACACACCTACACACCACCCATACTATGGTTTTGCAGCTTACTTTTTGTCTATCGTGCTCTTTTCTCATTTTGATTGCTGTGAGACTTGCATCACCTGTTTCAGAGCAAGCTTGGTCATAAAAGTGGAGTTTCAGGAACTTGCATGCAGTACCTCATCTGTTGGTGGAGGTGTTTCGTGTCTTTCTCACTAACATCAAAGTTTAAATACTTCATTGATTTATATTTAAATAGGGCCCTAATAAAACTACAGTACTTTACTGATCTACATAGTTATTTTCTGTACAACTGTCTGAACTTATGTAGCAGAAAAACAGTATCTTTCCCTTTTAAAATCACAGAGCTAAAGAACGGGAATGATTTAAATCAGGTGCAGGGTCATAGATCTGCAAGACCTGGGTTCCCAACTCCAAATACTACTGTAAAATCATACTACTATTTTTTTGTCTTATACAAACTTCAGGTTTTTAATGCAGCTCTTCAGTTGTCAAATGCTTATTTTTTAAAAATTTATACATAGTACTTATTTTTACCATAATAACAGGGAAGATAATCTTTTTGAAAAAAATGCTCATCACAATATTTTTGAACACTTTCATAGCTCTTGTTTACATCTGCATAAGCAGATCTTACTAAGTGCTTTCATTTGTGTTTTCCATTACATAAATTAATGGCGTGACTGGTGCTGCACTATTATGGAGGGCTGTGCTCTCTGATGCTTACCAAACAGGAAATCTCCTTAGAGATTTGAGTTGGAGAACTTGAAGAAAATGTATCGTATAAAAGTAAAGAACACCAAGTAACCTTTAGCTAAGCAGACACATAAAATTTTGAGGGAATGCTGTTATCTCTGAAGCTTCTCTCTGCTGTTACATCATTGGAAATACTTTCTCCATAAAATCTTACAATAATATTAGTTTGGTCTGTGAGCCTTAGTTTATTTATGTAAGTGCATGTGTATACATACTTGGGTGTGTATATGCACATACATTTATGTAAACATAGAACTTTAGCCTGGAGAAGAGAAGACTCAGAGAGGATCTTGGCAATGTACACAAGTATCTTAAGAGTGAGTGTCAAAGGCGGGGGGGGGGGGGGGGGGGGGGCGCGGGTACGGCAGGCTCTTTTCAGTAGTGACAGATAACAGGACAAGGGGCAACAGGCACAAACTGCAACATGAGAAGTTCTGTCTGAGTATGAGGAAGAACTTCTTTACTTTGAAGGTGACCGAGCACTGGAATAGGCTGCCCAGAGAGGTTGTGGAGTCTCCTTTTCTGGAGACATTCAGAACCTGCCTGGATGTGATCTTGTGCAACCTGCTCTAGAAGAACCTGCTTTAGCAGGGGGTTGGACGAGATGGTCTCCAGAGGTCCCTTCCAACCCTGACCAACCTGTGATTCTGTAACTGTAAAAAGTAGCATGATGTGAAAGTTATTATACCTTCTATTTTTCTATTGGTTTTATATTCTAATGTCCTAAAGAGGTCTAGAAATGTTAACAGGTACTGTGTCTGTGGTGAACTGAGGTTTGTAAAGAGGAGGAAAAATAGAGTATAACGCACCTGTATGCTGCCCCAAAATTGTTTGCAAAGTATAAAACCAGTATAAAATTACTTTCTTGTGTTTAGGCTACTAATAAAAGTCTTCATATGAGGGAGGAGAGACACTGTTATCTTTCCTGCAATCTACCCTGTAGTACTCCTGCTTTTCTAGACCAGCAAATAGCACTAGCATGTCCTGTTACCTGTGCCTCAAGTGCTTCAGAGATAAAAAGTGATTAATCTTCATAACATTATAATGTAGCCACAATTACCTTAATTTTACATGTGGAAAAATTGAAGGAGAAAGGTGTTGACTTAGCCAAGGTTACACTGATAAATTACACAGAGCAGGATTAGATCCCCTCTATTTTGACTTGGTAGCCACTGCTCTGTCTAGTGGACTGTCATGACTGCTGTTGTCTTTGGCTATAACTGGGAGAGGTCTGACATTATACTACTAAGATTAGTTTAAAAGAATTAGAAAACATGGAAGGTTGATGGAGTTGATACTGTGTTAGCCATTACTGAAGTTCATAGGAGAAAAACTGTTCCTGTTGAACATGTACCTTTGAAGAAATAAGCTCAGACATAACATACATAACTGACTTGTGTTTTTGTTTAGATACAGGATGGGTATGCCTTCTCGTCACAAGCATGTATTAACATTTAACTTCAAATAATTAAAGATGTATTTTGGTTTTCTCCTTAAAAAGCAAATTTACTTCTTTTTAATGTGTGTATTCCTGTTAATGCCAATTAATAGCAGAACATAATGTTGATTTTTTTTTTTTTTAGTTAGTATTATAAATACATACATATAAAAAGAACGTGTTTAATATGAGAACAGCATTGAATTGGATTTTGAAAGGATTTATTGTTTTTTCAATTGGAAGTGTAGTGTGAGAAGGAATTTACAAAATGGCTCTTATCAGTGGGTATAATTTTTAAATTTTCATTAACATATTTTTAGTTGACATCTGCATTTATGACTTTGCATAAGATGTATATTTTCTGCGAATAAGAATGAAACTTGATGAATTCCCATCTTGTTAATTCTGTCATGAAGCTTGTTAATAGCATTACCTTAGCATCTGTTCACTTTTGAAGTTGATTGTGATTTTGTACTTTTCCAAAAAATCAATAGGTGTTTTTTTCAACTTGGTGTTCAAAGTTTGTTAACTTTCCAGCTTTCGTATCATTAATTGTCTCTTAACTGTTTTCAGATTTAAAGCCTACTGCCTTAGAAAATACATATTAAAATTAATTTTCGTAACAGATAAGTCTTCTAAATCCCTGCCACTAAAGAGTGCTCTCACCAGAATGAATTCAGCAGCTTGTCATTGTAAAGATTAAACAGCAGCAGCAGTTACAATGATGAATAGATTACAGATCAGTGGACACCATTAAAAAAGGGGGTATGGTAGGATGCAAATGGTAAAATAGGCTGCATTTTTCTTGAAGATTAAATCCTACTTTCAAAATCTTTGTTTTTAAAGTTTGAATACTATCAGGAAAAAATCCAACAGTAAGAACGCCTTGCATGTTTTTTGCTTAGTTGCTTAAAATTAGATACATTTAATGTACTTCTTTAGGTGTCCATTTGGTTTGTTGACTTCTGAATTTATTTTAAACTCAAACACTTCAATACATTTCTTTTTCTGCTTTTGTGACTGCAGTATTAAATAGAAAATCTTCCACTTTGCAGGCAGTGCTCAGAGTGTGACCAGGCAGGTAGCAGTGACATGGAGGCTGATATTGCCATGGAAACCTTGCCAGACGGTACCAAAAGATCGAGAAGGCAGATTAAGGAACCAGTGAAATTTGTTCCTCAGGATGTGCCACCAGAACCGAAGAAAATTCCAATCAGAAACACGGTAAATGATGGTTGAGTTGTTGCTATGCAGCTCCTATTCATAATAATTTTAAGATTACTTATGTTTTGGATATTCTGAATTGTGGGATTTCAGTTTGATTGATGATCTGGTTTTTTTTTATGAATTCCCATTCCTCTGGTTAATACTTTATTACTTGTGTTAAATATGTAGTTTAGCTAAAGCAAAAAGCTGGGAAACACAGTACTTAACTGAAGAGCTGTACAAGCTTTTCCTTTTGCCTGCTTCACAAAGTCCTCTGTTAATTGCAGAAAAAGCGAAAATTAAGTTTGCACTTAAACTTAGTCTTTGCAGAATTTCTTCACCTTAATAGTAAGGACACTGTTCTTGTATGCTGATTTAAATGTATTGATATGCAAATTACAGCTATAAAGTAATTAGTCACTTCCTTATGTACAGACAACTTACTGACCGACTGCACATTTTGTGGCTATCACAAGACCCTGTTATTTCAGTCTGTTTAGCTTTCTAGTATGTATGTATGATTTCTTAAACTTTCCTTCTGGGTAGTTTTTAGAGAATAGTAGCAAAAGATCTTGCTTTCTGTACTGATGAAATATATTTAGCATCTTTCTTTCGTTTGAAAGTAGAATTTCTTTATTAATCACTGTGCTCTAATCCTTAAAATTTTGCTCTCCTACTTGCTCATAAAACAAGGTTTTTCATGTGTGATATGTCACATCACCTGTAAACTGTACATAAAAGTGTCAAAGGGCTTTTAGGTCCAGTTTGGGGAATGAGTAGTGTTCCCATCACCCTTTGGACATGAGTAGTAATTATATATGAATTAGTGCTTAATCTTCCAATATACTACTTAGTATTGGGACATACTTAAACCCTTTTATGTTAGACATACTTAATCTCTCATGCAGCACAACTTCATTTTCCTCTCAGAGCTTTCCAGAATTTTTATGCTTCTACTAGCAAATACCATATTTAACTCTTCTGACTATGCTTGTATGAGTAAGCAAGTATATTCCTGACCTAACCTTAAATGTTTGCTTAAATTACATTTCAGTACATTTGGACTGTTTGGGCCACAGCTTTGATTTACCTAATGGCTTCCTTTTCCTGGTCTATGACTAAGAAGAACTTTAAGAATGACTCAAGCCAAACTGATGAATGTAGCTCAAACTGTTAAGTGTCAGTAATCCAAAATTAAATTTTGTGGATAATAGAGAAGCTTTCTGTAGAAGAGAAACTGGTTTTCCTTTCTTTTTCTCATTGAGGGAAGGTTCCCTTCTTCCCTATGTGTAAGAACACATGGGTTGTTACAGCTGTGTGGGTGGGTTGAACTGACTGTTGTCAGGCTGTTCTTCACACAGAAAGAACTTACCTGCTATTCCTGTTTACTGAACCCTTTGCATCTCCCCTTTTTCTTCTTTCTCTCTCTTCCTTCTTTTTATACCTAATGTAGTGGTGTTAGGGTGTGGGGATTAATGATTATGGGACTAAAGAGAACTAAAAGTATTGCAGGAAAGACATTCATACTAATGAAAGACAGAAGAGCGATATAAGGCATTGGTAGAGAAATCTGTAGAAAGACAAGATTCATTTGTTCGGGGTCCCATGTAATAACTGCTAAGCTTCTGTGCTGAATGGAGAGAAGTCTGATTGCTCTGAAGTGTTCCCCTCACGCTGTGACACTGTGATGTGCTACACTGGTGCTACATTGGTGATTCGGCACTTCCTTTGTTAGAAAGTATATCAACACACATTGTGGTATGTAATATGTAAAATTAAATTTACTTTGAGTGGACTTAGTATGTTGACACAGTACAGCATTGCACTAGAAAAATTACTGCTACCAGTCTCAGAAAGGCTTTGTTCTTCTGCTTGAATTTTTAGGCTGTCTTTCGGTTCTCTCCAGTTCTCTGCTTTTTGACAGCATAGAGATTTGTAAGATAACATCTTTGCTGCGCTGTGGTCAGGGCTTCTCTGTCAAGTTAGCTCCACTCTTCTAGCCTTGCCATAGCTGACAGGTTGTTAGTTGGTTCTTTATTTACTTATTTCCTACTGCCTTCTACTTAACTGTGGAAGAGAAGGTTCATAACCTTGATACTTGCTGGACTTCTTTCTCTGAACTAGGTTGAATTCCTTCATTTCAACTCTTTCATGATCTTGGTGCACTTAGGCTGTATACAAAATGAAGATGATAACCTCTAGAAGACTTTATAATAGATACTTTCTGGCAGTATGGGACTCCACTCACCTTTGCTATGAACACAGGAAAGTTGTTGTTAGTTTGTGTTGCTTGTTTGTTTTGGTTTGGGTTTTTTTAGGAAGAGATTACTTTTTTATTCATTAGGTCTGGGGCTGTCTGTATATTTGAGGGGGAAAAAAATTACCTTTGAAAAACTTCTCATATGAAGCCGAGTCTGACTACACAGAGAACATCTATGTGGTGCATTTCAGTGATGACCAGATACTTGTTCTGTCCTGTGTCCTCACTTCTCAAATCCTTTAAAATAGTTTAAAATAAAGAAGCAAAAATGAGTAACTTGAAAATACACTTACTTCACAGTCATCTCTTCTCAGTGTAGTTCGTGTCTCTGGGTATGTTTTATTTAATCTCGGGTTTTTTGGGAAAGAATTGGCAAGCCTGCTTGGCTAGTAGTGTGTAATCAGCCTTGCTTACAGTTACAATCAACAAGTACAATTATAAGACTGTTGAATTGTATATCTGTTGCACTTAAGGGAATTTCCATTTGTTTTGCATAAATTTATCTTGAATTGATATAATTGAAAGAAGGTTCTTTTGCCACACACCTAAAAGAGCAGAATGCATCTTGTGTACGATGAAGACTAAAAGATTCGTTTTAAGTATTCATAATTTTACCATTCTTTCTCATCCAGTCTAATTATGGATGTGCACTTAAGTCCATTTATTTATTTATTTATTTATTTGTTTTTGTTTTTCTTCAAGGGGCCTGAATTCATTGATGATGTGGATTTTCTTTTCCAGGAATACATTGATTTTTAATGAGAACAGTGGTGATTTTTTTTTCTACTTTAAACGTAACCTTACAATTTCCTTTTGTATTACATTATTGCAAGAAATAATAGCTAATTTTAACTTCTGCAGCCCATACTTCTTTTTCTCCTTCATTTTCTTAGTGAACTTAACAGTTCTTTTCAGGTTTTTCTCGTCTTAAGTTTCTCAGGTACTTAGCCTTACACCTGTGTTTGGATACTGTTAGCAGAGATTTAGAGTAGGATGCTTTGTATTATTTTGAATGAGGGGCCTTTTATTCATATCTTCTGTCTGCTTGTGCAAAAAGCTTGGCTCAACTAGTTACTGGCTGGGAAGAGCTGTGAGGAATATTCATTTTCCAGCTTATTGAGAGGAGGGTGAGAGTGTTTAATGAAAACTCAGGTTTTCTTCATGGTTCTGCATTGTCAAAATCT
Source organism: Falco peregrinus (assembly GCF_023634155.1). Taxonomy (NCBI): domain Eukaryota; kingdom Metazoa; phylum Chordata; class Aves; order Falconiformes; family Falconidae; genus Falco; species Falco peregrinus. The sequence continues at coordinate 35,214,795 of NC_073725.1, read as the reverse complement.
TAATTCAATCTAATCTTACGTCAGAACAGTGATGGCCAGAGACCTGTGACAACTGGAGTACATTAGTGTTCATGCCTTCTGTGTGGTATTGGAGACTCAGTTTCCTTCTGTAATTTGGTGGTGTGAGAGTAGTAAGACTGAAGCAGGTTATTCAGAGTCAGGACAGTGCTTCTCCCTTGCACAGTTTTCTACGTTAATTGTGTGTCAGGGCAGTATTTTGCATCCTAATGCTGTATACGCTTTTTTTAAATAACCCTGTGAGTGCTTTGTAGTGTTTGCCTCTCTTAGCTTTCACATACTTCAGAGGATATTTATATCAAGAAGAGCAGCTGTTGAAAAGAAAATTGAAGGACAAAGACAAAGTCCAGCCATTTGGACTGAATTGTTTTGGAGAGAGCACCTATCATATTGTACATGAAAATGTAACTAGAGTTTACAAGAAGACCTTTCCTGATTTTAAACTTCCTGAGAAAGATGATATAAGAATATACCTAAATAAACATACCAGAATTCTACTTTGAGTCAGGGTCTATACAAATTATAAATGAGTGTAGGTAGATAAGACATTAGGCCTTTATACTTCAATCTGTTGTATAAGGACTGTTATTTGTGGGCAGAATTTAATTCATTGTTTATGCTTATACATTTCAAGCCATATATAGGAAATTTTAAACAGTTTTTGAATGAATTTCAGTGCATAACTCTTTATACTAGCTTTACTTAAAATCTAATCTTTATAATTACAATTTCATACTTGTATGAGCTTCACAAATCATTTTTTCTGCTGCTAGTTAATTTCAGAGAAATTAATTGCTAATGATTAGCTAACAGAAATCAGTAGCTAATCTGTGTAAACCAGATGCCTATAAACATTTATTTTTATATTTGATGGTGCTGTTAACATTTGCTTTTCAGAACTGTACATTTTTTTCACATTGGATATTTTTATTTTAAAGATTAAAAGTGTACAATAGTTTATATGAAAATAATCTTTGAAGAGATACGAATAGTACTTTATAGCAGCAAGTTGAGGAATAAATGTTTTCATCTACTCAGCTGTGTGTGTTCAGTTTTTTAGAGCCTTAATGAGATGATCCATATTTACAAAAAACAGCTTTTAATAACAACTTCATTTGCTATCCTTGAGTAAATGAACACACAGGTTATTGTTTATTTAAGATGTTATTGCTAAAATAATTTTGTTAGTCTGGTGCCGTATTTTTGCAAAGGAAGTGTTCTTTTATCCCTTGAAAAAAAATAATTCTCTTAGGTACATTTCAGTGAATTTCTTTACTTTAAAATTTCATGGAGTATACTTTACCTACTGTATGTACTGTCATTTGAAAGTGTAATGGAGTTTCTGTAAGAAATGTCGCATACATGCACATCATCTAAGCAGTATTGCACAGTTGGTGGGGCTAGCTGTGTGCTGCAAGAGGTGGTAGGGGATGCTTTTTCATGTAGTTCTGGCATATCCTTTGAGGTTAAATAGTGTGTGTTATTAAATACCGTCCTCCAACAAAAATGCTGTCAGATTTTGGTACTCTTAATGAGTATATTAGAGGGTGCTATCCATTTTTACGGAGAAGGAAGTATCTTCCCAGTGTTGTAAAAGTGAAAAAGGCTTTTTGTAAGGGCATTTTGGGAAGCGAATAGTTTGTTGAGGCATTTAAATAAGGCATTCAGATCATCTGTTACCAAACTTACTTTTGTTACCTAAAACCTGAAAATCTGATAGCTTTTTTCCTATAATTAGATTGTATAAAATTCACATAAAGAGATAGCGGTTTTTCTGTTGAGCAGTAAAAAGTCTGTGTTTTGGGGAAAGCATTATTAGCCAACACTATGCTGTTATTTCTTTGGAACATGGAAGAAAACAATCTGTGCTTGAGGGGTTATAGGCTAAGTAGATTAGTTTTAAATAATAATAATAATAAAAAAATACTGGCAGGGCATCTACAAACTGTTCTTAGCACACAGAGTTGTTGTGTATACTGCTTTTGTTTTACAAATAAATATTGTTATTTAGAATAGATTATTATTTCATGCTTTTGTTTCAAATAGGAAAAGATAGCAAAGGAGTGATTATTTGTTTTTATTACCAGTATATTAAAAGATAAACAGGGTTGTTACCTTGTAATACTAAGCGTTTCCAGCAAAGTGGTTTCCAGGCATCTATTGTGTAACTTAATCATGTGATGTCATAGATGGAATTTTTGAGTAAAAGATGCCTACAGGATGAAAACAGAACAACAGTTCCAATTTGAGTGTAAGTATCAGTGCTTCATTAAAAAAGCAAATAATTTTCAAGCATTTATCTATACTTATCAGTCATAATTTTAATGAACATTGCCAATGATTGGTCATTTAAATATGACTTCTAAATAAATACCTGGATAAATTCTTCTAAATGACTTCTAAATAAGTACCTTCTACATAAGTACCTTTAAAATGATTCTAAAGCAACTAATAGCAGTGCTTTAGACATATTCAACTTAAAAGAAATTGCTGTCATCTGAACATTAATGCTCTAGAAAAAAATAATTCGGAGTTGCTCAGCTTTCTGAAACTTAAGGTTTTCATTATAAAGAACATTGTAAAATGTTCCCCCCCATCACTGAATGTAAAAGCTCAACTGAGTTTATGACATGTCAATACAAACATAAAAGCTAGATCTGTCAGCTTGCCTGATTGCCCAAATACATGGATACATGATAATATATGACTCTTTTCTTTTGACCTGAGGTCAAATTTAGAAAGTAAGATAAATTGATAAGCATCACTTCCACAATGCTTGAAGTGAATGGAGTATAGCAGAGTTTTGCGTTTTGGGTTTTGGCAATTGTTTTGATTGGTTGGTGTTCTGTTTTTTTAAGAAAGCTGGGGAAAAAAACCTGATAGATGAAAGATCATTTCATTTTGATGTAGCAAAGGCATGAAGAGATGGACATATTCCAGATGGTATTCCAATGGTGTAAATATTGGTATCTATATAAGTAAAGGTAACTAGGTTATCTGTCACTTCTGCAAATAAATGCATTTAAGTTCAATTTTCCAGAAAGTATCACTTGTTTTAGCATTATCTGCAAACTGACTTTTTATGGCCTTTTTGCCTTCTCACTTCCGTTTCAGTTCTCCAAACGTGTGCTTTGGAGGAGGTTAGTGTTGGAAAGGATAGAAAGCAATCCTGCTAGTTCTCAAAGTCTGTTGTATGTTTCAGTCTTAGAAACAGTAGTTTCAAATTAATTGCCAGATTCAGTGATAGTGTAGCTTGACAGCAGGAATGTTGCAAAATTTTTGCTTTTCTAGAAAATAAAAGTTCTCAAGAGAATGGAAACTAAAATAAAAAAAAAAGGGGGAAATTGTAATTCTGTGTAATTAAGCTTCATGGTCGGCTTGTTTCTCTTTATAATCATATTTTGATTTACTGCTGTTTCTTTTTGTCTGGCAGTTCCCTTTTTAGTACTGCCAGCTTTCCGGAAATTAAATAATTATTTTAGAGATATATTTTGAATAGCAGTGATAAGTACCATTTAAGATACTCACTTTGATCGGTATTGAGCAAGTGTGCCATCTGGTGTCTATAGAGCTGTCCTTTATTTAAAATAATTTTGTGCCTATGTGGTGCCATTAGTAGAATATTTTTTCTGCCTTTTAAGAAAGCAAAGCAAGTCAAAGGGAATTTTTTTCTACAACTGGGTTGATTGTAACTTCTTCATTGGCAAGGGTTGCTTATAGCATTGAACCCTTAGCAAAGATTGGGTGATGTCATGGAATAAAAATTGCTATCTTGCAAAATGGTCATGGTTTATATTTAACAGGAGAGAGATCACATTTTCTGTGCAGCTTCAACCTGTGTGTTTTTTTAGTTTGCTTCATGCATGCTCTTGATAGCAGAGTGATTTCATTAGGTCATTTTTTTGGTATTACTGGAAGTTTTCCCAATTCTGTTTTCTGAGAGTGTTCTGCTCTGCTTATGCTTCATATCAGAGTCGTCTTCTGCTCTGTAGGAATGAAATGAGTCTTTGTCATGACCTCTTTGTTTGGAATGATTCCATAGCATTCTAATTCTGATTTCTTTTATTTTTTTGTCTTCAGATTCTCATTAATGAGCATGTGTTAAAGGCTGCATGAGTGAGAGGGTTAGGGTTAGAAGGGGTTTGATATGTGTGATAGGTATCAATGAACCATAGTTTGTTAAAAGGTAAATCTGTGGAAGTATATAATTAATATTAGTGTGTCAACTATAAGGTGACAGTAAGGTAAAAATTAAAATGCCCGAAGAATTTAGGTAGAAACAGAACTAAAACATGGTTGTAATCATATACTGGCCACCTTCATTATTTTGTGTAGCTGTGTAGTTCATATAGCTACATGTCTTTCTAGAGCAGTCACCATAGCTGCGGGTCAGTCAGGGAAACAAAAATCAAGTATGTGCTATTTCAGAGAAGGAATATGAGATTTACAGATCTACAAAAGTCAGTGTCCTAAGATTTTCACATTTGGCCCTCTAATAATTACAACACAAAACAACTTCTACAGACTTTTTAAATAGAGAAATTGTCATGGTACCAATAGCTTTTTACAAGTCAATTCAAGTGTGTCTTTAATAAATCACTCTTTTTAATGCGAAATCTCTGACTAGTGTGGAATTCTTTATATGAAATTCTCAAATGAAAATTCTCACTTTCCTAATGATACCAGGTGTGTGTCGAAACTCCAGGAGCGCTTGGAGTACCGACCAAATTTCCTGTGCTCACCTTTACAAAGAAGAGTACTATTTACTTCATGGTGCCAGTACTATTAGCTGTATTGGAAACTCAGTGCTGCAAAGAAGAGCCCTATGTATATTACAGTATTGTTTCTGTGACATCCAAGAGATGTAGAAGCACCAGCATAATAAGGATCATTTTTCCTGTCTATTAGCAGCAGCAGTACACACTATAACGTAGTGAAACCCCTGAATTTACACAGATACAAGGGCACAAGCAGGTGTGCTGGGCCTCTTTGCTGCCTCTGTGTGTCTGTGCAAACAATTAAAAGAAATTCTGACCAGTCAACATGTTAAGCAAAGGGGAAACTGGGAGTAGCAGTGCTTTCTACTGTGAAAGTTTGAAATAGTTGGCAGAATTAATATGGCTTTTTCAAATTACTGGGAATCTCTTAAGTTTGGTTAAACATCATTGTGCTATAACCCCTCAGGTTTAAATTCACTTTCTCAAGTAACTTTTTGAAGTTGCCATGCAGAAATCACCATTGGTTTTCTGAAAAAATCAAATCCAGAGCCATGCTAGTTCACTTTCTGTGGAGTGGACTTGAACTATTGTCGCTGACCAGGGATGCTTTCTGTATTTCATATTCCCTTCCATTTCTTTGTAATACTGAAAACTCCTGGATATTGTCTTGTATAGAAGAAAAAGTTAAATAGGTGACAGCATAAATTTTTATTCTTCAGGAACACTTCAGTAAATGCTCGATATTTAACAGGAGCGTATACTTGTGATGTTTGGGAATTGCTTCCCCCCTTTTTGGTCCGCTGATGAGTTCTGAATTTTGTTAGTTTTCCTTTTGTTCGATCTGACAAAGCAGAACTTCTCCAAGAGAACATTCTGCTTTCTATTGCTGTCTTTGGGTGAACTGGTTTAAGGGATGTGCCTGTGTCTTCCCAGAGGCACAGCAGTGGGGTTTGGTGACAGCCCTGGTGGGTTTGGGTCATGGAGACACCCATTCTGTTGTGTTCACCATTCTGCTTCAGGCCTGGGAACCTAAGGTATCGACTTGTTGGGAGTGACGGCAAACAGGCTGTTCCCTTTGCAGCTTGCTTTGCTACTTTGTTTCCTTTGCTGTTTTGCAGTGTTTCCTTTCAGAGAGTGTAGGGTTCGTCCTGGGCTTTACCTGTCCTTCACAGGGGTCTTTTATTTGTCTCACGTACAGACTTTCTTTTCTGAGAAAATTCAGAATCTTACAGTTAATGCATTATCTAATCTTTTTCATTTTACATGGGTTTCATAGTGTTGTCCAGTCGTTTTTGAGTTGCTTATAAACAACCTGAATGTGAAATTTAAGCGTTTACTCCTAGCTTTTCCAAGTCCAAAATTGAGACTCCCACTTTAGTCTTTCTTCTCCCACAGCTGGGTTGACAGTTTGATCCCATTGCTGATCACATTGTCCCTCAATTGTTTTCATTCCATTTTGGACAGGTTTTTTAACTGTTTTGATTTTTTTTTTTTTGTTAAGTTTCTTGAGTGCACTGCTTCCATGGGTTGGAATCACATCCCCACATCTCTACTGATTTCTTGTCCGTGTATCTTCTAAAAATGTCACCCCAAATCACTCATGAATTTGATCCACATCACATATCATTTAGTGCTTCATCATTCATTTTCCATTTCTTATGTCAATATTCTGTTTTTCAGCCATTCGTGTCCTGATTCTTTCAATACCCTAAGCTGATGGGGAAGTTCCACAACATAACAGTAGAATGCTGCACAGCACAGACACAAAACACGATGGCTGAAAGAAACCCATTTTTATCTTTCCCTTGGCTATGGAGGTGTATGCCCTAGTTCTCCTAATTTTTATTTTTTTTTAATAAAATAAAGCCATTTTCTAGCTTGCTTTCTTAACTGTGTTTTATTACTTATATATATGTATATGGAAATTAGAAAATAATATATATATTGTGGAATATTTCAGTAACTTTCAGCTTAGATTGTTACAAATTAAATTAGGGGCAAGAAATGTTGGGGTTTTTCAAACTTATCTTTCTTTTCAGGTTTGATAGCTGTTTGCCTGTCATGTCCATCACTGTTTCTCTGCAGGTAGTTATGTACTATTTTGTGTGGATTTTTAAAACATTGGAGAGACAAGAGGCAGGGGTTTTTTTTCCCGCAGATCTTGAATGCGAAGTCAGAAAGTAATGAAATAACTCAGGAGAATGGTATATGCTGTGAGAGGGTTTTCCAATTTCCACAGATTATAAGCTTTGAAGTAAAAGACCAAAAGGGACGTTGTTAATCTTCAGGCTTCATTTACCAGAGCATTACTCTTTTTCTGAGCGAGGGCATTAAAACTGCTGTGAAGGCTAAGCCTTAGTAAGATATTCTTGGAAAAGATGGCTTGCTTTCCCCACCGTGATTTCGTTGAATCAAATGGCTCAGTCCCTTTACCTGAGGAACTTCATCTTACCAAATTTTAAGTGTAATTAGAAGCCAGTTTACTGAAATGTAGAGGTGTTTTTTTCCTTCTCAAAATGTTATGCTAAAAATGACTCAGGAAGAATTTAACCTATTTTTATATTTTATTATTTTTAACTTTTCCATCGATTTTTGTTGTTAAAAAATAATTCCGTTTTAGGCTTGTGTCTTAATTTTAATTCATTGATCTTTCTTGGTCCGTTCAGATTATTTTGGGATGTATTGCTAATGAAATAAGGCACTTTATTGCTCCCTTTCATTTCCGTTCAGTGTAAGGTACGTTCTTGGTGACACTGCACCTAGATCTTTTGACTGTTTCTTTATTTCAAAAAAGAATAGCTGTTAACTTGATTTTCTGACAGAAATAAATCACACAGTTGTCTACCATTCTAGTAGCATTGCCTTTAGTAACCTGTTGCCTCGCTATTGCGGGATTTGGTAGAGATGTATGTATGCCTAAGGTAATTAAGTCCTTTATTTTTTAGAGCAACTGGATGGGAAGGATGAGTGCTGAGTGAGGAAGAGGTTTTAGTTGTGACTTAGGTTATCCACTGCGTTTGGTCTCCTGCTGTGCAGTATAGAACATACATAGTTTGGAACCTGTCCTAGAGTGTTTTCACTTTAGTTGGGGAACTTAGGGAGAGTGTGGGGGTATGGTGAGAGACATATTCTGGATGTAGTAGAGAAGGAAAGGTTAGGAAGTCATTAGAGAAGGGGAGGAATAAGAATATAATGGTATAGTCTTAGGAAATAAAATTTTACTAGTTTGGTGGGTTTCAGCATCTATTCATTTATTATTTCAGGCCGTTAATTGTAAAAGGTTATGAAATGAAAAACAGTGTCTGCTTGTGTGTCATGATTACGACCTTGGCGTAAGTTTGTCTGATTTTCTGAGGTAGTTAAGGTTATATAGGGTCAGCCCTTAGCTATAGGCGTATAATTTATTTGCCAGTAGAAATCTCAAGTTGCCTGTGTAGTAACCAGAAGGTAGGTGCCTACATGGTGATTCCACTGATACTGTGGGATCCAGAGGTCAGTGGCTGGAATCTTCCTGTTAACAGCAGGGAAGTAGCCGAGCGTCTAGCACACTTACCTCTTATTTGAGTGCACACTGAATGATTCCAAAGTTGTGCAAGTGTAGAACTTAGGATGAGAGACACAACCAAAGACTTGCCAGTCATCTGTCAACGTTTAAATGTCAACATTTGAAATTTTCTTTTTTTCACAGAAACCTTTTACTTCTACATACAGAAAAAATTACAGTTATGTATTTTGAACCATATTCTGTTGTTGAGTACTGTTGGGTTTTTTTTTTTTGATCCTGTCCTGAAATTTCATCTTGTGGCAGTTGCCGTGTATGGGTTGCATCTGTCTTATCCAGATCTAGCTGTGTTTTCTTCTGGACTGAGTTCTCCATTCCAAATGGTAGATATTTTAGAGCGTATCTACCTTTTGCACTGAAACAAAAAACCTGCTGGGACAGCACTGGCATTAATGGAGATTTTGCTTGGGTGCTGTTAACATTGAGTTTTTGCTTTCCTGACTTACTGTTTGAGCACTTTGGAAATGCAGGGACAAATTTCAAAAAAGCGGTTTGCCCTGTTTTATGATACAAAGAAGTCCTAAATTGAAGGTATCTCTATAGTATTGAATTGCCAAGTGTTTTGACTAAAAAATAACTGCCTTTATATGCATCTTATACTGGACTGACATCTGTGTTTCCAAGTGCATTCTGAGTATGACCAGGTTTATCTCAGTTGTAGTATTTACCATTGGACATACATAACGACACTGTTCCTTTAACCTTTTCTTTATAAGAAATCTTAATTTTTAAATTGTTTATGACAAGTACATGCAGCTCAAATATTTGATGTTTACAGTCTCTGATGTTCTGATTCTGAGCCCACTAATGACAGAAATTATTCAGAGCATTTTAAAATGCAAATACAGTACTTTGAGGCAAACAGCAATAAAAAATACTGGACAAAGTAATCCAGGTTTATCTGATTCTTTTCTATGGACCTGTAAGGTAATTTTAGTGAAAACATGCATAAAATTACAAGTGGCTAATTACTGGAAGGCTATTATTGAAAATCACAGAATATTCAGTTTTCAGTTGCAGATTTTATGTTATTTTCCATTGTGGATGCTGGCAATAGTGTAATGATTCTGAGCAGAAGTTACCATTGCAAATATGTTTGAGTGTGGAAATCAGCTTGGAAAAACATTAATGTGAAAGTCTGTTACTTTAAAAGCATATAAAATACCTTACAAATGTTTATGTCAAAGGTGTTGATTTTAATGTTTGTTTTCTTCTGATGGTCAAACACATTCATGTATGTTTGAAGGTTTAGAAATGTAATGGAAGCAAAATGCAAGTATCATTTAATGTGACATTCCTTGTCATATGCATCACACATTATATAGTGACAGCTGAAAACCAACATTTTCTTGACAAAGGTGATGCAATTATTTATAAATCTTGTATCTCAATTTTGGTGAACTTTAAATATATGATTCATCACTACTTAAAATATAGTTATTAACTTGTAATCTTTTCCACTTAGGATAAAAAATAATTTTGTTGTTATCTATATTTCCAAGTTATACATCTGTTCTCCAGATGACATTACTCTTGACTGTACAAAGCATCCATTGTTGTGTCTTGCTGCTAAAACATGGAGAATGAGGACCATAACACTACGTATATTGGCATGCAACTTTACACCTACTTCTTTTTAATCTTTACACACCTGCATTCAGCAGGGCCTATGTGCTAATGTCTGATCAAATACTTTTTTTGTCTGGTTTTAATTTACAGTTAACTTGTGTTGCATAACATGTAGTTGATATGTTACATTCATACCTGTAATACTACATTGATAAATTCAGTTACCTATAATAAATAGGTTCTTCCATGTTTGGACACTTAGGTATCTGCTGTGTGGCTTGTGAAAGGTAGAACACCTCAATTATGACTGTATTATGAAATGTGTAGTAAATGTTGTTATGTATTAAATAAATAAGGTTTTACAATTTTTTGAAAATCATCTTTGGGGAAATGTGGAAGAGAACCTCAATGGTAACTGGAGTACTCTAAAGAGACACAGAATAGGTTATTGTTTTCCATTCTGCTACATTCCTTTCTACTACAGAGTTGACTCTTGCCTAAAACCAAAAATCCTTCCCAAACAGTATGTTACTAACATGCCCATATCAAAGTCTGCACAGGGAGAAAGGTATAGATGTGTTGAATGGCAGTTTTATTGACAGTATAACCATATTTAAATGTTTAAAACAGTTTGAAATAGCACACAATCTTAATTTGAAACTAGTATAAAACCTCCCCAAAGAGGATCCCAAACAGGAGAAACAATGATATTACTGTCGTCTTTGGAACTAGATTTATGAATGCTTTTGATTCTAGACTGGCTTAAGATTTTTTGATCAGCTGGTTTTTACTTTTTCTGAGATGAACGCTAGTTGCTTCAAAAAAAGTTTTAAAAAATCACATAGTAGGCAGTGGTTTTTTTATCATATGACAAATGATTATTTTCTTCCAGAGAAACAAGCATTTTTAATTTTATTTATTAATTTATGTATTTATGTTATTAGTGTTGATGTATCGGACATTACGTTAATGGAATAGTCTGATGTTTTGCATTTCCTTCTGCATCCCTTCTAATTTTCTTTCCCCATTAAACAAGGAGGAAAGAGGGTGATTTTGGCAGTTATTTAATGCATGCAGATTATAATGCTGCTATTTCTGAGAAACATAATAACTGAAACTGGACTTGTGTGAGCTTGTGTAGTTAGAGCTGCTTGTAAACCTTTGGTGTTTGCTGTTACAGTCCATGGAAACCTCTTCTCCTCCACACTGTTGGTATTTAGATTTTTTGGCCCACTGCAATACTGAAATAATTTCTATTTCTTATATTACCCATTCCATCTGTTGTGTACCGGTCATATGTTGGTATATGCTACAGCTTTATGAGCATCTGCCATATACCCATTTTGAAAGCTTTAATTCCTGCTTACTCCTCAAAAGGTGTATAAATTTTCTTTTTCTGTTTTGATGAAGTTTTTTTAGTTTTGATCATTTTTTTTAATCTGATCGCTTGGCTTACAAATAGAGCACTTCTAAGTGCTCAAGAAATTTACTGTAATATACTGTTCATATCAATTTTCAAATTATGTGTTTTAGTACTGGGAGGTTTGTGCAAAGTCTGTAAGATTTGTAATTCTGGCAGCAGTGTTTTTTAAAATAAAACTGCACATGCTCAGGTCAACAAATTATTTATATTCACTTGTCGGCTATTTCTGTGGAATTATATTCAGAATCTGAAGCTGTTGTTCTAACATCAGTTATTGTAGTTGTCTTGCAGTGATTCTGTAGTTAATGCTTTGAATTATTTCCTGCGGTATATCTTGTTGTTATTATGAATAATAAATAAATAGCAAAACCATTCTGTTAACTAATACTGAATTTTAAATATATTTTCTTATAGAGAACTAGAGGACGAAAAAGAAGCTTTGTGCCTGAAGAAGAAAAACCTGAGGTTGGAATATAGTGTTTTGTTTGGTTGTTGTTTTTGTTTTTTTTGTTTTTTGTTTGTTTTTTTTTTTAACAGTTTCACAAAAATATTGAACTTTGGCCTGAAGTTTTACTTTCAGTGCTATAATTGAAAATATTTGCTTTCCTTTCCTCCTTTCCCCTCCATTCCTTTCTTTTGCCTTCTGCTATGACAGGAACGGATTCCCAGAGAAAGAAGACAACGACAGTCAGTTCTACAAAAGAAGCCCAAGTCAGAGGATCTAAGGACAGAATGTGCTACCTGCAAAGGGACTGGAGACAATGAAAATCTAGTCAGGTAGGTTTGATGCTCTGACCTTATGAGGAATATAAAGTTCCATGTTCATTGCTTCGTCATCATGATTATAGTGAAGAAAATGTGCTTTAAAAAAACCACAAAACAAACAAAAACTTATTTAGGGGAAACATTACATCAGAAATATTGACTTGATTCACTTATTTACCTGCCAAACACATTTACACTGTGGATTAAGATGTAAATAACCAAGATAATCTGGTTTTCTAACACAAGAGAATTAATTTTCTCTTGTCAGGGTGAATTGTCAATGTTTTAGAGCAGGTCAGAAAGATAAAACACAGCAATTTAATTATATTAAAGCTACAGGAGCATCCTAAAAGGAATTAAATTAGCATCATTAACAATTTTATAAGTTGAAATGTAGATTATGAGGAATTTATCCTTTTTAAAATGTATTCATGCAGGTCATGAAAGGGTTTGATAATCATGTTTCTTACCTGAAACAGAAGTGGAAAAACTATGTGTTGAATGGTGTTTTAGTAGGTGCAGAAATCTAATTAAGTGTAGAATAACTGCCATTGAATAGCTACTGTTGACCACAACTTCTGCTGATTTTGACTTCATAGCTGGCATTGTGGCCTCTTTGCGAAACTGTAGAAGCTGCTCACAGTTCTTGAAAGGAGAATAAATGGAGCTTAGCAACCAGAAAGTGGATTTTAATTTAATCTACTAAGCTTTCATTAAAATGATCTCATAATAAGTTCAGATAAAAAATACTGTTGTATTTAGGTCTTATATGCTTTAACTAGTTTTTTCTGGACAAGCTCTCCTCTTTAGGTCAGATATAATTGTTGTTTTTAACTGGAAGGATTATTCCAAAATATGTATTCTAATTTATTTCAAGGAATCAGAGTTATGAGAAAATTCAGAATGGATGATCTATACAAGCAACACATAGCTTTAGAATCAGTAGTGTCCCAGGTACAGATGTCTTGTTCTCAGAATAGCTGATTTTAGTATCAATTGCAACATATGATTTACTGTAGAATTTGATATAATTTCAAGGGCTGTGTGCATTACTGTGTTTTTATTTCCAAATTGGAGGCAGAGTGTATATACGAGCTCATCAGTGACTGTATGCCTCTCTCATACATAGACAAGCTAGTACTGCTAGATACTCCTAGATCCTGCTCGGTCCCAGACTGTGAAATAGAGGTGGGATGTAACAGTCATTGCCAATACAGTTATACTGATGAGAATAATGGCAACAGTTTATAACTGCCCAAGAGAAGACAAAGGGCTTTCCTCAGCCCTATTGTTTGCAAGAAATGAAAGATGCTGGATGACCATTTTGTTGTGGGAAGTAATCCTGTGAACAACATGTGCTATGTATTACTGCAAAAAAGAAGGTGAATTAGTTTTCTTCTTCAGGCTTTTTCTAGAAGTGTTAGGTACCACATCTGAGGACATAAAGGGTAAGATGAGACAGTGCTGTGAAGAACTGTATTTTTAAGTTGCAATTAAAAAATATGTAGAAACTTAGTGGTATGTCTTGTTTAATACATGAAAAAATTGTAGTAGTAGTTTAGATGGGCCAGAAAAAAGCATACTACATGCCAAAATCCAGGAAATTCTGTCATAAACCATCCTCATAATTGGACTTGGAAACTGAATAGTAATCCTGCATGGGAAGAGAGGAGATTCTTATGCTTTAATCCTTTGTTCATAATTCTGTGGAAAATGTTTTCTTAAATCTTCTGTATTAGTTTCCATATTAGTTTTTAAAAACAATAATGAATTTAAAACTTGCTTTTCCTCAGATAATTCCTATAAATAACTGCACTTCTATCCAAGTTAGGTGACCACTGCTTCTAAAGTGCTTTGGAGGTTTATTTTTGATAATTACTAAATGATGGTAAAGTATTTAGTAAATTCGAATTATTTCGGTATCATTTTGGCTCTTAAATCTGTATTTCTTTTGATGAGACTAAATTGAGGGACTGTAATAAGATGTTAGCTGCCAGATAGGCTCTCTGCTACACAGCCAAAGCTGTGTAGGGGTTTGATCCACAGGGTGTTGCTATGTCAGAAAAGGTTTTCAGAGTCCTTTTTTCTTTTATGTTGTCAGAAAGTAAGAGAAGTGAACTTCTGCCTGCACCGCTTCTTTCTCCTGCCTGTACTGTCATGTAAGGACTCCTTTGTGGTAGTACAAATAGAGTGTTACTTTAAATGCAAGTTGGTGGGACTTCTTGTAAGCAAGAGATGTTTAGAGGGGAAAACAAATTATTTTTTCAATATTCATTTTGTTTGGCACTGTGTGTTATTGAAGCAAAAACTTTTTCAGAAAACCAGTGATCTTTGTCATCATCTTTGCTCAACAAATGTTTTATAATTACTGGATTTTATTTTCACCCTTCCCTGCCCATCTGCAACTAAGAAAAGGGTTTGTGGGGATGAAGAGATTTTTCTGAATGTGAAAGTTGATCACTAAGTTAAATGGAAATGTGCAACTGCTGAAACTGCAGATTTAAGGAGTAATCATGATAGGCCTTCTAGCTTTTCCATGCTGTGTGTTACCTCAAACACGGCTGGGTACATGACTCTTGAACAATCTACTTTTTAAAAAATGCAGGTTTTTCTAAAATTTATGTGGTGCTTTTACTTTGGGGTTGCTAATGGGGTAAGGGTTAGAGGACGATGTGCAATTATTATCTCAAAGAATGCAGCAGATTATTTAGTAATCTATCTGGAATAAAGCATTAAATTGTTTAACTAGTTATTACTGTTTGACTGATGGACATTTATTTTTTTTTTCAATCTCCGTTTTAGGTGCTTGTGTGTAGCACTGGATGACTGAGGGATTATTTGTTATATGTGCAAGTGTTGATACTTAACCTGTTGACCATACGGTTTAAAATCTTTAAATAACTGCCTGTGAAAGGATTTAAAATTCTTCCTAAAAAAGTATGTTTTATTCTGATGAATTATAAAGGTTCGTTAATTGGCTGAAGCTTGCCTTAGTGACAGTAGTTTTGTACCAAAAAAAAAGTGATTAAAGTTAGAATATCTTTAATTATTAACTTTTGTCTAAAACATATTGGAATGTTTTCTACTTTTATATATGCTAGTAGTTGCCATATGTATATGTGTTATAGACATGCCAAGACAATACTTTTTTAATCACTGATGTTAGATTATACAGATAGACTATTCCACTACGGTAGCATGCACTAGAGCTGAAAGTTTGGGGTTTGTGGTTTTGTCCACAAAAGAGGATCAGTCTCATGATTCTTTTGTGCTATGCTTTTAATATCTTTTTTTTTTTTTAGAATTTACAATGAATTTACTTTATAAATTCTTCTATATACATTTATGTAAGTTTTCTTGAACTAAATATTTCTGCACTTTTACAAGAGTGCAAGTGAAAACTTACTAGTGAATGGCACAGTCAAGATTTACAAAATAGTCAAACTTTGAAAAGTTAATTGAAATTATTTACCCAATGAGGCAATGTTTCATCTGTGACATTATAAATGACAGTAAGGAAGCTATATCTGTAATTAGAGAAAAGTGTGGGGTTTTAATACCTTTTTACTCAAATGAATTGTAATTGAGTTTTGAGATGAGTAATAGTAATATACAGAGGGTTTTTTAGTATTTTATATTTTAGGCATTTAGGTTTGGTGTAAGGCACGGAGACACAGCACTTTTTAAAAAAAGAGGTAAGAGTTCAGTGACAGGAGTTATAATGTGCTCTTGAAACTAAATATTGTGAAATCAAAGCATGAGCAGACTTAGTACACCAAAAGGTCGGCACTTGTCACTTGGAAAAGGATAAATTTTTATAGAGTGGGAAAACAGAAAGCTGCTACCCATTGATGTCATACAGGAGCTTGTCTGCATCTAAAGTAATACGTGTAAGAACGCTTGGACAGAAAAATTACTGTCCAAAATGTCGTTCATGCATCCTTTGGCAGCTTTTGATTTCCTGTTTCAGAACTGATGAAGAGCCTTGCTTGTCTCTAGCACAGTATACAGTTTTATCTTTGAAAAACACAGCTTTTCCTTTTGTTTTCTTAAGGATCTATGAAGTTTTCTTGGCACCTCAATTTATTTTATCCTTCTCCCATCCAGTTTTAATGTGTAGGATGATGGTTGCTATCATTGTAAGCCATTCTGTTGCCTTCAGGCGGCATCCAAATATGAATAAAATATTTTAGTTTGGAGTCTTTGGAAATAAACATAGTTTCAGTTGTAAAGTAACTTACTTGAGAGAAAATGTTTATATATGGGAACATGTTTACCATCACATTTTTTATTGGTTGGTCAATAAGGCATGCTGGCTTTGGCAAATTCAAAATTATCTTAAGTTCTGGGTAGAGAAGCTCTGTTGTAATTAAAGTATGTGTAGTTACAAGTGAACACAGACTACTAACTCCCTACTTTTCCTGAAAGCTAATGTGTACAATTCGGTTTTAAGGGTAGGATGTGTCTTAAGAAAACTGTGGGGCATCTGATGGCACACCTTCAGGACTTTATGAAAGCTTCAGCATCCCACATATGTTAAAACAGTTTTGATGATTTGTCTGTGTTTTTGAGAGGAAGCTGAAATGGTAGTGATAGCCAAAGGTGAATATGGTACCAATACTTGAAGTGCCACTCAGTTTTAGCTTAAGTAGAGGGAAGTAAATACAAGTATAATTCAGTGATAGTAGTGAACTGATAGCTAACTTAGTAAATTCTAAAAAATAATGTACTAATAAAGGCTAAAATAATTGTAAAAATCCTAATGGCAGTAACCTAAACGATACAATTAGTTAACATGTATTTGACCATAATATGTAAACAATAATTTCAGAGCTGTTTCTTACAAAAGGCTATTAAAAATGAAATAGATATGACGAAGTTGTTTTGGCAGCCTTTAGCTGTTTGCTAACAATTTAATACAGCAATAAAAGCTAGCAATAGCAGCACCAAAATTGCGTAGCAGAAACTTGATTATAATTTGGTAGGAAAATATTGTATGAATAAAAGCGTAAACTGCAGGCAAGGTTTATCCTTGGGTTTAAAAATCTCATAAATTTGAAGAGCTTTCTAAAGTGTTCCTGTTACTAAAAGTCAGAGACAAATTATGCCTTGTGCTGATGTTGCTACCTAGGGAAATAGAGGAGTGGAGTTAAATCTTGTCTTCTATAAGTATGCCTGTATTAAGTCTTCCCAGGCCTCAAAATGGAAGTCTCTTTGGACCTTGTGATATGGACTGCTTATTTAAGTATTCCCATCTCTGCTCAGTGATCCAGGCAAATAAAAGAGAATGGATGAGACTGCTGCCTGCATTTTTGCAACTAATGGAGAGCATGCTGATAACCACAACCAAGTGGGAGCACAGACTTGTGGTTTATGCCTGGTAAAAGGCAATTAAAATAAATAAATAAATAAAAATAATGTTTAAACTCTGTCTTTATGAAATCATGAAGTCCATTGAAATAGTGAATTTGATGTAGTTTCCTTTGTAGGGCCATTTTTGAAGTAATGAGTTCTGTATACATTTCTGAATTGGCTGTTCTTTAGCTTGCGTGTACAAACTCAGACTATGTGAGACGGCGTGTGGAAGAATTTTCTGGAAGTAAAATGTGTTTTATTATAGTGCTTATTGAGCTAGACATTGTCGGTGCAACAAAATACATAGATTGTTTAATTGGCAAGTGTCCATGCAAGTCTAGAGCAATTTTTATTTGGGAACATCAGCTGGTTTTGAGAGATTTAAGATGTTTATTCATTATACTTGTTGAAGTATTTTGAGGAAAAGGTGAAAATATGGAAATGCTGCTCAAGAGGGAACTTTTGGGAAACTGAGAAAAGAAAGTGAGACAAAAGAATAGGTAGGTAGGCAGAGAGGAATGTGAATGAGTAATGAATGGAGGAGAAATCAGATTCTTTATGCCTCAAAGTAGTGAACAAAGACCTGAAATTTCACATGGAGGCTAGAAATGATCTGGCTTAGAAATTGTTGGGGACATAACTTCCTTACAGTTTATATTTTGTATTACCATTTGATGATGCAGAAATTGAGAAAGGGAGAGATGAAGTTATTTGAGGATGGTAAAAAATGTGACCAAAAAACCAGCACTGAAGAGGAATAGTTGATTTTTGAAGATATTCAGGAAGAATAACAAAAGGGATTCAGTAACAGCATGAGAAATTGTGGCAGTGTTAACCTTTTTTATAAAGCTGTTTCCTTCATTGTTGAAGACCATTTTGTAATAAATGACAGAGAAGGAGAGCAACTTTTAGATTTTTCTGGCTTGATGAAGATTATTTGTAACTGCCAATGTATGAGTCTGTGGAGGGTTGCTAAGAAAAGCACTTGAGGAAAAAATACTTAACATGTCCTTTTTTGAAAGTAGATGTAGTATCTGTTAAGATTTTAGGTTTGCATAAGTAAAATCAATACTGCTAGTTTTAGTAGTCCAATTGTGTGATGTGAATCAATCCAGTAATGTTTAATTAAGTTTTTCTACATTTTGGAGGGCTTGTACAAGTACTGGTATATAAAAAGTGGGAAAGCAGCAGTTTAGTATTTTAAAATGCAGAACAGATGAGAAGAAAAAAAAAATAGTGTTACTTTGTAACCAGTCTTAGTAAAAATTGTTTAAATTTACATAAAAACAGCCTGTCATCGGCTGGTACCTACTGATAGTTCTTTTAATAACACTTGCTGTGAAAAAGCGATAAGAAAACCAGCAGGCTTTTAAAACTCCAGTGATAATCTTAGTTTTTCACATTAAAGAACAATAAGTAAACTGCAGGACTTTAATTTTCTTTAATTTTGAAAGGCTTTCTAAACCTTATGCTTTTATTAAAGGCAGAATCACAGAATAGTTGAGATTGGAAGAGACCTTTAGCGCTGGTCTAGTCCTCAGCCCCCTTACTCAAAACAAGGTCAGATAGAGCATGGTACTCAGGGCAGTATGTAGTTGGGTTTTGAATATCTCCAGAGGTGGAGTCTCTGCAACCTCTCTGGGCAGCTTGTCCTGTTTGTCCCTCCTCACAGTAAAAAAAGATTCTTCTTATGTTTTTTTTTTTTTAAATAATGATTTTTTTTCAGTTTTTGCCTACTGCCTCTTGTTTTTTCACTGGACACCACTAAGAAGTCTGGCTCTGTTTTCTCCCCCCATCAGGTATTTATACACACTGAGGAGACTCCCTCTGAGCCTTCTCTTCTCCAGACTAAATAATCCCAGCCCTCAAGGCCTCTCCTTGTATGACGGATACTCCAGTCCCTTCATCATCTTCATGGTCCCTTTGCTGGACTTGCTCCAGTAACTCCATTATCTTTTTTTTTTTTATACTGGGGAGCCCAGAACTGGACACAGTGCTCCAGATGTTGTTTCACTGGTACTGAGTGGAGGGAAAAAGCATATTTATTGTCAATAAAAAACTTAAACCATAAAAAAATAATAATTCTTCTATTGTGTATAACAGGCAAAATTTAGTTTCTTATAAAGAAACATTTTCCTGGAGTAAACATAGTGAGTCATTAAGGACACTACTTAAGGATGAGAAAGTAATTCAGGTATTTTGCTTATTAAATCCATGTCTTGGGAAAACTCCGTCATAGTTGTAGTTTGTAGTTGTAGTTTAAAAGGTTACTTCATTGAAGAACATAATGGAGAACTACCAGGACTAATGCTTACAGTTTTCCATTAAAAGTTATATCTCTTAGTGGAGGGCTCCACTATGTAAGTTAAGACAAGACATCCACAGATCCAGCCTCTTCCTCTGATCTCTTTGAAAAGTGCCTTTTCCAAATGCTTTTCCAAATTCAGTCCATTAGAGTATCATCCCATCTAACAATAGCTTTCAGTGAGCGCTTGTCAAATTGCATTAAAAGAGCTGTATCATCTAACGTAGCAGAGGACCGAGACACAGAAAAATCCCAAAACTCAGCTGTGAAGGGCTGTTTACTAATTATTCTTAATCCTAGAAAATAATTAACGACATCCTAGCTAAAACTCCATGCTTTTTCTTAGTTACAAATAAGGGGTTAGAAGTGCTGGGACAGAAGGTCTAGCAGGTTATGCTAGGAGAGTAGTGTCCCATTCCTGACAGATGGATAATTTGAGGGCAGGAGGACTGTCAGCCTGTAAGTTAGCCTTTGCATCCTTTCTGACGGGTAGTGGGGTACGCCACAGAGTGGGGTAGTGGGTGCAGGTGTTACAAATGCTCAGTTAAGATTCTCCCTTTCATTCCAAACTAAAGTGGGAATTACAAGAGCCGGCTTTCTTTGGAGTGATAGGAAAGCATTAAAGGTAAGGGGTTTTTTTCTTGAGTTCATTGAAGTTCCTTGAAGACTTGATCTGAATGATTTGTGGGAGTTAGCCATTAATGTCTAAGTTCTACCAAAACCACTGTGGCCTGTTTCCCACCTTGTAGGTAGTAGCTCATATCTGTGTGTAGGCTGTTAAGTATATCTGTGTGTGCACATTTGTCTGTTTGTTATCTGTTTGGAGTGGTCAGCGTGATAGCAAACAGTGTTAGGCATGTCCTATGTTCCTGTTCACTGTCATTTCCTCCAGATTCTTCTCTGAAAAAATAATGACACCTTAAAAAAAATCATTAGCCTATGCTAGCCCATTTGATTGATGGGTATTTATAACAGCATGTGTTTTTCATCCTGTGGGAAAGGAAATGTGAATTAAGTTTACAGTATATAATACTCGATACTTAAACATTTTTTCTTTTTTCAGTTGGTCCTGCTTACAATAGAAAACTCACAAGATTTTATTTTTGAAAGATCTCAGACTTTCATTTTGCAACTTGCGTTAACAGTATATGTATTTAGATCTACTTAAATCTCTTATTGTCTCATTCCAGTTATGAATATACCGCAGTATTTCATTCAAATCTAGTTTCACAGCTCCGTGAGACGCTTCAGAAAAAATTCCATGCTCCCTTCATTTTTGCATTTAAATTTTGTATTAAGCCATGTGTATGAGGTGATAATTAACTTTTTTAGTAAAGAAGAGTGATAAAATTTTGAAATTAAGCAGCACAATATTTTCAGTATAGATTAATCCATATTACAGATTTTTAAAGTACCTTTTCTCTGACAAATATATGTAGAAATGTTCATGCGAAGCTGGTGGGTTTTATAAGTTAAAGTGATAAGGTTGAAAACTTAACTCTTTTCACCTTAAGCAAAATTTATCAATTGACAATGAGCTTATAGCATATATTTAACAATTTTCTTGAAGAAAAGGAAAAAAATGTATCTGCTTAAATATTGCTGCAGTTGCCTTTTTCAGTAGCTTCAGTGTATTTAATGTTCTCTGCCAGCCCCAGAAATGAGAATGTTTTTATACTGTTATTTTTCGTTTTGCTTTTTCATAAGACGTATGTAACATTTTCATTGTTCAAACAGAATTCCTTCTGTCTTGGGCACCAGAGCTTTGGAAAAAATAGTGCATAGCTTCTGTTGCTCAGTGTATTTGAGGCTTTGTGTCTCTTGTTATTGTCAACAAGGGAAAATTTTTTCTGGAATTCATTAGAAGTCATTGCTAAATAAGCTAAAAGGTAGTGTTTGATTATATTTCCTTTTTCAGAAGCATTTTCTTACGAAAGTTTGTTTCTTCTTTTAGAATGTAGTTTTCAGTGCATTTATTTCAAATTCTGTTTGGTTTTTTTTTGTTTCTGAAATAGTGGAAACTAAACACTCCATCAAGAATCATGAAGCATAATCTCATCAATGATTGTATTATGAAATGCTGACTTACAGGCAGTGAAAGGAGAAATGGTGAAATGATCAAACAAAATGTCCATGACTGAAACTTAGCAAAGCTTACTCGCTGAAAGTTTTTAACTGGCAGTGGTATAGATGAAAGTTAGATATGCTGGGCAGTGGCAATTATTGTAGTACTAGAACCCATTTCTAGTTTCCTATTAGTAACTTTACTTACTTGGACTCAAAATTCTCCGTCTCTTGTGTATCTTTATTAGGCTGGATGTTTTCAGGCAAGATTCTTAATTTTAAATTAACTAAAATTCTTAATTAAAGATTTGGTTAAGTGTATTGTCTTGCCAGGTGTCGTGTTGTGTCCGTATCTCCCCCCTGCCCCGCTGTTGGCCTTTAAGAAGAAAGTGAATTAAAGTCTTTGATCAGTAAATTAAATTTTGGCAAAGACCTCCTTTTCTTTCCCGGGCAGGGACAGCAAAGAAATATATCCATGTCAATTTGGTGAAATCTGGAAAATTGGAAGCCTTTAAGAATATTGTAAGAGGAATAGTTTCCTCGTAGCTACCAGTCATGGTTACAGCAGTTTTTAGATCTTTTGTCATTTGTGCTTTGAGCGTGCTGTGGGCCAGCTGAGCATGCTTTTATCCCTGCAGTTGGAGCACAGAGTTGCTACAGGACCTCCAAAGAACTGTGGCTTGAGAACAAATAGTTCAGCAATGGTGTCAGTGACTGATAATTTGAAGTCTGTTTGATTCAGATGCAGAGTGGACAAATGCTAGATGAGAATAATAAAATGGGGCAGTGAATGTGGGCAGATGTGTAACTCCTTCTGGGTTACTTCAGCCAGCTGTCATTCACAGACTGTTGCGAGCAGGATGTACATAACTCGAGTACACAGGAATTACATACTTGTGGTGAGGACTAGAATGTTTCATTAGCATTGTTTATATAATTACAGTGACAGTGTATTAATTTTGCACACTTAGAAATACTATTCTAAATGCAGAAGAATGTTGAGTATATGACTTAACTAATCAGATATATATTGATTAGTAATCCTCCATAAACAAATTTTTGATGAAATTCCATGTTTTAAGTTTTCTCATATTTTCTTTGATGTTATCTATCTTGACCAATTCATTAAAAAAATAGATAAAATAGTCAAGGCCTCATTTGGACTAATTTCATTTTCCTCTGTTCTTCAAGAATAAGTGGCAAAGGAGAGATTTGAGAAATGAGTTAATCACAGTCACAGATTCAGGCACTTTGTAATTTTCTCGAAATCAAATTCTTTAACTTCTTCTATCCATCATTTTAACCATTTGTATGTCTATCATTCCAGCGGGTTGATGCATTCACACTCTGTGTTGTTTTCTTCTTGAGAGGAAAAAAAGTAGTGAAGGGGGGGCGGGGGGGGGAGGTACTAGGGCCTTTCAAAATGACCATGACCATTATTAAGGCAAAAGGCCACATGTATTATCTGTAGTTCCAAAGTCATGCAGAATGACATACAGCCTTATTTCATATTTTTATCCCAAAATTAATGCTCTGAAGACATAAGTGTATATAGTCGCATTGTTTGAAATGCATTTAAAGCTTTTTACTAATTGCTTTTAAAAGCAGTGTCATTTCTGCCTGGTCTAAATGCAGAGTTTGTTGCTGTGTTGCAGAAGGAACTGTAATGTGGAACAGATCTGGCTGGAAGTGCCCAACAACAGCAGTAACAAAAGTTTAAGAAACTGGTAAAATTGAAAAATAATTTGATTCACCTTATATCCATCGTGGCATAGGGTGAGTCATCAGTTCACCCTACTGGTTTGTTTTGCTTTAGGTTTGCTTCATATAAATTTTACTGCCAAATTGTGATATAATGAGAAGATATATATTCCAAATAAAATATTATTTTCCTATGTAAAAAATATACTGCATCTTTTGATTCAGTTGAAACAAACCACACTTCACACTTCATCTGCGCTATGTTGTTGATATATGTGCTAGAAGTAATATACACAATAGAGAAGTAATAAAACGTACAGTTTTGTGGTAATGACATTGTGAAAAATCTGCAAAAGCTCCTTTACTTCCATTTTTGTCATAATGAAATAATTTTGTTGAGGGATCTTTTTTATATTATGTGAGAAAAATCTTAAGTAAATAAGTTACAATGTACATGATGGTATTATTTTGCTGATTTATTCTTTTTTTAGTTTTCATGGAAATGATTTATATAATACTTAGCACAGAGTTCCACAAATAGAGCATCTTCTTAATAAACTTCTATCAAACTTCTGGCATTGCCTTAAATGCTATTAATTGACAGATTTTTTTCTGTAAAATACAACTTTTTTTTTGTCATTGCTTATAAGATTTGTTTATGAGATCTTAATTTTATCTGCATGCATGCACGTTTTCAGCTGTGGCAAGAACAAACATGTTATAAAAACTGTTTTTCTAAAAATATTTTTTCGGAGGTGCTGTACGATGCTTTTTGTGTATAGCTTGATTGTGATACAAATGTAAATGTATCTGGTGTTTATACATATTGGTTAACTTCTGGCTTAATTTGAAAAAAACTATTACTAAATATTGCATGCTCCAGAACTAGCTTGAAAGAAAACTGTAATTCCTGGTTTGGTGTATGTCAGATTTATTTTTTAATTAGTCCTTTTCCACTTAGAGACCTGTCATTTTTGGTTTAGAAAATTTTAAAAATGAAGACTGAAAATGAATTATGAAATTATAATGGAATATATGAAATGTTTGCTTTGTAACTTAAGCAAATATATTTTGAAACATTTATTTCCAGCCTTTCTATATCTATCAATCAGTTTGAAAAACTTTCTGGCTTTAAAACGAACAATGGTCTGTGCAAGTGAATGCATTACATTTTCTGTACTTCTCTGACTTTATATTTTGTTTGTAAACTCATCTGGGAACTTTTTACTTAGGCCATTTCATGTGTAAAGTTTTTTATTGCAAAGTTGTAAATATCCATGAATAATACTAGTTTTCTGTTGGGGTTTTTTTTTGATGGTTACAGATATGCTTTAGATATGCTCACAGATATAAAACTTACCCACATAACCTTTCCTGACTTTTACTTGGTGAAATGTTTAAAGTGTCTAGGTTTCAGTTGAATACAAAATCATGTTTCAGTTAAGAGAGCCTTTATTGTGACAAATACCATTGAATTTTAGGATGGTGTCAGGGGCACAATGTTTTACTATCTGTGCAGAACAAAATTGATTATAAATTAGTCTTGGACACTACTTAGAAATTGGGTATTGGCATGTGAACAGTCAGATGCTGTCTGTAGGAGAGCTGGGAAGCAAATTTCCTCTTTCTTGTAACTGACAGAAATCCACTACTGACCCAGGCACTGGACATTGCAGGTTTTTTTTCAACATAGCTGCTTGCCATCCTGATCATAGGATTCAGCAATACTTAAAAATAATGGCTGACGTAGGGATTTCTAGTACCTGGAATGTAAGCTTTTAAACTATCAAGAACAAATTATCATACTTCTTACTTGACTGTTTACATACAGCTGAGTCCTGCGTAGCCACTGAACACACTGCATCACTCATTGTAATGAAGAAGCACCTGCTCACGTCCCCTCTGAGCCTGCCAAGCTGCAGGTGGTGGCTGTGAGCCCATGGGATGTCACCAGTCATGAGTGAGCAGTTTGGCTGTGCTGCTGGTGTGGCTCAGTCCCTCACCTCGCCCCGTGGCGTCCTGTTTCCCAGACTAAATGAGGCCAACTTGCTCAGCCTCCCTTACAGGCTATACGCTGGCTGTGAAGCAGACTTTTTTTCTCATCTCTTGAATTTGGTGGCCTGAAACAGGCTATGGGGCTTTAAGCACAGTGTCATTAGCTCTGAGGAGAGAGGAATAACAGCCTCCCTTGATTTGCCAGTCCTGCCTTCATTCAATCATACGGAGTTTCACATTCATTTTAACCCCCAGGTCCTTTAAGCAGAGCCAAGAGGAACTCGGCCAGTTGCTTCTCGGTCTGCACTGATGGAGTTATCTCCCCTCCATGCAAAATTTCACT
The DNA here is from genome assembly GCF_023634155.1 of Falco peregrinus. NCBI lineage: Eukaryota > Metazoa > Chordata > Aves > Falconiformes > Falconidae > Falco > Falco peregrinus. Next base: position 35,188,977 of record NC_073725.1, on the reverse strand, counting down.
CTTCTTTGTGATGAACTCCATGATTCTCTGGTGGGCTAGTCCTCAACTTTCTCAAGCAAATTTTGGATTGGAGTTGTACTGTTCAATGTGTCAGGCACCCTTTCTAACCTAGTGTCACTCTGAAAGTTGTAGAGCGTGAATTTTGTCTCATTATGATGATTTTTTATAAACTTTAGTAGCCCCAAAATCACCTCTTGTGGTACTTCGGTTGTTGTTGGACACCATCTAGATCTCAGTCTGTTGTCTGCTGCTCTTTGAGTCCAGCTGGCTTTTAACCAACCCATTCATCCAGCCTTGTACTTCCCTTGGTAAGGAGAATGCTGTACGGGACTGTTTGAAAAGCCTTATGCTGAATACAGTTTGGTATGTTACCACCGCTGCTCTTCTCTGTTTCACATAGCCAGTCATTTCATCGTGGTAATTTCAAACAAGACCAACTTGTCTACCCTTGCTAAATCTTTGCTGAGTGCTCTGGGTTACTTTCTTGTCCTTCATGTGTTTGAAAATGGTTACTGAGAGGACATTCCCCTTGATCTTGCCTGGGGCAGGGGTGAGGCTGGCCAGCCTGTGATTTCCTAGGTCCTACTTGCTACCTTTTTTTTAATGGGCATGTCTTAACGCACTAAGATGGGCTTGTCTTGGCATTGTTCAGTTGTTGAGCTGCCTTGGTTGTCAAGATATTTCTTGGATTTTACACAGGACCCTGGCAGAAGTAACAAGCACCCCTTTCAGAACCATCGGATAATCCCCATGGATTGGAATATATTCAAATAGAGTAGACTCTGACTTGTTGCTTTCCCTCCTGCTGTTGGCTGTCCTTTTTCCCATCTCATGCTGGTAGGCATGGAAGCCTGAGAGCAAGTGTTCACTGTGCAGACTGAGGCATTGAACACAAAGGCACCAAGTACATCAGCTCCTTCTGTGTTATCAGTTGAAATCAAATCCATATTTTCTCTGAACTTCCTTTCACTGCTAACATTCTTGTGAAATTACTCCTGTTTCTCATTGGATCTGTCTGGCGTCTGCCTTCTGAATTTTACCATCAATCATTTTGTATATTTAGTTCAGTAAGAAACTTCTTGCTTTACCAAACAGACCTTCTGCTGGATTTGTCGTGTCCTGTACAATGAGATGATAAGTTCCTCTGAGCTCTGAGTAAATTTTCTTTTAAAAATCATACCTCTCACATTTGATAACCTTCCCTTTCATGATAGCCACCTGCAGGATTCTGCCTAGCAGTTCCTTTGACACAGGCCAAGGTTTCCTCTTCCAAAGCCGTCATACAGCTTTTTGCAGTCTTCGTTATGAAGCAGTAGTACATTCTTCTGTAATTTTTAAACTGTAGCAGTGATAAGCGACTGTACTTATTACACCTCCCTTTGTTCTTTGAACACAATGTTCCAATAAGCAATAAAGTTTCAGTAGTGCCATTAATCTTCTCAATCTAAACTATAAATAAAACCTAATCTTAATTTATTTCTGCGTTTCTCAGTCATAGCAGTAATTGTACCACAGATTTTGACCTGGGCTATGATATACAGCAGCTTGGTAAAGAGGTTCCACATGATGCTGTAGAGGCTTGAATGGCTCACAGTAGAACCATTGCAGTGTTAAGGTTTCCAGGAGTGGGAGTTTTGGGAGGAAAAAAACCCTTATAAATGTCTTGAAGAAGAGATTGCATTAAAAGGGAAGAAAAAATACCCATCTGTTAGCCCTGAATCTGTGTTAGACTGAGCAGACTAATACAGTTACATGAAGCCTGTTACATATAGCAAGACATCACACGCTTATTATTAGAGGTGTGCTTGGCAGAGCAGCTGAACGGGAGACCAGAGTTCCTACTGTGGCTGGTTTTGTAGCACTCAGATAGTCATTATTAGATTTTAACATATTGAAGTCACACGGAAGGTTCTAAATGCTTTGTAGATATCAATAAACCATCAATAACTGATGGCTAACTTAGTGGCTTAGGCCTGCATTTTCATTAACAGGAGTATGAAAACCATGCAGACCAGTGACTTTGCAGCTCCTTTAGAACCTGCTGGTGATGGTGAAGTGTTTAAAAAAAAAGACAAAAAAAGACACTGGGGTGAAATTGAGATTTTCCTGTCAGAACTCACCTGTCCTCAGGGATAAAGAGCCAGCCCACAAAAATGACTTCATCTACTTCCTTGTAAAAAACAAAGAGTAGTAATAATAGTAGTAACAACAACAATAGCTTTAGACTTTATTTAACATACTGTAAGGGAAAAACTTTACATCCCACCATTTTTGATTAAAAAAGACTCCTCTCTTAATTTTTTAGTATCAAGTGAATCTTAGTCTATTGTATTATATAACTGTGCTAATTAAACTATTTATCATAATTAAAATATTTCTCACAGTATATCATAATAATGAGCAGTCAATGCCAGTTCTGTATTTGAAAGAAGTTTAGATTTTTATTTCCAATAAAAGGTTTGATCTGAAAGATTAATAGTATGTTAATATATTTATATAGTACTTAAGGAGTACACAGTTCTCACAGTAACAGAAACAATTACAGTGACAGACAGTACCCATAATGAAAAGAAATTGTATGATATGTAGAATATTTTTATTGAGTTCGTGCCGTTGACTGACTTTACTGATAAAGTTTTAATTACACACAGTTTATGCAAGAGACAGTTTTACTGGGAAGGTACCGTGTAATTGTTTTCCTCAACAGAATCCAAAGCCCTTTTAGGCTGCTTTGGGAACAGGCAGGCAAAGCGGCTGCTGCTGAGGGCTGGGTTTTGGTGTCTCTGCAGGTATTTCTACAGGCATGTCTGGGGTGCATGCTGCTTTGGAGCAGCCTGGACGTTCCTGTCACTGTAGATACCTCAGAACTCTTAAAACTTTGAAGTATATAGATCAGACCTAAAAAAATGAATTACAGCAGAACTTGTATCATCTTCTATGATACAAGAAGTTGGGAAGGCACTGACCAGCAGTTGATTTGTAGCTCCATTTTCATTGTTAGGTTATCAGAGGAAAGCTCACAGTTTTGTCTTCGAGCCAGCTAGTCATGTTTAGTTGGTCAAGCATGTTTTGTGTGCACAGACAGCCTAAGACTAAGGCTGGGTGAGTAAATGCCAGCTTAGTTCTGCAGTGAAAGTGTTTTCCTATTTTTTTGTCTCGCTGCATTCCACCTACATGAAATAGAAACAAAAACAACGGGGAAATAAACCCCAGTCTGTGTGAGGAAATACCATGTGGCTTTTTTGCAAGGCAAAGTTTTACTTTTCAGATCATATGTATACTTATGTAGAGTTTCAGAAGTATTTTCAAAATGACATTTCAGTTAAGAAGAATGAAGTTTTTCTTTAAAAGACCAGCTTTTACATAATTCAAAATCAAAATATTCTGTCCTTAAATTGTTGTATACTTCTGTAGATAAAATAGCTTTTTTGATTTCTGTGCTTATATTGTCTTTCCCTTTTTCTTTTGTTACTTTGATATTTTTGCATGTTAAATCAGTCTTGTTGGGTGAAATAATTGAACATATTGTGTAACTTTGCTGTCAGGATAGATGTGCATTTAATAAGACTTCCCACCTGTTTGCTTTCAAAACCAAAGTAGTGTACAAACTGAGAAAAACTAAGCATGTGGTAAAGGCATTACACTGGAGATGGTGCATTACGCTGCTGAACTGCACTGTTTCAGGTCAATTTTAGTTGTATTTTGTCTTGCTGACTTTTGGCTTATTTCTACTAATGTTCCATTGATAAATTTGCCCTGCATCACACTATGCTAAGGATGACTTTTAGTCTTTTAAACAGGAGAGTGAAAAGCAGTTTAGTGTGCTAATTATTTTTTTTAAGTATAAAATTCTGGTTTACATTGAAACTGCAGGCTTCATTTCTTTTTTGCATCTTCACAAAAAGCTTCTTTGTGAAGCAGTGGCTTTTTTCAGGCAGCAGTTAGGCCTTACATTTAGATTTTATATTCCAGTTACTAGTCATTCATTCATTAAACTGAGAGACCTTTCATGAAAATCTGTTTTGTAATCTTAAAAAAGTTGACCTTCCAGCTACATGATGCCACATCCTGATTCAGCTATCATTTATCTTGTAATGCTGATTACATTATTCATCAATATTCAGTTATCCAAGTATCTGAAAAAGATCACTTCCTGAATGAGAGACAAAGTGACTCAAGTTGAAGCAGTTGTACTGAATTTTGGAGAAAATATCTTTGTTAAAGAATACACTGATACATGTAAATCAGTTGGAGTTTGAGGTGCACATCAGTGTCAGTGTTCCCCTTAATTCTGCTGAAATGTAAACAAAGTGTCCGATGTTGTTAGTGCAGCAACCTACATGAAAAGGAGCCAGGGATGGTGGCCCACTCATTTCCCTTCGAGGCTTTTTTAACACCCCAACTATGCCAAGGTTTTTTTCTTTAAAGTTTATGCTGCTTGAAATTAAATTTAATTGTGACACTCCTACTGGTACACATCTTTTCTGTTAAAACTATTGTAAACCAGACTTGTATGGAAAGATACAGACATCATCATATCCGTGTTTATAAATTTATTATGCTCATTGTGTAGCAAGCAGGGTTTTTCTTCTTTCAAACTCATCTAAGTACTCAACTGTAAAGAAGTACACTCTGTTACAGTGTAGATTACGTGATATTGTGCAGTTGGGATTGAAAATTAGTTTTGTACTGTCATGTGACCTTGTGTTATACAAGCCCTAATGCAGCATTTTTGTTATTAATAATAATCGTAATAATAATTATGTTCTACGACCTGTTTTTCTAACTCCATAATGAGTACGCTAACAGCCACAAGATTGGTTGAATTCATGGGTTGGCATTCAGTTGAGTGTATTTTTTGTTACAGTGAATACAGAGATTAAATTTGAAAATGCTTTCCTTGTGCTCATTCAGAATAGCAGGAGGAAGGAACAGTTTTGCTTTAAGTGGAAAGGGATAGTCACTCTTTGCACTTGCACACTGAATCAGATAGAGACAGCTGCAGAGGGAAGATATGCATTGCAAAAACCAGATCAATTGGATTCAGTCACATCCAAATGAAATTACATCAGTCAATAACCTTCCTTTCAAGTTACTGAAATCTTCCTGGCCCAAATTTCTCTTGTCAGGTTACTGAGTTTTGCCAATGATTAAAGTATCTTGAAATTGCTTCGATAACATCAAGGACCTTGTTGTGACAAGGTCTGTAAAGGCAGTCTCTTAAAAGAGAAAGCTGGGTTTCATGTAGAGTATTGAGTGTATTGACTAAATTTTTTTCATGGGTTCTCAGAAGCATGTATTCACAAAGACAGTGCAGAATGAAGGAAAATGACACTTAATGAAACCATTTCACGTATGTGATACCAGTATTTTATTTAATCTTTTGTATAGGATATGTCATTTCTTCTAGGCTTTGAAATAGTTTGAAAATGTCTTCTTGTTCTGAAGTGGGCATAGTAGTACTTGGAGAACGGAATTCTGTAAATCTAGACTACTGTTAGTCTTATTTGTTTACCTCAGTCAACACATTTGTGCAGTGACTTAATTGTTGCTGTTTATGCTCCGGTGTGCCAGTTATTAAAATGAAGCAGGGCTTTTCTATTCCAGTGGTACCTCTGGTTCTGTGATGTTTTGTCCTGCAGATAACTTTTTAACAGACTAATCAGTGTGTATATTAGCAAATAGAAACCTGTAACCATTCAAGAAGCGTTTATTAATATTTATGACTTGATCAATACTGAGAAGGATGGAAGTAATTAACAGTGTCTAGAAGACACATTGCTCATAATTGTTTTGGGGGTCTGGGTTTTTTTCCCCCTACTAAAGAGCTCTGTAACTCTTATCCACTTAATGGAGCTGTGGGTACACATTAATTCCTGGGACCAAGAGGTGTATCTTGAGCAGCCTGAGTTTTAAAAATATATATTATGTACGTCACCTTCAGATGGTTTAGTGTTTACTGCAGATACGGTTCCTTGCCTTCTGAAATTGGTCTTTGTCAGCACTTCATCTGTAATTAAATAGCTCCATTTTCCCTCTCTTTCATTACCATCTTACCTCATTAAAGTTTTTCCCAAATACCTTTTCAGGCTTGACAAACCTACCCTGGTGGGAGAGTTCTAATGTTTCAGAATTGGTAAGATATGCTGAAGCATCTTCCTACCTTCAGACCTTAGAAGATAAACTGAGCTTACATTATGGTTGCAAATGTATCTCACTTATGCCCATTTAGCCGCCAGAAACATTGTTCTCACAACAAGTATTTAACCTGATGAAAGCAAGTATTAAAATGGCTAAAAAAGAACAATGACCAATCCTGCTGACATAAGCATTATGTTTGGCTGCATTTTGCACTTTCGGTAACTGTTACACAAATGAAGAGGGCCTTTGGCAATTCCAGTAGAAAATGTTGAAATAATTTGTGGGGTTTCTTGTGCTTTAAATTTCTCTGAAAAGGAAATTTGCACTTATTCATAGACACTCCAATTACATAAAATCTTCTTAACTGAGGAAGCAGATTACAGCCATATGTGTTCAGGGAGGAGGGTGAGAGAAGTTGATGTGTTTCTCTCCCTTTGTACCAAAACTTGAGAGGAAGTGCTTTCATAGCTATTTTTGTCCTGGAATGGAAGAGAGCTGGGAGAGAACAGCTAAGGACCAAATCTGTAACTGAGAACGTTCCTGTTGAAAGCATCTATTACAGCATTACCCGTGATGCTTTTTTCTATCTGATATTTGTTCCATCGATAGAATGATGGTGAGAAAGGAAAGCAAATCTGTTTTGCTCACTGTCATTTCAGATTTTTGTGATCAGTAAATCCTTTTCCCATCTAAGGCTGACAATGCAATTTCAGATGTTGCAGGCAGCTCTGGGTACTTCAGTCAGTAGAAACTGGAGTGGATGTGTAAGAATGGGAGCAGTTCTTTGGATGAGAGAGTGTTGGGAAGTGCTGTGTAGGGGTGGGAGAAAAGCAAAAGCCGAGAATAGAACAGGAAAAATGTCTTCAGTGTGGGAGGTCCCAGGAAAAATTTTAGTAAGTAGTTCTCCAAAATCAATAGTCAGTTATCAGATGAGTTTGTAAGTTAAAAGCTTAAAAAACCCTATTCTATTTATCCATTTATATTCTTTTGTCTTTTACCAATCTGTTGCTAATTAGAACTGTGTTTGAACAGTCAGTAGTGATTCTTAAACTAAATAATGCTTCAGAGAAGAGAGGGGTGAAGATAATCCTTGTAAAATGACTCTTGTAAAATAAATCATGTCAAGGTAAATTTTAAAAACAGTAGTAATGAAAAAAAATTCCAACCATTTAAAAAGCATATTCCCTTTAATGTATCAAAAAAAAAATATTTAAAATTTCTTGATACATTATCAAGAAAAATGCAATACAGGGAAATAAAATAGAAATCACCAGTGCAGGTATTGGTTACTTACGCTTCCCTGGATGCCTGTGTTCTTAGAGCCTTACCTAAAGTACTACAAAAAATTAGGATCATGGCTTTCCTCTGTAGTCACAAGTTTCCTCTGTGAGCCTTGTTTGTCTTTTTTGGGGGTTTTTTTTGGGTTTTTTTTTTTTTTTATTTGTGAGCTTATTGTTAAAATGCAACTTACTATTTTATGACTTCAATAGTGCAGGTTGTTTCATACATAAAAGCATATTTTTACATAAATACCACTTTAATATAAAAGCATTTATAAATACAAATTTCTAAGTACAATTATAAGTACATATACATAGATGTGTGTACATATATGCAAAAGCTCATTTTGAGAAGCAGAAATAAAAACTTGTATTGAAAGTATGGATAACTGTATTCGTGTCCAAACCTTGCTAGCCCAGAGAGGGCATAGCCCGTCACGTTCTGATGATCTGACTCTGATGGTACGGTTCCAGCTACTCATACTGTTGCTGAGAGGATAGAAGTGGCACAAAGACCCTGAGCTTATCTCGAATTGTTCGCTGATGCTACCCTTCATGTTTCAGCACTTGATTGTGTGTCCATGTCAACCTCACCCACCCTGGGGTGATCAGAACAAAACCAGTTGCACTCACTAAGGGAAGGGGATTGATTATTAAAAGTAGTTTATTGAACAGCTCAGCTTATCTTTGGTTTTCTTAAAAAGTTCAAAAATGGACTGTATTATTGTGGTTAAGGATACGTGATTTGAAATTCTAATCATGTTCTGAGTAAGAGATGAAGTGAGAATTGCAGTGGATTTGCATATACTGCTTCCTTTCTGTCCCTCTAATTCTTAGGCTCAAAATCCTTACACTCAACATTAAAAATAGTTTGCAAAGAGCTGTTGTTGGTATGTGGGGCAACACTATGGCTCCTGTTCATCAGATTGTTATTTTTTTTATTTTATGAAAGTATGACAGCAGTTTAAATTTTGTTTTTATTTACAATTCTACTTTAATACATTTTAAAGTAGAAAACAAAACAAATGCAGTGGAGACTTTATGTAGGTCTTTTTTAAAAAAAAACTGATATGTATTTGATATGCCAGCACAGCTTAAAGACAACATGGATTATTTTTTTCTACTTAAAATCTCACAACGCTATCAGTGACATTAATTTATTGTATTTCAAGTAGTTTTGAAGAGTTTAAATGTAGGGAATCTAGACTTTAAAATTGTATTTATTTGGGGGAAAAAAAGCATCCTTGAATAGTATGTATGTCATGAGAGTGTCAAAAGACAGGAAGTACAAGTAGGAAAAAAAGCTGTGAAGACTTTTGAATTACTGCCTCAAAGACATTGTTTCAGAAGTGACTAAAGCTTTCTGTGTACTGAATTACTACACTGCATTATGAAAAAAGCCCTCCCATACTTACTGCTTCCCAAATCCTAAGATTTACTTTTTTTCAAATGCTGTTCTATAAAACAAGCATCTTTTTAAGGTTGTAACACACAGCACAACAGTACATGTTGTTTGTGCTTGTCATGTAGGCAGTCCCATGGCTGCATTTGTGTGGGTTTCAAATCTGAAGAAAATGCTAGCTTCGCAATCAAGCCTACTTGTATTAAATTGTTGCTTTTATGATTAAAAAAGAAGAAAATTTTCTAGGCCTTTGTTCTTTGAGCTGTATCGAGAACAAGTTTAAAGGATGCTATACTTAGTTTAATATTTTAACACATAGAGACTTGGAAGTTTGGTATGAGTATCTTTAACTATTTGGATCTGAGCATACATATTGCTTGAATTTAGTGTGATATTAAAATGTTTCATAAGACAGAGCAGAGTTGCTATGATCTTTCAATGTTAATATTTTTTTCTTATCACTTTACTGTGTAGATACCCTTCATGAGACACAACTCTGCCACAACTCATCCTCGGAGGCAATCGTGGAAACCTTTTATAATATGATTTTTAAATGTGGATAAAGCTCTCAATAGAGTACCTAAAGTAAAGGAGAACAGCTACCTTGTCTCTACTATAAGCTTATTATGACAAAAAGTTGAGTTTTCTTGTCAGGCTTGGATAGAATGTAATGGATTGGTTTGTTATTTGGACTGACAAGGTAGTTAATTTGCCTGATATTTTTTTTTTGCACTAATCAGGAACATTTCGTTTGTGCATTGTTGAAAAATCCCGGATAAATGTCTTGTCAGAATTGTCCTATTAAGTAATGTCTTTTTCCCCTGTGCTTCCGTTGGCAAATGATGTTACACAATGCTTGGATTCACTGAAGAGTGACAGAAGCCTGTGGGACTTAAATATTGTGCATTCCTCTATGGTGATACCGAATGAAATAAGCAACGGTTTGCCATCCATCTGCCACTCTACCTATACACAGTTTAATAAGAACATTTCTATAAAGAACACCATGTTGTATATAGACCTTAGTGCAAAAAGGATTGTTTCCTAAGGGGGGGGGGGGGGGGAATGTTCAGTGATAATGAGACCTGTAAAACACTTGAGACTTACTATTCTGAAGGAATAGATTTGCCACGGAAAAATTGATTTTATGCTTATTAGTATGAACTAATTGTTTCTGACTTCAGACACTTGAGTGAATACTATACCTATATTGCTTTCTGAAAAATTTTTAAGATAAAGAAAAATTTGAGTATATGCAGACATTTGTTTTATTTGGCTTACTTCTGTGGCAGTGTTGAGGACAAGCTTATCTCCTCACAATACAAATATGAAATTGTTATGTAGATTGGGGAAGGAATGAAGAAATGATCACACAGCGTGACAGCTGAGATCTTCATCTTCGTCCGTATATATCCTGGTATATGCAGACATAGTATTTTGATCTACAAATGGTACTGATCCAGTTCTTAAATCTACAGTAGCAGTGTGTTGACATCTTCATTGTTTTCATCTTGAACTTGCTTGGAAAAATTCTGCTCAAATGCAATCACACTTGTAACTTTATGGCATATAATCTTTGAATTTCTTGAGATATGGTGGTTTTTGTCATCTATCAAGGCACATTTCCATTTGAAAATATTTTTTAAACTTAAGAAAGAAATTAAATGCTGTAATAAGTAATAGGAGAAATATACAAATTTGTGTATACTTATCTACAAGTCATAACTTACCAGGGCATTTCATGTTTGGATATTATATTAAATAAAATTAACCTGATGTCTAACACGTCGTTTTGTTTTAAAAAGGGGGTGGGATGAAATCATAGTAAGATTTTTGTCTGAACTATCATAAATGCTTACCATTCTGTATTGGCAGGGCACACAAAGACACCTTAAAAATAAAGAAATTTGCACCAGGAAATAGACATTAATGCAGGAATCTGATCTTTAAGGTCCATTAATCTGTTTTAGGAGGAAAAGACCAAGTTTAGTATCCACTTGTCCAGAATTCTGAAAGTAAAATGCTATATCCAAACACTGTTCTAATGAGGGGTAAAAAAAGGTGTTTGACTGTACATCATGGTGTGTTTAGGGGGTAAAAAAAAAAAAGGCAATGTTTACTGTGACTTATGATCAGTTATTAAACTAACACACACAGGTTAGGTATTGTGAGTAGGAGAGAATGATAAACGTAGCATAGCTTGGCTTTACAAAGAATTTTAAAATATTGCTGTTGTGTGACATTGTGCTAAATAAGCTAGAGAAATACTCTGTTAATTAAACTGCAATAAAATATGTAGCTGATTAGAAAAGTGGACTAGTTACCATGGACTCGCTGTCAAATGATATTCCACTCGTTGGGTTCCACTCAGGACTCTCCTGGATTAGGTATTGTATTTTTGTGTATTAGGTGCTGGAATAAAATGTTTGGTTACGTTTACAGGTGATGCCAGTATGATGTGAGGGACTACAGTGTTAGAATTAAAAATGAAATTTTAAGAAAAGCGTGCAGTGCAGTAATGGAAAAAACATGCAGTGCAGTAATGGAAAAGGCATATCACTGTTTAGTGCATGATTATGATACAAAGAGTAACTATTTAGAAGACATAACTTCACAAAAGAAGGTATAGGAGACTCTGGATCACAAACCGATCATACCTGAGACGTACAGAGAGGTGTTACATTTACCACATGAAAGTACTCCTGAATATTCAGAAGACTGGTGTCCCACCTTTGGAAAAGCCTCAGCTAGCATATTCTGTCCACTTTGTTGAGAAATAATATAGAGAAAGTCCAAAGCAAACTGAATTGAATGATAAGAAGACTACAGGAGACATAAATGAACAAAAAAGCTTGAAATAGTTGGATTTCTTTAATTTAGAGAAGACTGGGGAATCTGTCTTCAAACAGCCTAAATTGATACACAGATGATGAAGAGAGAAGTTGCTGCAAAGAGGGGAAAAAGTTGTTCTGCAAATCCAGTCAGACCAAAAATAAGCTAGATTGTAGCAAGATGATTTGGGTTAGGCAACAGAAAGTTTGTTTCTAACAAGAGTAATGGCACTAGAGAAGTTTGTTAGGAAAGTTGAGTAATCTCTGCTCTTGGATGATTTTAAGGGAAGACTAACGTCTGTTAAAAACTGGTTTTGTTGGTACTCTCTTGGGCTTGTCTGATACCCTAAGCCAGGGGTCCTCAAACTACGGCCCACGGGCCGGATACAGCCCCCCAGGGTCCTCAATCCGGCCCCCGGTATTTACAGACCCCCCCGCCGGGGGTTGGGGGGTGAAACCAAGCAGCCGCAGATGACTGCCTGCCACTGCATCCGTGTGCCGGCCCCCTGGTTAAAAGGTTTGAGGACCCCTGGCCTAAGGTGATTTCCTGCTGTATTTTGTAGGCTTTTTTGCTAGTACAGCTTCTTTGTAGGATTTTGTTCCTTGGCACTTTTGACATCAGGTATTAGTTTAGTGTTCAGGCTCTCACCTGCCCCGTATGAATCCTTATGTCACGTGCCTCTCTCTGGAAAGGCAGATGTTAATACTTGATTTTTCACCTTTTGAAAGAAGTTTGAAGGCAAGATTCAGAATCGTAATGGACTTCTCTAGTAGTTCACAATACACCATTCAGTATAGTTATTAGTCTGAATGCCTGAGAATGGCGCTATAGATGCAATCGTGTTACATCTAGAATGTACTTCAGAAAAAACTAACGCAGCATTTGGTAATAGCTTTCTTAAATTTTATACTCTTCAGTTTGTCAAGGGGGTTATCCTGGTTCTTTCAGAATTTCCTGGTTTTCCCAAGAAAGAAAATATTTTGGACTTTTTGGGGGACTGTAATTTGTGTAGCATAATCTTAATACATGTCTTGGAGGCATTGTCTTCACAGAAATACTTAATTTAAACTTAAAAATACTGTAAATATAAGCTTTATACAGTAGCTGTGTAATATTAATGAAAACAAACACATTTGACATAGCGTTTACATCAGTGTATTCCCCTTATATATGTGGGCCCTTAATGAATTTTGCAAAATAATTTATCAAAGCCATGTGTTTTATAGTTTTGAAGTACTATGAGAGAGACAGACAGAAGTGAACACTTCTTGCTGAAAGGAAGCTGTTCACATACAATATATATATAAAAAATAAAGTTTCTTTATAGTGTTCTTATTGTGTACATGCAAACTAAATTTCATGAAACAGATGACTAGCAGACCATTCAGAAAAGATCTGGATTGCATAGGAACGTCACATAATGATAGCCAGTTCAGATTCTTCCTTATCCATAAATAATGAGTGTTAGGTGTTTGGATCTGGGGGGATTGTTTGTTTGTTTTAGTATTAAAAAACATGAATTAAGGAGGAGAAGTGACAGTTTTGGGTTTAGAATAGTAAATGTAGTTACACAAATGTCTGCCAGATTATTGTTTATTTTCTTTTGCTCATTTGTGGCATAATGGATTGACACTATTTGTCAGTTTTGTTAAAATTAAGTATTCAATATTTAGGTTACATGATGATAAGCATCTTGGGTGGGGTGGGGAGTAGAAGCTACATAAAGTTGTTTTTTTGCTTTAGAATTTATAGGTAAAATGTTTTGTTTACCCTTTTGCTTTAACGTAGAACTTCCTAGAGGTCAAAGCAATAGAAATCCATGCTACATACGGGATTTTTAAACTTACTTCATGTAGCAGATGCTGGAAGTGTAGCATAGATCCTCTGAGTGAATGAAGGCTTTTCCTCAGGATTATTGTACACTAAAGAGAAAAAACCAGTAAATTTAATAATGCACTTGAGTTTAGACAGAAATTTGAGTAAGTTAGAGGCTGTACAGTTTCCCACATCCAAAACCGTATAGGTACTTTATCATAAAACTACTGTTAGCTAAAGAACATTAAGCTTATCCTGCTCTGTCAGGACATATGTCCATCTTGCCCATACACTTGTCATCATGAGTAATAGGTAGATGTAAAAAACAGAATGTAATAATCATCCTATGTCTGGTATATTCTCTCACGTTTCAGCAATAGCCATGCACCCCTCTCTTCCAGGCATAACAGAAGAGAGTACTAGTCTACTGTCTCATCTAACATTATAAACTATGGAAGTCAGGGAATTCCTTTTGTATGCTTGCATTGTACCTGGCGTAATAGAAACCTGAATGTGGCTTTTAATTACTTGTGTAATACCGTAATCGTTATCCATCCCAGAAAGAGTATTTCATTTACTTACATCAAAATAACGAAAATATCAGAATCCAGAAAGATGGAGGTTGGAAGGAACCTCTGGAGGACATCTGTTCCAGCCAGACACTCAAAGCAGGACTGACTGCAAAGTAAGATTGAACTTTGAAATTAGATCAAGTTCCGTAGAGTTACATGCAGTTGAATTTTGAGCATCTTTGGAGATAGAGGGCCGTTCAGGATATCCAGTACCTGTGTTTGAAGAGGCTATATAATTGGGCTATATCCTGATTTATATTCAGTATTATATGCATGTGCAGTCACATAAGAATTTTAGTGCTGGAATCTGCCACGGTCCTGATGGTGAAGTCACCTAAAACTTAGCTAACCTATGTGTAAAGACTATTATCCTAGTGCTGTGTTTCTTAAAACTGTTCTGTAAAACAGAAACTCCCAAGATTACTTTACCATCCATTTTTAGTTGTTATGCCACTTCCAGGAAAGTGTAGATACTGGGAAGCGAAAACCGAGCTTTTTCCATTTTATTCTTAGTATGTTTTTCTCTGTTGACAATATTCTGCCTAAAAACAGGAGTTACTAAGGAGCTAGACCTTATATTTTAAATTAGAGCCCAAATACAGTACTGCATCGCTTCTGGTTTGTGCTGAGCCTGTGATTTATCACAGCAAAATGAAAGCAATTTCTGTTGGAATCTGTGGGGCTAAATTGGAGGGTTCTGGTGTGGAATGGCAGGATAAGATACAAAGATGTATCTTCACTTATCTTTACTTTGTTCCAAGAGATGTCAGAAGAGAAAGCTAAAAAGAAAAATATTTCTTCCACATATTCCATAATGAAAAAGTACTATGGTTTTGGGCTCCTCCCTCAGTAAGTAGAATAAATGTACTTTTTGGACATCATTAATAACAGCACACTAAATATATGATTATGCAGTTATTTCACCATTAGATCTTTAATTAATTTTATTCTTTAAATAAGGTCACAGGACAGTGCCTTCTTTGACATTAAGAGTTGCTGATATAACCCATCCCATAGTATTCATTTCTTTCACCAGTAATTTATCACTTCTGTGGTCTGGTTGCAATTAAGGCACCACAGGAGCACTCCTCACCTTCTCCAGTCCAAAGTCAGTGAGTTTGCTTCTGCCGTTTGAATTCATTTGAACTACATCAGCTTTCTCTGTGGTTTTTTTGGGGGGAATGTTTAAATGCTCTTTTCCATTGGATCTATCATGCAGCCACTAACAAGAAACAAAATAACGATAGTGCCTTAGACTTAGGTGTTAAGTTGTTCATCTGAATGCAAGAATGTGCTGCAATTTCAAATGAACCCCCACATATATCTCCAGCTGCTTGCAGTTTCAGAGTGGCCCAGCACTTGGACGCTGAGGGATTAAAGGGGAGAGGGATCAGTGCCTGAGAAGAAACACCTGTTCCTCAGGTGTTAAGAGCCTTTAGTCAGGAATGGGGTCCAAAACAAGGCAACACGGAAGGATGCATATCGAGAATTAAATCCACACAGATGCTGGAATAGCCATCGTGTTGCATCCCCCCAGCTAATGGGTGAGTGAATGCACACCCATCCCACTGCAGTTCTGAGAGTTTAAAAGTTCTGAATTAGATTACTTCTGGTTTTGTTCTAATTATTTCAAAGTTTGCCAGAGTAAGGCTTATATTACAAGTTCTCTGATTTTAATGGTGAAGATGATTTGGCAATATGTATCAAAGTCTTATCTTTTTTTCCATTAAAGTAAATCTTTCTAAGCTGTTGTGGTGAATAGGGAGTAGTGTGTGTATATATAAATATATATATATTTTGCAATTTTTAATTTTGCTCAACATGGTACCTTTTGGCATGACACTGCAGACAGTGTGCAATGATGTGTACATAAGTGAGAGATTTTCTGTAGTCTCTGAAGCATATTTGGAAAGTTGTATTTAAAGATTAGCTTATTAATGTTGTGTTTCAGGGACATGTAGGTAATTACTTCTACAGCTATAGATGGGTGGTGCCGTCTTGTGAATGCAAAATAGGTTTCTTCGCTCCGGCTGAATCAGCTCTTTGTGGTTTTCAGTGATATTAACCAGTGACTTACAAATATGCCAGTGACGAGCAGGCTTTGCATTCACTGTTCCTCTGTAAAAGCACAGGTCCTTTTCCCCAGTGCTTGCAGGAAGGCTTCTGCAGGCCAACTGATAAGACTCCCTCCTGTGCAGGTAGATGCAATGTAATGAAATTGGATGTGTGTGCTGGGCTTTGTAAATAAAATGAGATTGACCCCAGCCATTATCTCATTTATCTCATTTACATTGTAAAATCAGTATCTACACTATTGATTAGAGCATAATTAGTTAATTATGAACAGGCAAATGCAGAGTTATGTAGGGCTTGAGCACAGCCAGCTGTACTGCTAAAAAACTAATAAAAACAATCCAAGGGCATGAGCAGATGGAGATCACTTTATTAAAGAACAAAGCAGACGTATTTCAGGTATGGAAATGCCTAATCAAGCTTTCTTGCTGTGAAGATGAGCTGACCTGCATTCTGTACTTTTATAAGTGAAAAATGTTTTGGTTTACTGTTTTTTAATTTATTAACCAACTCCCTTCAGAATTCACCTTTCTTTTTCACACCCCATTTTCTCCGTGTATAGTGGGTATATATCTATCCTCATTAATTGCTGGAATGAGGAACACAGTAATTTCTAATTTTGATGCATAAAGTAATTTCAGGCTTGTTAAAACTTTGATAGTAAGCAATTAACTGTCAGAGGTAATTTAGGAGGTTAGGTTAACTTGTCTTTTTGTGGAGCTCTGTTTTTATTTTCACAGAGTTTTTGGTACAACTGCTGGCCAGGCCACTGAAGATGGTGCTGCGATTAATTGCATTTGTAAATCATGTACTTAACCATGAAAAAAGTTACCCACAAATAACAGCAAGATAAAATATTTGTTAGTTTAAGGACTGGTTTGAGCATGTGACCTTGAATCCATGACCATAAAAATTTTAACTGAACCTTTAAAATGGAGGAAGCAGTTCCTTTCCCTTTCCCCCTCCCCAACCCAATAGATTAACTTGTACTATTAAGCCATCTTTGGGATGGAAGTGGGTGATATTTGTAAATGACAGTGCTGTGTGACTCCTTTGCTCTGCAAATGTCCATATTGTGATTGATCTGTGAGTGCATTTACTGAAAGGCTGCGAGACTGTCAGCATGACACCTTTTGTGACCCAACAATTTCTTTCTCTAATTAAGTTGAAAGTACTCCTTATTTTGTGTGGTTCGCTTATTTTCTGACAGTGGGTTTTCTATCATGTTGCTAGACAAAATAACACAAGTAATAGCATACACTTGAGGGCTTAATCTCATTTTACTAGTCCCATTTTAACCTAAGTATAAGGTTTTTCTTTCAGAATTAGGAATTAAGAATGCCAGTTCTGGTTTCTGTACTGTGATGTGTGTAAGCTTCACTTTTTGTCCCAAGTCAGTCTCAGCAGACAGAATTTCCAGACAGCTAGGGCATCGTCTTTAGCCAAGGTACAGTGTATATTTATCAGTTTTCCCAGCATCATGCTCTGGGAACTTCAGAATCAATGAATTTGTGTTCCACAGTACAGAATTTGTATTCCAGTAAAAAGCAGTGTGAAGGAGGTGTTCAGTATAGTTTCATTTTTATCACTATGCAGCTTTTTATGTTTTGATAGATGAAAATACACTTTTGTTACTTTCATTTTTTCAGCTGTGCAGATGCAGATAGAAGCTATTAGTATCTGAAAGGTTTCATGTAGGTATTTTTAACTCATGCTAAGAAAATGCAATTTTTCGTCCACCAAACTAAACAGCTTTGAAGTGATAAAAATTAATGACAATAAATATTAAAAACATGCAGCTTTAGAACGGCGCCTCCAGATCTGTATTTAATTTCATAATGTTCTGGTTATTTCAACTCAGCCTTGCAAACTCCCTCAGCATACTTCTGAAACGTGGCTGAAGGTACAGTCAGGAAATACTGCATTCTGGATACAAAATGGACAAGATGTAAGAAGAGATGGCAAAGCATAAATTAAAAGGAGAAACATTTTCTTCTGAACGTGTAAACACTTGTGTTTATAGACAATCACTTCAGAAAAAATCTAAATACTGTGTAAAGTCAGGTGTAGATCTTAGGATTAAGCTCTGAAAATACACTAAAACAGTCAGAAATAGTGTGATGCTTTATTTTGTGTTACTTAGAGGATCCCAAACAGTTTACAGGAAGGCAGTTCTGATAAGCACTGCTCAAATGCAAGCACTTATGTGAATAAGATTCTAGATACAGAAATAGGTTAGTAAAAATATATTCCTTTACAGATGAGAACGTTGAGGCTCAAAGGAGGCTTAATCTTTTGCTGAAGGTCATATACACTGTTGGGATGTAGGAGGGTAACCTATTTCATCTTGCCCGCTCAACCTTTTTATTATTTTAATATGCCTTTCACAAGAAATAAAATGGCATATATTCCTGATTGTAAGTAATATATTTCTACTTTATAATTAGTCTGCCTTTAAAAAGGGATAGTGTTTTCCTTTTTTTAAGTATTTTCTTTGTCCTGGAATTAGATCGAGTTATTACTAAACAAGCCCAAGGATGTAGATTGGAAGATGGTATATCCCATTTTGTAAAAATACCAAAACCATGTCAGTTCAGGGTTGCATACTGTGGACAGGTAGATTATTGCTTTTAATTTCTAATTAGCAGAAGGCAGTACATGCCATACCCTTACCAGTGCTCATGTCTTGCATACAGTTGCTAAAACCAGAAGGCTTCCCTAGCAAGCACAGCCTTGACAGCAAGGACAAAACTATTTACTTGGGTTGAACAATCACAATCGGAACATGGTTGCTTCTTTTTATTTCAAGATTAATCCTTGAAGAAAAGTCACATGAACATTTTCTTCTCTTTAAAACAGCAGGGTGTTCTGTTAGTTGAACCCTCTTTCTGTGATTCACTGTGTGTTCTCTTGATAAGTTACATCCTTCTGTCTTTGATCTGATGATGTCTGTGCCATGCTATTATTGCAATTTTTGGACATATTTGTGTTTGTGTGTTTTATGGAAGTGAAAATAAATGGCCAGGGAAGCAGAGAAAGAAAGTGTACAGGTTTTCTTAGAAATTTTGATTTTTAAACATCTACTCTATTTCTTATTTTTGGATCATTTATATTGGCTTTCATTCAGAGTTTAAGGGCATTTAAAGAAGAAAATACTGCAAAGTAAATTTGAAAAAAGTTCTGGTTTTTCATATAAAAGAATAGGAGGGGATGTGCAAATAAAGTGAAGTTCAGTAGGATATATGAAAATCTCTTATTTGTTTCTAAAAATCTCTTTACGATTTTAAGCATGTTATTGTACTAATTTAAAAAATCCTTTCATGAAGCACTTGTATTTAGCATTGCCCCAATGACGGTATATTAAGAATAGGTGAACAATATCTATGCTATATGTTTTGAGCTCTTTATGGGGACCATACATAGTAGAAAACACTAATGAAGGGTTTATTAAAAAAGAACATAAAATTGTGTGTATGTAGGGCAGTTTTGTAAGTTAAATATCACAGTGAAATCCTTTTAAGTTAATGCCCCTTTCCAGAAAATTAAAAGTGAATCAGAAAATATTTTTTGCATTTTTTTATTGACTTCGTAGTCCTTGTGTAAAAAATATATTTGATAGCTTTAAATTATACTTGTTATTGAATATAAGCAAATATTTCACAGTTTTTCTTGAAAAAGTAGATGCAAAAGGGGTGTCCTAAAACTATGAAAAATAGATATTGTCATTGTCTAAAAAAAATCACAAATTTTTGAAAATAAATGGCAATGAATGACATTAAAGTATCTAAAAAATTGAGCTGGTTATATGTTTTTTCTTTAATTTGTAAGTCTCTGAAATAATGTCATGTATATATGGTGACAAAGCTGATGGATGAGTGTCTGCCTCAGAATATTCCAAATTAGGCAGAACCTACGTGAAGTGATCGTGTTTGAAAATATCCCTTAACAGAAAATGTATTTTCTCTATCATGATAATGGATCAGGGAAGCTCAATCTAAAATAATATAGAGGTACCTTTTATATAAGTAAACATATTTTGGTTTCTTGTCGCAGGTGTGATGAATGCAGGCTTTGCTACCATTTTGGCTGTCTAGACCCTCCGTTGAAAAAGTCTCCTAAACAGACTGGCTATGGATGGATTTGTCAGGAATGTGACTCTACATCCTCCAAAGTAAGTTAATTCATCCTGTGAAATAGTTGAGGTATTCTGGTTTTAGCAGTCTTACTAAGCATCTGAAGTTTTTGTTGAAATGCTATGCATAGGACTGCTCTGAAAAACAGTAGAAGGTCATAAAATAATGATTTCAGTTTTACTCTGTAAAACAGGTAAAAAACAGAATGTATACAAAATGGAAATACTCTCAATCAATAAAGAGAATGTTATTATCCCAATTAAATGCTTTCTTTTCACATTGTGGATACTATTCAGGATTGGTGACATTATTGACAAGTGAAAGTATTTCAGGAGTAGTACAAAATACAAACCTCTAAAGACAAGAGGAAGAAAATGCATGTTTTTTCTATATGAATGAAGATTATTTGAATTGCAAAACCTGTTTTTTTAAATGGAAAATTGTGTGAAGGTTGTTAATACTTCATATTGATTGGTATGCCTTGGTCAAATATAACACTGTAAAACTAGGACTAAATTTTTTACATGGATTAAAACTCGCTTTAATAATACTGACAGTAATAGTATGCTTCTGTAGTACTGACTTTTCAAAAAAAATAAAGATTTTGATTCTTTGTCTACACAGAAGCTTCTTTAGTACTGGCATTCTTTTCTATCATCACCATAACCTCTGAAGAGACACTTTCCAATTGATCTTCAAAATCAGATTTATAAATGCATCGGATACCTCAGGGTTAAAATAACAGAGCATTCTAAAAGTCTTTTAAAATTTTACAGGTTATTCTGCCAGTTTCCTTGTATTTCACAAATGTTTTAACTAGTAAAGAAGTGACTTTAGTATTTGGATACACAGGGACACAGCTATGCAGATGTTGTCATAAATCAGCCATTAGCGTACTTGGATACTTAAACTCTTCCATTATGTTACTTCTAAGAATGGAAGATAGAAGATGTTCAGAGAGAGGTATAATTTTTTGCCTTGCTGGTGTCCCTATCCAACTGGAAAAATACGGTATTCAGCTTCACCCTGGGGGGTTAATCAAATTGTTCTTCTGTAAGAAGATATGAAGACAGACACTGGAAATTGTCTGTCTGCTACAGTTTGGGCATCAAGCAATCTTTCTTGAATACCACTTACATGCAACGGATGTTCCAAGAGTGAATTAAAATTGTTATTGAATTTCTGTCACCTGCTTAAACTAAAAGGGGTTCTTGATACCGTTTGTAAAAATCTTCCGTCTCCTGTTTTCTTGGCTTCTTCTGAGTAAACAAAAAATCCAGGGTTTGTAATTTCTGAATGTGTTTTCCAGGAGATTAGCACAGTGTGTACCAGATAAAATTTTTAAAAATACTATAATGAAGTATGACTGACTTCACTTAGTGCAGGGTGTGTATTATTTTTAAGGTATGAGTTGAAAAATACCATGTTCAGAAAAGTAAGCAAATTTTATCATTAGAATGATTATATATTTTATGTTACCTTAGTGATTATTAAAAATGAAAAAAAAAAAGCTTGTTATTGTGTCTACTTTTGTTCATAAAGATTTTGAATGACTAAATTTAAATAAAGTTTTTTTGCACTTTCAAGCGCAGGCAGTTTGAATTGTATTTGCCTGAATATGTGATGAATATGAAAGATACTGAAAAATTGTCTTATGGGGACTCCTTGTGGTTTTGTTTAGTCACTTTCCCACAGCTTTTCCACAGCTGTGCAGAGAAATTTCTCTGAAAAAGCTATATTGCTCTCTGTTTTAAAAAGTCATTTTTGTAGCTTTTTTTGTGTTGTTTTATTCTGTACTGCGTAACAAATTGAAACAATACAGTGTTGAGTTAAACTCCTTGCAGCCTCAATGTGAATGTAGTTTTAAAAGGATTAGGGCTGTTTATGTACTTAATTGTTTTCAGATTCAATATTCTTTATGGCTTTAGGATTGTGTATTATATGCCTGTGATTTTGCACAGCTTTTCACAGCCAGGAGGAACAGATAAGGCTTTTTCTACCCCTCACTAGAGGGGGTAGTCTCGCAAATGTGTACTTAGAGCTCAGAAGAGGAAAACTGTAGAGAAAGTAGTGTTGTTTGCTGCACTCTGTGTGACCTGTGGATGAATTGCAAGCCTGAGCTACCAGCAATTTCAGTCTCAGTCACTCACTAAATCCAATTTTTGGTGTGTCACAGTGAAGTTTCTTGTACGGATTATAGCAGCAAAATGGGATTGAATTTCCAGTTTTGGCCAAGGAGACTATTGTTTCGTTTTCATTCCTTCAACTTTGTTCATCTGTTTTGATCCAATTTAAATCACTGTTACAGTACACATTTTAAAATTCCCCAACAATATCTTCTGTAGCAGTATTGGGCTTTGAGAACAAGTGGTAGGTAAATTACACTGTTTTGGTGATGAGAGATTGTAGTGCATAGCATATAATGGTCAGTCAGTTTTTATTTCTAATTATGAATTTCAATTTTAGATGTTTAGGAAAAGTTGCATACTGCTGACAAGGAATAATGTGATTTTATTTTCAGATTTTGCTAAGCATTTGCAGGTGTCAGCAGTACAAGGGATGTAATTTAGCAGTAATAAACATATGCTTTAAATTGTTAGCTATCACAAATGTTGGACATGCTGCTTCCATTTTGCTCATACTAGTCACAGGACTCTCCAGCAACTGTGTCAGTTTTTCCACCAGCGTAACATATTCCCATATTACCCTGCCTGTCAAATAATAGACAGACAGTGACTTTGCTGTAGGGCATGAGGGCAACAGCTTCTCTGCTGGTAATACTCGCTGTCACTCACGACTAAGGTCTGACAAGCTCTCTCATCTCAAAAACATTGTAGATTTTGTTACATCACATGAAAGCTGAAGTAAACCTATAAGCTCTCCGTTTCTGTAACATTATCCATCTACCCTACGAAAGGATTACAGTGTGCTTTCAGGATTGCCAAACAGTACTCTACAAGATAAATTTCCTGATAGTTTGAAATAGTGATATTCAGAATGAATATAGAAGCTTGTTTTAGCTGAATTTAATAAAAATAAAATAAACAAAATTATTCGATATTATGATGTGGTAATATTCAGTAGAAATAAATGTGGCCTGGGCATTTGTTCATTATGGGTGACAAGGGTCTCATTATGAGGTCTCATTATTACTAGATGTGGCTTCCCTTCGGTTGCCTTCCATTTAAAAGTATTGTTTAAAGTATCTCCTGCAATTTTAAAATTTTGCAAAGGGCCAGGGCAGCAAAGAGTTTAAAGATATATCATGGTGGTTACAATGACCGTGCTAGTTTAGGTTTCTGTCCGCTCATCTTTGTGTGCAATCTGTTTTGCAAAACGCTGCAGAGTCTACATGTCAGGTCATTATTTGAGTGCTGCAAAATCAGCTGCCTTGTCTCTAGACTTCTGTTTAGTTTGCTTTTATTTCATCTTTTTACTGTATTGCATTTTTTGAGTGGAAATAAATTGTCGGTATATATGCATAGAATTCTCATATAAACCCCTCAGGTAATATTTTATGGAACTACAAATACATGACACGCCAACCCTGGCAAGTATTATATTTTGTACACCTTTTGTGCTGGAAAGCAATCATGGATAGCTTTGCTTGTAATCCAAGTAGAAGCATTTTGGATATAACTCGCGTTTACATAGTGAATAAGCAAATATTGGACACTGTAATATTAAAATATCAAATATAATGTTTTAAATATTTTAAATTATATATTTTTTTAATTTGTTTCAAACCTTTTTATTTGGTCAGATTAAAAAAAATGTAAGCAATTCAATTTAATTGCTGTAGGCAATGGAATTTTATTCTTGTAAAAAAATAAGTTAATGCGCAAGAAGACCCATGAGGAGTGCAGAAGTTTCTGATCTACTCATGAGTTGTGCGGGTGACAGTCTCATCATGGTTTATGGAATTTAATCTTTTTCATTATGACTTTTTTTCAAACTTGGGGAGCATTTCCTCACATGTGCAGTTTCACACATGTGTTTTAAAGAATAAACAGTGAAACCAAAAAATCCTGCTGTCAAGCTCTCACAATTCAGAAAATACCAAAATTAAGGTGGCATGCAGCGCTTTAAGTCCTTTTGTGGCTATGCATGAATTTGCAGCCTTTAAATCGCTTCATGGTGCGATATTATTTTTTTTTTGCTATAAGACCCCTGCCTTCTGTGATTTAGCTGTCAGGTGTCGCTAAAAGGGATTAATTTGGGCTGAATATTAGAAGAAGGTACTGTCTTTAGGTTTGCAAGGCATGAAAACTGAAGCAGTGATTTCAGGAACAGGAAAAAAAAAAGGGGAAGCTTGACCTTATGTTTGAAGTAGTTGAGTTGTGTCCAGAAAATTGAATTTTATGTTTTTTTCACCCCAAAGCTCCTGTGAGTTCTACACAAATTAAATTTTTCAAATATTTAGTAATCTTTCCTCCTTGTTTACTGTTTCCCAGCCTGGATCCCTTTGCCCAACATGCAAAAATGAATTCTCTGACCTGCAGCAGGTTATAGTGTAAGCTGTGTTTTGAAAGTACTAAGTCTCCATAATGATGTGGTCTGGGCTACCACAAACTTAACTAATTTCACAGAAACTTTAATTCTTACTTTCCCTGTGTCTTGGCTTCCGTTTTGCAAAATGTTGATACTGCTCCCTTATTTTAGACATTTTCTGTAGATTTGGATGGGTTGTGCTCAGCAGCTGCCTTTTCCTGTCCACTGACTGTAAGAGGGATCCGAGACAGCTAGTTTAGATTAGTGAGGGTTATAGTTTGGGTGGGATTCTCCTTGCCTGAGTACACACAGAAGATGATTGAATCAGCGTTGCATGGACAAGCTTTATCTGGGCATTTACTCAACATTTGGAACAAAACATTTTCAATAGTAGCCAATATCTTTAACATTATATATATATATATATATATAAAAGAAAACACTGTTTAAATATAATATGAGGGTGGCACAAGGTGGTAGTATATCTGCGTGCTTAGTTATGTCTTAAATATGTGTTATATACATTTTATTATTCAATACAATGTGATTTTAAGTAGTTACATTTAAAATACATCTTGCAAAAAAAATAAACCAAAACATACTTAAAGGTATTTTGTATTAATTTAGACTTTTTCCAGTTGCATATTCTGACAAAGGGTGACTGCAACTGCAAAGAAACTGTGAGCCTGATTTAGTCAGTTTCCATCAGAGTGTTGCATCAGAGCACCTTCTTTGGAGGACCCAACATACAAGCAAAGGTACTGCCACCATGGCAAACAGCATTGCAGCTGAAAAATTAGAAAAGAATACTGCTAACAAATCTGCTTGCCGATACAAGCAGAACATACCAGAATAGAAAGTTAGTTCAATTTTTATGCAACATTTTTCAGCCAGAGCTTAGGAGTATTTCAAGGTCACTTACAGAATAACAAACTATATAATGTAATTGACTGAATGCATTTCTAAAGGTAGAATCTCCACTTTTACTAGGTATGAATATTATGATCTATTTTGTCATATAGTCATCAAGAACAATAGAATTAAACATTTTTGTGTGTATTTGTATATTTTAAAGTTGGTTGAAAGTTAAATTATGCTACATAAATCAGATTAGGACTTTTGTTTCTTGCGTGACATTACAAAAAATGTTTTTTATATAGCAGTTGGAAAATACGTGTTTATTTTGAAGTCATTGTTTTCTTCCTAGGTTTGTGAGGAGCAGTCAAACATTGGCACTATAATGATTTCTTTAAAATTGAACAAGAGAAAATTATCCAGATCTGTGTGAATATTTAACACAAGTCTTTACATCACTCCTACACTGTTTTAAAAAGTTCAGTAATGCCAAACCTTGGTCCAGAAAATAATTTAACTGTTGAGATGGTTAAAAAAAAAAAAAAAAAAAAAAAAGCATGAAATTGCGGTGTACAGTAATTCTTATCAGTTGGTTGGAATATTGCCAGCTGTGTTTAAATATTTGTTCCCCAGGTATCTTATTTAAAAAAATGAGTTGGCACAGCCTCTGTTATTTTCTGGCAAACAGGTATAATACATCTATGTAATGAATAATTTATACCATAAAACGTTCCAAAAATAATCAGCCTTGAAATTAACTTAAGATGGGATTTGATTTATGAATACTGGATAAGCTCAGCATAAAGTTAGTTGGTATTAAATCCCCAAATTAATCCAAATAATCAGATACACTTAGTTGGCAGAAGAAGATTCCCATAGTGTAGGTGGGAAGCTTGGGTTTTAATGAAGGGGGGGGGGGGGGGAAAGTTTAAGCACTGTAAAATGTTTCTGTAATGGATGCTTATTTAAAATATTTTAATTCTTCTTCATATCAAAATCAATACTACCAGTTCCAGTACCCCATGGTCCTACTGACTGACTGCCAGATCCTCTTCATGGACTTCTAGTGCTCGTACTTCTTCTTAGGTGCAGCTTAACTCTATCAAAAAGGTATAATAAAAAATGGACAACACAGTACAGCATTGTCTTTCACGTAACATCATCTGAACAAGTCTTTTTGACTGGTTAAACAGATGATAGTACAACTAATGCCAGACAGAAGTTTAAAGAGATTGCAACACAGAGATCTTTTTCTAAATGAGGTATTGTTGTTCCAAATGCAAAACTGGAATCAAATAAAGTACCAATTAGTTTCTTTCTTGTGTTAAACTTTGTCAAAAAACAGCAGTTACAATAAACCTGATAAGAGTCTGTTTTCCCAGTGGTATATTCTTAGAAAATCAAGATTTAAACTATGCACAGCATTTTTAAATGAGTATTTTTGTCAGAAAAGCCCCATTTTAATGGTACTTGGTCCAAAAATTGTCTGGTTTGCAAGATCAGTTTTCTTCCCTGTATTTTTTTTATCCAGGATACTGATGAAATCCCTTGCTTCTTAACTTCATTCACTCATTGTCGTAAGCAGCCCAGCAATGAAGAATTTTTTCCAAAGCTGAAATTTTGCACTGTTATAAATTCTTTTTCTTAGTGGGAGAGCAGTAGCATCATTTAATGCCTTCCGTAATGCTGAATATTTTCTGACAAAAGCAGGAGGGAAAAAGTGTTCTGAATGCTGCCAAAAAGAGTGTTTCATTCTGATGTCATTTGACAGACACACCTTATACTACCAGTTGCCCACCAAAGCTGCTCTGCACTCCCCTTCTCAGCTGGATGGGGGAGAGAAAATATGATTGAAAGGCTTGTGGTCAGGGTGAGGACAGGGAGAGCACTCGGCAGTTACCATCATGAGCAAAAGAGACTCAACTCAGGGAAAAATTCATTTAATTTTTTACCAATCAGATTGGAGTAGGATAATGAGAAGTAAAACCAAATTTTAAAACGACCCCTTTCCCCCTGCCCCCAACCCACCCACCCCTTCCTTCTTCCCAGGTTTTGCTTCACACCTGATTTTCTCTGCCTCCTCCCCCCAGGTGGAGCAGGGCAACGTGGGTTGCAGTCAGTCCATCACACACTGTCTCTGCCGCTCCTTCCTCCTCACAGGAAGGGCTCCTCACACTCTTCCTCTGCTCCAGCGTGGGGTCCCTCCCACACGGTGCTGTCCTTCAGGCACAGACTGCTCCAGCGTGGGTACCCCATAGGCTCACAAATGCGGCCAGCAAACCGGCTCCAGCCTGGGCTCCTCTCCCCACGGGGCCGCAGGTCCTGCCAGGAGCTGCTCCAGCATGGGCTGCCCAGAGGTCACCACCTCCTTTGGGCACCCACCGGCTGCACCATGGACCTCCATGGGCTGCAGGGCCACAGCCTGCCTCTCCAGGTGTTTCACCAGGGGAATCTCTGCCCCAGCGCCCAGAGCACCTCCTCTCCCTCCTTCTCTGGCCTTGGTGTCTGCAGAGCTGTTGCTCTCATGTATTCTCACTTCTCCCTTGGGCTGCAATTGCTCTTGCACAGTAACTTTCCCCTTCTTAAATACACTGTCACAGAGGCGCTACCATCGCTGCTGACGGGCTCGGCCTTGACCAGAAGTGGGTCCATCTTGGAGTCAGCTGGCATTGGCTCCGTTGGGCATGGGGGACGTTTCTGGCATCATCTTACAGAAGCCAACTCTGTAGCAGCCCACCACTGCCAAAACCTTGCTACACAAACCCCATACAAAGAAATGAAGCAAATTATTTTTTCAAGAGGCTTTGTGAGTGTCTCGTGAATCATATTAATACTGAGGTATTCCTGCTTTTAATAAGTTGTCTCACCAGTTTTGCTTTTTTATAACTAAAAATGTGTTGCTGAAGTAAAAACAAACAAGGATGGCTGAAATTAGGGAAAAGCCTGGTCATTAATTATCACTTTGGTTAAAATACACACCCAGGTCTAATTTCCAGTGAAACACTTAAGAGGTACCTCATTATTAAAGTACTAGACTTAAAAACAATTAAATCATGAACACAGTGTGTTGAATATACATTTTTAATGCATTTAATCTGAATATACACAATCTAATATTTAAATGACTAAACCTGTAGTATAGGTGTGGTTTAGTTTAGATAGAGTAACTATTGCCTACTCTACGGCAGTGGTTAAGGGAGCAAAATCTCTTCATGGGCAGCTGTTAGAAATGCCACTGCTACTCTGTACCTTCTTTAGGTTATGCTTCTAACAAAATCTGCTTACAATTACGGTTTATCTGGGAAATAGCTCTTCTAGTGAATCGCGAGTTACACTTCCTAAACCATGACAAAATGAATTTACAGCCTACGTTGTCCGCTACTGTAGTGCTAAGCGGCAAGGAATCTCGTCTGGGACCTATCTGCAATTGGAAAATTCCAAATAGCAGCTAGCATCGTGTTTGAAGTAAAGCTACCAAATGTGGTTTTATGCTAGCACAGCGTGAGAGAATAAAAACCGAGAGCACTTTTTCAGCCCTAAGCCGCACCCTGCAACAGGAAGATTTTATACCTCTGCTTTGGTGTACGGCTGTGCCCACTCAAAGAATGTGAGAAGGCTGAAAGAGAAGTAGAGTCTAGGAAGGACAGGGGGAGTGCCTGCGCCTTAAAGAACTGGAGGCTTTCCCTTTTGAAAATCAGTTTCTAGATATTTACAATATTGAGCAGTGTTGTGACAGTGAATTTTGCATATTGAAGATGCTGTATAGAATTGTAGAAGGCATGCAGATAGCAGTTTTAACCTGTTTTCTCTTTTTTATGTTGCTTTTTAAGTGATGTCCCCAAAGGAAGATAT
The DNA here is from genome assembly GCF_023634155.1 of Falco peregrinus. Lineage (NCBI taxonomy): Eukaryota > Metazoa > Chordata > Aves > Falconiformes > Falconidae > Falco > Falco peregrinus. The sequence goes on along the minus strand of NC_073725.1, from coordinate 35,159,531 downwards.
ATGTGTCTGAAAGTCACCAAATTGTAGCTGCCAAAGCATCATAGCTCACACCAGTGGTACACATTCAGATCTATTTCATCAATCCAGTTGTCTTCCTGCTTCTAGAGTTCCTAAAATAATGAGTCTTTTGAGTATTGATAATTAGGGGCTTCATGCTGACAGTGGAGCCATAAACAAATTTACCGATAACTTCTAATTGACCATTACTACTTTCTGTTAACAGCCCTACCGGAAATTTTGATTGTTATTTACCTAATTAGTAGAACACATGTTGGTTTTGAAAGCATCTGAAAATAAGTGTGCATGAAAAGCTTGTAACTGACTTTTGAATTTTTTAAGCTTCTGAGCCTTCATTAAATTCTTGGTTTAGATGATACAAGGTGCCAGGAGGACAGGAGTAAAAAACATTTCCATTGTGCATAACCTTTTCTAGTTGAATATTCATGAAGAATTGAGGAGCCAACTGAAAACAGCAATAACTATGTGCTTTACGGGGAATCCTGAGAGGTGCAAAGGTATATCTGGAGTCTGGTGGCATCCCGTTCCACTCTAATTTTGCAGAGTAGTGTTCTATTGCTACCAAATTCCTGAAATAAACTTCTTAACCCAGAAATGTATTTCTAGCCTTATGTTTTATATAGAACTAGGAGGTATGTAATTAAAGAATTATATATCTTAATACCTCGCTAGTCCAACTTTATTACCCTGCAAATAATCTTAGCACATCACCTGTAATCATATTCTGTATGACAGAAAAATAATTTGATCTTTAATTGTTAGTCTCTGAATGAGATCTAAAGACATCATAGTTGCCTAATTACCTGCTTGTGTTTGCTCTCAAGGTTGGTTTTATTATAGTCTTCCAAAGAAATGCAACCATATATGTCACTTTAAGTAATGTGTCACTCATCAGTATAAATTACTAACGCTGCCTGAGCAAAATGTATTCATATTGAACCAGGAGAGAGAAAGGAGACAGGGGAAGAAACAAAGAAAGGGCCGCTTTGTGATGGGCTAAGCAAGTAATGAATTTTAGCAGAGTCAAGATTTGCTTTTCGTTGTCATCTTAGATAGGGGTACTGAGGTTTTGTCACCATTCTCAAATAGAGATTCTCTTAGTGCCAGCCACATTTAATCACATTTTGCAGAAGACAGCTGGGCATTGCCGATTTGTGCTGTGTCAGGCACTTTCTGTGAAAGGAGTGTCTCATCGCTTGGATTTCAGCATTCTGTAGCAGAAAAGTTCCCTCTTCTTAAAATTGGCTCAGCAAATAGCTTGTGTGGGAATATAACTATAAGAGCATTACAATCAGTTCTACCAAGAAAAAGCACAAATATTACGTGGAATTTTAAGATGGCTTTTGAAAAGATTTTCACAAAACCTTTAAAATGTATAGTGTATTGTTAAATTCTGATAGCAATTAAATTAATCTTAGATTTTTCAGTAAATGTATTTGGGTAACAGTTGAAAATTATTATCTGGTTCAGTGGCTTGAGACACATTTGGGCATGTTTGGAAAGTCTTAAGTGTATTTCAGCTGCATCAAACAGTACCAAAAGATTTCATATGTGGAAAACCTTGGAATCTGTAGATATCAAGATTTCTTCAAGCTACTAATCTCATGAAGACTGAAGGGCAGATGGTATCCTTCAGATGTGGTATAAATAGCCAAAGAAGTGTCAGAAAGGAAGTAGCAAGATAACTCGGTATTTATGGAAGGTACACACAAGTGTACTTAGGGTGGGTTAATCACATCACATATTTATTTTTGGAAATAGAAGGGCATCAGCAGATTGATACAGTCATTCGCATAATGGATATTAAATGTGTAACCAGTCCTGTACAATAAATAAGGATATACATATCAGGTATTAATATTTGCCACTATATTGTGTATTAAATGAATACGCAGTTTGTCCAACCATTTTCATCTAGTGCATGATGTCTCCACTGCTTGTTTAGGTTGAAAGTGTTGCATAAAGCAGAGAAATTTCAGACAAAAATTTTTAATTGCTGGTGGTAAGGAACTTTTTGAAGGTTATTATAAGATGTCTGTATTCATGTAAGGATAGCTTCAAGTATCTTGCATTTAAACGGTAATTATGAGAAAGTATAAAAGGTTTGACATTTGGGAGCTGTGATTTATTAATCTGTTATTAATTCTTTCACTGGAATGACCTGTAGACCTATTGTTGTTTATGTGCTTTCTGGGTACAGCATAGACAGAGAGTGAAAAGCTCCTTGATACAAAATAGTAAAACATTCAGAAGACAATTTGTACCCTTTCTCAGGTACCCTGGTTAATACACAATGAACCTTTTTACCTACTGACTCATTCTTCCTTGCAAAGTGACCTGCTTCAGCTAAAGAATAGTAAGATGGCTTAATCAGTCCCTTGGGAAATGCAGTTTTGAACCCCCTTAAAGAAGAAGAAGACAGAAGTGAACCAGGATCTTCCCTATAATGGTTGAATGTGATCACCAATTAATTTAGGGCAGCAGTCAAAACATCGTCTGAAAGTAAGGCACTAAGTGTGTCTGTCTCTCTTTTTTTCTAATTTTTTTTGGGAGGGACTGGGCGGGAGGAAGGGGGAGTTGTTTGACCCCAGAGAGCTTTCATTGTAGTGAATCTCAGGAGGACAAAGGGAACTTTTGATAATCCATGGTAACACTACTGAATTCTGAATAAAGCTGCTATTTAAAATGCCCTGTTATTTTGAACATTTCCTATTGATTAGTGAAATGGTTCTACATTCTGGTACACTCATTTTCTTGGCTCTTAATGTGAGGTGTCTTAGTGTGTATTTATCTTAACATTTTGGTTAAGGTTGGGAATGCATTTTTTAAAGGAATCACCGGGCTGCAACCCATCGCTATACTCTGTTTCAAATTATAGAGTGGTCTCAAGAGTGTTCAAACGGGGTTCCTGTCAAGGGATGCTAAAGCTGAGGATGTATTCTGCTAATGGGTGTGCTGTCTCTCTGACCGAACTAGTCATAGCTTTGAAACACGTATAGCACATCTGGCTGATCCTCAATACCAACTGCCTTTGTTCTTTACAGCTCTTCCTGTCGCACCACAATAGTTCCTGGCATGAAGTGACTATTAAAACCCCTCTTATGTTTGCTGTATCAAAGGCATATTTGTGTTTTAGTTTCATTGACTACAAAAGTTACTTCATTCCTGTTTGGTAAGAGAATTTTTAGAATGCCAGTAGTCTCAAGGTCAAAAGCCTAAAAATTAATACGCAGATATATACTGCTAGGGTATTAAATCATATCATTTGTGTGTTTGCATAAGTACTGTATGCATATACTTTTAACTGAACAAATCCGGACCACAATGTTATTAAGCAACTATATTGAAGAGTAAATGACTCGGGGTGTGTTTCCTACTACAAATGAGAAACATAAAAGGGAGTTTTGTCTGGTAGATGTAATCTTTTTAAAAAAAAATCACAAAAAAGGCACAGGGAAAATATTCATGCCTGCTGAAACAAGGCAGTAAAGTTGACATTTCAAGTTCATTTAGCCTCATTATTCCATGTATCATTTACAGTGTTCTTAATTAGGGAAGAATGAGGAATTTCCAGGCCTTTCTGAGGATGCTTTAAAACAGCCGCAGTAGTTGTGACCTTTCAGTTCCTGTGGGCTCAGCAAAAGATGGCTGATTAATGTCACATCTTAAACTGTGTCAACTGGGCTTTTCATTCCCTTTTTAGTAAACAGCCCATTGTCAGTGCAGCTCAGTTTGACAGAATAAAATATCCTTGTGGTTTAGCTAGCTACTTTACATTAATGAGTATGTATCTCTATTTAGTAGTATGAAGTTATATGGAAATTTCTTTACTTAAAGAGAATTTAATTACTCTAGTGACTAGCATGAATGAATAAATCAAAGGCACCCACAAAATAAGTGTTCTTAACATTTGTTTGAGGCTTCTTAAAGGATGTCCAAGATTTTTTTTTCATTTGGCACATTCAGATGTTACAGCGATCTGAAAAGGAAGATATAAAAAACATTTTTATAGAAAGCCTTTCTATAGATAGATTCATTCTTTAAAAATATTTCTATATTCTTGAATTAACATTTTACTTTTTCTGCTTTATCAGTTGAAAATAGTACTTCTTAAGAAGAGAGAGAGGGAGAGGAAGAGAAGGAAAGAGAGAAAATCAAGATGGGGAAAAATAACAGGACTGCAAGAAATGCCCTTGGCATAGAAAGGGAAATGTGAGCACACATGCATTCATAAGAATGAGAAAATCTGACCTGGAGAAATAAACAGAAACCCTTATAGGGGAGAATGGGATGAATTAATAAATAAGGCCATGGCAAGGTAGAAAGAAGGATGTGGAGGGCACACAGAGAGCCTTCCCCCAGAGCAGGGTAGAGTGTTTATAGAAAACCTCTGAAGCACAGGCAGATAAGTGGGTGCCATGCAAGGAAAGTTTAAGGAGCTATAAAACTTGCATAATAAACTTGGACTGCAAAAAATTATGTACTGTACAATCCCTTTCTTTATTTCATCTTGTTACTGGAAAAAAATCTGGAAGTGAGGAGAGAGGAAAACCAGTCTTGATTTAATAAGTAGCCTTTGAAGATTCTGTGATGCTTTTGGTGATCACATATTTTAATATTACTCTGTTTTGCATTATGTTGGGAAAATGTGGATTTCAAGGAGTTGAAAAGCAAGAATCACTGCTGATGAAGATGTAAGGAGCTAAATAAATACTACTTAAAGGACTTCTCAAAGGGGAAAAATAAACCAACCCTATGAATGTGCTGACCCTGTCTTGAGAATTAAGTTAGATGGTACAATTTAAAGCTTTGTTCCAACATCTGACAGACACACTCTGCATGCTGATGCATAATATCTGAAGATTGTGTACTTGAAAGAAAGCCTTTTCTGAGCTACGTTCTATTTTTGTTAGAATAAAGCAGCTGCTTTTTGGAGCAGAGATCTCAAGTGCTCAATCTTCTAGTTCAAGTTAAGTGTTAGCCAAGTATTGTGAGCAAATTTTGTGTATGCTTTCTCCCAAGCTGCTGAAGTGGAGTAAAGCAAACTACTTTGACCATAAATTGTGCAAATCTGCAGCTTGACCCTGAGAGGTGGAAGTAAGTTTGCTGCTGTACCTTACTCCCAAGTTGTTGCTGCCTCTGCAATCCAAGAGCGCGGAAAGTTTGGGGCAATTTAAGTATGATTTGAAAAGAAATACACATGAAGTGAAACTGTCTCTTAGAAAGACAGTATGGATGGATTGCTGTGGCCTGCCCTGATCATTTCTGAATGAAAATAACATTGCTTAAGGAAAAAGACAACTAGAAACCCAAATGTACCCTTACTAATGGAGCACTTGTACCTGTGGCACTGCCTTCCACAAGTAATAGCAGGTGACTTTGCGCATTTGTTGTTTAGAACACCTTGTTTTAAATACTAGGTGTAAGGTGCCTGTATCATTCCATAAATATTTTGAAATCAACAATTACAGTTACATGCTTACTGTGGCTGTAGATGCTTGTGATGTGTTTGAGAATTTATTTTGCAACTTTTGATTGTGGTTTTTTTTGGTTTTTTAAATGGGGGAGGGGAAAGAATTGGAGAGATCAGAGCTGTACAAAATGGGTACAGGGAAGATGAAACATCCTGATCCAGCAGTAGTAAATTATGTGTATTGTCTTAAAGAGATTTTAGAACTCTGTAAAATAACTTATAAAACTCCTTAAAACATAAAAACAGCACAAAAATAACTTTATAGGCTGTAGTATATGCCTGTGATCTAATGATAAGAAAAAAATAGCAGAACCATATATAGGAAGAAAGTGGTGTGGACAAAAAGAAAAAATACTGAGTTACTCTTATATGCCATGATAGTAGCATAGTACAGCAGACTTGCCAGAATATTAATATCCTGCAAAAGGATATTCATATAAAATCTGTTGCTCTGGTGCACCAGATAATTGCCAAATTATGCAAGACGCAGGAGATTTAGAATAAAAAGGATAGATAGTGGCTTTTTCCCTTTGTTGAAGAAATTCTCAGAACTCCTGGTGATGATGCTCATGTTTGTACAGAAATTTTTGCCAACAGTTTGAGCCATGCAGTAGCTGTGACAATGGCATTAACCCATGACAGTAACAGGAAAGATGGATTCCTTTGCATTATGCATATGAGATGAGATTAGCGTGGTGAATTCTGAAGTGTAATTCCAGTTTTTGTATTCTAATGTGGTTTTATTAATTAGTGTTTTAAGACTGGATTTTGAATACAGGTCAGAGAGTTCTAAGGTCAGAAAAAGCAGCTATTGAAAGGGTAGCTAAAAGAACAGTTTTTGAATGTTGGCAAGTAATGAATGATGAGAAAGTAAAAGGGAAATACGATAATCTGGGAGAGTTTGATTTGAAAGGTGGTGAATTCAGTCCAAAGAGAGATAGGATTAGTACACCGAGTAATGGAAATGTAGAAAATATGTGACTTAGAAAGGGGAAACTAATTCAGGTTCCAGAGGTCAGTGAATGATAATACCTTCAAGCGGTAAAATGTTCTCCTGTTTGCTGTTTCTATTTGCATGTGCTAAAGGTGGAAGAAAAATACGAAAAACATTATTTTGAGAGTGCTCTTTCTAGCTTTAAATATATGTATTTTTTTTCTTTTTGCCATTTGAAGAAAGCATCTGGAGAGAACGCATGACCCTGTTTCTTTTCATACTTTGTTCAAACACTTCTAGTAAAATATTAGCAATAGCAGCATACTTGTTTTAAAACAACTGTAAGAGTGGGAATTCACCCTTTGACACCTGGAAATGTAGGTAAATTTCAAAGATGCAAGCTTGCTTTGACAGCATAGTTTATTGAAAGATAGAGGGATAATAAACAAACAGATGGGTATTTATTGGAAACTTCTAGTAACTATTAGCTCCTTCATATTGCACAGTGTGTTTGAAGAAAAAAGTTGGAGGCTAAAGACAAATTAAGTTTCTATTTTTTCTAATTACATTCAAATTAAGTAAGTTTCTATATTTGGAAAACAGAGGATTATAAATGGTTTTTCTTTGTTTCTGTCTTTAAAAGAAAGCAGAATTTTTAGAGCTAGGTTAGGGTTTATTACCTGAACCGAGGTAGTTTCAGAGTCAGCTGAGAATGAGACCCTGTTGTGTTAACAACGAATAAACATAGAAGTTGTCGTGCCCTTCTCAAGAGAGAGAAAAAACAGCCAAGGACGTAACAACAGCCTTGCCTCTGCGACTGGCAGTGTAGGAGGTTAGCACGTGTACAGTAAAGGTTGCATTTGTAATTTCCTATCTTTGGAGAGGGCAGAGGAAGAGAGGAGATTGTCAGGTGTTAAATAAAATCGTTGTGGGGAGAGTGACAAAGGCAGAATAGAAAAAGGAAGGGAAATTTTACGACTGTGGAGCGTGAGTTAAAAGTTGAAAGCCCATGTTCTTACCTCATTAAGTAACACAGGGTAAAATCCTTGCAATGGCAATGTGATTGATCTCACAGGTAAGTAGATTAAGATAAACTCCACATTTCTCCTGGGGTTTTAGTTTGGCTGCCTGTGAACTGTGGGAGAGCTACAGATGTCTCATCTTCACTAGATTTTACCAAATTCTAGCTAAGATGTTGTGAACACTTTCAAAATCTGCCCCTGGGGAGAGAGAGGGGACGGCTGGCAGCGGCTGGGAGCTGGGGGCACCTTCTGTGGTCTGGGCCGGGGAGGTGCCTTGGGTCTGACCCAGGAAGGCTTTGCCTGTGCAGCACTGGCAATGGTGCTCTGTGAGGCTACAAGCACTTCAATAAAAATGTGCTCTGATTTCTCCCCATACTCCTTCAGCCTTAAGAAGCTGCCTTCATGTTTCAGAAAAGGCTTTTTTTTTCTTTTTCTTTTTTTTCCTTGTGTAAGTCTAAAGGGGGACAAATATTTCTACTTTGTTACTGTTAGAAGTCTTTGTTAGTAACTTTGGCTTCCAATTCATTACTGCAGTCATGTTTTCACAGCCTGGTGTGAGAGATAAACCCTTTGCAAATGAAGACAGCATCCATTTTCATTCTACCTCAGGCCACACAGAATTGATTGGGGTAATAAAATGACAGTACCATGTAATATCCTGACGGCTCTTTAATTTGAAAACTAGTTCCAGGCTGATTCAAAACTTGTTTAAAGCTAATTTATGACTTGTGTAATTTTCAACTGGACCAAGGTAAAGGATGATTTATGAAAACCGATGCAGAGTTAACATAATATATTCAAACCTTTCAGCTTGAAATCATCTATAAAGGGTTTGTGCGTTTGTGCATTGATTTGTTTCAATTATTTTTTAGTTTTGTTTTGTTTTAAAGTAGCAATAGCAGAAAAGATAGTCGATGCTTGGCTTGTATAAATACGATTGTAAGACACTATTTTTGCATTGTCTTTTTCTCAAATACATTTCTTACGCTTTCTAGTAAAATATGTTATGCATACTTTTCAACTGTACATCAGTCTCCATTTTCTTCAGAATCAGAAGCTGTGTAGAGGTTTGATTCTGTGTGAGTCAACATTTGTGCTGACGATAACATGGATTGGTAAACAAGTACAGTATTTTGTTACCATAGTGTTCACAGTAAACATTCCCTATGAATGTACATGTCTGTATATACGTGTCTGTGTCAAACTTACACATATACAAAACATATCTGTATATGCGTCCTGATCTCAAATGTAATGGTCTGGTTTTTAAAGAACAAAAATTAAAAACAGCGAATTCCTCAAATTAAGCCACAGTATCAGCATAGCATAAAACATAAATGTTTTCCTCTAAAATCTATCACTTTTACATAGCTGACAAATGAAATCCACATCTGTTCTGTATGCACTATTGATTTTTCAGCATACTGTATCAGTGATACTTCTGCACAGAAGAGGACAAAGCTAGAAGCACAGTGTACTGCTACTGCAGTAGATGCAAATAGCAAATAAGGCAAATGGGATGAAGGGAGAAAAGAACTGAATGCTTTGAGGGAAGTGCTACAGCTGAAGCACCTTTGATTTCTCATCTCCTACCAGTCATTCTCTCCTTTGATCTCTGCTGACCTGAATTATTATCATTATTACAATTACTATTATTATTACTATTGTTATTATTTCTAGTGTTATTAATATTATTATTGCTACTATTGTTACTATTATTATTGGATTATATTTTAGTAATTCTAAAATTAATAATGATGATGATGATGATAATAGTAATATGCTGAAGGTCCAAGACTCGGAATTTAACTAGCTACAGTTTTGTATCTGCTGTCAAGATTAGCAAGCAAGTTCCATCCCAGAACTGGAATATCTGATTTGTTATGTAATGATGTCAACATGTAATTAAAATACTATTTTTTGCAGAACTGTGATTGATTCAAGCCAGTACTGTTGTGGTAACTTAAACTGCATGAACATATAGGTCATAGGAAAAGAGGCATAGTTCAAAGCAGGGCTGGCTGTCTTGCATAAAGGTAGGAGAATGTCTACACATTTCATGTTTCCTCTTCAAGGTTTCTGAAGTCCAAGAGGGATCATGTTCTGAGGAGCTTTGATTAAAATCTGCATTTTGCAGGAAAAAAAAATAATTACTAGACATTCTGAATGTATTTGTTTATAATGCACTTATATTTCCATAAATAATTTCTATATTTTCAGGAAACTGGAAGTACTACTTATTAGTGGTTTTCTCCCATAATTTATTAATTGATATAGTTAAATATTAATATCCATTAGAAAGGTATCTGTTGATCTGTCTGACATGAAAATGCAGATATGTGAGCTTTTAGAAAACATAGTATTTTAATGAAGCGGGAAGGGCTTAAGCACCAGAAAAGACATATACCAAGTTACTTATTGTCAATTAGTTGTCCATGAACAGTCGTGTCCATACTGCTACCCCTGAGGCTTACAGATCCATGAGAAGTACCATTGACATGGTTTTCATCATACAAGGCCTTGAAAAAAGAAGGAAGAGACTTTTTGCAAAGTCAGCCCACTATATTGGAATGTAAATAATAATTAGGAAGGGCAATAAATGAGTTTTAATTATTTTTGAGGTACTTTTTTCCTTTTAACACCTCCTTAGCAAAACCATTGTTTTAGGTCAGCAATACAGATTTTTGCCTTTCCTTTACAAAACTAAACAATGCTAATACTTTTTCAAGTTTTTTTTATTTGCCTGAGTACAAGTAAAAGTACCAGGATTTGTTACGAGAATTGTTGCTCACTTGGCCATGTACTCATAACACACGGAGAAGAAGCTTTATGGAAGTTCTCACTTGCACCTTGCAACATTTTTGTCATTGAACCTTACATGAAAGGATCTCATTCCACTTACTATGTTTATTTCTGAAAGCTGTACTTCATGTGTTGCCGAACTAGTTCAGAACAACATTGATTGCCTTTCTTACATATGTTCGGGCTCTTTGCAGTTTTCCTAAGAAGTGGCAGCAGTGCAAATAGAAACAATAAAACCAGTTTAATTGAAAAGGGAGACACATTTTCTCATGTTGGTTTCTGAAAAATGAAGTAAATTTGATTTCCATCCATCTCCCTAAAAATGGAAGTATTATGTTAGCCAGCTGGTTCTTAGGAGAGCTATTGAGAAGGATGGGCAAGTTGCTCGGGACGAAGGTATTTGAGACTTGATGGTGGAAAAGAATCCATGGTCCTGTTGAGGCAAAAGGAATGTAACAGGAAAATATGTTTACCAAATTACAGTTGCTCGGATCATTTTTGAAAACCGCTTTTTATTACTTTCAGAAAATGTAAATAACAAATAATGGTTGCCACTACTACCTGGCCACACATAATAGCAGCATCGTAAAAGTTTGTTTAGGCACAAAAGACAGGCAGAATTCAAGGAGGGAAATTACTGAACCAAAGAATTCAGGCAAGTACATCATTTTCTTGCAGCAGATGCAGTCGTTACTTTTGGTTTTGTAAGTACCACAGAAGAGCTTCTGGAAATGTATTGAGCTGATAAACTGCATAGTGATGATTTAACTTCCCAGTTCTCAAGGAGGAAACAAAACTCTGCTGTCCAGTACTCAAAAGTCAGTTCATGGCTAGCTAGGTCAACAAAAAGAGATAGTTTCATTGTCATAGTTTACTGAGTCAGCCTTTGAGAGAGAGGATGTTTGCCTGTGCAAGTCCAGATCTACTAGGGAAAACAGCGAGCTGTCAGATGAACATGATGCAAGGTTTATTTTGATGGCATGTAGAGCATGTGGCTTTTGTACAGTCAGTAAAGGAAAATCAGACTTTCATTATTAGAATGCTAGAGATTATTCTTCTTGTAGTTCACTGTGTTTAGCTATGTTGTTAATATTCTTTTGAGGAACTGAGAAAGCTGAAAAATAGTGTTTTCTTATTCCTGTCATGGAAATACTCAGGATGGTAGCTCTGGCAAGGTATCCCATTTTTTCCTGTTCTTCTGCAGTTCCAGTGCTTATGCTCATAAAACAGTTCACTGCAATGGCAGTTGGATGTCTTTGTTAACAATTTAATTGATGGTATTCTTTAGTCTTCACTGAAAGCTGATGTTTCCTAAAATGTCTTCCTCATACCAAACCATAAACTTAAGGTGGTAAGCCACAGAATGGGCCAGACTATCCTTACTCTAAGTCAGAGAGAGGTGGTGCAGCGAGAAAAGCATATAAAGCTTTATCTGAAATATTTAAGCTCAGAAGCTATTTTAAAGGGATTCACCTGAAAAGGTGTATGAAATAGATATTCCCCCTCCAGGCTCACAGAGATTCTTCCAACTTTTTGACCTCCAGCAACCCCCTCCATGTATTAATTCTTTTACAGAATCTGGTCTTACCTGTGGTTCTCCATGTGATTCAGTAACGTTGTTGAACCACAGTGTCCACTTTTGCCCTTCCAACAGTCAAACACACATTGGGCTAAACTGCAAATGCTGAATATTACCGTTATGAAAATTTAATTTACTTTTTAGAGGTTGTTATGTTGAAAAACTTAATAATGAGCTTTGCAGCTTGCAGTTTCCAAAGTATAATCTTGACTTCCTTGCAATTAATGACTGTAGAAAGAAAGTGATATATCAAAAGCACATATTCTGCTTTCTAAGTGATGACATCTAAAATATCTTCTGTAATGAGCATTGCAGCGAGCAGAGTAAAGATAGTACTGATTAATGGATTTTTCCTCTGTAGTAAAATATCTCAATCTATGCAGTTATCAAAACCACTGTGTGAAGCAGTGAAGGTATTAAAGTGGGTTTTGTTTTGACAGATCTAGTCATACTGCATTGCAAAATCAAGTTAATTTGAAAAATAGAATGTAAACTACTTAAGAAATTTTATTTATTTTACTGTAGCATTAAAGTTACTAATAGACAGCCAATTCTACTAACTTTTAAAACTCTACCAGATTGCATGCTGTATTGGTTCGCAGTGACTGGTAAAATACATTTGTGTGGGGTTGTTCTAGCACGATCCCTGCTGTTATGCAGAAACCTCTGTCTTGAATAAGGGGATGAAATGTAATATTCCCTTCCTTGCAGTTGAGGAGAGGGGTAGGTATGGGCAAAACAAGCATGCTTGTTCAGAACTTCGGAATTCTGAAATGCTATATAACTACTTAATAAGTCTTATAATGCTCTTGTGAAGAAATTATTACTATTTTAAGAGAAAATATATGACAGATGTTTTTGACTCTGGGGTAAAAAAAAGTTGCCCAGGGTAAAAAGGGTGGAGTTTTAGACCTCAAGGATTTTTCATTTCTCTGTCTGTGCTTAGAGCACAGTTCCTCTGAAAAGTCTCATTTTCTTGGCGTGCCACCAACACGCTGCTGAGGGGTCTATTTGTCTCTGTTGCCCTCAGGACTCCGAGCCGTCAAATGAGGTGGTCTCAGAGGCCCCAGGTAATGTGGTACCCTCCACCTCAAGAAGTAGCTCTGAAGAGCTGGTATCGGTGGCACAGAAACGTCCAGAAGAGGTAGGACATTCTGTGTCTATTCTTTTTCAAGATTAACTGTTGGGGGATACACGTTTGCCTCTGTTTTTCATGCCTAGTGTTGTTTTGCTCATAGTAGAGACTTTTGATAGTTAAATCTCAATCTTACCCTCCCACCAACAACATGCAAGACCAAGGTAAATCTCAGGACCTTGATTCACAGTACCTGTAAGCCAGGTACGTTCCATCTGCGACCTTTTTAATACTATTTCTTATTATCAGTGATATGGAAAATACTTTTCCTTGTTCCTTTCTTTCATGCCATGACAGTAACAGGAGTCTTGTTAGATTCTGGCAGATTAAGCTTTATGACACTAATGAGTCAGAAGTAGAATCTGTACGTAGCTATATAGGTAGATGTCAAGCTTTTGTCATCCTTCACTAAATTTAAATACAGCTAACTGCTCCATTGTGCAAAAGAAAGACCCGTGTAGATGTTGTGCCTTTTTTTGTGCCCTTTTCCAAAAAAATGGTATTAGATGCTAATGATGTAGTATGATCATAAGTCTGTACTCCCTGTTTTTATAATAAGAGGTGCTGGCTTGTAAGATAGTTCCACAATGTAGCAAATGACTTCTTTTATGTTCCTGCAATGCGTACTTGTCACCATACACCATGGCTGGAGGAGAGGTTGTCTGCAGAATTCAGACTCACAACTTCATTTTGTGGTGGCAATCATCCTTTCAGAGAACCATTATTATCCTTAAATTCACCATTCCTGTGAGAGAGAAGTCCTTCATTTGGAGTAACCTTAACATTCTTAGTTTTGGCTTCTTCAAACAGTTTAGTTGTTGTTATTATTATTAAAGATATTCCAGGTACCAGATAATATAAAGACTCAGCTTTCCTGCTTTTTTCTCAAATTTCTTTTGACTATAACATTGCCAGTAAAGGACAGTATGAAATACTAGTCATAGAAAATACAGTGCCATTTATTAGTTCTTTAGTGCAGCCTTTAGATAATTATCAAATACCTTCTTGAATTTTTCCTTTCCTCTGATAGTCTTGACACTTTGTCTGAAGAAGAGGGAACTCCGCAGTACAGGGCCAGGAGAATTCTTAAGAGTGTCTTCTGGATTAAGACCAAATAGGTACTTCACTTATTTCGGAGTATCACGATATATTCTAAGATAGAAAGTCAGATATCACGTCTAGGCAGTCCTAAGGATAGAGTAATAGAAACTTTTAGTATTACTTTTGTATATATTCTTGAGTAGCAAAGGGACATTAGGCTATGGAGGGCCATGAGTTCTGCCTCTAAAGTCTCAGCTTTGCCAGCTTGTCTCACTCTACTGGAGAAATTAAAATTGAGAGCAGAGGTGTTATTTACAAATAAAAATAGAGGAAAAGTGCTGCAGAAAGAGGAATGAGACATGGTTATTTAGTAAAAGGCGATGGAGAGGAAGATGGATATACAGTTTTTTGCCTTTGTGGAATAAATACCGCTAAACTGGGGGAAAGGAAACTCCAGAGAACTGAAAGATGGAAATACACCTTTTGGATTTTACTAAATATCTCAGTAATAGTTTATGTTGAAGGTGTTTTACTGAATGGGGGGGTCATAAAGTATTATATGTGTTTTGTAAGGGAACGAGACTTTCTCCAATCATATTTACTGCAATTTATGTGAAAACAGAGAGGTGAGTCAGAAAGAGTTTTGTGGTTGGATTTGCAGGGAACCTTGAGAGGGGAGCAGCAGTATGCTGAATTTCCAAATTCAGAACCCACCATGAAACAACCCATCTAAGTTACACATGGGTAAGTCAGCACAGTAAACAAATATTTGTGCATTACACCTTAAATAACAAGTAAAAAAAAAAAGTGTTTGCAGAATTTACTTCAACTAATGCCTTTTTTATTTCTTGTTTTATTTGAAGTCTCCTGGTACATCACTCCCTTATATTCTTTCAGTGTCTGCTTAATTACAGCTGCTGACTGATGCATTATTTGTATAATAATTTATGTCTCATCTGAATTCAACCCATTAGTATTGGTGAGAAGGCAGTTGTTAAGGAAAAGTTCAAATGCAGCCATGGAAAAGAGATAGGAGAAAAGTTTAAAGAAGGCAAAATGGCTAATAGCTACAGATTTTAGGAACGTGGTGGAGAATTAAGAAGGATGTGGAAAGTGATGTTTAAAAAGAGTCTCAGACTTGCAAATGTGAAGGAGAGACAGCTTCTAGTAGGAGAAAGTAATGAATATCCCATGATTTGCCACATTAATTTGTATAAAGTGTAGGTTTTTTTCCTGCTTGCAAAATATTTCCACTTAGATAGGCCGTACTGAATGTAACTCGCAGTTACGTGTCATCGGTTTTATCTTTGTGGGATGTCATTGATTACTCAGATGAGGCTTTCTTTTGCTTGTCCAGTTGTTCTTCCTAGTAGAAATGATGTTTGAATTTTGAGTTTGTTGTGGTTTAACCCCAGCCGGCAACCAGGCACCATGCAGCTGCTCACTCACTTCCCCCACGGTGGGATCAGGGAGAGAATCAGAAGAGTAAAAGTGAGGAGACTCATGAGTTGAGATAAATGCAGTTTAACAGGTAACACAAAAGCCGTGCACACAAGCAAAGCAAACCAAGGAATTCATTCACCACTTCCCATGGGCATGCAGGTGCTCAGCCATCCCCAGGAAAGCCGGGCTGCATCACACAGAATGGTTACTCAGGAAGACAAACGCCATAATGCCAAATCTTCCCCCCTTCTTCCCCCAGCTTACATATACTCAGCATGATGTCATATGGTATGGGCTATCCCTCAGGAAAGTGTGTGTATTCATCAGTGTATTTCAGATGCAGAAACAGTTTGGGTTAAAAAATAACCAAACTGTGTTTGAAGTTAGAAAGATACCTTATTTTATGCTTTAAAAAGCTGTGCAAACTTCAATAAAATTTATGTTTTATAGATTTGAATGCTTGAATGATTTTAATTAGTATCTCTCCTAAAATAGGGAAGTTTCCTGTGTGATTGATGAGTCAATATTGTATATATGTATTGCCTTTTTTTAAGAATTGGAACTGAGAAATTGGAATTGAAAGAAAAATTTGATGCTTTTGAAAGGAGACAGATGTGTGCCATCCTAATTTCAGTGTCGTTTTGTTAGACCTTCCTAGCAGTTTCTTAGGAAACTGTAGAGTAACACTGTGTTTCATAGAATGTTATACTAAATTACATAGTTTTGGTAGTTTCTCTCTAATAGTAATGCTTAAAACAGGAATTTTGTTCCCACAACCCTTTCAAAATTCAGAAGCACGCTATTTTTGGTATGCCCTGAGTCAAAACATTAAATTATGTCTCTGTTATCACACATTCTTTACCATGAACTGATGAAAGAAAATTCTCTGGACGTGTTGATTAGTTAAGATGTTAAAATGTTTTAAATGTACACAACCACTTACTTGAATAACACTGTAGGTGTTTGATAAAATTGAAAGGCTGATGGATTAGATTTTATGACTCTTACTCAGTTTTCTGGGTCACTTTCATTGTGCATCTGGCAGTTGCTGGATATTTAGTAAATGTATTTATGTAGTTTTTAAGATTAATATACAGTGATGTTGAAGAAAGTGAAGGTTTGTTAAAGTAGTTTTGCTTTCTCTTTTTCATGTGGTGGCTAAAGAGCAAGGCGGGTGGGCTGTAGCATTTCTCATAAGCAGCACTTTGATCCACAGGGAGTGATGGTGTCTGTGGTTGGTTATCTAAGTAAGAAGAGACTAGTTTTGACAGTTTCCTTAAACCCGAATCTCATAAGAGGCATATCCTCTTCTTTAATTAGAAGTAAAATAGAAATACATGAGTTATATGTATTAATTTCCTTTGCCGATCCTGTGGCAAATCAATTAATCATGTTTTAATAGTGTATCCCTAGAGGCTAACAGAGCTGTTCTTTCTGAATGGCTGCATTGCCAGAGCAGTACAGATACAGATTAAATGCTATGCCATTCTCTATTTTGGATAAAAAATTGAATTAACCAACCAACCAACCCCCTACTTTACCCTGTAAAAAAGCATATATGTATATGTTCTGGAGCATTTTAGGGTAAAATATGAATGGCATGATGGTAGCATATGAACATGAATAACTTATGTATCTGTGGTGCTTTCGGAGTGCTGTATTGAAGCTATAAAAGCAGTGTGAAATGTGATTCTCAACTAAAGAAAGATTAAGATAGATAGGTACCCATTAATCTGTTGCTGAACTATTAGACATGCAGTGCTTGCAGTTTATCTGGAGAGAGCACAGACTTTTTTTTCCATCAGTAATGCACAGCTGAGGAATAGTGTTTTGTTTTATAGGAGGAGATGTGTCCCACACTTAAGTCGTCTGCCATTAGTCAGAAGTATGGTACAAGCAGCTTAAAAGGTTTATAGAATTCAGTGTTAAAATCATTGCAATATTCTTAGAAAATCTAGGGGAGCCATCTGCATTATTTCATATACAAGCAAAGGGAGCATTTCTTAATTTTTATGAACACAATTGGCAGCTGATCCTACCTTTTGTTTCTTGAGTTACCTTCCTTCCTTGATCTCTGGATAAAACCTTTCCTGACAAGTCCCATTGACTCTTCCAAGTTAATACAAAAAGAGGGTTTTTTTAAAACCTGAAGCTATAAACTTCATCAGCAAAGCGTCCAATCCATCCTTATGATATTTTATTACACTGAGGTGTTGGCTTTTTAAAAACCTGTGATGTAACATGTTCTGAAAAAGTTGAATAAAAAATAATTCCATGGCAAAGGATGTAATAATGCTCATGTGATATTTTATCTATCTGCTATAATTAGAAGTCTGTTAAATAACTGATTTTCCATTACTGACATCTTTCAGTTGAGAAAATATCTCAATCGTCACGTTGAATAAGCATTGGCAAGAAGCAGAAAGTTGATATGCACTATTAAGAAACACAAGAAAATATCAGAGAAAATATAAATTTGTGTGTCTATCTGTATGTATAAATGCAAAGCTTTTATGCTTGTGCTTGTGAAAAGGCTGTGCATTCTCTTCTAAACTTCATAGGCGTAATATTTTCTCTCTGCTTTGTGTAGCTGCTAGCTTGAACTCAACAGAAGAATTGTGTCAGACTGTTGTTGCTATCAATGTGTTGGTCATCCTGACACAGTTAATTGGAAAAAAAATACAGTTACCCACATAGAGTGGGTTGAGCTGCATATTTACTCTTGAACACTTAATTTTTTTGTTTAACTTCCGAAGAGCTTTCCCACTTAGAAACGTCATTGGAAACTTCCATGCTGTGTGGACCTAGCAGACTGTCTTCTGAAATCATAAGCAATAATTCACTACTTATTCTGTATCATAGATAAATAGTCACCCTTTATATCAGAAGTTGAAAGACTGTGATTTTGGAACAGAGGTTGATTTTTACTCTGAACCGGCTGCTACACTTAAATCAGGGTGTTCATTTTGTGCAACACCACAAACACTACATGGCATAGTTTAAGAATGAGAAGAAAATATGTTAGGTCATCTGTGTCATCCATGCCCTTGTAGACATAGGACTGATCCCTCTGGTGCATTTGGTAGTAATTTATTCTAGTTTTAAAACTCTGAGCGATGATGGTTTTCACACTTTCAGAGCCTTTTCTTTTACACTCTCGTTCAAAGCACCTTACAGAATGTTTATTGGACTCCTCCTCTTTGTTTTCTTTGAATGGCAATGAAGAATTGCAACAGATTACAGATCAGAAATTGCTATGCATTTAGGAGATCTTCTGACCTAAGTCAGATTTATTGTAGAGAAGACTGAAATTTGGTTACTTGGCTGAAATTTGGTGCTTTGGCCCATAATCCAGCTCCTCCTTTTAGGGTATGGGTTCCAACCATCAGACTCATTTATCAAAATAAAGGAGTTGATTCATGTATTCAGATCATTTGGCACTCAGGACCTTTCTTTGATTTTACTTTTTATGCTTCTACAAGTAATTATTATGGTTACTGTAGGTCCCATTAATATTTCATAACAAATGTGCTAAGCCACATGCCTAAAAAGACTTAGAGTCAGTGTTAAAAGTGAATTAATAATGAACAAAGAAGTGAACATAATACCTTTGACTACTGAAGTGATCCCTCTGAAAAACAAACTGGGAAATACAGTAAGCATGGAAATGCGCTGTCGTTAGGAATTCATATTTTCCATCTGATCTCTTCATATGACTGTTTTATGTAATCTTCTTAATAAGAAAACATAAAGGTTGCAAGATGGCTGGAAAATGCTGGCATGCAGTTCTGCTTTTGAAGTCAAAATTTATTTATGTATATTTAAGCTGTAAATGGCCTTACGGAATGAATGCTCCTCCTAGAAGAACATTATTAATTTTAAAAATGAATTAGGTCTGTTTAAAACTTCCACAAATCCTAGACATTTTTCTTTATTTAACCTTTTCACAGTCTCTGCCCTTCTTTAAAGTACATTCAGTCCTGTATCATCTGTTACTCAGGAAGGTATTTAATACATGACTTGGCATCATTTGCATTATACAAGAAGATTAACTTTACAAGCTCTGCTATTAATCTGAGTAGCTCTACATATTGACCTATGAAAGAACATAATTAAGTTAGCTTAATTAAGTTAATTAATTGTTACACTCTGATGAACTTACTATTGAGAGGAAATTAAAGGCAAATAGAAAATGGCATTCATTGGTTTGAAATCATATTTTAAAGGATTTTACAAAGCTACATTATATTTAGATGACGAAAATATCTATTGTATAATAACCAAAGCAGAGGTAATTAAAAATGTCAAAAGCTAAGACTCCCTGCAGTAGTCTCTCTTATTGCCTGACATTGAGCCATATTTCTAAAAGCAATTAAAAAAGCATGCTAGAAATTTAGAGAATAACTGTTGTGGGTTTTTTTTTCCCCAATACCCAAATAATTGAATTTAGAAACTGACCCCACTGCCTACACAGGAACTGTAGAAAAAGCACACTATCAAAGTTAAGGTAAGTGTTAACATCTGATATCACTCTCCTTTGGGGGAGAGGAAAGGGTGAAGGATTGAAAGACAGCACAGGGCAGGGAACAGTACCCAGTCAAAAGTATGTACTCACACATCAGCATAAGAATGCCTTTCTCATGCAGTGATGGAGGGGAAAAGACCCAGGCTCCTGGAATTTCCTCTGTCAGCTGCATTTTGCTTGTCAAGAGTGCCTGTAAGTTCGCTGCAGGAAAATATTCCGAGTTCAGCACAGATCCTGTGTGTGGACAGACCCTCCGCATGACTTCAGCATCAGGCTTGATATGCTCTGATGTGTACCCTGGAGATCATCAATTCCGAGTAGGCATAATTAATAAAAAGTAAGAGAAAAATGACCAAACATGCAAAAAACGTGCCACAATAAATGCTGCCAAACGAGCAATTTATTAATCGGTGACATTCATTAATTTTAATTTAGCTTTTGTTTGAAATTTATCTGTGTGAGCAATTATTGGTCCTCTATTACTTTTATCACACACCACACCACACCACACCCACACCCACACCCACACCCACACCCACACCCACACCCACACCCACACCCACACCCACACCCACACCCACACGCACGCACACGCACACGCACACGCACACGCACACGCACACACACTCTCTCTCTCTCTCTCTGCTATATAGATTTTCTGGATCGCATCCTCAGATTTTAGGATTTCATGCTTTCTTTCTGTTGTAAAAATGAGTGGTTTAAATCAAATGAAAATAGTATTTTCCCTGTGGTATTATTCTTTGGCATTTCCAGATCACATGAAAGGGTCATTGATATGTGGATACATTCTCTGGAAAAACAGCAGCATTGAAAATGGGAAGCCAGTGGCATTTAGAATCACTTGTGTACAAATTTGTATTCATACTCTGAAAACAGATAAGTTGGAATTTCATTCCTTCAAAGAGGAAAAAAGAATCTTTCCTTCAATTATACTAGATTCTTTTTCAGTTGAAAAAAAAAAAAAAAAAGATCTGAAACACCCTTTAAAATGGGTAGGATCACAAGAAACAATTCAATTACAGCTACTGTATATTTAATAAGACACGTTGTTCAACACCTTGCCCACAAAAAAAAAAAAGTTTTAGTTTTTGTAAATTCAGTTTGAAATGAACATGTTATATTTGGCTACTTTAAAGTGTTATGGACCGTTAAACAACTTGTTATGTTTGAAGAAGAAAGAACAGCTTTTACTTCAGTTTAAATGGCATGCTTTAAATCATTAAAAAAAAAAATTGGCTAGAGGAAGAGAGTGGAAAATGAAATGAAACATTTGAATTTAGCAAGCTTTAGGTGGGCAAATAGCAGTAACTTGTACAAGTTGAAGGCCGTTTCCCACCCGCTGTATATTTCAATAGCTGAACTGATGTCAGTGGACTTCAGTGTACCTGTGTCCTCTGTCTGGTTAGCTGTGACTGGATTGTTTTGAAATGTTCATGCCGTGGCATGGTACAATGTCCTGCAAGCTACTGTTGTCATTTGCTCTGTGGCACGTGATACACAATGGAAATTGTTTTCTGGAGGAAAGTAACCGTAACACTTTTCTTCAGTATGTTATGTACACACTCTTAATGTTATTTTTTCTTTCGTTTCTGAGGGATTTGTTATCTTCTGTCTTATCTGTTATATTTGAATGAAAAATTAAGCAAAAAAACATTCTCTGGTCCTTGTATGCAGTGTAAATATTAGACTTCACATTGGCCTATGTGAATAAAGCAATTATACTTTTTCTAAGTGATATATAATGTCAGAAATTTTCTGGTTTGTTTTAATATGACAGGTTGAAAATATCATCAGAACCCTTTTAAGTTATTATAGTCTAGATTTAAGATAATGAAGCTTGAGCACAATTGAAAATTTCAATGTCACCTTTAAGGTAATGAAGATAAGCAGAGGTCAGTCAGTAGTCATTAATAACGTAGGTTATATAGATTTTTCCCTACCCAGTTGTTTCAGGGTTATCTCTGAACCATGGTGCAATCCCAATAGTGTTGCAATGCTGCTTCATCAAAGTGTTGTTTCTGTAAATTTCTCTACATGTTAAGTAGAATATTTAGACATTGAAGAGTTTGTATTACCTAAATATTTTAGCACAGTAGGATCAGTGATGTGTTATTTATTAGAAAAACTCTTTTTGCTATTAATGCGTGGGGTTTGTGATATTCATATATGCATTACTTTACACTGGTTAACAGTAATTTAAAACTAAATTTATGTTCACACCAAGTATGTATTTTCTGAAGATTATGAAGTAGATTAGCACACATCATTATCTTTCATAGCCCTCATTGACCTGCTAAATCCTTCTGAAGTGAACTGTTTTCCTCTAATTATTCTTTTATTTTTTAAAAGTGGCTACTCAGCTATCTTAGTCTCCAAAAGACTCTAGATTACCTGGCATGCCTAGAGCTACGTATTCTATGCTATAGTTGTGGGCTTTATTTTATTCAGACACTGTGAAAAAGTCACTGAAATACAGTTACATTCAGAGACTTGGACTCTGATGAGGATTGGTGTCTCTGGGAGTCTGGTTCTCCATTATCCAGTCCTGATGTGTTTTACTCTGGTAAGATTGTTGTTTACATTGATTGAAGTCAGCACAGGAAATTAGCACACCCCTTCTGTCAATAAAGATACTTTTCTGTCCTCTCATAAGGACTGCTTTGGTATTATTCCGTATTCCCCATATACACAAAAGAGGTGGAGATACACCTACTGCACAAGTTAGCTGGCCAAAATCGTTTGTCTAAACCTCCACAGACTGTGCCAGTGTTCACTGAGAAAGATGCTTGCAGAGGGCTTTTCAGGGCATCCAGAGTAGGCTTTAACCTAGGGGACTGTGTTTCACTGTTGGCTAAGACAGGGTTCCTGAGATGCTCTGACAATTCAGTGGCCAGCGGAGCAAGTCCTCAGTCAGTTTACATCAGCCCAAGCCCACGCTTCTGCTGAAAGGGCAATCTGTTCGTGCAGCCTGCCCACTGGTCTTGTTGGACCAGAAGATGACCGTGCTGGGTTGGTGGGCTGATCTGGCAGACCATGGGGTGACATCCGTAGGGAGCAGAAGGGGTGCATAGCTGTGGACAACAACTTCCCTCTTCAGTGGCAGCTTGCAGTTACGTGGTCCAGAACTGACAGTGAGACTGCACTGTAATTTTGGTGCTCTAGAAAAATCAAATGAAAATAACCCTCAAATTACTTGTTAGTGTTTCTGGCTTTAATGTATTGGCCAGTTCTTCTGTATTTATTCATTTACAAGGAGCACTTTTTCCACATTTTACAGCTCTCCTCTCAGTTTACCCCACAAAATCAGGCTCGTCGTATTTGGGTTATTCAGGAGACTGACTACAATTAAGAGCTACTGCTTAATGTGACTAATGTCAATCCTGCTCTTCTTTCTGCAAATTAGGATCAATTACTACTTATAAGATTTTCCAACAGGTGATTAGTTACACAAAATTTAGTGTGATTTGGTATCTAGAACCACAGGCAATAGAATGCACAGAAAGTCGTATATATGTGCTTGCGTCCTTATGAATATTTTTTGCTATCTTTCTCAGAAAAAATCTTTTCAGACTATTAGTGCATGGAGGCATATCCACGCCTTGCTTGTGGAAAACTACCACTGTTAATTTGGATTCAGCAAGGTTTAGGGAACCATGTTCGAATCTAGAACGCAAACCTGAGCATCTTCCATCCAAAAACAGAGTAAATTTAAGTAGTAGGTTCTAGCTGGGGGGAAATTTACAACCAGAATTCCAAAATGACCAGTCAGTGTAGAAAGCTGCCTTAAAGCCGTACCATTGAATGACAATAGAATTGTTCCCTGTGTGCTTTCCAAACCTTTGACTGTGCTTTGCTCCAGTTAACCCCATAATTTCAATAGGCTTTTTGTGTATAGGTGCTTACTATAGGTAAACTCAGTCCAATATGGATCACACAGGGTGGGTATTATGAAGATAAATATCCATAGTTTAAGAAGATAAAGACAAGCCTTTAGAAAATGCCGCCTTGGAGAAGTATAGAAAAATAAATGAAAAGTCAAAATAAGGGCATACTTTTTCTAATGTACCTCTGAATTTGGGAGGTCAAATACTCAAAATGGAGGATGAGATGTGAAAAAGTAGGAAGCATGAGGATAGAAAACAAAGGAGCGGATATTTTTTCTCCATTTTAGATGCTTATTTTTATTCTCATTTTCTGACAGTCTTCATTTATATAGTTAGCTCTGGGAAGAAGATCTCGTATAAGTCAGCATTTAAAAATGGAGTCATCCATAGAATATAATTTTTGTGTGTGTGCATGCTGTGCAAAATTTTAGATGCTTCTTTCTGCAAAATGTTGCTTGTTTTAAAAGCCTCTTTGTAGTTTCAGTGGTGGTATTTGAAATGGGGGTAGAGGCAAAAATGATGCAGTGTCATTCAGAGCCCGCAGATAATCCAAAAGTCACCATTGTTCATATTTTTGCCTGATAAGCAGCAGAGTAAAAATAACCCAGTTTTGACGTTATATTGTTATTTGGGAATATTTTGGGTGTCTGCAAAGGCACCACAAAAAGAGGAAGCACATTAAAAGGTTACAAAAAACCAAACCCAACCACTGTTCTTGTAAGAAAGACTGGGCAGAGGAAACTTTGTTCTTCACCACAGGCATGATGCCCACCCTGCAAGATCTCTCCTTATGCCATGGAGGGAAATACATTTGATCCCTCCATCCCTGCCTCAGGATCTCATGTAGAAACACCAAACACTTAGAGAAGAATTGAAAATAACCTTCTATTTGAATTACTTTATCTGAGATCAAAAGGTGGAAGAATTCATATTGTTATTTAAAATAATATTACTCTTCTGAAAATCTATATTTTCTAAATTCCTCCTATGATACTAACTATTTCAGTGAAATTTCTTTATCTCGAAGGTTATTTGATTTAGTAATAACATTTAATTTGGGAAACTAATAGGGATAAATTTCATTTGTTCTTGGCTTCATGTTGCAGTCTTCCCTGGGCATCTGCCTGTGGCCGTTGAAGGTGACAAGAAACTCAGCTAGATAAACATTTGTTATTACCTAATTAATGAAGCTCCTTATTCCTTTATGCCCAAAGTTAACTTGCCAGTGTCCAAGTGGAGTGATAAAGCCAAGAAATAATGTCAAAAATTAAAACTGTTCGGACGCAATATTGCATATGTGCTGTGGTTTCCGTTTTTTTTTTTCTTTTCTCCCAAGTCAGCATCTATGAATTGTGTTTTACAGCTCACTGTTATATATGAATGTAGCACATTTAGAAGATGGATTAGCCGTTTTTTTCCAGAGTATTATAACTTTAGAACTTCCTAAATTTTATTTAATGGATTAATGCTAGTTTATTTGTATTTAAATCAGTATGCATTTTAATTTGTATTTAATAAGCAAGGGGTCTTTATGTTACAGTCTGTGAAGCTCCCATAACACAAATTAGCAAATGATTCTGTGCAATTATATATTACACCTTTCTCGTGGCAATATTACCCCAAGAGCTTGTCATTTTGAGTATTTTTTTTTAACTAGATAATTTGTATTGTGTATACATTTCAGTTTTGCAATCAGGGCTATATGGTTAAAAACACTGAATAAAAAAAAATAAAAAATCCTTACCTCAATGAGCTTCCATTTCTGATATAAAACCAGCCATTGTAGATATTTTTTAAAAAAAAAAACACATGTATTAGTTCTGTTTACTACCTTTTGGCTCAGATTTGCACTTAGTAAGAGATGGTTTATTTTTTAAAAAGCAAAGGCTGATAATAAGACTGATAATACTGTTTCAGATATTCAGAAATTTCACTGGTTTTTTTCCTGCAGAGTTTATTATTCAGCGGGTTATAATAGCCTCTACTTCACTGCATAATATAGAAACTTAAGTTAGTAATAGAAACCAGATTAAAGACAGTGAACAGATCATGCAATGGAACAAATGAATTCCTAGTCTTATTAATTGGTAAGCTTAAGCTAGACAAGTATTGCACATACAAACTGGGAAAATGGAAGGCTGTTTGCATAAATACTTTTCCATTCTTAAAGCACGTCATTAATAGACTCTATCAAATCAGACCAAGGATCTGTATCGAGCAGCTTCATCATCAATGTATGTAGTCAAGAAATGAATGTCATCAGAAATCACTCGGCTTAAATGGGAAAAAATGTCCGTGTTTTTATTTACACAATAACCTCAAATGCTCATCCTCAAAGTGGCAAATTTTTTTGCCCTTTGCTGTTCTAAGTGTCACACATGTAACAATTATTCATCATTCCATAATGGATCATTTTTATCAGAATCCTGTGTCTCTTCTGTATACATAGAATAAATATTTATGTTTTCTTATTTTTCTGAACTAGAAGATACTGATAGAATAGGTTTGAAGTGTCAACTATAATTCATTGCCTGCAAAGAAAAGCTTTATACTGATACTGTGTGAAAGGAAAAGAATATCTAAATCATTTCAGCAGCAAGCTTATAACCAAGATAATATCAGCATTTTCCTTGAAAATATATCTGCCATAAATTAAAGGAGGTCTTCAGTATTTTACTAAAATGCTTCTGACAAGTTTAACCCCATCTTCAACAGGAATGTATGTATGAATACAAAAACCTTTTTTTAAAAAAAAAAGAAGTGAAGGTCAAGTGTAAGTTAAAACAAGCTTGCAGTAAACTTCATAGTAATTCTGCAAATATTTTGTTTAGAACATGTTAACAAATTATGATGCTTATTTAGTATCAGTCTATAGGTACACATTTTATTGTTATAGAAAGCTTAATGTATATGAAGCGCTTTTCTATTTTGTACAACAGTAATACAGTTTGCAAAAAAACCCATGAAATATATGTACACTGAGTATGTTTGAGTTAACTCTTAATTTAGTTAAAATTAGCCTTAGCAGTAAACGTAATAGAGGGGAGGTGCATATCACAGTATGTAATAATGTTTAAATATATACATAGCAAACTAATTGGGTTAATAAGATTATAATTAGAATTCTAAATATGTTTGTAATGAAGCATTTTACACACAAATACTATGGTTCAGTATCTTGACACATTTTCAGCTATGCTTCGTTTCTTGAACAAGAAAATGCAGGAAAGTGTTGGTACTATTTGTAATGAAGTAATAGCACAAGAGAAGAGTTGTACGTGGTGAAGCCCTGCACCTGTTTTGCAGAATTCATAGCTGTCCCTTTATTATTTCATGAAACTGTTTGAAGTACTTTAACAGGTCCTATACTGCCTTTCTTTATCAAGGGGAGAAATGTACCCGGTTCCCAATCAAAAGCAAGTGGTTAAGTTTTGTGCTTGCTTTGTGAGTGCTCTTTCCCCAGGCCCTGAGCTGCAGCAGCAGCAGCGCACCTCCCACATTTACAGCCACTTGCTCTGGAGAGCACGCATCTGCTGAGAGCTCTCCAAGGCATATGGTCAGGAAAGACATTTCTTTTCTGGAGCCAGTCACACCCACAAAAGACCCAAAGTATCTGTCCCAGGCTGGAACAGCTTTTTGCAAAGAAGTAGAAAGCTGAAACCAAGTCTCAGGGTTTTTGATGTATGTGACGATTTTACTTTGAACTCCAAGTGGTTTTTTTCCTGCAATAAATTTAACTTTAATCACTGATTGCACTGATGTTGAAACAAGCTGGAAGATCTAGTGAAATCATGTGTTTACTAGCAAACATGTGAAAATACAATTTTAGGGGGTATATCCAACATTTGGGTTTAGAACTGCCTAGAAACTTGAATATTTTTTTTCTTTAAAAGTATTAAATATTAAAAGAAAATGTGAAAATGCACCCTTCCTTTCCATGACAAAACCACAGGAGCAGTCCTTCATTTTGGAAGCAATTAGTGTGTTAGGAAGGTCATTAATGCAAGGCTATGCATTTGTCCCTGCTAGTGACATGAATAAGCTAAATGATCTTATGGTATTTGCTGTTGTCAAATTGCATTAGCATCTTAGGCATAAGAATGTCATTAACGTGAAACCAAAATTAATTACTATGATAAGGCAATAAAACTTGTTTAATACTGCATGATCGGTAGCTTGAAAGAAACTTGCAATTTCAATTTTAATTCTTTCTGTAAATATTTCCAGTTCCTACAGACTCTGAATCATTACCTTTTGTGATTATTTACAGATGGAGTGGAATTTATTCCTGGATGGGCACTCTGCAGAGTGTTAAGGGTGACTCTGCTTGCCATCATGTTTTTCGCATATGTATT
This sequence comes from Falco peregrinus, assembly GCF_023634155.1. Classification (NCBI taxonomy): domain Eukaryota; kingdom Metazoa; phylum Chordata; class Aves; order Falconiformes; family Falconidae; genus Falco; species Falco peregrinus. The sequence goes on along the minus strand of NC_073725.1, from coordinate 35,131,299 downwards.
ACGGAATTGCTGCACTATCCCATCCTAAAATCAATGTGGAAGATAAGCATGATGAGTTATGTTCTGGGCATTGCTTGTACTGTCCACTGAGTGCATCTTGTGTAAGCAAAATATCTAACTTTCAGAGAGCTTAAATGCAGGAAAGATGAGTCTAAGTCACAGTCACTATAATTAACTTCAGTTCTATATCAAACCACATAGAAATTAAATTATTAGCTTTGGTCGTATTTCACTCAGGTTCTTGAGCATCTTTTTTAAGTTTATGCTGTTTATGTATGCTGAATTTTGGTCAGCCACCTCAAGAGGCTTCAAAATAACACAGTACTTGAACCCAAACAGCTGCCTACACGCAGGATGAGAACCACCTTTATTTGGTAGGTTCCACTGTTTATTAGAGAGAAGCAATGGCATTGATCACGTTTGTATCTATTAGTGCTACACATTTGATTTATAAGCAGAATCATACTGGAAGTATTGTTGTTTTCTGGACAGCAGCCAGCCATTTGTATTTGGTCTTGTCCTGCATATTCACTGGGTCCTCTCACCTTGTGAAGACTGAGTAAGTTAATAGTAATAAAGGCAGGAAGTCAATCGAATCATTCCATTTCCACCGACTACACTAAGTAAAATCTAAACTTTTTTTTAGGGTAAAAGCTTTTCTTTCAATGTTGTTGTACTCAGACCAAAGACATTTGGTGTCAAAAATAAACCTTGTCTAGGTGGACAAAATGCAATTCAGAATCAATAAAACTCAGCATTTCATTCAAAAAACTTATCTGTCTGCATCTGTATGGGTCTGCTTCTGCAGAACTATCTAGAGCTTTCAGTTTATTGCATACAATCAAATGTATGCTAAAGAGTTCACAACAGCCCATTGTTATTTCTTTACAATATCTATTTCTGTTTCAGTATAAGAGAGATTCTATATGAGGATATGTCTGTATTGAAATATGAGGTCATACTTTTTGGAAATGGGGCATTTCTGTTAAGCTGGCACATGCTTTTGGCCATGAAGAGGCATGCTAGGAACTTTGCATTCAAAACTCATTTTTCAAAGAATTGGCTTCTGGTGTACTGTGGAACAAGTTCATCAGACAAAAACTGTATTAGGCTACCAATGCGTATAGTTGCATATAGCAGAGGTTGTTCTCACTCTGGAAAAGCCTCGGTATCTTCTGTTCCAGGAAAGTGGGTACATTACAAGTCAGGTTTTTGTGCTTTGAAATGGAAATACTGAGAAATACCCGGGTGTCTTCATCCCTTCCTGTACCGCAGAAGCCTGCCTACGTTGCAGAACAAGTACGATGCCTTCATGGCAGATTGAGCGGGCACACTAACTGCTACTTCATACTTTTCAAACATAGAGCAATAATTCTGAGGCAAACAAACTCCAGGATCATGCAATCTGGTAGACGTCAATTGACTGATGGTGACTTCTGCATTTCAGCATGAGAATTTGCATCTTCGCAATGCTCTTTGAGGAGCTTGCTTCACATCTTCCAGAAGCCAAAAACTTCATTAGGGAAGCCTACCATTTGTCAGAAATAGTCATATATTGCTCTTTCCATAATAGTGTTCCAGCTAGCTCTAAGTGCATGTCTTGCTTAGAAATTTCAGCAAGTCAGCAAATCTTGCATTTGAAAATGGTATTTCAGTGGAGACACTCAGGAGGAATACACCTAGGGCTTTTTGAAGCACTAATTTCTTAAACCACGTAGGCTTGATTGTGCCTTTCAGAGAGGATAAAAAAATTTGTTAACTGCAGAGTATCTGCTGCTTGATTTTGCAGGGCTTGATAGATCACTGGTTCATAAACATTATTCTAGAAAGCAGGAGAATGATGCACAAACCAACCTATTAAGGAGATCTAGCCTTTCATTTGTTTGGACAGGCATGACATTTTGTTGTCAATTGACTGTTTCTATCCTTTCCTGCCATGGGTTACAAAATAATATGCCCTGAAGAAATGAAATTCAGTTATGCATTTAATATTTTTGGATTAGTGGGGAACATGCATCTGGCATGGTGAAAGTAGGATGGGTTTATCTATAAAAGTTAGCTAGAAAAATTATCTCAGTTGATACAAATATGATCACAACCTGCTGTATTCCTCAGAAAATTTTTAACACTTGAGACAAAGGCTGCTGTCATCACTGTTAGAATCTAAATCTTTTTTCAGGCTGATGAAATATTAATGTGAAGGGAGTTCTAAAATATTAAAAAGTTTGGCTTATGAAAGTGATGATAGAAATCTGACACTGTGTCCAAAAAGGATTTAGGGGCAATGGCTGACATAAGAGCTTACCAGCAAGCAGACCAGTGCAATGCAACCAGTTCTCCGTTCAACTCCAGCCCAGCCCCACTAAAATTTTTCGTTTTGAAAATTCCTTTTTCATTAAAAGACTGGAAGTTTAATTTTCCACATACAGAATAAGAATGAAATGAAATACTGGAATGAGTAGTGACTGGATGCTGCTAAGTGAGGACTAGTGATTTAGTCACAGAGTAGTACACTCCCCAAAGGCGAGAATAAGGTCTGAAATCTGGCAATTTTTGTTATTGGCTTTGGAATAGATAGGTGGACTGTTATTTAAAACAAACAAGCTGAACACATAGTTGGAAAATTAATTTCTGTGTTGTATGCTTTCATCTGAAATGTTTAATTTTTAGACTCCCAGTCACTCCTGGTGAGGTGGATAAAGTATGCTGCTCAACAGGATAAACCTCAGGTTAAATATTACTTCATATCTTCCCTATCAGGAAATGGGAATCCTGGCTTAGAAGGTTTTATGATAGATGAATGAGTTGAAAATTACGTTTATCAGTGAAATATTCAGTGCCTGTCAGCATTACAAAACAGACACCATAAGTGGTGGTTTTCTGGTTGGAACACATTGCCATAGTCCCCAAACATGTTTCTAATTTTTTTAGAGAGACTGGTGCCTGTTTCAGTTTTTCCTCTTGGATTCCCTTAAATGACAGATTAGAGATAAGATTATGATTCAGAACTTAAAGAAGGCAGTTCAACTGCCAGGTATTTCCTTTCTAGGAAAATCTCCTCAGTTTCCCTACCTTGGACATATCTGTAAGTGGTAAGTTGTTATTTCTACCTTATCCTTGTACCAAGAGATGTTGTTTAAAGGAAGTAGATAGAGAACAGCAATCAAAAAAAGAAGGGCTTGTGTCTGAAGGATAGGATGCCAAGAAGATTTTAAGTGTTATCCTAAGGATCTTCAGGAACTTTCCTGATTAAAAAGATGATAATTTTGTAAAGTAAACTGTGAAAGGTAGAAGAAAACAAGCCTCAAGATGGCGAAACATCCACCAAAGGGTGAAGTTCTACACAGGTTGAGAGGGCAGCCAAAGGAAGTAGTTTATGGGAGGAAGGTGGTACAACCTTAAGACATATTATTTTACCTGGCTTTTGTCTAAAGCTATCAGCTCAAACAAAACAACAAAATGGGCATGGAGAAAATTCCCTTTTATTCTTTGTATCAACAGATAAGACCTTGAAAGTGAAAGAATGTATTTGGGATTTTACCCAAGGAGCAGGGAAGGGCTGCCTTGCATTTAGTGAAACTATTCAGACAAAAATCTTAGATCTCAACCTGGATCACTCAGAGAAACTGGAAAAAGAGAATCACAGATGCAGCCTGAATTTTTACATAGGCCAGGAATGCAAATCCTTTCCATTAAGCAAGAATGCTAGCTTATTGCTGAGAGCCAGTGCAGGCAAAATGCAGCTCAAATCACCTTGGAAAGAATATTACCAGGAAATATATCTTCCATTTTCTTGGGTCTTCTTCCTTCTTCCTGCACAATTTTTTTTGATTCTGCAGCTTAACTTTGAAATATCCTGTATAAAGAAAATCCTTATATCTTGTGAGAAATTGTGGAAATTAAGGGAACAATTTACCTTTCTGGAGGGAAGTGTGTAAAACTGACAAGTTTGGCTATGCAAAAGACACTCCACTAAGGAGGTGTTTGCTTCAGAAATGGTAGAAAATCCCATTTTGTTTTCGCCAGCGGTAGCCGGTTGAGAATTTAGCATGGATCCCTAGACTACAGAATTAACTTGGGTTGCCTGCTCTTGGCTTATATTTGTTGTGTTTACCCACTGTGAAGGGAAATGGGAGAGCCACAGTTAGGTACTCGAGGTCATTAAAGTGAGCTGCCAGTGAGCTCTGGCACTGGGTTCACTCGCTTTGTGCTTTCTGCACATTCTGAGTTCTAGGACTGTAATCCTTTTACTTATTCTTTATTTTTTTAAATTTTTTTTTTATTTTATTGACATCTGCTTTTAATTTGGGTAGGTACCATTTTCTTTCTACTGCTTCTGCTCAAGGCGTAAGTTAAAGAGAGACCTCTATGAACAGATACTATTTTGGCTAGGATAAAAAGGTATGTGGCACTGAATATTGTGATGGGAATATCATAGTGGTATGCTTTCATCAGGCTCAAGCTACTTGAAGATTGTTGGGGTTTTATTTTTGATTTAAATATCTGGTGAACCTCACTGTGCTGACAGGTCTGACATCGTATCCACAAGCAGTGAGCGGCAGCGCTGTGTTGCCTTTGAGCCATCAGTGGACCTTTGCAGAGCTTCTGTAAAGGAGACAGAGTGATGCTGGTTTTCTGGCCCTTCCTTGCCACGACACGTAGATGGCAAGCCGCTGGCACCCAGAAGTGTCTGTCATTTTCAGGACATTGTCCGCGTTGCTCCCTGTTAATCTGTCTAGGAAAAAACAACAGTAGAGATGTTCATTGACTAGGAAATTATTGTTTTCCATGGCAATAAATTTTGAGTAAGGGTTTTCTGAAGGGGCTCCTGTCTCCTGGGGTGGGGTGGGATGTTTAAGGTATGCATGGGTGCTTTGGCCTACAGAAAAGAGGGGATAAGACCTGCTAATGAGGAAGCTGTTGCTGGGTAGGGTAGCTTATACACTTAGGGGCTACACCAGCAAAGTACCTAATGCTGTAATAACCTACAAATCTGAGCTATTTAAATTGGGATAAGTGTTACAATCAATTATTGTTGCTTTCAATAGGGTGCCTGTTCCTCTTCTTTTTCTCAGACTCAGCTTCTTACCTGCCTTGTTGAGTCATGTCTTCATGTGTGATAATTATATCCAGTCATAATTAGTACTGAACGCTGATTTCTACAAGCTGTCTGCGGGTTAAACTTCTCAGTTAACGATGAGCTGACTGTGTGGCACTGGATTACCACCTGGATTCGATTTCTAACACACTTCATTTCCAGGCATCCTCTTTCAGTATTTTCACTACACTTTAGTCTATATTAAGGTGGAAATTGGATTAAAAAGACAAAGTGTGAAATCATTTGCTGAAGCAAACAGAGTGTTAGTGCCAAATTTTGTATAAAAGGACGCTACTGAAAGGATTGTGGGTTGCTCTTCTAATCCACAGAGAATCCCTCCACCTCTGAGTTTTAAGAACTTCATTTCCAAATACAATGCACAGGGGGTACATAAACCCCTGTTAAACAGTTCATTTTGTGCAGTCTTCTCTTGTTTGTTTATGGTACTAAACATGTTGTTTTCAGCCTGGAACAATCTCACTCATGAGAAATCGCTTTGCAAATTTAAATACTGTATTAGTGACAGCTCTGTTCAGAGCAAGCATTTTAACCTGTTGGGCAGTACCTATAGCTGTCCTCCTGTAATTAAAGTTTTTAATATACAAAAGAAAATTTTGCTATTTATTTTTCTCAATGAAATAAAGATTTTCAAGAGCAAAAATTGGTTATATGTAGACGCAATGCTCGCTGTGTCTGAAAATGTTGTGTTGCTAGGGCAAATGAATTACTGCTGTTCTTGGATGAAGAGAATATTGTGTGTGAAACTCCCACTGTCTCTTGAGTAAACAACAAAGTTTGAAATGTAAGCACAAGACAGGACATAAACAATATGTTTTAAAAATCCAGAATCAGAAACTGATGTAATTCTGGGCCATAACCTTAACAATTACCATCACGCAATGCGAGACAGCCCAAATATGAAAGTATATTCACTTAGAAAAAAAATTATCTAACTCAAGCTGACCACTGCAGCTTTCACAGAGAGGATATTGACTACCACTTAAATGCTGTTAGGATGTGGTCTTCCTTTGACAGCAGGTACTTGTCCTTCTGAAAAAGAGGACTACACACATCATCTCCATTTTATCCTGCTGGCTGATGTACTAGCGCTGACTTGGTAGTTGCTTCCTTATTTAATTATGTTTTAAAATTTGACTCCGTTCTCTTTTCATCATTCCAAACCAGACACCTTTTTTTATGCATTGCCTTCTGATTGCTCTCAAAGCATCTTTCCAATTAAATAATTTCCTGATAAAAACAAGTTTATGTGAAGTAGAACTGTTTTCATATGCTTTATAGCTTGCTGCATATTATACCATATTGAATATCATAAAATCCCTGCTATTAATGGTTGTTTACTTTTCCTAGAGACAAAAGATATGCATCAGAATTTAAACCCAGACAATATCTTGCGATAACTGCACTCATTTTATGTCTTCTTTACTGGTTTCAGAAAGAACAGGTGATGCTCTGCACTAGAAAAGTTACTGCTTTTAAAGCCTTCTGTACTTTCTGAATCTAATAACAATGACAGCACTTAGCACTTATATAAATCTTTTCATGCATAGACCTCCATCCTGACTTTGGAAGTAGTATTATTCACATTTTGAGGATAAGTTCTTTAATGTAGCAGTGAGTTCAATTTCCACACCCTCCAGGCCAAATACATATTATAGTAGGGGGACAAATGTCAGAGATTTTTGCTGAGAAATTCCTCATCTGAACCTCAGACTTTGCTTTACTATAGACTCATGCATTAGCTTTATCCTCATTTCTGTTAGTGACCCTCCTCTAGATTAAATCCTATTATGTACCACTCTTCCATTTCTTCCTCTTTTCCAGTGACATCTGCCAGCTCTCTATCCAGAAGTTCTCTTCAGCTTTCTCCATACACCGTGCTTCATATGGGGAGTTCTCCCTTGACCTCAACTCTGTTTTCCCCACAGAAGCACACCTCTACAGACTGACTTCTCAAGGCCCAGTGCTGTTTTGATAAAATATCTGCAATAACTGTCTGATTTTTGCTGTCTCTACTGTATAATCTGTATAAATTAAATATAAAAATAATATACATATAATATAAAAAATAGACATGTAAGATATTTTTATATATGTCTATATGAACTAGTTTTATATACTTTTTGATAATAACAAATTTTTAATCATTCTTCATTTATTAGCCATGCTTGGCACAAAAATGTGGTTGAGATGCATGCCCATTATCCTGACACAGTTAGCTTTTATGGTGTTTTACTACTTGTCCTTCTCTTCTTTCATTTTTTTTCATAACTGATTTTAGACTCTGCAAGATCAGACTCTCCAGTTGTGTCTGTACAGTATGTGGCATGATATGACTTGGCCAAGATTCAAATTATTAATTAATATTATAGTTAAATAAATATTATATCAATATATTACTATGTATAAAACTGAACAGCAAAATCTTGACATGAGCTAGAGACCTTTCTGTATCTAGGTTTTAAAAGGCATCATTTTTAGGATTTGGAATGAACAGGGGAAGCAACATCTAACAAAATTTTTCACGTTTCACTTTTTTGAGAACTTACTCCTCAAAGGTTTCTTTGAATTTAAATGAAGAGGAAATACTTCAGTCCAAGTCACAAATGATTAATGCCAGTAACTTCTACTGACGTTAAGGACAGTACTGAGAGGCAAAGGGAAGCATCAATTAATACGGGAAGAGTAAGATCCTTGATTTGTGGTCTACCAAAATAGACAGCATTTGCTGTATTTTCTTTATAGTCTTCATATTCTTAATAATAATATTTTAAAATTATGTTGGCAGATGAAATAGTGTAGTTACATATTTGTTTCTAAATTTAAATGCTGATTTAAATGTCAGTGCTGTCTAGGGTCTAAGGTCCATGTAGGTGAAAGGAGGCAGGCAAAACGAGTTGTAGCAAATACTAGGTATTATTTGCAACAGAACGTGAGCCTGGTTTTCCCACATAATTTTTTTTTTTCCACTACCTGTTCTGTGGTTAAAGGAGACAAAGGATGATTATCTTAAATCATCAGTAAACAGAAAATAATGAAGTCGTCACTGGCTGTTAACTCTTAGAGTCATGATATCCAATTGCTGGAGCTCCTGAATGTACAGAAAGAGAACAGCCAACGAATAAAAGCAAACAGATTGCAACTAAGTAAAATGAATGAATATGTAAGCTTTTGCTTGATTTTGTTAGGTAGCACTGACAGTTACGAGAGCGGCTGTTGTACAAGAGCAGACAGCAGCAGTAACTACTGAACATTGCTGCGGGGCCGTTGCTGACCCTGTGTAAGGTGCTGGGCAGAAACTCTTTAGAGGCAGCTGACTGGCAGCACTTGGATTTCAGCAAAAAATAGTCCTCTGAAAATAGCTTCCTTTTAAATACCGATAATTTAAATGCCATGCTTGTTCCAGGGCCTGTTTAAATTCAGTATTCCATTCTAGACAAGCCTGGTTCTACAATATATTTCGTACACAGCCCCAGTAAATAGTACCGTTCAGTTCAGTGATCAGATGAGTGTAATATAACTGTGCATGTATACCTGTTTGCAAGTGGACCCTTAATGATTTTGGAGAATATTATCTCTTGGAAGCATTGTGATACAACAGAATGGGAGGCAAAAAAACGGAGTGAGTAGTCTTCTGAGGAGTGGAGTTCAGTGAGCTTCAAAATGATATGAAGTGGCTTCAGTGTTTTAAGGAAAAAATAGATAAATAATGGTTCATAATATCAGCTCTGTAATGAGCTCTTCTACCGTAAAAGCCAAGCAGTAATTGGTTATAGCCAGATTTCCCTAGCTTGGGAATCTTTTAGAATATAGCTTTTCAATAACTGAATCACATTGAAGTATTTTTTCTCTTCTAACAAAGTAATGTGTGATTTGTTGGAGGGTGGGCAGAGGTGGGAAGCAAGCTGTTCACAAACCAGAAGATGACTTTGATGTAGTACAGTGAAACAGTAACTTCTAAATTTATCAGAAAAAAATGAACCGCGAACCTGTAAGGAAACCTGTTTGTGGTGACTACCTGCACCAAGGCAAGGTCTGTCAATTACTTTGATTCTAAGTTCCTGAAAGGCAACTAATATATATTTTTTTACAAAGTAAAATACATCTTATAAATTATAAATATTGTTAGAGAAAAAGTTTGGGGGGGTATCAGACTATATTTGGAGGCAGAAGCAGCTTTTACAGGGCAGGTTTTTGCAAAGTTCCTTTGGATGATCCTTTAAATGTTTGGACATTGCATTATTTCCAGTTGAAAGATTTCATCAGATTCTGACTTCAAAAAATTACAGCGAAGCAACATCACTATCATGACAAATGACCAAAACATCCCTCAGTATACCCACTGAATTAACTAACATTTGGCTTTAGAACCTCACTTGGAAATGGAGAAACACAGATGAGTGGAGGCTGAGGAGAATTAATTGTACTATTACACCTAATACATTCATTTTTTAATGTAGAAGCTGATCAACTTGAAACTATTGAAACCTCGGTACATGAAATTTTACAATTTTGTTTCCAAATTGACTGTGTTTATTACCAATACACCCTTGATGCTTCACATACAGCTGAGCTGATCTGTTGTAGAAACAGGACTATTCAGGCATCATTACAGGATCAGAACAGTAATTGCTATCTTCAAATGAGAAATAAAGTCAAAATATAAACCCAAACAAATCTACAAGCCTTCCTTTGCTATCAAGCCAACTGAATTCCAAGTTCTAAAGCAGTAGCTTTCTTGTCTTGTTTGATTTCAGGTCCATAGCCAAATCTTTGGGTTATATCATCATATTAAAAGTATGTTTATACAGCTTGTAAAGGAATGATTTTGACTTCTGGGTAGGTCTGCAGTGCTAGTTTTAATTTAGATTAAATGAATCATAACAGCAGCGGAGATGTAGGTCTTCCATGAGAGACTGTACGTTAGTTGTTAGCATGAAGGTGTGGATCTGGTCCTAGCCTAGAATGCTCTTTTGGGGATTTTATTTAATGGATGTTGAAATCATTGGAACATCTGTCTGTAGTTGTTGTACTCTGAATTTAAATATCAGTATGTGTTTTGGAGGACCTACTGAAAGGAATTTTGTTTTTTTAGAAATAAAACGCAAAAGTCTCTTCCATCTCTTGATTTCTTCAGCAGCACAGGTTCTATTGGCTGTCACAGTCTATCCTCTGTCTACTTCTACAGCTCCATCCATTTATATCAGTTGTGTTTGCAACTTTGTGGATTGTGGCTAAATATAGGCATTCAGTATTACAACAACTATAAAGCCATTTTTACAGCATTCACTTATCTCACATTTTGGAAAATAGGGGGCTAAAATAAAGGCCTTTGCTGTGTTGTTCAGACTCCTATGTCATCATAATAACTCTATTGAAAGATCCATCTTTTATGCCTTGCACCTGAACAGAATTTCATGGCTGTACTCATGTGAAATGTTCTGATGAAATATAAGAGAAAAGAGAGAAAAGCTTTCTGAATTGTTAGCTTTCACGTTTTAGCAATATTTTCATGAATTCCCAAGTTATTAAATTTAAAATACTGCAATACACTTTTTCTAATTAAATGTGCATTTTCTTTTGTCATAAGGAAAGAAAAAACTTTGGTTATGCTTTTTACAGTAATTTAATTAAGCATTTTCTGTAAGTTCATTTAAGTATCTATCATGGCTCACTAAAGTTGGAATTCAGTATAGAATGGTAGATTAATTGCCCTTTGTCTTAGATGAAATAAGAATCCTAAATATGCAGAGTCATGAAATTTAATTGTGTTCCTCAATTGCTTATTCAATGCTTTGGAAACCTGAATCAAGAAATACTTAAGAAGAGGGCCAAAGGTTGTTAAATGTAGCGAGTAACACAGATTTTGAACTTTACTTAATGAACCAAGTGTTTATTACTATGAAATAAATGCACCATTTAAAGAATTATGCTAGAAATGTAAAACATTAAAACTCTAATTAATTTTGGTCAGAAGCATGCAATGCACTCATTTTTCCTAAAACATTTTCATTAAGGTCTAGATTTTCTCTGTTATTGAGATGAATTTATTCCTTTCATATGGTGGTACTGTCTTATTCCATTAAAAACATGTACTTCAGTATTGTTTAGAGTGATGTTCTTCAGCTGCCTTCGACTGCAAGCAGCATGTCTTGATTGTAGCTTACAGAAGCATTTTTCGATAATTCAGTTGTGCCTCTTTTTCTATTTAATGTTATTAATCATTTTGGAAACAAAGAATGTTCGGACCTTTTGATAAAAGGCTGTCTATAGCCAAACATATTTGTGAAAACAGTTAACGCATGGAAAAAAAACTTCAGCCGTCATTTAGTAACTACCAAGATGCATGTATAGCCTAACATCTGAGAAGTTTTGTGTTTGGTTTTGTTTTTTTATTTTATTAGGCAAGAGCTATCAATTCCTTATTGTTGGCCTGATTACCTTTTGTTGTCATGTAGCTATTGTAAGAAAAAGCTATTTTATTTCTTAGCATCAAGAATACAAACATGAAGTTTTGCTGCTTATAATTTAGTAAATGTATAGTGTAAATATGGTGGGAGTATAACCATGAATATTTAAAATCATCTTGATTTGATTAGAATATGCATTTCTAGGCTATGCAATACTATTCTATATATGAAGTGGAACTTTCTGTTTTCATTTATAATTCATAAAAATAATGATTCTGTTCCCACATACTAGAAAATGCTATTGTGGTTTCCATATATATGTTTATATATGCACTGACCTAAGTATTATAATTGAGTGACAAAGTTGCCTTAGAAAGGATCTTAATCAGGACAGTGTTGGACTTAAAGGCTTGCAAACTAACGCCATTGTGCACTCTGAGACCAGAGTGGAAATTAAGGAGGCGCGTCCCATACACGCAGAGTACAATGCCATTAAAGTTGCTTTTCAACTGTTTCTTAGTTAATGTTTCAGGTTTGTGATATCTAAGCATCCACAGATACAGTCTAAAGTTCACAAACCTAAACCTTTAAAGACTCAGTGTTAAAGAGGAAGCATTTTCCTCTGCTTTCTTCAAGGAGAACCAGCTGATCTTGTAAAACAATGTTTGGGTTTCAAGCACCACCTGCCCTGAAGAGCATCCCAACTGTAGTGGCAGGCAGCCAGAAAGGCCACTCAATGGAATGGCTGCCTCCTAAAAAGGAGAGAAACAGATGGAAGATTTGAAATCTGGCATGAAAATCCACTTCTGTACTAAACGTTAAATGAAATTTGACTGTAAGGGCTCTTGCGATGGTACATTTATCTGTATAATCAGAATTAGAAACAAGGAAATAGAGAATACAGAACACTGACAAACATTTCAGAAAGACTTAAAAAGTTCTTGTACCAGTGGAAGTTAAAGGAAAGCGTTTGTGATAAACATGCAGCTGCTTGTAGCTTCATAAGAGGAGCTCGACTGTAGAAATACTTCTCGCAGTCTTGCATTGCCACCTAGAGCAGACGCCACGTACTGCATTGGTGAAGGAAAAAAAAACAGTTAAACGTTGCTCTTTTTACTGAACAAAATGGGGTGGAGAGCTGCTTCCAGTTAATTGATGTCATGTTTACTTACATTATAATGTTTAGTTCATTCATAGCCTCCATTTTTTAATGTAGCAGATCAGCAGAGATTTCGCTGTAGGATTTTGGTGGGCTTTGACAGTAAGAATTAATGGAGATGCACATTAAAAGGTACGACTGTCAGCTTGCCAGTGGTCCCAGAGGGGGCATTTTCTTGATGGCTGCTTCAGAATACTTCATGAAGAAAATGTCAAACTTGTCAAGACTGTCACTATGAAAATGATCCATGTAGCAAGGGTCTCCTTTTCTTGGGAAACAAACAGCAGCCTTATCGCTGCAGAGCTACGGTGACAGAAAACTGTCATCTATCACAAGAAATGTATATTTGCTTCTAATATCTATTGGTAAAGAACTCTTTCAGTTGTAGTCTGTATTTTCACACCACTCTTCATTATAAGGGTTGTCAGTAACACATTTGAAGAAGATAGCATGGGCTTTGGGGAAAAAAAAATATACTGGATTTTAGTAGTGGATGCTTACCTCTTGCTGATTTAACAGAGACTGATTTAACTCCCAGTTTTTGACTAAAACTCATTTTCCTCCAAATTTGGCTTATGAGATTAGAAAGCTAGACTTTAAACATATGGAAAGAAAAGCTCTTATAGTTTCTAGAGTCCCTTTTTCCTGATATATTTTTGAAAAGTATTAAAAATATTTCTACCTACTTCCAACTCATGTTTTGCTAGCTAGAATCTGTGAGGCGGGAGGTGAAATACTAGCTGGACACCCTCACAGGACCTTACTATATTGGTCATATTACAGCTCTTTTGGGTTAAGATACTATAGGAAGTAATAGTATCTGAATTTGGTCCTGAGTGGTTTTGAGATGATTTCTAGATTATGTGATAGCATAGAGAACCCTTTAGTCATTCCTCTTCATAGTAAGATATTTTTGTGTTTTGCATACTTTCTTATTAACCAGATATATAGCTGTTTATTAAGTTTAGAATATGGTTTACAGTTTGCAAAGTGCACAAAAGCAGGTTTATTTTATCAAGTATACCTTTCTAATGCAACTTTTGAAATGACAGGTGTGGTGTAATGCACAGATCTGTGGATTGGTGTGTTTCCTAGCACAGTTAATTGAGGTGTGATCTGTTCTACATACAGATTAGTGTCAGATTCCCTGACAGAGTTAAGAATTGTCTACTTCACTGTCATCTTACAGCTTTCATTTCATTAACTAATGGAATAAAAAGAAATTATTAGATGTTTTGAATTAAATCATTTGGAGGAGGGAAAGTGAAAGGGACACCCAAAGCCCTATTTCTAGGCTTTTTTCTTGCTTTCTTTTTTTGGTGTTGTTGTTGTTTTTTTGGTTTTTTGTTTTTTTTTAATGCCATAATTTGTTTACAGGGGAGCATTCTGGAATAAAAACTACAAAATTAACTTTCCACATCGGACCTGTTATTCTCTATTCAGAGCACTATTTGTAGTTGACCTTAAACATGCTTTCAGAAGAGATGAGGTTATATGACAGTCTCTCTCAACTGTCAGATCAACATTTTCAGAAATAGGATCATATAAGTCAGCTTCTCAATTTTAGTTTTTGGCACGTAAAAACATCTAAATAGCGAAGTATTCCCTTTAACTTCAGCAAAGCTTTTGAATGCTCCATAGTTCAGTGATAATTCACAACACTTATTTACATTTTGGGGTCTCAGTTTTACGTTCTTGGCCTCGTTCTGTTATTGTGACCCATAGATGCTCAGCTACCAAGTGTAGACTAAGTAGTTTGAAAGAAGAGATATCCATAGGACATTTGAAGAGATCCAGAGAACATCCAAAGGACCCTTTAATCCCATATGTTGTTTCCATCAGGGAAGAGGAGTGATGCCTGGGGAAAGGATGTAGGAAAAAAGCTGATGGGGAAGATCCATCAGGCCATCAGGATGCTGATGAGATGTCTAGTCATCAATGGCTTAAGGAGCTCCTGAGCTGACATTTCCATTCAGGGTGTTGGGTTTAACAGCACTTTATAACACCCTTTGTACTTCTCCTTACCACTTGGCTTTGAAAATCTGAAAGAATGACAATTCCAGACTAGTAAACTTTATTCATTTCAACATGAAAATAATCTCTGGGCTGTTAAATGCTCTTTTCCAGTAAGAATAGTAATGCAGTCTTGAGGGATTCACTTCCCTCTGCTGCTTTTACAAGTCACCAGATCTGTGCTGAGGCATCTTTTTGGTGAGCGTGTTCAAAATTGCATAATATTTGAGTCTATGGTGGTCTGTAGCCAGAAAAGATACTGAGAGAAGTTTGATTTTGACTTATGCTAGAAAAAACTACTTTGAAAGTTGAACATTTTAACACCAAAATGACTGTTCTCTATTTCAGGATTTTTAGGACAGGAAGCATTAGACAGTAAAATCATAGGTGACTGGAAGCAAAATAAATAATAACATAAAATGGAAATATAAGTCATTTACAGAAATAGTGTGAACTGAATTTTTGTGAAACAGAAACTCAAATTCAGTATTGCATCTGCTGTGTAACCACTGGTAATAGCAACTTTACACACTGCCATCATGGGCTGTTTTTTAACAGATAACGTGAAAAAAGGTTTTCCTTTGCTATCCATCAGAATTAAAAGCATTATAATGATAGTAATGATAGATGTTAATTAGTAAAACAAATATATTAAATATATTTAATCTGTATTCTGTTTAGCATAATTTCTTGTAAATTAGGCTAGATAGGCTATTTAGCTGAAAATTCAAACATTATTAATGACATTAGAAACTCTAACCAATTCAGTATTGCGATGCCTCTTGGGCTATTAAAAAAAAAAAGATAAAAAAATTTCATAGAAATTTGTCATTGTCAGCAAACTGAAAGAACAGTGAATCTTCACATCTTGGAGTATGTTTAATATGTGTGCTCTAAATTGCCAGTTCAAATCTTTCCCAAATATGCTGGCAGTGATACTCCACTTCTTATGATTTACAGGAGTTCACATCTCAAAAATTTCTGATGATTTTCAGCCATTGCTGAGTCTGCCATTCTCAGGCCACCGCTGTCACTTCTTTTCTGTCAGAAAGCTGCATGAGTGCCAGAACTGGTTGTTCATACTTTCCCATGTCCCCTGCCAATCGTTTCTGCCATCTCTTTTGTGCTAGCACAGTTGTTCATGTGGCAATGCACAGGTCTGGGAACTGATCTGGCTGAAGGTGTGTCTGACAAAAAAAAAAAAAGTTTTCTTGCTTTGGTAATTCATACTTTGAGAAAGATCAACCGTCATTACTCTGTGTTTTGCACAGCAGTCACCCATGCTCAGAGATAATAAACTTAGATTTCTGATTCAAGATGAAATGGAAGTTTCTGTTTGTGGAAAACAGATGGAGTAAAAGTGCCTACAAAATTAAGATGCCTTATGTGGAGCATAATTCAGAAAGCTTTTGTGCATGAGAATGTCAAAATAACAAAAAATAATGTGGGAATTTGCCCACATAAGTCCAATTTATACTCTGCCGGTAGATTTTACCTGTTTGAGTATGTTTTACCTGGTTGAAGCAACAAGAGATGAACAAAGGAAAGAGTATTGGTACTGCAAAATGTCCCAGTGGGGATGCTTCCATCTTGAATATTCACACAGAGAAAATCCTGGCCCTGCTGTAGCCACTCAGCTATCATTTCTGCATCTTAGAAAATACTAATCACTGCAACTGCTGCTGTAACCTAGGAAATCTGCCAGAGAGTAAGCATGACCTTATGAGCACAGAATTAAAACATTTCGAGTCTACACAAAGCCAGACAATTCTGTTTTACTCTTAAAAAAAAAAAACAACACCAAAACAACCTCTTTTACTGGATAAAACCTTTTTGTCCACAAAAAGTTGACTTAGGAGGCTGATACTGAGTATTGAGCCTAATATCCCTTCACCCGCTTTTGCTCCTTAGTGAAGGTATTGGCCCTGTCATCTCTGAAATGTCTGCATGCACCCTCTCTGAGGGGAGGAAGCCCTGAGCAGAATGTCGAGTGTGCTGGGAAAAGAATGTGTAGAGCTTATATTTGCTGTATGAGGGAGTACAAGTCAGGACGTTGGAATAATGGCAGATTGTACGCTATGGAAGTGGATTAGTTGACACTGAGGTCAATAGGGATACAGCTTCTGTAGGTAAGGACCTTCAGAAACATGTAGATTTGCTGTTCTTTTATTAACAAGTCCTTCATGAAAGAAGCCAAAAGTTTCAGGGGGTGGCTTTTTCACTCAGCGATATTCTTTGTCACCTGTAAGCAGTATATCTAAGCTTAGTTACACACCGCTCCTTTGTTGTTTCCCATTCTGCCTTGCCATTGTTCTCTTTAGAAGTTTGACCTTTGTATGTGTACTGTACATTACACTCTTGAATATATGCTAGACTTGTAATTTCAACAAATCAACAGTCTGGTTTCACATACATGCGCAGACATGTTTTCTCACCTGAACTAAAAGAGCCACAGGGCTCCCTACACATTTTAAAGGCGATTGAAGAGATGACAGTCCAGAAAGATAAGAAAAATGCTTTTAGCCTTTAGTGGTCAGTCATGTAAATATTTCTCAGTGCCTAGCCTGTCCCCAGAAGGGGGGAGGATTTAGAAGCACCATAGTTGGGAGTGTGTGTTTCTTTAATAGAACAACTAGCTTTTCCATTTTATTTTAGTGTGTAACATAACACGAGACCACATTTTTTAATGAGATTTTCCATTGTTATTCTATGTTGTGCTGCCCATGTGATCTCCCTATGTATTTTGTATCTCTAAATCTATTGTGATTAGCCTTACAAAACACCCTTTGATGGTGAAAGGAGGACTAGGATGCAAAAAGATAAAGTTATTTTCCTAGAAGAATGAAAGTGCTGTTTCAAAGCAGGAAACTGCACCCTGGGTTCCTGGGTCCCATGACATTTCATTTGCCCCCTCTGTTGACTTATGATGAGTGGTGTTATAGCAACCAGGACACTTCATTCCCAAATATCTGTTCATTTCTTCTTTGTGTTTTTGGAAAAAAGGAAGATTCTTTGTATCTTGAATTAAAATTCAGGCAGGAAAACTGGCCATACTTCTAATGTGTGATAAGGACTGTTCATGATGCGATGGGTTACAAGTTGCTTTATAAAACAGTTTTCTCCATCTTCCATAATTTATACTTTGGAGGTCACGATTTTGTGCTGGACACAAAATAGTATCCATTCCTATGGAAACGGCATTATGATGTCACTTCATTTTTTCTGTGAGATCCAGAGAAACCTGTAGTGAATTATGAGCCCTACTCTTGGAACTGAAGGTGTAGAATATTGTAAGCATGCTGCTGCCTGACATGCTCATGTTTCCTATTTTAGACCTGACTGATCTTCAGATAACATATGGTGGTACAAGTAATTGGAAAATTGGCAGACCTGTCAAGAAAATATGCTAGATGGGACAAAAATACGATGCTGCAGCACATAAAGTGTCTCTGAAGTTAAATTTATTGTCTTTTATCAAATGGTGAAGCAAACGTATCTGGTCTCAAAAAAATGAAACATTTTTCAGTGGCAGATGCTTTTCAAAAGTAATTTTTAGAACAATGATGAAAGTTCTTGCATTCAAAAGTAATTTAGTGGAAACCTTTGGTCAAGAACAAAGGAAAGGTATATAATACTGTCTGCTGCAGATGTTTGAATATCTTGTCATCCGTGTATGGTTTAGTAATTTCTTTATGTAACCATGCGGTAAATTGATCAGTGAAATATTTACTCATTAAATTAATCTTCTACTATAAATGTAGGTGATTAAGCTTTTTAAAATCTCTTATCATTTTTATTTCAATTCTTGAGCAAAATCAAATGCATGAATAAATGATCTTTTTTTGCTTATTTTTATGCTTATTGGTTAGGCAAAAGATAGAAAAAGTCTGTACAGAATTCTATACATATGCATAAGTACAAAAAGTGTACTTCTTCAATAAGTTGATTAATGTTCAGGTTTTCATTTTTTTTTACAGGAAGATGAAAATGAAGCTGAGGCAGAAAATTCATCTCAGGAGCTGAATTTGGAACAGAAAAAATCAAAAAAATAGGAGATTGCTGTCTTGTTTGAAATATTTGCAAGTTGTGTAACAGTGATTAGAGTTTCTCATTGTAAAATTAACAAAAAAAGTTCTCAATAAAGTCATTGAAAATTAAATTCATGCTGCAGAGGGGAATTAATTAAGTAGCTCCTGGTGATATTCTTGATTGCATTAAAAGCTGAATTATCAGAACTGAGCACCATACCAATAAAATTCTAAAAGCTTTTTGAACACGGTATAGAGAGCTGATGGGTTATTCACTACTAATAGCATTTACTAAGCAAACAGGTCAATTTTTTCTTTTATTCTACAAAGCAATGTTATCCTTAAAGGATAGTTATAACTCAGGCATATTTTGGTATTTCTGAACAAGAGCTTTGATTCTTTAAAGTTGGATGAATATGTTCTACTAAATCGGTTCTGAAATTTCTTCTGATCAGTGATTAAAATAAATGTCGCTGAGGACTGGGTGGAGCAGGGATTTTTTGCTACATACAATGTTTTCATAAGTAATTAGTTTTATGTTTGCATCTCGTGTGATTTTTAATTGGTTTCATGTTGCATTATCATTTTCTTCCATGTAAACATTTTCCATCTTCACATGATCGTTGTCTTTTAATGAATGTCAAACGTTTGTCTTGATTAGGCCATCCCACCCAGGTCTAATTCCTTCTATACCATTCTTTCCATTCTAACAGAATAAAATAACTTCTTGCTGTGTCATTAGACCTTGAAGTCAGTAGTGAAAATGTAAAATAAAAACCTTTTTTTCCTATACTCATAATTATGATTTTCAGTTCACCTCTGCTTTTTTAGCCCGTGCAGGTCAGTAAATGGGAGGTTTAGTACAGGAAATTCACATGTAGATTTATAGCCCGATAGCATCACAGATTGCCGTGAAGAAACCAAAAATATTACTGATTCTGGTTTAGGATTAGAACAACACTCACTGAAGTCCCTTGAGTGAAGTTTATCTTGGTCTAGGATAAATTAATCTTCAACTGAATAAGTTCACCTCTTTTCCCACTCTTCTGTATTTTTACTGTTATTCTGTATATTAAGTGTTAAATCAGATTTGTAAATAGTATTCATCCTCAATTTTATCCTGACTGTGTAAGTTAAAGTTTCAGATATTTTAAGAACAACATGCCTATGCTTAAGCAATATCTTTTACGAATTATTTTCTGGTTCATGAGGTTCAAATGTGTGTAGCTCATGAACAAATTTCAATCACAATTACTCTACAGGAGTTTAATAACACTAGATCTCATTTTAACGAATGCAGCTATCATGTAAATTAGCATATAAAATAATTCAGCACTGGTCTGTTTGATGCAGACAGATCAACCACTTGTAGCCATCTCAGGAAGGAGGGGGAATATGATTTTGACTTCTCTGCAGTGGAAGAGGCAGATGTAGAAAAGACAGAGGCATGGATTTACGACACAGGACCTTAAGGACTGTTCTCTGCACCATGGTGAATAAGATCACAGGGTAGATGGGAAGAAAGTGAAGGTTCTTCCTTTTTTTCAGGCCAACACAGAAAGCCATAGGCCTTTCTCAAAGCTTAGTCCTCACCAGGATCTGAAGGGGCAGGGTTGCCATTGGAAAGGGCTGAAAGGCCTCTGAATTTTGAAGGACAGAACAAGTAACTTAGAAGAAAAAGTGAGAGAATTAGGTTTTAGGATGGGACTTACACAAAGGTAGAGTAATGGCAGGGGGAATTACTGGCTGGGATGGATTATGGCCATGTCTTGGCCTCTCTGCCTGCCCCCATCCCCAGTGCACTTGATGTTTGGTTTTATCCACCCAAATTATCCTGTCTGAAATCAGCAGATAGGTCTCATTTGTGCAAAATAATCTGTTCCCATTGAGTCCATGGCAGCAGTTTTGTCCTTTTGCTATGAGTCTAAGCTCTGTGGCAGCCCGAGACTTCATGGCTGCATAAGATGAGAAGGGTGGTTATTTGGTGTTCAGGTTTCGTATGAAAATATATTGCTTGGCTCTCAAACACCTGAGTGTGAAAAATGGTTCAGATGTTGAAAGATACAGAGGCTTCCATTTGATGCATAATGCTGATGAGCTTAAAAGGAGTATTTCTGTGTCTTTCCTAAATTCTTTAAAATTTAACATGAAAGTATGATTACATAAATCATACTTGTATGTAACTCCTTTTTCAGAAATCCAACATATGTCACCAGAAGTCTACAGTCAGGGCTGATAAACAGAAACCTTTCCCTTGGTTTAAGTTATTTAATTCAAAAATCAAGTGCTGAAATTTAGAGATTTTCACTGCAAAGTAATGATAACCAGCACTGTTAACATGATCAGCTGTGTTTGACATGAAGTGAGACAAATGCAGCTAAATCAAAATGCACTCCTAAATTCATCCCTTCCAGAAAAATGGAGACCTATTTAATGACTTGTTTGTAGACATTTTTACTAAATGGAGAGGGGTTTAACTAATAAAGATCAAATAAAGACTATACAAAAAAATACAACTGTACAAAATAGGTGACTTTATTGCCTTTATCTAATTAAAATTTGCAGCTGAATTGACTTTTTTGTATATTCTTGAGTTTTCAGACTACCAGTATAAGTTCATTTTCATTATGTCTTTTTTTTTCTGTGTCTGGAAGTTTTTTGAATACAACGCAGTGGGTAAAGCAGGAGGCTGCAACAGCCCTACATGACTATGACATGATGCATCTGAGTGTTACTCTTCATCAGAACTAAGTTGAAAACCTGATGCAGAATATTGTGGCTTATATTAAAGTCACGTGCATGCTGCAGTCAAGCACAAGCTAGCTTGGATACTGAAAACAGCTTAGCTCCTTCAGGGTGAAGCTCAAAGCTCATTTGAATATGCTCAAAGGCTAACTTAGAGATGGGATGAGCAAAAGTTTAGACAACTTTAATTCAGCTGATTACAGACATTTTGTGAAAGTGTATCTTCTTTGTGAATATACACAGTGTGAAGCAGTATATTCTTTGTATGTAAATATACACACATGCCCCTATGCACATGTGCCCAAGCAGACAGTTATGTCCCTTTTATTTTATTTTCTCCCCCTCTAAGTTATGAAAGTCATATGCTGATCTGAAAACCTAGATGGAGAACTTATTTGTTTCCCACTTCATCCTGCTCATGCATGATAGTGGTGGTCCTCCCCAGCTGGGAATTGCCATTTTCTGGTTTGCACGAGTGATAGCTATTTTAGGGTGGCTTAGGGGATAATTATGTTTTCCATGCTTGAGGAGAAGCTGTCATTTTCCTCATATTAAAGCAAATTTACCGCTTTTTGTGCAGTTTATGATGGATTACTGTTGGTTTTGGTTGAGTCCTCCATGTTTGCTCTTTCCCCCTGTGGAACGGTGGGCTATTGAGAATTCTGTAGACTCCCAACACTGTGTTTTCTATTACAGACAACCACTTCACCCTCAAGAAGAGCAAATTAGTCTATTACTATAATTTTTGTTCATAGAAAATAATGTCTGACCTTTCCACTCCCTCATATGGGGATCAGCAATTTGAGATGTGGAAGTTCTTGTCAATCACTCACACAGTTTCTGATTTATGAGGGTATGGTTTATGCTGAACCATAGATATATCATAAATTCAGCATTATATGTGCAATTGTTTGATATTAGGGGAATTTCCTTAGTATATTACCTAATTGTTTTCATGCAAGAATTTTTATTCTGAATGCTACAAACTCACGTTTAAAGATACAAGCACGAGCCAAAGAGGCAAAGCTACTTTTGACACAGATGCTGTTAATCTCCTGTTTGTAGCTCTATAAGCATCAAAATAGTTGGTTCTAAAATGTGCAATAATAAGGATTCTGCACAAAAGCAAATATATCTTGATATTTTAATCCCAGTGTATGTGTAACTTCTTACTGGTTAAATGACAATCCACAGTATTTTCTTATTTGTTAATGAAACATTGTAATGTGTTGCTACACTGCACACTTGCTGTTCAAGTGTAGTTTTTCTCCAGAACTGCACTAGTTGTGGTGCATTATATGCACGAAATGTGACATAAACCAGCTACTCCTAACACAGTATTCATTTTCTGTTCATTAGAAAACGTTTGTATACCTTTAAATTAAGAAAATAATTTAAACGTGATTATTTCTTCTAAGGAGCTTTGATATTTGCAGTCAGAATTTTTAAAGGGAAGAAAACATGTTAACACAGAAGTGTATCACTTCAGTGCTTCTTTGTTATTGCAATCCCATAAGCCGTCTACCTCTTGGTCGGTTGCTCTGCATCACCCTACAGAAACTTAACTCGCCCTGACATTAGGTTGGATTGGTTTTACTCTGTGAAAAGTGAAGGTTGATTAGAAACTGACTCTATTTCGCATGACCTAAAGAAAACAATTTTTACATAGCAAAGAGTAAACGACTTCTATCACCTATCTAATGCTATAGTGCAAAATCATAGCAGGTAATAAATGTTTCCCCACAGTGAATTCAATGTGGATTCTGCAGCGATGTTATCTGGAGAAGGAAGTAAAATGCTGAAGGCAACAGCATGAAAATGCATGCAGCTATGGCATAATTCTGATTTGTTTAGGAGAACTATTAATTTCCTTGTTACAAAGCCAAGTAAGAGCAACCCTTTAAAACTATTGAACCATGAAAGCCATTTCCTTAAGGGTTTTAAATTTGGGAACAGACTCATGAAATTTATAGCTTTGATGAGATATTCTTTGCCTGCAGTCAGAATGAGAGCCAGATCATTGGTTTCCCAGCATGACACCTATGTATTATTGTGTGCACTAGATACCATTAGGCTCATAATAACACAGCTATCATCACATTAACGTCGGAAAGGTTCAGTTTGATGCTTGGTTTAAGTCTCATTTATACCTACAGCATACTAAATAGCCGAATAAAAACAAAAGCTATACCATACCTATATTGTACTATTGTTCTGCACTTTAACCAAAAATACAGTCATTTTATGCCTGATCAAATTTTTATTAATTTTTTTTTTCTTGGCAAGTCATGTTGTTTTGGAAGAGCTGCAATGATGAACTAATAGCATACCATGAATGCAGTACCAGATAATGCTACAATGAGACCATTTTTTTCTGGTTTATGCAGTAAGGACAGTAGTGATCATATACATATTGATCTAATAATTGTAATTTTTAGTATATTATTGAAAGTTTATGTACTACGGCTGCCATCTTATGGTAGAAGTGTATCCAAACAAGCCAGTAGCACCTCATTGCCTATATTGATTCAGGTAAAGCAGTACAGGCTGTAGCATTCTAGCAAAGCACCAGCAATTAGAAGTCACACAAAGAAGGAAATACAGCTGAAAGCAATTAATGTAACTACTCTGCTACATACTTCTGCTAGTTTCTATTGGAAAAAAAAAATATATCCCTTTACAAAATAAAATTGCCACCAGGTTTTACAGTGAATGCAGAGAGAGATACTAAGAGAAATTAGTTTTTATTCTGCTATGTGACTGAACAGGTGAATAGAGTTTGGGAGAAACATCCTCATTCTCATAATTAAAAAGTTTGGAGAAGCCCCAGTATACCAAGTCTAGTAACTCATGGGTTATAGGCAAATCACTTATTACTGTGATATGAAAAGTTTTTCCCAGATCAGTGTCAGAGCTTTCATTTCTATATATGGGAGGTGATACCTGTAGGAGTTCTGGCTAGAGGTAGTCAACAGGTTGGGGCTGTGACATAAATTGAGTCAAAACCAGCCAGTTCCAGTGATCTGGGAAGAAAATACCAGGACAACAACAATCATCAGTAAATTGTGATGATATTCAATATTCAAATATTAAGTCAGCTGCGGTATTAGGAGATGCTCTGTCCCTGAAAAGAAATGCAATGTTCATTCTTAATTACAAACATCCAGCCAAGTACTTAGGTGGAAAATACCTTTTTTGGCCCTCATTTTTTCCCTAAAAGTTTCCTACCTCATTTTGAATCCAAGCATAGTGCAGATAATACATGGCACTGCTAAATGCACCCTTTAACCTGCATTGTTCATGTTATACGGTATTGTCTTTAACAGCTAACCAGGTTGCTTATCTACATCTTGGTGTGTATTTTAAGAATTTTCTTTTGCTGTGAAGTCACATTGTTAATTCCCATTTTTAGGATTTGGAGTCGAAACAAAACCAAGACTACCCTCTCTTCCTTGTGGATAAAACCAGCCAAGAGAATTGTCACCTTTCAGAGGTGTCAGTGCGATGGGAACAGCAGGGAGAGGCTGCAGCCAGCAGCGGGACAGATGGACAGAGAAAAGACTCCCATTCCCCAAAGCTTCGTTTCCATTACAGATGCCAACAGCCTGGAAACCAGACTGAAGAAGAGATATAGCTCAGGTCATGTTTTTTAGCACATCCCTACATAGTCTTCTGTATTTGCTGGGCCTTTGTTAAGAGGCAAAGGAGAAGATGACTGCACTGGTGAATGCTTAAGATACATAGCAGGCCATGCTGGAGCAAAAATGGCAGATCTAGTCTCAGTCAATATCATCCTTGGGTCCAAGCAGTTACACAATTTCTTCTTTCCAGCTCATCTCCCAGGAGAAAGCTTGCAGACGCTGCTCGTTATTGCACACTTCCATTGCCTTTTAAAAAGCCACACAGATGTGAAGAAAGGACTCTTAGAATGAACTTGTAGTTTTTCGTAGGTTATCCCCACCCAGTTATTCATAATGGAGAGACTTTCAGAGACAGACCAGATCTGTTAAGTAACTTCAGCACTGCTGGTATGCAGCCATTGTTGCCTTGCAAGTGGTATCTGAGGAGTGGATGAGGCTGGTCTTTAGCCGCTTTGCTGCTCACAGGCCCAGGAGCATCTCACGTGGTGGCTGTGGGCAGTAAATCCTCTTCCTAAGAACCTGCCGAGAGCAGCGTGCCACGGTGTGACTATCTGTCCTGTCTGCAGCTTTGTTCTCCCAGTGCAGTGAGTACGTGGGGGCCAGAATGGTTGGTATGGAGCAGCCTGCTGATCAACACATTCGCTCAGTCCTTCAGCCAGAGTTTGACCCATCAGCTGTACTGAGACAAGACTAGAGAAAGACTAGTGAAAGTTTGGGGTTATCAAGCTGAGAAGTTCGCAGAAGTAAAAGTACTTCTTTAGACTAAAATAAGTTTTCCATTAATAACTATAACTGACAACTAAGTCTTTAGAGCCATATTTTCTGGTCATCTCATCATTGCATTCTCTATCTGGTCAGATTTTACTGTCCACACCTGGTTAGGAAGTTACAGCTTGTTTGACATAGACATCAGGCCTGTTATTTTTCTGCTTTTTCTCAAGGCTGGAATTCTGTGTGACATTAGTCTCCAAAACTGGTTGGAATCTCAAGTAAAGGTAGTGTCTCACTAAAGAAGGAAAAATATAGAAACCTCTCATTCTTGGCCTACTTGTTGGTCTCTGGTATCAATTTAAACACAAATTTATGACCAGCCACCCTGCTTCTGACCTGTAGCCTGGAATTGTCCTTTTTTCAAAGATCTCCTCTTGCCTGGGCATGCTGCCACTCCACTGCTGAAATCATGCAGGCTCACTTGATTTAGGTTCCCTTATGAAAAAAGGCGGCAGTTCCAAGTGTTTTCTGAGAGCACACCAAGGCTGAATTAATTTCCCACCTTCTTACTGTCCAATGCTTGTTAACCTTCAGAGAACAGCAGAGTTTTGCAGTAGGGCAAAGCCCATCTTTGTTAGGACTTGAGAGGAGGCTGAATCCTTATAACAATGAAAGTAGCTGTTTCATTGGAATGATTAATTACCAAGTAATTTTTCCAAGGTAATCAATCACCTTGTATTCTTGTTTGAGCGGTTAGTCTTGGGTAGAAGTTTTTAAATTATTTTAAAAGTAAATATTTATTATACAAAACTTAAGCGTCCGGTTGCTGACTTGCAAATTCATGGCCTATTCCCTTTACTGCTTTGTTCACGAGTAAGACCTTCTTATCATAATGGCAAATACTTATGGTAAAAAGGTCTCACTCATTAATATTTGCCATTATTGTAGGGGTTTTTATTAATTACAGCAATACCCCAAAAGGAGAATTCCGTTCAAAGGAATGAGAGTCAGTCTCCATTCTATTCTGAGTTAAAACTGAAATATACCTAGTGAGGATTTGGCTCTAGCCTATGTGGTGCTTTCTGGTGGTGTGGTTAGATTTCTTTGTTTGGTGGACGTACCTTACAAAGTGTTAGAAATGTTCATAATTGGCTCTAAAAGCTGAGAGGATTGCACAGACCCTACAGGATTTGAATAAAACAGTGATAATAGTGACCATTTACTTCAGAGAAATGTTCAAGCTAATACATAAAACTTTTTAGTATTGCATTTTTAGTATTTTAACTCTTAGCAGAAGATCAAGTGGCGTATCAAATTCTAATACCAAGGCTCACCATTAACTAAGCCAATGTTTGACCTATTTAAAAATTTTGATGTCTAAGAATCTTAAAATATAGCTAAAGTGTGGAAGGCAAAAAAACCCCCCAAACCTACAACTGCTATCTCCCCGTCATTTATTCTATGTTGAACAGATCTGTGGAGCAACCTGGTCTGATCTCAAGCTGACCCTGCTTTGAGCAGAAGGCTCAGCTAGAGACCCCTTGAGCTGCTTTCCCATGTGAATTATTCTGTGATTCTGCAATAATTATTTCATGTTTATATACTTACCAGCTTATATGTGCAAATAGAAAGGTTTATAAAACGCTTTGCTTAAAAACTCCCAAGTGCGTCTGTTTTCCCTCTGGAAATGTGAGGGATATCTCACTTCCAGTGCATGACCCTGAGCCTCTCGCTGCATCCAGTCTCCCAACTTTGAGCAGAATCCAGGCATTACCCTGAGCTCTGGGGGTCCAGGTGAGCTCCAGGGGCTCAGACCGACACTGCATTATAAAATAAGACTTGTAGTGGAACTGTTCAGCCTCTAAAAATGAATAGCAGATTTTAGTACTCCCTTTCAGAGTGCATGAACAATTTGGGCATACTGATTTATCGTTTATCCTTTCAGAAATATGTCATAATGGAAACAGAACTGAGGTGTTGTTTTGGGAGGGTTTTTAAGTGTTATTTTTCCCTCTTCTTAAAGTTTCAACACCTCAAACACATACAGACTTAGGTGATGCTTGCTGAGCTCAAGCCGACACAATTAAATGTCACTGAGCTCTGGTGGTGACAAGGAACTTCAGGCACTTTCCCCATTCCTTTGTGCACAAGTCCTGCTCTACTGACCACCAGTTCTGTATCTCTGGAAAGTGACTGACCTCTGGACTTATCACAAACCATATACAAGCTTAAACTTGTAAGATGATACGTATGTGGTATTTCTAAAAAGTAATGGCACTCTCCCAGATATACCTTGGAAGGGATTAATATTTTTGAGTTTATGACCAGTTTACAACAGAACATTGATAAAGGTGTATTTTTTCTTGTATTCTTATTTTGTTGTTTTACTTCCATTGAGATAATTATTTTTGCATCTCTTTATTTTATGTCTCACCATAGATGATACAGCTGATAAATACCAATTTTAGAAAAAAGGCTTATAGGTTGGAAATAATGTTTTAAGTCCATGTTTTGATCTGTTAGATAGCACTGACTGTAGCATTTCCCTTGTCTACTCTTTCTTCAAAGGGATGGCTGTAAGCGTTTGCTCTGTAAGGATCTGCCTACAGCTCTAGTAGCTGTACTGTTCTGTGCTTCTGTAGAAGTTCCTGGTCAGTATTCCATTACATCTATGTTAGCTAGATGCTCTGATAGAAATACAGTCACCCAAAGTATAATCTACAGTGTTACTGCTTTAGGGTGCACCCTGCACAGTCTCCTTTTAAACAAAGACATGTTCATCTTTTGATGATCATTCATTAGAGAGTTCATCCATGATGTACATAACATCTTAATAAAGCATAAGGGTTTAGTATTTATGAAAGAAAAGCAGTGAGGCATAAGGTGGTGATTCTCCAGTGAAGCAGTAACCTCAGGAGCTCTGATTCAGCAGAGACTTATTGACATCTTTCCCTTGGGTCAGGTCAATTGAGACCAAAAGCATTGCAAATGTCACAAATGGAGGGCCGCTGAAGACAGAAGTGACACTTATTTACAAACCTTCACTGGCTGGCTTATCTCTGAAGCTCTATTGATTACCTCATGAGGAGAAGGCTGTATATTCTTTCTCTTCTGACAAAGCACGGTAAGTTATGTGGGCACAGGTAATGGAAGCAGTGAATTTGGGGGAAAAGAGATCTATGGGTGAAGTAAAGTACAACAGACGCTCTGATGTCAAGAAAGGTGCTGTGATAAAAAAGAGGGGAACAATCAAAGCTGCCAAGAACTTGTTGGAGTTAACCTATGCTAGTATGGCAAGCAGCAGAGCCATTCCTATGGCAGATTATTACACAAGCTGTCTTGTTTTGCCTTACTGAATTATTCTGTACCCACGTCTTATGAAAAAAGCTGTTTTGCTCTGACATTTTAAGTACATCACTATGGCAGAAGGGTTCTGGGGAACTGTGGGTCGCATGTCTTTTTGCAGGCTTCACCTAGCAAACTCCTTCTTTATCACAACATGCAGGGCAACACCATTAGCAAACCCAGGCATCCTGCCTTCTCCCCACTCTCCCATTCACCTCTTTTAGTATGTAAATATCACGTTCATGGGTAATCTTCCCTACCCTAACAAGCATAACCAGTCCTGGTGCATTAACCATGACGGAGACCACATGCAGGCTCCTGCTACACAGCTGGCTGCATAACACAGCTGCATTAAGCAGCTATACTATATATATACACACAGCTGTATATATATACAGCTATACAGCTGCATTAAGCATGCTAGCGTGGGTGAGGCTGGGGTGGGGCATCGCCTGAGTCTCCTCAGCCCTTTCTGCCCCTCTCCCTGCTCCAGGTGGGTCTGTTCCTGACAGAGCCCACTAACTCCTCAGATTAAAATATCGGTTTCATCATCACTCGGAAGAACACTGAGCTGACACTTCTGGGCAACACTTTTCGTCTCCAGTTAACTTAGTATTTTTAAGTAACATTGTTTAGATGAAGCATACTGACTGTGATTCAGCAGAGGCTTCACTCTTTCCCTAATCACATTACATATTTGAGGAAATCAAGTATGTCTACAGATTTAGTTAAAAAGCCATGTATAGTCATAAGTTCTTTATTTGATGACAGCCTTTTCTTTAGATCAGTATAGTGTTAGTGCCACTGTTCTGCTTGTGCTTCTGAACCTAAGCCTGGAAAGCATTTTCTGAGTTGGACTCCTCTGAAGCAGAGACAAACCTTGCTTTCATTTTTGCTGAAGTGGAAGTAGTTCGCAATGCTGATGAGTGTCTACACCGAATTAGGATGGAATTATGAACTGTTTCCTCTGACCCACAATAACATGTGTACTCATGGCCCTGCACACATAGAAACACAAATATGTGTGTATGTGACCATTTGCTTGATTTTTACTTGACTGTATGCCACAAGAAGTACTGTTTTGCTGTTAAACTATATTACAAAGTGATTTTATTTATAGTAGGACCTGGAATTTTAATTTCCACTTTGAAAAACTTCTTAGTTTATGAATAGTTTTCATGGGGACATAGGACCTTGGGGAAAAAGTCTGCTCTTGTAGACACGGTAATGTAGTCTTCTAATAGTGCGAAAAACTAGCATACTTCATGGCATCCTATCCAATGAGCATTGCCATTAAAAATACTTTAGAATGTGGTCAAATTACATTTATGTCATAAAATGAAGTTGTACTATGGTAGAACTCTAATCAGGTTACAATTATTTCCATTTGGCATAAAAAGAAATTTCAAACTCTTGCTGTTTATCAACTTAACTTTGCTAATTGAAGGAAATGGTTTCTATGTCCTTTATAGGACACGCAAAGCACATTTGTACTGCCAAATCAGCTTTTTCAAGGTTGTTGCAAGATAGAGTATAATGGCTGCTGAATGGCTGCAGGATGATTTTTCTGCATTTAAAGGTTAGGGTTTTCATTTCTTTTCTTGTCTAAAACCTAATTCAACTTGTTGATTCAACTTGTATTATAGCAAAGGCAGTGAATAAGAAACCTGACAACAATTTATTTTTGCATGATAGTTATACACAGTAAGAACAGAGGTGCATATGACAGGGCAGAACATACTGACCTTCTGGCAAATTTACGTATTTTTATTATGCCTGTCCATAGGCACTCTACAGAAAAATAGGACCACTGTAATGAGAAATGTCATTGCTGCATATTACAAATGTTCAGTTTATTTAGAATATTAATTCACAATGCAAAAGACAAAAATCTGAGAACTTTCCTTGCTTAGGAAACAGCGTGTTTCTTAATGTGATTCTGATTTTTTTTTGAAGTTCTCATCTAAATTTTTTCTTGAAGCTTCTATTTTGACATTAGACATTTCTTAATTGTGCCAGTCATTACACAAAAGAATTTTCATTCCCATGTGAGAGAATTCAGCAGAGACTGATTTTAATAGCATCAAGCGTTATAACAAAACATTTTGATTTCCATTGCCACTTTCCCAGCAGGAAAGCACTTATTTCTGAATTCCCCATGGATCCAGCTCTTGCACTTGCTAATTACTGTGCCACTTCCCTGAAGCTTATCTTTGCTAGGGTCTAAATTTCTGGTAAAGAGCTTGACTGTAAAGGAAAGCTCAAATAAAGGGCATTTCCTACTAAAAACTGGTAAATTATAGTCCACATTATCATAATGCCTATTATCCTGTAAATATGTATACATGTACACAGACTGTAATTACAACTGAAATTACAATTAAAATGACACATTCTAGTAATGCCTTCCTACTTCCTAACTGCTTGAATGTCTGTCTAATGGCATAGCATGAAGAGCCACATTAGTGACATACACAAAGTATGTAGCCATGGCTTGAACATTAAATGATGAAAATATATGCTTGTATTTGAATGCATGCCAGGGCAAGCTATTTTTATATCAGTAACATATAACGAATCCAAACAAGTTTCCCACATGTATAAATATAAGCTGTGAAGATGATTAGTGATTAATTTCTGAAGGCTTTGATGTGGGATCATGTGTTTAATATACAATATTAAATTATTTTTAAATGGGGATATTATATTAAATTATATCATATTTAGACTGTGATTGTGTCTTACAGCCCAAGTTCTTTTATATTCAAGACTATAAAAATCACGTGATGTTTTATTTTTTGATTCATTTGGTAAGTATACAGGAGATTATGTAAGGTACAAGGACACCAGACATGTTTAAGGTGAAGGATAGCAGTATGTCCTGGTTTCAGACTGGAGGCACTCTTTAAGTCAATATATCTAGAGTCAAAACAAGTCATGACTGGTTTAATTCATAGCTTACATGACTACTATGGTAAGTAAAACAAGACTTTGACTAAGAATATAATTTTTTACAAAGGAAAAAATAGGGTACAGTTTCCTGTTACAGCAAAAATAAGGTGTCTGATTCCATGTTGAAACAACTGGTAAGTCAGTATATAAAATGAAAGGATTTAGTGAACTTGCTTTCACAATCTATCCATATCAGGTGGATACAGAAATACTGCATGCACGTGGTGTGTAGTTATAACTGCTGAAGAATGCTGTTGACATGGCAAGGAACTATACCACATAGTCACATTGGCTATTCATCTTTATGTAAACTTTAGATATACATTTTGTCATATTTAGTAGATAAAGTGTTACTACATCAGATCTCAGATTCATCCCCAAAATGTTGTCTACATAATCATGTGTATTTTACAGCTAAAGATAAATGTTTGGGTTTTTTTTTTCCTTTATCTTCTCAAAGGTTGGGATGACCAGTTGATCTGATAATAGGGGAAATCTGATGAGCTTTGTTTCTGGAATACTGCGACATTAACAGCATATCCTGTTTGAATGATTATGAGCATTGCACCAGTAGGTTAAAAAAATATTTTCTGTCCATTGTTTAAGTTTGGCAATAAACTATTCCTTGTTGAAAAATAAATAGAATTTTACTACTTCAGTACTCCTTTCACTAGAACACTGCCATCATCTTTTTGCATGTTTCACTGATCTTTAAGTGGCACGCAATATTAATGAGTTTAAGGGTTATTTTCAAGGAGAGCTTTTTTGTATGTACCACCTATCTTCTGTTTAACGAGTAAGCATTTTCTGCTTTGAAGGCTGGACTTATTGTACCTTTTTTCTTTCAGCTCTTTCACTACTAATATGATCAAAAAGATGGTTAATGTGCAATTTCAAGAACAGCTATAGAAATCTTTTTCAAGTAGGTTTCATTCTTGGACTCTGGTCATCTTGTATACAAACTGCTGAATTGTGAAGTTATTTTTTGATGTATGTTGAGCATGGGCATCTTTCAGTGCAGTCATATCAAATCTTTCCTTCTCTTCTGACATTGCACTGACCCATGGCAACTTTTTTCACCCAGCCTTTGTAATTTTGAATGGGTTTGTCTGGTACTGTTTAAGCTTCCTTATATCTTGGTTGTTG
Organism: Falco peregrinus; assembly: GCF_023634155.1. Taxonomy (NCBI): domain Eukaryota; kingdom Metazoa; phylum Chordata; class Aves; order Falconiformes; family Falconidae; genus Falco; species Falco peregrinus. The sequence goes on along the minus strand of NC_073725.1, from coordinate 35,098,033 downwards.
CCAAGTTTCAGACTCGCTTTGAAGAACTGATGCTTATGTATCAAATAGATATATGCTTTAATAAATGCCTAAAATAGGCTGTGCTGTCATCCTCGTTTATTTCCAGGACTCACTGGAGTTCTTACTTTTGGTGTTAATTTGCTTTATTCTTAGGAGTCTTCCCTGTATAACATCTAATTCACAATACAAAACACTGTACCCTGTGCTGATGGTTATACAGAGGTATGGATTGGTTCCTTTTCTTCCCTCAGGGAATAAGTTGTAAGACATTCACTCATAGATATTTTGAGGCACGCTGTTAACACAATTTGTTTCACTTCGTGCCTTTTTTATCCAGCTCCTGGGTATGATTGTAGGTACAGATAAATTAAATTCCTCCCCTCATATATACAGCAAATTGTTCTATTATTCCACAGATTGTCACCCCAGACACTGTGGGTGTTTTAGCATGTGGCTCATCTTACTTACATAAATTTAACATATTGGGGTTTGTTTGATAACTGAACACCCAAAGTGGCTCCTGGTGCCTGAGGACATGACTAGCCCCCAGAGGAAATATATTTAGGTGATGTCTGGAGTGCTTTACCATTTGCAGGCTCCAAGCCCTTGAGGGATTTAAATGCTAAGGTTAAATAGGCAGCTAGTTAACTTAATTGCATTTAAAAAAAAATATATTAGTTTTTGCAGGGCATTGATTCTGCAGATCATCTGAATCATCTGAAGAGTCCAATTTAAGTGATCACTTGCACAGCCTTCGTAGGCTGAAGCCTTTTGAGATAACACACCTAGAAGTAAGGAGCGCTGTATTTGCAGACAGTGGTGGCACAAAGGGGTGAGGGATTACTGTGAGCAGCACTGCCAAGATCATTTCAACAGCATGAAAACTGCTGATAAATACTGTGGAAAAAACCTAAAGTCCCAGTTCATGGAGGCCTGCTTGTCCAGATAGGCTTGAACAACTGCCAGTGAGTGAATCAGATGTCACTTGGGTTTGCGCTAGAGGAGGCAATCTGTTCCAGCAACGCCACAGCCTGAAAAGATGGAATGAATCAATGTGAAGAGATTCCATACACAATGTCCTTTTCATGTTACCAGGAAAAGCAGTTTTATGCCAAATTACTCTGGGATCAGGCTTGTGCCATTTACCTTATTGGAAAGCAATAGCTCCCCTTTATCAGTCAGTACAGTACTCATTTTCATTCCCATCTTTGCATTCAAGAAAAGGATATGGTTTCTTTGACAATAGTGTTGAATTAGGTTTCATTCTCTCAGGTCATGCAACTGTTGATAAATAATTCTATTTGCCGAAATTTAAATCACTGTTGTTTTCATGATAAGGAGAATTTAGATTTTCTTTTGAATTAGCTGAAATTTTACGGGTTGCAGGTTCTGTTCTACCCCTGGGGCACTGTCTGCCCCACTTAGAAAAATGCCAAATTAAATGAGAGCAAAATAAATTAATCTCAATGTTATGATTTCAAGCTTTATTCCTCCCCCAGAAACGCAGACTTGCACGTGTGTGCGTGCGTGCACACACATACACACACACACACACACACACACACACTCACTCATTCTGAATGCTGTTTTTGGTAATTTGAAGGGCTGCAAACAGCTTGAATTATTTTAAATGCCCACTGAGGGATCCAGTAAATTTTTATATTCAGCAGTGCATATTAACTGTATTCCTGCCTTGGCTCTAACAGTCTATCTTTTCTGTTCAGGTTTGGTTTAGATGGTTTTCAGGACTCTTACCTATATTCATTAATTTTCTCTAAAACTAACCTTTAAATAATGACCACTTTCTTTCAAGCATTTTGGAAAAAAATTGCGTTGGATGCAGACAGAAGAAGACTTTGAATAATCTGCCCTGCCAATCAGTGAAAAGACATTCCCAGGTTTAAGTTTCTGAGGGGACAGATTATTGCTGAGTGATAAATTTGTATTTGATATTAACCAAGTAGTGCTTGTATAGAAGCAGCCAGGGTGGCAGCTAGTGGTTCCTGAATAGGGAGACATGACACAGCTATAATTTATGGGCTCATTGCAGTGTTCTCTTATCCATTCCCATTGCCCATCTTTCTAAATAAATTTGTTGCTTCGGGTAGCCTATTTACTAATCAGGAAAATTGCTATCAGTACAGAAGTGAACAGAATACAGAAGAGAGGAAAGCTTAATTTAGATTTACAATTAATCCTTTTAGATCTTTTGCAAAATAACTTTTTTTTGTTCACACATTGTGATTACTTTTGTGGTATCTTCATGTCTTGCCACTCTTTTAATAATTGTACCATTTTCCGTGCAGCACTTCTCCAATGTGTCTCAGGTGTCCCCTGTGCTATCTCTTCCACACATATTTTGTGTCTGTTGCCGATTTAAGCCATAAATATTTCAAAAGCTGTAAGTTAAAAAAAAAATCAATGATGACATATATGCATTGTTCATAATATATAAAGACAGTGGTTTGAAATGGCCATTTGAAAGTTCCTGAAAATTAGTCACCATAATATTTATTATAGAACTGTCTCCTTTATCAACATAATTATTATTGTTATTGATATTACTATAGGCATCCTATTATTGTCACCTTGTGCTTATTAGACAGGAGACTGTTTCATATGTGAAGGCAAAGTTTCCACAATTTTTTTTGCCAGCCATTTGAAATACTGAGATGAATTTGGACCTAGCTGCACAGAGATGTTCCCATGTCCTCCTAATAATTTTTTTCATCCACCAGCTGTACTTTCTCCTTTGGACTGGGGCAGAAGAGCCCTTCTGCAGTGTTGAACCATGGCTTACCTTCTGCTGCCCTGAACATGAAGGGTGTTACTTCAGCACTGAATAGCTGAGCGCAGCGACCACGCTGCTGTCTAGCCTGTAGGCAGACGTGCGTAAAGCAATAGAAAGCATATGCTTCTCGTGGCCTCCAGCCCTGAAGTCTGAAACACATGGGTGATGTACAGGAGATGGTGTCAAAGCAGAGCTAGAGCAGTAATTGCACACTGTTTCTGGTTGCAGGGCTTTGGTGTCATGCTCATGAGTCCAAATGCTGCCATGAATAATTGAATCTCACTTAGAGTTGCATCTTCCCTCTGTCATCCTGTTTTAAGTGATTATAACTTTGGAACCTCTGGGTGAAGACATATTATGTGCAAGTTAAAAATGCATATTCCTTTATTGCCTCAGCTTTTTGTTTTGTCATATCTTTTTAAAAATTTTGTAAAAAATAAGCTGCCAAGGACTATACAGGAGTTCAGAATTGAATGGCCATTAATCTTATGCCTCCAAATAGGCGTCATAATTCTGATGTATAACCAGAAATATTTATGATTGTAATCAAAGAATTACTGTGGATATAAAGTCTCATACAACTTTTTGTAGGTCAGTTTTAAAAGTTTACGTAGGAAGCAGTATCTGATAAAGGAATTCAGACCCACAGAAAGGTAAATGCTGGCTTGTTTGTGACTTTTTGTGCATGTCAATGTATTCAACTGTTGGCAGAGCTGACCAAACATGAATTTATTTCCATAAAACAGTGAGACTGGGTAATCTGTTGTACTTTCCCAATTAGTTGTAACAAGAGACATTTGACTACGTTATTGGAAAACTAATATAATTATCAGATTCTGTATTGGAAAATTCATAATGATTTGAAGCTGCTGGCAACATTTAATGAGATTTCCTGGTTTGCCTTCATTCATTCAAGTATGTCCTTTAGCAGTCAGGTTGGTAAAGGTTGAGACATTTTGGCATGAAAGAGCCTCTTAAATGCAAAATTCTTGTATAGTGGGGACTGTTCATACCCCACACCTTATCTGAACCTGATTATAATGGAGAACATGTATTGGCTTCTTTTTTGTCATTTTTTTCCATGAAGAAGTTTCTGCCACAAATTATGAGAAAACTAGGTTTTTCCTGATATCAGATTGCTACTTAATCTGCACATGTATTTATGAAAGAAAAAAATAATGGTCTATTGGAAGGTTTAAATACTCAGAATGCTTTTCTTGAGTAGAAGAAAGGGCAAAATTAACAAAGAAGACTCAACAATACTTGTTATATGCACTTTTAGATTCTAAATACAGCTTGTGACTATACAACGCTGTGAGACAGACTTCAAGACTGCATTTAAATATAACTGTAACCCAACAAAAATATATTTATCATTCTCTATTTGAAAAATGACTTGTGAAGAATAAAAGCTGTCTGTAATTTTAAGTAAGCTGTATCTTTTAGTGTAACTTTGAAGTAATTATTTTTATGTTGTATAATATGACCCAAATATTGTATTTTTGTCAGCATGTCTAATAGGTTGCTCAATACCCTTGTTCTGTACAGGTCATTGAGCCCATTCATGTTCAATGATATACAGCATGAATGTTCATGGGTAGTTTGATACATCTTTAATAGAAGGTGACGGAAATGGCACAAGGTTTTTTGTGACCTTCTAGAAGTGTGTTTCCAGCCAAAGTGAATTGCACATCTAGCCTCATCAATGGAAAGAGAAATTCTGGGGTAGAAAAAGTTTAACTACTGCAGATAAACCTCTGAGAGCTGGCCAGTCATTTCCTGTGATTGCCATTATAAAGCAAATTAAAGGAACATCTTGTTTAGATAAATTACTGTACAGAGTGAAAGGTCATCACAAGCATTTTCCTCTCACTTCTGAGGTCTTGCATTAGTTTATGCTGCTTCGATGACCTCGTCTCTGCCCTCAGCACAAAACGCTGTGAGTAAGTAGTTCTGCTCTGGGCCCTTAGCCTGAGACTACATGAAAGAACTCTGAATACTCAGTCATAAGTAATATATACTAAAACTGATGTCAGCAGACATTAAAAAAAACTAAAAGTGGACAATTTACTTCTTAGAAAGTAATAATTTAATATGTGAAATCATAATGAGAATTAATATGACTATGAAAAGTCTCTCCAGTCAATAAAATGCATATTGTATTGAAGAGACAGATATGAAAGGAATCCTGAAAGCCTAGTCCAAGATGACCATTAACTTTATCAATGCAGAATGAAAATTATATGTGGTCATTCTGGCCCATTTTATAATACCAAGTGGCACAAAACAAATTCATGAGGCCCAGGACAGGCAGTCCAGGCATGGATCCCAGATAACTTTGGTGAAGTCCAAGCATGGAGCTGGTAGAAGCTAGTGCTGGTTATCGGGAGGATGGAGATACTTGTACTCTCTGACTTGTCACTGAACTGATGGGTCAGAGAATTAATCGGAGCAGCGTGGTGGAGTGTGACTGTGAATTGAACGAACTGGGATACAACTGTCCACATCTCGATGTAAGTGCAGGGAGGTGACACTAACCTCGTGCAATGAGAAGAAAGAGGGGTAGGTGCTCCTTCAGTGTGCCTCGTCTCTGGCAGATCACCGGGCTGTGTCTTCTTGCTCTGAAAACTGCTGGCAAAGGAGTGTAGCAAGTGTTCAGTGCCATATTACTAAGGCATTTGTAGTGTTTTGTATCAGTGTGTACACAGCATAAAAGGTTTTTAAAACTTAGTGGAGTACAACGTCATATATTCTGAAAGACCACGTGGAGTGCTTTTGTGGTGGAGTCTGGTAGAATACTATGATGGGAAGAAGCACAAAACATGTCTTTATTTAATATGTCTTTTAACAAGATGTCTCTGGGTATAAGATCCTGTGAAAAAGAAGTTTCTCTTGCACTTGATGCCCGGTGTTCCTGCCTAACACAGAATGGGTTGATGGATGGTGGATGACAGTAATGCTTATAACTTGCATGTGGGGAGGCAGGAAAAGGTATAGGCTGCAGCAGCATGCTGCAAATTAATAGCTGAAAAGGACTGTGAAATGGGTTAACAGTGTAACTCTATATAAATGCTGACAGGCCTGAGAATTGGATTTTCTTCTTTTAGCTGGGGCAGTCTGTATTGCACACTCCTTCTAGAAAAACAGGAGTCTAGAAAAGAAAGATTAATTTTTTTTCTCTGCAGGCAACAAACCAGAGTAAGAGTGTCCATCAAATGTAGTAGCTCTGCCTTAATCTGCAGCAAACCCTGTGCCAGGCAAGCAGGGCAGAGTTCATGGAAGCAACGGGACCTTCACTCTCAGCTTGAATTTGAAAGTCTGGTGTTAGGTTCAAAGCACTGATCTCCACTGTCATCCTCCATGACCGTGACCCCAGTTTTCTCACTTTATTTAGAACACCTACGAGAATGGCATGGTCACACCACAGATAGCTTGTGGATTTCGTTTCATTACTTTTACAAAAAAAGATCAGCTGATGACAGTGTTAGTTAGTTAGCTCCCGGCTTCTGCTCCAAAGAGTCTTCAGGAAATTAAAGTGAGACTGTCATTAGTTAAAGGACTGGGTGGCATTTGGTAACACTTCTAACATTGCAAAGTTTGTAACGTGTGTTGTACCATTGAGGACGGTGGCTAATGGGCAGTTCTGTGACATCGCTGGTTGAAACATCAGTAATCATTTTTCTTTTTATGGAGAAATGAAGGTTATGAACAGGGAAGAATATATATTAGGAGAAAGAACCCAAAAAGCTGTGCTGAAATGCTAAGCAGAACTTAAGAGACAGAATGAAAATATTTAGAGCAGGTTTGACTAATTAAAATTTCAGTGAGGTTTAGAGATCAAATACAGTGCAAAGTTTGTTCTCACCTTATATTTCTGCTTGGACGTGTACTCTGCAGTTTCCAGCCTATTACACAGTTTATTTCCAACCTAATTGGAAGGGAGTGGTTCTTCTTTAACTAGTTCTTTTGATTTTTACCCCAGTCAAGCTTTATTAATTATGCCACAGTACACTGCAGGCATTATAAATCTTATTGTGCATATACCAGTGTCCTCTAAATTGATCTTATGGGCATTTACGTTGGACTTTTGCCAACACATTGGTCCTGTTTCAATCTCCAGTTTTTAATCTGGTCTTGGTTTCACCCCTGAATTTATTGTTAATTGTATAAGACTGATTTAAAAGTCTAATTGCATTGTTGTGTTTGACAGAGTTATTTAACTGTCTGAGGGTAAAGTCATAGCAAATTTATAACACTTCCAGACCGAAAGACACTTTGAAAAATTTCACAACAGAGTGAAGTGTTCTCTGTGGTCACTATAAGACCAGGATTTTGCCTGAGAGGAGGTGATGCAGTAATGCCAAGGCCTTTAGTGTAAGAAGGTGTAAAGGAAGTAACTAATTGCTTTGATACACAATTTTGGAGAGTGAACAGGTTACCAGTGTAACTACAAAAACTATGGTGAGAGGGAAAGCTGCACACAGTGCTCTGCCACCAGACAGCAGGCAGCTTGGGCAGGAGAGGAGAATTCACAGGTGAGGCTGAGCAACCCCATCAGAAGTGCTATAAATGAAACATAACAAGTGTGTGGATTAATTTTAGGAGAAAAGGCTTTCTGGCTCTGGTTTTACAGCCAGTCTAAGGTCGTCTGGATCCTTGCTGATGCTGTGAGCACAGCTCTAGCTGCATCTTACCTTTCCTACCTTTGCACTGGCTCTGGCAGTCGCGGTTGCTGGCTATGAGCACACCAGATGAACAGCTTTCTGGGCTCCATGGTTCACAGGCCCACTCCCATCTGAGGTGTGTGGTGGTGGGACCATGGGACTGATGTTAATTCTTTTGTCTTGGCTTTACCCGGCTGGTTACTGATTTGATTCAAGAGACCTTTTCTTGGCCCTGTGTATTTTACATGTATGTAACTGCATGATCATTAAAGAGGTGTCAGAAATATTTTCTCTCCCCCATTCCCTTGCTTTGTTTTCTTATTTTCTCTCACGAAGCAGTTTTGGTTGGCTACATGCTGAGTCTCTCACTCATTGCAGCATTTAGCAAGAACACTCTGGCAGATAGACTTGGCTTATGAATTCATTTTCATAATGTTCCAACAGCCACATCATGGCTTTTTCCCTGACAAGAGGGAGATTTAAAAAATGATAATAAAAAATAAGCACATTATAACCCAGCAGGAATTATTTTTGCAAAGTTACATTTTAATGCAGGAACTACATAGTAGGAGGCTTTTTAGGTCAGCATAATTGAGCTCTAGAGTTGGTTTGTGTTGTGTTTTTCTTCATGTTTGTTTTTTTAATGCCTGCTATGGCTTGATGAACTATACCATTTGTGCTGTTTCAGAGACATCACAAAGAATTAGCAAAAGCAGAAGGAGCACAACGGTGTCAAACTGGAGCAATAGGGATTTTTGTATGTGTGTTTTGTTTGAGTGCAATGACCCTCCCAGGAAACGTCAGATATTCAAAGAAATCACTGTGTAAGACCATTTTTGTATATGCATATTTTAAAAAGTTTGCTATTGCTATGTGGGGGAGATAAGAGTAATCATATGAAAAGGGCTTCCAGTGTACAGACTGAAGAGATGTTGCAAGTTTACATGGCGCCTAGGAGAAAAAGAAACCTTTATCCCCACAGGCAGTCTTCTAACATACGTGGCCCTCATTTTTCTGTTAGGGAATTAATGTTTTTCAGTGTTTAAGGAGATTTGGGAAGGATTTTACTGATTGATAGGCTTTTTGTCTTACTCAGCAAGTCATCAGAGACTTCCCCTCAACCCCACAAAACATGGGCACCTACCAGCAAAAGCTGTGCCCCAAGCCATTCCTGCCACAGACCAGGCGCTGCTCAGTGGTATGTTTCCACAAACCAACAGATTAATTTCTCACTTTTCAACAAACTAACTGGAAGCTGACGGAAGCCACAGAAAACCTGTCTCGTTGTCAGTGCCACTGGCAGGATAAGCAGCCCAGGAATGTATTTGCCAGGGAGATCATCATGCTGTCAGAAGGCATTAAAAGAGTCTAAGCAATCTTCAGAGCCCAGTAGGCAGAACACTACGTGCACATAGACTCATCAGTTCTTTCCTGATGTGCTCACAGTTTAAAAGACACGGTTTAGATGGAGTTGCTTGCAGAGTGTCTTCTTGGTTTGTTAACATCTCTTCCTCTTGAACTTGGAATGTGAAAAACATACTCTGTGGAGTCTGAATATGTATGTTTGAATTATTCATTGTGTTGTTCAAACCAAACATTGTAGTGTGGCATATAACATCAGAATGTGTCAGATTTTTTTGGAAAGCATTTTTTCCGTGTTTATAGAATGCCTCACATAAGCGACCACAACTAATGAGGTATGACTTCTACTTTAACCACCTCTACTGGGGATACTTTGATGAAAATACTTAATAATACATTTCAATAGACAGGTGGGTTTGCATCTTTGCTGAAATACATATGTTCAGATTTGTTTTAATTGCAATTGAGGGTGTCTTAGATACAAGGTACTCTAAAATGTTCACTTAATTGAACGGATGTCTCTCTAGCTTCTTACCAGGAAAAATTCTGCTCTTCAGAGCATAGATAAAATATGAAAAAATTCACAGGAATGTTGACAAAATAAAAATTAGAGTGTATTTATGAAACATGTTGGAAGTTATAAGGGCCTATAGATTGCCTTTATTATAGAGACTGTAATTTTTACTTATGTATTTCTAAATTAATAATTTAAAAATATTTAGGACTGTTTTTATTTCTTCTTTACTCAATCTCTAAAATATCTGAAATGAAATAAAAAATGGTAAAGACAGTTTTATCTTAGCTGGTTCCAACAAAAAGGCCTGTTCAATCTGAGATTTGAAAGGCTTTCCACCCATCTGTTTTCCTTTTTGGTCTTTGGCATTTTACCCACTAAGATTAAGTGATCGAAGAGGTAACATCTGTACTTTTTCCAAACATGGATTACACTCTATGGGAAATAAACAGGGAATTTGGTGGAATTAAACTTTTATAAAACTCTTTAAGTGTGTATATGTAGAGGAATTGTAGTGGAATGAAGCTGGGTTAATTAACATTGATAATATACAGCTGTGGGCTGGCTTCAGGGGCGGTGGGCTGGCTTCAGGGGCGGTGGGTTGGCTGATGTGGATAATGTGCAGCTGTGGCTGGTTCCTACTAAGCAGTGAAATAGCTCTAAGGGGTAGGGAAGGGGAGCACTGGGTGAAGAGAGATCTGGAAGAAGCAGAGAGAGAGGAAAGAGAGCACCCTAAATGTAGGAGGGGGTCCAGAGGTGGACGCAGCAGAGGTGAGAAGCAGGGTCGACTGGCCTGACAAGGGTGAAGAAATAGTATGGACAGTAGATGAACTTTTGCAACCTTATGGGGGATTGGTGGCTGTGCTGGGGCAAGGCGTGGGAACTGCTTCTTGAAGTTAACCTGGTATGGGGTGGTAAAAGCCTTGTTGCAGCTGGCTAGTTTTGATGGTGCTGTGACACGTATATGCAGCAAATACAGGGAAATCATCACTTTTTTTCCTCTGGGTTTCATACTGGCATGCAGTGAAGGGTTCAACAGAAAAAAAGTTTGTTCTTGTTTTTTCAAGATTATGCATTTTTCTAACAAAAAAAGCTGCTTCAGCTAACCTATAGTACTGGGTTTCTGCTTTGTGGGCTAAAAACAAAAAAGGAAATGATAGTCAACAATGGAAACTCCAATTTATCAAGTAATCATCGGAAAGTGTTGCTTTGCCTTTTGTAGCAACAAAGATGGCACTCTTAAATGGCATACTTCTAAAGCAGAGCTTTTATGCACACAGGGCTTCATTTACAGTGCTCCAGCTCCTCCTAAAATTAGTGACTCGGAAATAAGGCATGTAGTCTTCCTTTGAAACAAACTCCTATCACATGAATATTTCATGAAGCCTTCTAGAAAGATGGAAGGAGAAAACAAAAACTTGCCCTGGCTACACAAATTGTACCTCAGACTGAGAGTAATAGAGCCATTTTCTAGAAATCTGACAAAGAAGGTCCTGTCCGCATTTCTGGAAAAAAAACCAACCCCAACCACCAAGCATCCAGCGTACTTCTCTGGTAACCAATAGGAAATTACTAATCCTTAGTATTAGGAATCATTGCTTGGAACAACTTGAAAAATAGGAGTTTCAACTTGCAAAAAGCTCAGTAGTCACTACTATGGACCTCATTGTTTGATTCTCTTTCAGAACAGAGCAAAAAAATTTTTTTTTTGTCTTTTCATGTGCCAGTAGGGGAAGTCACCCACCCTTCAGGACAGCTCACAGCAGGAGTAAATAGTCTGAATAAGCACTAGAGTTGTAAAAGATTAAATCCCTTTTATGCTAATTCAGAGAAAAAATATTAAATTTGTAAGTAGCCCAAACCTGCTTAGCCATCTTTTTGTCACTTGACAATCTTTGCTCACTCTGAGAGTATTCCCTACACAGTCTTAGGCAAAGCCAGTGTATTTATTTTGAAAGTTTTGTCTACATGATTTGACTATTTTCTACCAGGTGAAGAAATTTGGTATCAAAATTTCCTAGGCAACACCTATGTTCAGCTCCAGGAACTCTCTCTAGACCAACATATGAAAAATGCCACACAGTGGCACAAATCATACCTAAGTAACTCATATGTTGCTTTGATGAGGTATGCATCTTGTCCTGTAGTGGGATGCTACTGAAAGGGACAAATAGTTGTATTAAAACCCACTAAAACATTATAGAGGAAGCAGATAAAAAAGAAAGGTTGTTTACCAGATAAAATTGTTAAAATAATTTAGATGTTGAAATAGTTCTCTTAGCATCTTGGAAAATCTAGAAATTTTCTTTTTAAGATTAATTAAGCACATAAAATTCTACTTTGTGCCCACCCCCATCCAACTGGGA